>NC_133723.1:9129914-9844914 GCF_048934315.1 Petromyzon marinus
AATTGCGTTAGAAAAGAGAAACAATCGGCAGCATCTCCCTGCGTGTTCCACCGCCTCACCCACCTCATCACCCACCTCCTCACCCACCTTCTCACCCACCTCCTCACCCACCTCCTCACCCACCGCCTCACCTCACCGCCTCGCCCACCTCCTCACCCACCTCCTCACCCACCTCCTCACCCACCTCCTCACCTCACTGCCTCACCTCACCTCATCACCCCACCTCCTCACCCACCCCCTCACCTCACCTCCTCACCCACCGCCTCATTGTTAAGATGTTAACTACCTCGCCTGGTGTACAGGAGGTCCGTGAGTTCGACCCCGACGCCTGCTGCTGCTGCTGTAGATATTCGGAGTTGCCGGTGTCGACCTCGCTACCGTTGTGCCCCTTCCCCCGTGGCCGCGTGGATTCATCGCCGGCTCCTTCGGGGTTTCTCCCCCTCGTCCGCATTCAGAATCAACGTCACGCGCTGCAGACGACTTGGCTGACGATGTGCATTGTCCACGCGACGATGAGAAGCCACCTCGTTTAGTGAGCCACGGGGTCAGGACGCAGCCCTCCATGACGGAATCGGCTTAGGGGCCGTCCATAAATGACGTCACGCGACTTTGGACGATTTTTGACCCCCCCCCTCTCGTCACACGGCGTCACAAAAAGTCAGACCCCCCCCTCCTCAAATATGACGTCACAAAGCTCTGCCCCCCCCCCAAAAAACAAAAAAAACATGCTTGAAATTGCTTTAAACTATTGTCATTGTAGTGCGAATTTAATGTGGCGCTGCACTCTGATGTTGTAGGAGAAAACATTTGTTAAAAAGTCTACTTAATTAAGTAGAACGTTTTGATTTAAAGCTTTCGTGACTGCAGGGATTCATATTCTTGGTTCTTTCGGCAAAGTCACGTAGAAGGGAAACAATAAAATAATAAAAATATAAAACAATAAAATTCTCACGACGTTTTGACTGCAACACAAACAGTCATCATCAGGTGTGAAAACCACAACAAGAAAATTTGAAAAAAGTGGCGGTTTTTTTAACGTTAGCACCACGGAGAGCGATTTGACAGTTTGTTCAGATGGACGAGTCCATCTATGCTCGGAAAAGAGGAGGGGGGAGACGAAAAATAATGGATGCGGTCTGAAAGCCACCTACAAACTAAGTTGCCTCTGTGGTAGTAGTTACATTGGGGAAACCAAACGACATGTCTCGGACCGCATTCGTGAACACAAAGCAGACCTCAAACACGGTAGGACCAACACCTCAGCCGTGGCAGATCACTGTTATAATTCAGTAGGCTAACATGACATTGACTTCTCCAAGACAAAGGTTCTTTGCAAGCCATCTGGCTACCATGAGAGATTCGTTCATGAGGCTATCCACATATACAAACACAGAGACAATTTCAACCGAGAAAATTGATTCTGGCTTAGCAATCATTGGAAGGATTTGATACACCATTTCGGGTATTAATTGATTGATCACGCTTAAGGTGGCTTTCAGACCGCATCCATTATATTTCGTCTCCCCCCTCCTCTTTTCCGAACATAGATGGACTCGTCCACCTGAATAATTTCCAAATCGCTCTCCGTGGTGCTAACGTTAAAAAACAGCCACTTTTTTTAAAAAAAATATTGTTGTGCTTTTCACACCTGATGATGACTGCTTGTGTTGCAGTCGAAACGTCGCGAGAATTTTATTCTTTTATATTTTTATTATTTCATTGTTTCCCTTCTACGTGACTTTACCGAAAGAACCAAGAATATAAGTAGAACGTGTTGTCTATATTTATTTAAAGTTGCGCATTTTGATGTGACGTCACATTTCTCACACCCACTCCCCCCCCTCGTCACAAATGTTTGACCCTCACCCCCTAGGTGCGTGAATATTCATGAGCGGGTGGATTTTTACGCTCACGCAGAAGGTCGAGAGGAAATTATACATAAAAAAAAATTCTCGCAAATTCGCTTGAAGTTTGACGTTTCTTTATTGAAAGTGAATCTAACAAATAATCATACGCAGCAACAAAGTGGATTTGGTGTCTTTATTTATACCTTCAGCACTTGAGACAAAAGACAAGTCGAATTTGTGCTGCTACATTGTGGTGAAATAGACACGTCTCGGTGATTTTCCAGATGTTGTATCGAATTTCAATTTATTTCGACCCCAGCAAACCGAAAGCGGAAGAGAATGAAGTATCAGAGCGGTGAAACTAAACAAATTGAAGGTCAAATTTTGATTTAAAGCTTTCGTGACTGCAGTAATTCATATTCTTAGTTGTTGTTTCTCTTCAACGTGATTTTACCGAAAAAACTAAGAATATATAAATTGAAGGTCAGTTGAATACAGTGCTACAGTCACATGCAGTGAGGTATTTTTGACCACGTACTTTTATTTGGTGCAAGATCAACTGCCATTAAATTCACACAAGATACAATTATGCTCAATTTTCTCCGAGACATCACAGCTGCTGCACTATGCACGGCCAAACAAGCTCGTGAAGTGTAAACAAACACCGGCATAGATGCTCGCTTCACCCCGCACGACTCGTGCGGGGAGAGCCCCCGCGACTGACGCCGAGGGGCTCTCCGTTGCCAGCTCCCTGCCTGCAAATCGTCGTCAATTTTTACCGTCTCGCGTTCAAGGGCAGCGTTGTCTGGGGGGCAGTGGGGGGCAGTGGGGGAGGGGGGAGGGGTGAGTGGGGGGGCTACTGTGGGACTTCAGAAGGGGGGGGCTACTGTGGGACTTCAGAGGGGGGGGCTACTGTGGGACTTCACAGGGGGGGGCTACTGTGGGACTTCACAGGGGGGGGGCTACTGTGGGACTTCAGTGGGGGGGGCTACTGTGGGACTTCAGAGGGGGGGGGGCTACTGTGGGACTTCACAGGGGGAGGCTACTGTGGGACTTCACAGGGGGGGGCTACTGTGGGATTTCACAGGGGGGGGCTACTGTGAGACTTCACAGGGGGGGCTACTGTGGGACTTCAGAGGGGGGGCTACTGTGAGACTTCACAGGGGGGGGTACTGTGGGACTTCAGAGGGGGGGCTACTGTGGGACTTCACAGGGAGGGGGGCTACTGTGGGACTTCAGAGGGGGGGACTACTGTGAGACTTCAGGGGGGGAGCTACTGTGGAAATTCAGGGGGGGGGCTACTGTAAGACTTCACAGGGGGGGGGCTACTGTGGGACTTCACAGGGGGGGCTACTGTGGGACTTCAGGGGGGGCTACTGTGGGACTTCAGAGGGGGGGGCTACTGTGGGACTTCAGAGGGGGGGGGGCTACTGTGGGACTTCACAGGGGGGGCTACTGTGGGACTTCAGAGGGGGGGGCTACTGTGAGACTTCACAGGGGGGGCTACTGTGGGACTTCACAGGGGGGGAGGCTACTGTGGGACTTTACAGGGGGGGGGGGCTACTGTGGGACTTCACAGGGGGGGCTACTGTGGGACTTCAGAGGGGGGGGGGCTACTGTGGGACTTCGCAGGG
Organism: Petromyzon marinus; assembly: GCF_048934315.1. NCBI lineage: Eukaryota > Metazoa > Chordata > Hyperoartia > Petromyzontiformes > Petromyzontidae > Petromyzon > Petromyzon marinus. Next base: position 9,133,396 of record NC_133723.1, read on the forward strand.
GGGGCTACTGTGGGACTTCACAGGGGGGCTACTGTGGGACTTCAGAGGGGGGGCTACTGTGGGACTTCGCAGGGGGGGCTACTGTGGGACTTCACAGGGGGGGGGCTACTGTGAGACTTCACAGGGGGGGCTACTGTGGGACTTCAGAGGGGGGGGGCAGGCACCCAACGGATCTCACTGCCGAGGCCCCCCGGCACGCCTCCGTGTTTGGCAGTGGTGCACAAACAACAACAACAACAAACAAAGTCAACACGTTCTGTCAACAACATCACTCTCTGTGTGTGTATAAACAAATATAAATATAACAGGCGACGTTTCGGGGCGATGGTCCCTTTTTAATGTGCTATGAGGAAGGCCAATTGCTCGAAACGTCGCATATTACGTGGAAAAAAATGTTCACGTGAAGACCACAGCGTTATTGTCGAGGGTATTGACGTTGTTTGGTTAGGCGCAAGAGTGACCCTGACCTCAGGGATCGATCTAAGAACATCCCCTTACTTGATTTAAAGCTTTCGTGACTGCAAGGATCCATACTCTTTGGTTCTATTGGGTAAAGTTACGTAGGTAAAAAATAAAATAACAAAAATCACGACGTTTCGACCACAACACAAGTGGCCTTCATCAGGTGAAGGGACCAAGCTGTCCGGAGGATAGCGTTGGAGTGAAAAAAGTCAAGCTTAAAGGAGGCGACCTGCGCTTGACTTTTTTTCACTCCAACGCTGTCCTCCGGACAGGTTGGTTCCTTCACCTGATGAAGGCCACTTGTGTTGTGGTCGAAACGTCGTGATTTTTGTTATTTTATTTTTTTACCTACGTGACTTTACCCAATAGAACCAAAGAGTATCCCCTTACTTATGCAAGTTTAGCCAGGAGATGTTAACTACCTCGCCTGGTGTACAGGAAGTCGTGAGTTAGATCCCAACTCTGACGCCTGCTGCTGTTGTATATTTGAAGTTTGCGTGTCCTCTCTCTCTCTCTCATCATCATCACGGTGGCTTTGAGATGTTAACTACCTCGCCCGGTTTGCAGGAGGTCTAGGGTTCGATCTCGACCCTGACGCCTGCTGCTGTATATTTGGAGTTTGCGTGTCTCTCTCTCTCTCGCTCTCATCATCACGGTGGCTATGAGATGTTAACTACCTCGCCTGGTATACAGGAGGTCGTGGGTTCGATCCCAACCCTGACGCCTGCTGCTGCTGTTTATTTGAAGTTTGCGTGTCTCTCTCTCTCTTCCCCCGTGGTCGCGTGGATTTTTCTCCGGAATCCCTTGGGTTTCCCCCCCCCACCCCCCCGCATTTGGAATCAACATCACCACGCGTTCCGAGCATTGGCTGCTGTAAAATGTCCACGTGGATATCTCGGTGGGTGCCTTATCCGGTCAAATAAAACATCGTTAAACAGTTTTTAATAAAGAACAAAGGGAGCGGCAACTCATCCCCGAGTCGGTTTAGGAAATTCCACATTCCCATGACAGGGCCAGTCTACCCATTGCAAAACTGCGAATTGTCACGTTCTGTTTACGTGACAACCCTTCCTAGTTGGCTGTGTCGGGTGGTGGCGGGTTTTAACGACACAATATTTATATATTTACGCGATCTAACCCCCCCCCAAAAAAAACCTCTGTTATGGATGATATTGATCGTGAAAGCCTACGACGTATTAAGCAAAATAAAGGTCGTTGAGAGTTTAGTCTAGACTTACAGATGGAACAATCACTTTGGTCCCACGGGGTTGCTGGAATACAGGATAAGGATTGGTTGTTGGTGTTGTTGTTTACATTATGAGACCTCCTTTGCCAGTAACAAGATAGAGTAATAAGTTTTACCCTTTTAACTGGCACAAAAACTGACAGTTAAAAGGGTAAAACCTATTACTATATCTTGTTTCTGGCAAAGGAGGTCTCATAATGTAAATGCTCACCCCGAGCCCTCAATACTCTGATAGTGCGCTGTTTTTTGAGTTGTACGCCTTTTGGCGTCTTCTGGTCCAACACCAGTGGAGACGAGGCTCTAAGAAAAGCCGTCTCGGGTGTGGACCAATCAAATTCAAGGACAGTGCATATTATTATCAGAGTTGTCTTTTTTGTTTGCATTTCGACTGCTTGTGTTGTGGTTATTGCAAACATGATGCCTTGAATAAAGGTGTCAGTTTTTTGTGCCAGTTAAAAGGGTAAAACCTATTACTATAGGTGTTGTTGTTGTTGGTGGTGGTGGTGGCTATGCTTCACAGGTGCTACTCGCTAACAGCATTTGTTAAGGATATACGGGGGGGGAGGGAGGGAGATATTTGTCTTTGGTGGCTATGTTGTACGTAGCCATGTGATTCCAGCGCTACTTGTGGCATCAGCCGCTAGGGTCGAGCTATCATTCGTGATAGCCAGCTCGCTTCTGACAAAGAAAAAAAAGATAGCGACAGTATATAGGGTAGCTCAGTGTGGCCTTACCTGGTAAAATAGAAACAAATAGTAATTTAGTTCATAGTATAGCTGGGTAAATCTGTAAACCTCCCTCTCTCTCTCTCTCTGCACGTGGAGAGGATGTTTGGAGGATGGAGGAGCTGGGGCGCTACAGAGGCGTGCGCATTATCGCGTTAGGACGCAATCGGATCAACGCACGTTGCTTAAAAGGATGTTCTGTAAAAGGCGCGTTCTCGGATGTGATTGCATTTCAGTGAACGAGAATATATATATACGAGACAATGCATTACTGGATTTCTGAGCGGGGATTGCGTTGACGATGTAATTTCGCTCGTTCGACTGCACCGCGGTAATTGAATTTCGTGGGCGAGTGTGGTCCGTTCGCCCGTCCTGCATCACGTCGCGCGGTGCTTACCCGTGAAGAGTACAGCTATTATTGCACGCAAACCTCAGCGTGCCGTGGACGTGACCGTCCGTCCAGTCCTCCCGCCAGCCAGCGAAACTTTTTCGTCTGTTTGTAAGACCGTACGATTGTTTACGAATTTTTTCAACGGCTACAGGGGTGTGCGTGGTCACTAGAGCCAGACACGAGTGCTGCCTCGACCGAACCTCAGTTTTCTAACGTCTCGAAGCAGTAGATACAAAAAAAAAATCTGCAGAAGCCAGAATGGACTGAGGCATTCGCCCCGTACAAGTAAACGAAATTAAACTTTTGTTTTGTTTACCAAGTAAGGCTCACTGAGCTATCCAGCTCCTTTTTCAGAAGCGACCTGACCACAAATGATAACTCAACGAAGTGGTTTGTCGAGTGTTAAATTGATGGCAGACAAATCCTCTTAACGTGTGATGTTGATTCTCAATGTCGAGGGGAAAACGGAGGACCCAGAGAAAGATCCACGCGACCACGGGTAGAAGATCCACTCCAAATATACAGCAGCAGGCATCGTCGATGTCGGGATGGAACCCACGACCTCCTGCATACCAGGCGAGGTAGTTAACATCTCCTCGCCACCGTGATGATGATGATGAGAGAGAGAGAGACACGCAAACTCCAAATATACAGCAGCAGGCATCGTCAGGGTCGGGATCGAACCCACGACCTCCTGCATACCAGGCGAGGTAGTTCACATCTCCTCGCCACCGTGATGATGATGAGAGAGAGAGACACACGAAAACTCCAAATATACAGCAGCAGGCATCGTCGATGTCTGGATGGAACCCACGACCTCCTGCATACCAGGCGAGGTAGTTCACATCTCCTCGCCACCGTGATGATGATGAGAGAGAGAGACACACGCAAACTCCAAATATACAGCAGCAGACATCTTCAGGGTCGGGATCGAACCCATGACCGCCTGCATACCAGGCGAGGTAGTTAACATCTCCTAGCCACCGTGATGATGATGAGAGAGAGAGAGAGACACGCAAACTCCAAATATACAGCAGCAGGCATCGTCAGGGTCGGGATCGAACCCACGACCTCCTGCATGCCAGGCGATGTAGTTAACATCTCCTAGCCACTGTGATGATGATGAGAGAGAGACACACACACGCAAACTCCAAATATACAGCAGGCATCGTCAGGGTCGGGATCGAACCCATGTACTTCTGTATAGCGGGCGAGGTTGTTAAAATCTCCTAGCCACCGTGGAATCAGACACTGGTACTCCGGGGACGTTCCCGCAGATTTCTAACTGTTTCCAAATAACTTCATTCGAAGTACTGCAGCCCATATAAAATATGCAGAAGCCGGAATGGATTTGAGAAATTTCCCCATGGCAAAGGTAGCTAGACACGTGCACCCCCGGGTTGCTCCTCAAGATTGCTAACTTTTCAATATAACTTTATGAAAGTACCTTCTTTGGTTCTTTCGGTGAAGTCACGTAGAATGAGAATAAAATAATAAAATGAAATAAAATAAGACAATAAAATGCTCACGACGTTTCGGCCACAACACAAGTAGCCTTCATCAGGTGAAAGAACAGAACTGTCGGGACGACAGTGCTTCAATGAGCGTTGCTAAGATTTCGTAGCGTCTTTTAAGCTCGGTGAGAGGCGTGAAACGTCTTGACAAAGGAGTTTACGTATCAAAGCAGGAGAATTTAGCATTTAAATAGCTGAGGGATAAGCTTGTGACAGAAATAGCTATGTTAAAGTCAAAGTTTACCTATCAACAGAGGCATTTAGTATATGGACGCTAAAGGCCTCCAACTACCCAACTATCATACAGTAAACCGATGTGAAAAAGAACTAAGTCTATATTACATCAATATAATAAATGTACTTAATATATTCTTCAATAAGCTGGGCTATTTATTATATTGATGTAATATAGACTTAGTTTTTTTCACATCGGTTTACTGTATGATAGTTGGGTAGTTGGAGGCCTTTAGCGTCCATATACTAAATGCCTCTGTTGATAGGTTAACTTTGACTTTAACATAGCTATTTCTGTCACAAGCTAATCCCTCAGCTATTTCAATGCTAAATTCTCCTGCTTTGATACGTAAACTCCTTTGTCAAGACGTTTCACGCCTCTCACCGAGCTTAAAAAGACGCTACGAATCCCAGCAACGCTCATTGAAGCACTGTCGTCCCGACAGTTCTGTTCTTTCACCTGATGAAGGCTACTTGTGGTTGTGGCCGAAACGTCGTGAGAATTTTATCGTCTCATTTTATTTCATTTAATTATTTTATTCTCATTCTACGTGGTGACTTCACCGAAAGAGCCAAAGAAGGTGAATCCTTGCAGTCACGAAAGCTTTAAATCGAAATTGAATGAAAGTAGGAACAAAAAAATAATCTTCCGAAGCCAGGCTCGCCCGCGCTGGTGGGACACTCGCCTCTGGCAGCGGGTGCCAGGGGCGAGGGTTTCTGCGGGCCTGTCTTCCGCAGATTTCTAAAATTCGGAACTCTCCATCCATCCAGCAGCGCGCGAGCCACGTGGAAAATTTCGTTTGCGGTTCGTGGGGTCAGGATGCACGGCCAGCCACTGACTCTGACTCGACTTTTTTGGACGCCACGGTGGCGAGCTGTTAACTACCTCGCCTGGTATGCGGGAGGTTGTGTGGTTTCTATCCCGATCCCTGCATGACGCCTGCCGAGTATTTTCAGTTTGCGTGCCTCTCGGCCCCGTGGTTCGCGCGGAATTGTCTCGGGGGGCCCTTCGGTGGTTTCCGCCTCCACATTTATAATCGACATCGAGCACTCAGAGTATTCGGCGGCGAAACATTCGCACGCGACAAGCCACCTCCTCGGGCTATCATTTGTGACCAGGTGACTTCTGATGAAGCGCTACATAGCTAAGTGGGTCATATCGGGTAAAAAAAAGGGAAATTTATAATCTTCTTTGGTTCTTTCGGTAAAGTCACGCAGAATGGGAATAAAATAATAAAATAAAACAATAAAATTCTCACGACGTTTCGGCCACAACACAAGTGGCCTTCTTCAGGTGAAAGGAACCAATCTGTCGGGACGACAGAGCTACAATTCGTGAGAATTTCATTGCTTTATTTTATCATTTTATTCTCATTCTACGTGACTTTACCGAAAGAACCAAAGAGGATGAATCCTTGCAGTCACGAAAGCTTCAAATCGAAATTGTTCATCGTTTTTCGTTTACACGCACGGGACCCGGGACCGAACTCAGGTTTCCTGCAGTGTTCACGAACCCGTCTTTGCTGAGCCCGAGTTCGAGTCCCATCCGCGGGCTAACGTCAGTGGCAGCATGGTGAAGTGTGGTCAAACAACACCCACGCCCGACAGCCCTTTAGATCCCTTCGCCAGCAGTGACACGAGCGTGAAATTGCAGGGCTGAACCCTTGTGCGTATTCTACGCTACTGCAAAAACCGTTCCGCACTATTGGCGCAGTGGCGGGGGTTGGTGTGGGTTCTAGCGCAGGTACACCGCCTGCACACTATGTCAGTCTATGTGGGTCTCTGTGTAAGTCTATGTGTCTCTATGTAAGTCTATGTGGGTCTCTGTGTAAGTCTATGTGTGTCTCTATGTAAGTCTATGTGGGTCTCTATGTAAGTCCATGTGGGTCTCTGTGTAAGTCTATGTGGGTCTCTATGTCAGTCTATGTGGGTCTCTGTGTAAGTCTATGTGGGTCTCTATGTAAGTCTATGTGGGTCTCTGTGTAAGTCTATGTGTCTCTATGTAAGTCTATGTGGGTCTCTGTGTAAGTCTATGTGGGTCTCAATGTAAGTCTATGTGGGTCTCTATGTAAGTCTATGTGTCTCTATGTCAGTCTATGTGGGTCTCTGTGTAAGTCTATGTGGGTCTCTATGTAAGTCTATGTGTCTCTATGTAAGTCTATGTGGGTCTCAATGTAAGTCTATGTGGGTCTCTATGTAAGTCTATGTGTCTCTATGTCAGTCTATGTGGGTCTCTATGTAAGTCTATGTGGGTCTCTATGTAAGTCTATGTGGGTCTCTATGTAAGTCTATGTGGGTCTCTATGTAAGTCTATGTGGGTCTCTATGTAAGTCTATGTGTCTCTATGTAAGTCTATGTGGGTCTCAATGTAAGTCTATGTGGGTCTCTATGTAAGTCTATGTGTCTCTATGTCAGTCTATGTGGGTCTCTATGTAATGCTATGTGGGTCTCTATGTAAGTCTATGTGGGTCTCTGTGTAAGTCTATGTGGGTCTCTATGTAAGTCTATGTGTCTCTATGTAAGTCTATGTGGGTCTCAATATAAGGCTATGTGGGTCTCTATGTAAGTCTATGTGTCTCTATGTAAGTCTATGTGGGTCTCAATGTAAGTCTATGTGGGTCTCTGTGTAAGTCTATGTGTCTCTATGTCAGTCTATGTGGGTCTCTATGTAAGTCTATGTGTCTCTATGTCACTCTATGTGTCTCTATGTCAGTCTATGTGGGTCTCTATGTCAGTCTATGTGTGTCTCTATGTAATGCTATGTGGGTCTCTATGTAAGTCTATATGGGTCTCTATGTAAGTCAATGTGGGTCTCTATGTAAGTCTATGTGTCTCTATGCAAGTCTATGTGTCTCTATGTAAGTCTATGTGGGTCTCTATGTAAGTCTATGTGTGTCTCTATGTCAGTCTGTGTGTCTCTATGTAAGTCTATGTGGGTCTCTGTGTAAGTCTATGTGCCTCTATGTAAGTATATGTGGGTCTCTATGTAAGTCTATGTGGGTCTCTATGTCAGTCTATGTGTCTCTATGCAAGTCTATGTGGGTCTCTATGTCAGTCTATGTGTCTCTATGTAAGTCTATGTGTCTCTATGTCAGTCTATGTGGGTCTCTATGTAAGTCTATGTGGGTCTCTATGTAAGTCTATGTGTCTCTATGTAAGTCTATGTGTCTCTATGTAAGTCTATGTGGGTCTCTATGTCAGTCTATGTGTCTCTATGTAAGTCTATGTGGGTCTCTATGTCAGTCTGTATGTCTCTATGTAAGTCTATGTGGGTCTCTGTGTAAGTTTATGTGGGGCTCTATGTAAGTCTATGTGTCTCTATGTAAGTCTACGTGTCTCTATGTAAGTCTATGTGGGTCTCTATGTCAGTCTATGTGTGTCTCTATGTCAGTCTGTGTGTCTCTATGTAAGTCTATGTGGGTCTCTGTGTAAGTCTATGTGCCTCTATGTAAGTCTATGTGTCTCTATGTAAGTATATGTGGGTCTCTATGTAAGTCTATGTGGGTCTCTATGTCAGTCTATGTGTCTCTATGTAAGTCTATGTGGGTCTTTATGTCAGTCTATGTGTCTCTATGTAAGTCTATGTGTCTCTATGTCAGTCTATGTGGGTCTCTATGTAAGTCTATGTGTCTCTATGTCAGTCTATGTGTCTCTATGTCAGTCTATGTGGGTCTCTATGTAAGTCTATGTGTCTCTATGTAAGTCTATGTGGGTCTCTATGTAAGTCTATGTGTCTCTATGTAAGTCTATGTGTGTCTCTATGTAAGTCTATGTGTCTCTATTTCAGTCTGTGTCTCTATGAAAGTCTATGTGGGTCTCTATGTAAGTCTATGTGTCTCTATGTAAGTCTATGTGGGTATCTGTGTAAGTCTATGTGTCTCTATGTAAGTCTATGTGGGTCTCTGTGTAAGTTTATGTGGGTCTCTATGTAAGTCTATGTGTCTCTATGTAAGTCTATGTGGGTCTCTATGCAAGTCTATGTGTCTCTATGTAAGTCTATGTGGGTCTCTATGTAAGTCTAAGTGTGTCTATGTAAGTCTATGTGTGTCTCTATGTAAGTCTATGTGGGTCTCTATGTAAGTCTATGTGTCTCTATGTAAGTCTATGTGGGTCTCTATGTAAGTCTATGTGTCTATGTAAGTCTATGTAAGTCTCTATGTAAGTCTATGTGGGTCTCTATGTAAGTCTATGTGGGTCTCTATGTAAGTCTATGTGTCTCTATGTAAGTCTATGTGGGTCTTCGTGTAAGTCTATGTGTCTCTATGTCAGTCTATGTGGATCTCTATGTAAGTCTATGTGTCTCTATGTAAGTCTATGTGGGTCTCTATGTAAGTCTATGTGTCTCTATGTAAGTCTATGTGTGTCTCTATGTAAGTCTATGTGTCTCTATTTCAGTCTGTGTCTCTATGAAAGTCTATGTGGGTCTCTGTGTAAGTTTATGTGGGGCTCTATGTAAGTCTATGTGTCTCTATGTAAGTCTACGTGTCTCTATGTAAGTCTATGTGGGTCTCTATGTCAGTCTATGTGTGTCTCTATGTCAGTCTGTGTGTCTCTATGTAAGTCTATGTGGGTCTCTGTGTAAGTCTATGTGCCTCTATGTAAGTCTATGTGTCTCTATGTAAGTATATGTGGGTCTCTATGTAAGTCTATGTGGGTCTCTATGTCAGTCTATGTGTCTCTATGTAAGTCTATGTGGGTCTTTATGTCAGTCTATGTGTCTCTATGTAAGTCTATGTGTCTCTATGTCAGTCTACGTGGGTCTCTATGTAAGTCTATGTGTCTCTATGTCAGTCTATGTGTCTCTATGTCAGTCTATGTGGGTCTCTATGTAAGTCTATGTGTCTCTATGTAAGTCTATGTGGGTCTCTATGTAAGTCTATGTGTCTCTATGTAAGTCTATGTGTGTCTCTATGTAAGTCTATGTGTCTCTATTTCAGTCTGTGTCTCTATGAAAGTCTATGTGGGTCTCTATGTAAGTCTATGTGTCTCTATGTAAGTCTATGTGGGTATCTGTGTAAGTCTATGTGTCTCTATGTAAGTCTATGTGGGTCTCTGTGTAAGTTTATGTGGGTCTCTATGTAAGTCTATGTGTCTCTATGTAAGTCTATGTGGGTCTCTATGCAAGTCTATGTGTCTCTATGTAAGTCTATGTGGGTCTCTATGTAAGTCTAAGTGTGTCTATGTAAGTCTATGTGTGTCTCTATGTAAGTCTATGTGGGTCTCTATGTAAGTCTATGTGTCTCTATGTAAGTCTATGTGGGTCTCTATGTAAGTCTATGTGTCTATGTAAGTCTATGTAAGTCTCTATGTAAGTCTATGTGGGTCTCTATGTAAGTCTATGTGGGTCTCTATGTAAGTCTATGTGTCTCTATGTAAGTCTATGTGGGTCTTCGTGTAAGTCTATGTGTCTCTATGTCAGTCTATGTGGATCTCTATGTAAGTCTATGTGTCTCTATGTCAGTCTATGTGGGTCTCTATGTAAGTCTATGTGTCTCTATGTAAGTCTATGTGGGTCTCTATGTAAGTCTATGTGTCTCTATGTAAGTCTATGTGTGTCTCTATGTAAGTCTATGTGTCTCTATTTCAGTCTGTGTCTCTATGAAAGTCTATGTGGGTCTCTATGTAAGTCTATGTGTCTCTATGTAAGTCTATGTGGGTATCTGTGTAAGTCTATGTGTCTCTATGTAAGTCTATGTGGGTCTCTGTGTAAGTTTATGTGGGTCTCTATGTAAGTCTATGTGTCTCTATGTAAGTCTATGTGGGTCTCTATGCAAGTCTATGTGTCTCTATGTAAGTCTATGTGGGTCTCTATGTAAGTCTAAGTGTGTCTATGTAAGTCTATGTGTGTCTCTATGTAAGTCTATGTGGGTCTCTATGTAAGTCTATGTGTCTCTATGTAAGTCTATGTGGGTCTCTATGTAAGTCTATGTGTCTATGTAAGTCTATGTAAGTCTCTATGTAAGTCTATGTGGGTCTCTATGTAAGTCTATGTGGGTCTCTATGTAAGTCTATGTGTCTCTATGTAAGTCTATGTGGGTCTTCGTGTAAGTCTATGTGTCTCTATGTCAGTCTATGTGGATCTCTATGTAAGTCTATGTGTCTCTATGTAAGTCTATGTGGGTCTCTATGTAAGTCTATGTGTCTCTATGTAAGTCTATGTGGGTCTCTATGTAAGTCTATGTGTCTCTATGTAAGTCTATGTGGGTATCTGTGTAAGTCTATGTGTCTCTATGTAAGTCTATGTGGGTCTCTGTGTAAGTTTATGTGGGTCTCTATGTAAGTCTATGTGTCTCTATGTAAGTCTATGTGGGTCTCTATGCAAGTCTATGTGTCTCTATGTAAGTCTATGTGGGTCTCTATGTAAGTCTAAGTGTGTCTATGTAAGTCTATGTGTGTCTCTATGTAAGTCTATGTGGGTCTCTATGTAAGTCTATGTGTCTCTATGTAAGTCTATGTGGGTCTCTATGTAAGTCTATGTGTCTCTATGTAAGTCTATGTGTGTCTATATGTAAGTCTATGTGGGTCTCCGTGTAAGTCTATGTGGGTCTCTATGTAAGTCTATGTGTCTCTATGTAAGTCTATGTGGGTCTCCGTGTAAGTCTATGTGTCTCTATGTACGTCTATGTGTCTCTGTGGTATAGAAGCATGATTGGCATGCCCCCTCTTCTTAGACCAGTGCCCGCCCCCCCACCACCACCCCACCACCACTCGAGCCCGTGGGGCCCTGCGCAGTTGCACCGCCTGCCCACGCCCTGGACAGCTGCACACGACTCTGGCCTGGCTCGCAGAGCACAGCGCCCTAACAGAGGCGATGACAGAATCAAGCCTCGGCGGGAGCAGGGGGGATGGGGGGATGGGGGGGATGGGGGATGGGGGTAGGGGGGGGGTGCGAGGGGGGTGGGGGGAGAGAGTCTTGTGAGGATTTGGCCGGAGCCCTGGGGTCGCAAATCTGCGGGCTCCGTGAGCCGCGTGGCTCTTGAAGGACGGCGATGGCGGCTCTCGACATTGGGAAGGAGTCCAGTTTACCATGGGAGTCCAGTTTACCATGGGAGTCCAGTTCACCACGGGAGACCAGTTCACCATGGAAGTCCAGTTTACCATGGGAGTCCAGTTTACCATGGGAGTCCAGTTTACCACGGGAGTCCAGTTTACCATGGGAGTCCAGTTCACCATGGGAGACCAGTTTACCATGGGAGTCCAGTTCACCATGGGAGTCCAGTTTACCATGGGAGTCCAGTTCACCATGGGAGTCCAGTTTACCATGGGAGTCCAGTTTACCATGGGAGTCCAGTTTACCATGGGAGTCCAGTTCACCACGGGAGACCAGTTCACCATGGGAGTCCAGTTTACCATGGGAGTCCAGTTCACCACGGGAGACCAGTTCACCATGGAAGTCCAGTTCTCCATGGGAGTCCAGTTCACCATGGGAGACCAGTTCACCATGGGAGTCCAGTTTACCAGGAAGTCCAGTTCACCATGGGAGTCCAGTTCACCATGGGAGACCAGTTCACCATGGGAGTCCAGTTCACCATGGGAGTCCAGTTTACCACGGGAGACCAGTTCACCATGGAAGTCCAGTTCACCATGGGAGTCCAGTTTACCATGGGAGTCCAGTTTACCAGGAAGTCCAGTTCACCATGGGAGTCCAGTTTACCATGGGAGACCAGTTCACCATGGAAGTCCAGTTCACCATGGAAGTCCAGTTCACCATGGGAGTCCAGTTCACCATGGGAGTCCAGTTCACCATGGAAGTCCAGTTCACCATGGGAGTCCAGTTCACCATGGGAGTCCAGTTCACCATGGGAGTCCAGTTCACCATGGAAGTCCAGTTCACCATGGGAGACCAGTTCACCACGGGAGACCAGTTCACCATGGGAGTCCAGTTTACCACGGGAGACCAGTTCACCATGGGAGACCAGTTCACCATGGGAGACCAGTTCACCATGGGAGTCCAGTTTACCATGGGAGTCCAGTTTACCACGGGAGACCAGTTCACCACGGGAGACCAGTTCACCATGGGAGTCCAGTTCACCATGGGAGTCCAGTTCACCACGGGAGACCAGTTCACCATGGGAGTCCAGTTCACCACGGGAGTCCAGTTTACCACGGGAGACCAGTTCACCATGGGAGTCCAGTTCACCATGGGCAGGGCTCAGCAGCCCGCATCTCCGGATCGACAGTGCGGCTCATTCAGCGTCTGTCTTCGCGACCGCGATTCACTCATGAAGGGGACCACCACCGCCTTTGACGCATTCACCACACATGGCATTGCGGATCTTGAAATATTGTGGGGGGTGGATTTTTTTTTTTTACCGAACTCGAAAACGTGTTGTTGTTGTTGTGGTCTCTTCTCGTTGTTTTGGTTGCCCGAGCCATGGGCTGGAGGATGAGGTTGGGGGGGGGGGCGAGGCGCGTCAGGGGAGAGTTGCTACCTGTCCTGGATGTTGTTGTTGTTGTACAGCCTCAAAGCATCGGGCCCTCTTTGTTGAGCGAGAGGCAGCTGCTGTTTGGCGGGGGGGGGGGGGTAATAAAACAAAATCTGTCATTATTCCCCGAGACGTTGGGAGTCAGATGTGCAATAATGTCAATGAAGATAACGACGATGATGATAATGATGACTATGATGAAGCACTCACTACGACGCATCCACACGGAGTGCTTCCATCCTTTGCTCCTGTGAGATGTCCTCCTCCGTCTTCTGAACACAAGTCCCGGGTTGTGTGCAGCTTTTTCAGGGTGGCAACACGAGCGAGGGAGGGGTTGGCATGCATTGATTGACGGGCTCTCTTGATTTGAGCCGAGAGCTCACATCCAATGATGATGATGGGGGGTCTTGGTGGTGGTGACGATTATCTGAACCGGTGCAGGGCCTCCCCCTAGACCGACTCAGCCTCAAATGAGTGTCTGGTTAGGCGGCCGGGCGTGGTGCTGGCCACCCACCCCCTCGTGTGCCGTGCCGGCCTTCATAGGTTGCTACTTGCTCACGGCACTTGCCCCTACTGCAGTCTGTTCAAGGCTGTATGGGGGGATCATTGGTAATGGTAGTGGTGGTAGTGGTGGTGGTCGTTTTCCATTCCTATACTTTGCGATCTTTTCTCGTGTTGTTTTTGTGTTGTTTGTTGTAACGTGCTGACCCCCCTCACCGTGCCCCATACTGGACAATCTGTGGATATGAGTTAAGTGATGACGTCACCCTGCTGCTCTATTTATAACCGGGAGCAAGCGAGGGCTTTACCATTCTGGCGATTTGCCCGATGATGCTGGATGTAATTACCAGCGAAACGTCGTACTCAAACTGTAAATGTTGCGGATTCACTCTTCAACACACCGGTGGGCTAAAGTAGTGAACTATTTGTCTTTTGTCAACGTGACACCTTTTTTTGCTGATTGGCCGTGTCGGGTGTTGGAGGGTTACGACGCATTTATAACTAACGCGATCTAACCCAAAAACCTTTATGATGAAGAGCTTTTTAGCTCATGGGATTCCACCTGCACTTAAAAAAAATATATTCTGATTCTGATGATGACGGTGGTGGTGGTGTGGTGTTGATGGCTCGCTCCGTGTAGCATGAATTAACGATTTGCCTTGCGCTTGTGTCTGCGGCCACGCCCCCCACCCCAATCTCTGTTAATATTTAATGGCGGGAGGGGGGGGGGTCACTGGTTCCCTGTGGGGGTGGTGGGGGCACACAGAGATTTAGGGGCTCGGGCGTAGATCGAATCAGAATCTTTATTTAGAGCATGGTGAAGGAATCGAATAAGTTGTGAAGCTCTGTTTCACCCGATGTCCAGTAGGGGCGGGTCACAGCCACGGTGGCTAGGAGATGTTCACGACCTCGCCTCGTATACAGGAGGTCGTGGGTTCGATCACGACCCTGACGCCTGCTGATGTATATTTGGAGTGTATTTTTCTCCTGATTTTCCCTTCACATGTAGAATCAACATCACGCGTTTAGAGCATTTGGCCGCTATTCATTTCCACGTGATGACTTCGCACGCTTGTGCCAAGTCATCACGTTAAGGCCACGTGAAGTGTTGAACGCCCGCTAGCAGGAGGTCACGGGGCAGACTCAGGTGTCATGGGTCGCCTGACTGATATGACTGGCCGATGCACCACCTGTGCCCCCCTACTGTGCCAACTTGCTGAGCTTTAGCCACCCGGCGTCGTTGTGAGCGTCGCTCCACTGCCCTCCGTTGTTGCTGGAGGGCGACTGCCTCCAACTGCCCAGCAGCAACGTCCTTCACGATCTTCCGCCATAGTACTGCACACACACACACTGACAAAGACAAATGTCCCCCGTATAGCCTGTAACAGACTGTTGGGGCAAGTGCTGTTAGCGAGTACCTATGAAGTCCGGCACGGCACACCAAAGGGGAGTAGTTGGCCAACACCACGCCGGGCCACCTTTGTCTCCCCAGTGGCAATGTTTACACATCGCATACAGGTACTCATTTTGTTGCTGAGTCGACCTAGAGGAGGCCCAGAACCGGTTCAGATAATCGCCGCTGGTGTTGACCGTGAGCGCAGCGCTGACCGCTACACGCACTGCCACTGCCACACACAGTCGCACACGGAGACACACGGCAAAGTGCGTGCGTACAGGCAACGTGCGGCGGTTGGGGTGGAGGGGGGGGGAGGACATGCGGGCGAATGTGTTGCGAGCGACAGATATTAAGTGATCGACAGAGAGATGGACGGAGTGCAGGGGGATGGAAAGCGGGGGTTTGGAATTTGAGGATTGGCGTGGCCTGCGAGGTGTAACGAGAAGAGGGACCCATGAGGAAATGCGAATCACAGGCAGGCAGATAGACACACGGACAGGCAGATAGACACACGGACAGGCAGATAGACACACGGACAGGCAGATAGACACACGGACAGGCAGAGAGACACACGGGCAGGCAGATAGACACACGGACAGGCAGAGAGACACACGGGCAGGCAGATAGACACACGGACAGGCAGAGAGACACACGGACAGGCAGATAGGCACACAGGCAGGCAGATAGACACACGGACAGGCAGATAGACACACGGACAGGCAGAGAGATACACGGACAGGCAGATAGACACACAGACAGGCAGATTGACACACGGACAGGCAGAGAGACACACGGACAGGCAGAGAGACACACGGACAGGCAGAGAGACACACGGACAGGCAGATAGACACACAGGCAGGCAGATAGACACACGGACAGGCAGATAGACACACGGACAGGCAGATAGACACACGGACAGGCAGATTGACACACGGACAGGCAGAGAGACACACGGGCAGGCAGATAGACATACGGACAGGCAGATAGACACACGGACAGGCAGAGAGACACACGGACAGGCAGAGAGACACACGGACAGGCAGATAGACACACAGGCAGGCAGATAGACACACGGACAGGCAGATAGACACACGGACAGGCAGATAGACACACGGACAGGCAGAGAGACACAAGGAGAGAGAGAGACACACGGACAGGCAGATAGACACACGGACAGGCAGAGAGACACACGGACAGGCAGAGAGACACACGGACAGGCAGATAGACACACGGACAGGCAGATAGACACACGGACAGGCAGAGAGACACAAGGAGAGAGAGAGAGAGGTGCATGGACAGTGAGAGAGGCAGACGGGATGGTGGTTAGAGGGCCAGACAGACGGATGGGTAAACCAATAGACATGCAGGCAGACGGATAGATGGACGGACATTTAGACAGACACATGGCAGGTGGATGCAGAGAAGATGATAAGAAAGACAGATGGAGAGACAGATGAGTCGATGGACAGATGGATGGATGAACGGACAGACTTATGGACATAATGGAAAGACGCACAGAGACACACCAGACACCGTATGGACAGACAGACACATACGAAGTGAGACGAATACCACATTGGGCACACACCCACCTACTTACACACACACAGATCCAGACACACCATCACACACACCCACCAAATCAACAACATCGACCACCGATCTGACGAGTGATCTATATTTAGAAACCACGTGTGATAGACATACGGGGGGGGGGGGGGGGTTAATAAGCGTTGTGCAGATGTATTAACCTTAAAATATGTGGTGTTTTTTGCTATTAATGCAAATTAGAGCACCGTGCACTGGATCTGCCAACTAATGCAACGATAATTATCATGGGAGAAGCAAACTGATGTGATGGATGTTGTCAGCGGGTCTGAACGATTGCCGCTGGGTTACTGCGACTCGAAAATAAACGAAAGGCCCCAACTGAGCTATCTAGAATCGTGGGTTAGATCACGTGCATATAAAGTGTGTCGTGAAACCCGCCACCACCCGACACAGCCAATTAGTAAGGTTTGTCACGCAAACAGAACATTGCCTCTTCGTTATTGACTTTACAACACCGGTGTGTGTTGGAGAGGAGACCAACAACATTTTCAATTTAGGACGAGCACCATCAGCCGGACAGCCAGAATTGTGGAGAAGTCCTCGTTCCTTTGGTCTTAACCAGACATTATCAATGTGATTTGGTCACTAGTGAGTCCATCAGGTGCCAAGGCCAGTTGGGGGGGGGGGGGGGGGGGTTGATGTACGTATATAAATTACAATAAATACCCATTACGGGTTATGTTATTCATACACGCATTTATGTTTAAGCGATTTAACCCAAACACGTCAATTGTGGATAACATTGGTCGCGAATCCCTACTAAGTGTTCAACTAAATTGATATTTTTCAGAAGCGACGTAGCAATCACAGATGATAGCTCAACGAAGTGGGCTCATTATCATCATCACGTGGACATTCACAACAGCGGCCAAACACTCAAAACGCGCGACGCTGTTTCGTCGAAGAAAAAAACAAGACCCAGAGAGACCCCGAGAAATTACCACGCGACCACGTGAAGAGAGAGACAGAGAGACAGAGACACGCGGAACTCCAAATATACAGCAGCAGGCGTCAGGGTCGGGATCGAATCCACGATCTCCTGTATACCAGGCGAGGTAGTTAACATTTTCTAGCCACCGTGCTGATGATGATGATGATGAAAGAAAGACACGCAAACTCCAAATATACAGAAGTAGGCATCGTCAGGGTCGGGATCAAACCCACGACCACCTGCATATCAGGCGACCACGTGAAGAGAGAGACAGAGACACGCGGAACTCCAAATATACAGCAGCAGGCGTCAGGGTCGTATAGATGGAAACACATGGGGATTATAATAATAGGGGTTTTACCCTTTTTTCATGTCTGCATTAACCACAATACCTGCAGTCAAAATGCAAACAAAAAACATACTTCGATTTAAAGCTTTCGTGACTGCACGGATTCATCTTCTTTGGTTCTTTCGGTAAAGTCACGTAGAATGAAAATAAAATAATAAATTGATAAAATAAAATAACACAATAATATTCTCACGACGTTTCGGCCACAACACAAGCGGCCTTCATCAGGTGAAGGGGACGAGACTGTCTGGAGGACTTTACCGAAAGAACCAAAGAAGAAAAAACATACTATGATAATATAAGCATTGTCCTTGAAACTGATTGATCCACACCAGAGACGGCTTTCTTTAGAGGCTCGTCTCAATTGGTGCTCGACCAGATGACGTCAAAAGGCGTAGAGCTCAAAGACGATGCCACTATCAAAGTAATGAGGGCTCGGGGTGAGAATCTACATCATTGGACCTCATTTGCCAGTACCATAATTTAATAATAGGGGTTTTATCCTTTTTTTCTGGCAACAAAACTATTATCAGAGTGTGTTTTTGTTTGCATTTTGACCTCAAGTATTGTGGCTAATGCACACATGAATCATCGTCAAAAAAAGGTTTCAATTTTGTTGCCAGAAAAAAAGGGGAAAACCCTATTATTATTATTATTATATTTTGGTACTGGCAAAGGAGGTCCAATGATGTAGATGGGGATTAGCCTGGAACGTAGCTGGCGAGCCACGATAGTGTCACGGCAACCGCCTCCCCCCCCCCCCATCTGAGATGCACATCCACGTGGGGGCAAGGGGAGGGGGGAGTTTGGCATCGTCCGCGTGTGATTCACCAACCCTCGCTGCTGTTACCTCCACCGTGTGCCGTGGGATTGCAGACATCCAAAGCGCAGCGCGTAGCCACGTGCGGCGTAGCCACGTGCAGCGTAGACACCGACAATAAGGAACAGAAACGGGGTGCGTCATTGTCGTCTCCTTCGGGCAAATGGAGGGCGCGTGGCCTCTCTCGAGGGTGCGCGGGTTCGGGTGCCAAGGCTCACGATCCCCACGGCATTCGTGCTCTGTCAGTGGCTCGTGTCAGCGCTCAAGTCGTTGAGGTGCGCCGCTCTCCGCTTCAGCGTTGCGTACATCACGGGCGGGGGGGGGGGCCTCTGAGTGAGAAATTAACATTTAAAATATTAACGAATATCCAACGGCTGCTTTCCGTGACCCTTAGCAAATTGAAAGTTGGGCTCAATTAACCTCGTTGACTCGTTTCAATAAGCCTATATCTCTCACGCTCTCCCTCTCTCTCTGAAAGCGTATAAGAGTGTGTATGTGTCTGTGTATGTTCGCTAACAGCACTTGCCCCCTACAATATGTTAAGGCTATAGGGGGATCTTTGTATTTGTATGTGTGTGTGTGCGGCCGCGTGTATGTCTACTTCCGTTCATCCAGTAATCAATTCTGATTCAAGAAATGGGAGCTAATTAATTTCCCTCCAATTTGATGCAGATGCGTTTTTTCTCTTCTCTGCTCGTGTGATTGTAACACTTCAATGAGTCAATTGGCCTCTGGTGAGTAATTGACGCTCATTACCTTGGCTTATAATGTAGGTATGTGTAAGTTTGTGTGTGTGTATGGAGATATGTGAGGGGCGATAGTGTAGCGGTTAGCGCGCTGCACTACGAAACCGGCGACCCGGGTTCGATTCCCGCTCACGGCCAACACCGGTGACGATTATCTGAAACGGTCCTGGGCCTCCCCTAGGTCCACTTAGCCTCAAATGAGTAAGTGTTGTGTAAACATCTCCACTGGGGAGACAAAGGCGGCCGGGCGTGGTGCTACTCACTCGTGTGCCGTGCCGGCCTTCATCGGTGCTCGCTAACATCCACTTGCTCCAACAGTCTGTTAAGGCTACACGGAGGATCTTTGTCTTTTATATATGGGGAGCGGTAACGGTTAGCACGCTGCGCTACGAACCTGGCGATCCGAGTTAGATTCCCGCTCACGACCAACATCAGTGGCGACTATCTGGACCGCGCCTCGGTCTTTCCCAGGGTCGACTCAGCCTCAAATGAACCTCTGGGTCCCATAAGCCCCCGGCTCTCGCGTAAACTGCGTTGCGACGTCATTTTATGTCCGTCGAAGGCGAACAACACGGCGATCTGTCCCTCTCGACAAGCTCCACACGACGCGCTGATCAAAGTGTCGAAGTTTAATTTCTTCTGCGCGTTCGTCCTCGTCGCTGCGCTTGGACGACGTGACAACAGAACGATCCGCGCCAGGCGGGTCACGGCGTTGGTGTGCGCAGTGGGACGGAGTCGCCAAAAATAAACGAATTCATTACGATTTTGACTTCCGTTTATTCGAGACTCCGGGGTTCCGCCAAAAGGTTCAGCTGAGTTATTGGTGCAGTGCGTAAAAACATCGCCACTGGGGAGACAAAGGCGACCGGGCGTGGTGCTGGCCACCCACCACCCCCTCGTGTGCTATTCTGGCCTTCATAGGTGCTCGCTAACAGCACTTGCCCCCAACAGTCTGGCAAGGCTACACGGGGGATCTTTGTGTGTGTGTTTGTGCTGGCTGTGGAGAGCGGTCGTGTTCCGGGTAGCGCGCTGCGCTACGAATCCGCCCACCCAAAGTTCAAATCCCGCTCAGGGCTAACAACACCAGCGACGATCATCTGGACTCTCCTAGGTCAACTCAGCCTCAAATGAATACCTGGTGTGCGGTGTGTAAGGCGGCCGGGCGTGGTGCTGACAACCCACACCCTCATAGGTGATCGCTCACAGCACTTGCCCCAACAGTCTTGTGAAGGTTACACGGGGAATATTCGTGTAAGTGTGTGTGTAAGTGTGGGTATGCATTATGTATGTGTAAACACACGGCACGCACACACATTACATCGACTGTCCTGTGATAAGCCGTGCAAACACATGGTTTGTACTGAAAGTCAATATTGAGTCGGGGCTTAAAAGCCGAAATTGATATTTTTCAAGTATCTCATGGCACCAATTGGCGTCTGTGTGTGTGAGCGTGGTATTAATGCCCCTTTATTTATGGAGGTTGAAAATCTGCTGACCGGGATTTCTTCTTACAACGGACATCTGAATAATGTTGTTGTTGTTGTGTAAATTACGTTGCTTGCTCATCCTCCTCCTCCTCCTTTCTCCTTCTTTCGTGCGGCTTCTCCTGTTCACGTTCAAGGTGGGTCAAGCCACGAGTTTGACGAGGAACTAGAGTATGAGGAACTAGTTTCTTGAACAGCTGCGCAGTTCAAGAAACTAGTTCGCCATCGATGGCTCAGAATCCCCGTTATCGCGTTCCGCGTTCCGCAAAAAGTGTTCCCCAATAGAAGAACCGGGGGAAAACGGTGAACGCGTTCCACTTGATAACGGTGCGCGCGTTCCACGTTGGTGTGAAAATCGTCACCCTAATGGCTGCACCGCGTGATCGCTCCCTCGGCGTAGCATCATCATCATCACCACGAGGCCGCTCGTTGCTTCTAGATGTTACCCATCATGGGCCTCGGTCTTTGTTCGGCCTGCGGGCGCATCTCACGCTGTTATCGCGGATATTAGCTTTACCCCCCCCCATCCCCCCTGTATTATAATATGAGTGTTTTTTAATAACGCGAAATTCACCCACAACGATGCGTTTTTCGAGAACGCAACTACCGCGTTATGGGAGAAGCGGCTAATTTTAATTCGCAATGAGCTTGTGTCATTTGTGGTCAGCCTGTTGTGGGCAAGAGGGGGGGGGTCATACATGGTTATCGTCCGTGCGAACATCGGAGGAGGCAGAAGGAAAGAAGCGACGGCGTGGGGGGGGGGGATCTCGCCAAACGTTGACCTCTTTGACTTTCGGCCGGTGAAGGACGTCTCTGTTCCGAACCTTCAATTCGTCGCGAGGTGGCGTCGAGACGCGGGTTGTATCCCTCCCCGAGTGAAGATGCTGCCGGTCTGAATGTATTTGGTGATTATGGGAAGGGCTCCCCATTACCCCCCCCCAGCCCCCCTCTCTATAAAGCTGTCATTAACTCCTGGCGGCTATGAAACTACAATCCCAATCTTCGCCGACGCATTACTTTTCGTGATGATTTCTTTTTTTTTACGAGCGAGCTTGGACATTTAATCAGAAGTTAATGGCACCGAGAATTTAATGAGATCTATATATATGAAATAAAATTGATTCGGTAATATCAGATGCTACGATGTTTACAATTTGAAGTTTACGATTATGACCACGTCTCAATATATATTAATATCGATATCAAATACCACATGTGTCACCAAACAGTTTTGATATGAGGCCGCTGTGTAGGGTAGTATGATGTTTCTATGTAGGGTGGTATGATGTTTCTATGTAGGGTGGTATGATGTTTCTATGTAGGGAGGTATGATGTTTCTATGAAGGGTGGTATGATGTTTCTATGTAGGGTGGTATGATGTTTCTATGTAGGGTGGTATGATGTTTCTATGTAGGGTGGCATGATGTTTCTATGTAGGGTGGTATGATGTGTCTATGTAGGGAGGTATGATGTTTCTATGTAGGGTGGTATGATGTTTCTATGTAGGGTGGTATGATGTTTCTATGTAGGGTGGTATGATGTTTCTATGTAGGGAGGTATGATGTTTCTATGTAGGGTGGTATGATGTTTGTATGTATGGTGGTATGATGTTTCCATGTAGGGTGGTATGATTTTTCTATGTAGGGTGGTATGATGTTTCTATGTAGGGTGGAATGATGTTTTTATGTAGGGAGGTATGATGTTTCTATGTAGGGTGGTATGATGTTTGTATGTATGGTGGTATGATGTTTCCATGTAGGGTGGTATGATGTTTCCATGTAGGGTGGTATTATGTTTCTATGTAGGATGGTATGATGTTTCTATGCAGGGAGGTATGATGTTTCTAAGTAGTGTGGTATGATGTTTCTATGTAGGGTGGTATGATGTTTCCATGTAGGGTTGTATGATGTTTCTATGTAGGGTGGTATGATGTTTCTATGTAGGGTGGTATGATGTTTCTATGCAGGGAGGTATGATGTTTCTAAGTAGTGTGGTATGATGTTTCTATGTAGGGTGGTATGATGTTTCTATGTAGGGTCGTATGACGTTTCTATGTATGGTGGTATGATGTTTCCATGTAGGGTGGTATGATGTTTGTATGTAGGGTGGTATGATGTTTCTTTGTAGGGTGGTATGATGTTTCTATGTAGGGTGGTATGATGTTTCTATGTAGGGAGGTATTATACCACTCTGTAGGGTGGTATGGTGTTTCTATGTAGGGTGGTACGATGTTTCTATGTAGGGTGGTATGATGTTTCTATGTAGGGTGGTATGATGTTTTTATGTATGGTGGTATGATACCACTGTGTAGGGTGGTATGATGTTTTTATGTAGGGTGGTATGATGTTTCTATGTAGGGTGGTATTATGTTTCTATGTAGGGAGGTATTATACCACTCTGTAGGGTGGTATGGTGTTTCTATGTAGGGTGGTATGATGTTTCTATGTAGGGTGGTATGATGCCACTGTGTAGGGTGGTATGATGTTTCTATGTAGGGAGGTATTATACCACTCTGTAGGGTGGTATGGTGTTTCTCTGTAGGGTGGTACGATGTTTCTATGTAGGGTGGTATGATGTTTCTATGTAGGGTGGTATGATACCACTGTGTAGGGTGGTATGATGTTCCGACGTAGGGTGGTATGAGGCGGGGGGTGGAGTTCAAGTCCGCCATATTTCTCACATCTCACGTCCAACGTTGCAGAGTCGTCAACGCGAATCCGATCCTCGCAGCGCGCACGATTTTTTTGAGAATGCAGTATTTCTGTTTAACCCACAGGAAGCCGCTTGCGTTGAAATATTAACCTCGGGTAAAAATTGACAGCGTTTGGAGGTGAGTGGGGGAGGAGGGGGGAATGCATTGCTTCAAAGTGACACCGCCATGCTGAGAATTCTCTTTCATTCATTATCCAAGACAAAGATCCCACACCCTCGTATAGCCTTTATCAGACTGCTGGGGCAAGTGGTGTAGCGAGCATCTATGAAGGCCGGCACGGCTCGCGAGGGGGTGGGTGGCCAACACCACGCCAGGCCGCCTTTGTCTCCCGAGTGGCGATGTTTACACACCGCACGAGGTGCTTAATTGAGGCTGAGTCGACCTAGGGGAGACCCAAGACCTGTTCAGATAATCGTCACCGGTGTTGGCCGTGAGCGGGCATCGAACTCGGGTCGCCAGGTTCTTAGCGCCGCGTAGCGCTAACTACTACACTACCGCTTCCCACACACACAGACACACACACAAACAGACACACACACAGACACACACACACGCAACAAACAGACACCATCATGTTCCCTCCACGAGTCCTCTTGCCTCTCCGAGCCTCGATTATCGAGGTCACAACAACGAGCAGCGCGGCTCCACATGGGCCAGTCGGTCGGTGACATTTCGGGTCAGTTCTAGATTTGAAGCTTTCGTGACTGCAAGGATCCATACTCTTTGGTTCTATTGGGTAAAGTCACGTAGGTAAAAAATAAAATAACAAAAATCACGACGTTTCGGCCACAACACAAGCGGCCTTCATCAGGTGAAGGGACGAGACTGTCTGGAGGACAGCGCTGTCCTGATGAAGGCCGCTTGTGTTGTGGCCGAAACGTCTTGATTTTTGTTATTTTTTTTTTTTTACCTACGTGACTTTACCCAATAGAACCAAAGAGTATTTCGGGTCAGCCCCATCGAGGTTTCCAGGGGCTCCACAGCACGGCTGGCACGACCGTAGCCAGCACGTTACATGGGGGAGGGAGGGTTTACAGGGGGGGGGGGGGGGCACGGAAAATCAAAGTAGGGGAATTGCATAAACGTGAGCAGTAAATAACGATCTGTCCATCCTGGGGTTCTCTGGGGCTTGAATTTCAGCAGCATTGCTTCAGCAGCAATGTTTCAGCTACAATGCTTCAACAGCAATGCTTCAACAGCAATGCTTCAAGAGCAATGCTTCAACAGCAATGCTTCAACAGCAATGCTTCACCTGCAATGCTTCAACAGCAATGCTTCAACAGCAATGCTTCAGCTACAATGCTTCAACACCAATGCTTCAGCAGCAATGCTTCACCTGCAATGCTTCAACAGCAATGCTTCAACAGCAATGCTTCAACAGCAATGCTTCAACAGCAATGCTTCAACAGCAATGCTTCACCTGCAATGCTTCAACAGCAATGCTTCAACAGCAATGCTTCAGCTACAATGCTTCAACACCAATGCTTCAGCAGCAATGCTTCAACAGCAATGCTTCAACAGCAATGCTTCAGCTACAATGCTTCAACACCAATGCTTCAACACCAATGCTTCAACACCAATGCTTCAGCTACAATGCTTCACCTGCAATGCTTCAACACCAATGCTTCAGCTACAATGCTTCAGCTGCAATGCTTCAACAGCAATGCTTCAACACCAATGCTTCAACACCAATGCTTCAGCTACAATGCTTCAGCTACAATGCTTCAACACCAATGCTTCAGCTACAATGCTTCAACACCAATGCTTCAACAGCAATGCTTCAACAGCAATGCTTCAACAGCAATGCTTCAACAGCAATGCTTCAACACCAATGCTTCAACAGCAATGCTTCAGCTACAATGCTTCAACAGCAATGTTTCAGCTGCAATGCTTCAACAGCAATGCTTCAACACCAATGCTTCAACAGCAATGCTTCAACAGCAATGCTTCAACAGCAATGCTTCAACAGCAATGCTTCAACACCAATGCTTCAACAGCAATGCTTCAGCTACAATGCTTCAACAGCAATGTTTCAGCTGCAATGCTTCAACAGCAATGCTTCAACACCAATGCTTCAACAGCAATGCTTCAACAGCAATGCTTCAACACCAATGCTTCAACAGCAATGCTTCAGCTACAATGCTTCAGCTACAATGCTTCAACACCAATGCTTCAACAGCAATGCTTCAGATGCAATGCTTCAACACCAATGCTTCAAGAGCAATGCTTCAACAGCAATGCTTCAACAGCAATGCTTCAAGAGCAATGCTTCAGATGCAGTGCTTCAACACCAATGCTTCAGATGCAGTGCTTCAGCAGCAATGCTTCAACACCAATGCTTCAGATGCAGTGCTTCAGCAGCAATGCTTCAACAGCAATGCTTCAAGAGCAATGCTTCAGATGCAGTGCTTCAACACCAATGCTTCAGATGCAGTGCTTCAGCAGCAATGCTTCAACACCAATGCTTCAGCTGCAATGCTTCAAAACTCTCCGAGAGCGGTTTCGGCGTTGAGTGTCTCATCATCGGCAGAGTCGGGGCTCGTCGCTCGTGGCCCAACGCTGGTGACGCTGCCCAGGATGCTTCTGGGCAGGGAGACCCCCTGGCTGTTACACGTTGGGCTCTGGTTTGGCCCAGTGCTGGATGATGCTCGTGCGGGACCTGTAGCATGATGTTATAAAGGGGCCCTAAATGAAAAAAAAAACCCGTAAATATTAAAACAAGATTTTTTTTTACTTGTATTGTAAAGATATTTTATTTTTAAATTTGATATACAGCCAGATAATACGACAAATCGCTAACCTTAAACACCCATCCAAAGTTTCAGGCGGTATAGTCCTATAGTAATAGAGCAAGTGCAGAATCACTGAACCAGAATTGACGGCTTGAAAACATTTAGCGCGGGGCCCTTGAAAGTGCGGGGCCCGTAGCTACTACTTATGTAGTAGCTACTTTCGCTACTAGGATCATCCGGCACTGGTTGGACCCCCACAACGGCGTAACACACAACACAGCATCGTCACCTGAATCGTTGTTGGCGATGTCGCTACACAAATACTGCTACACTATTTAAAATGTGCGGGTCATGGTAGTAGCAGTGGTTGGGAAAGTGTGCCGTTAGCTAATAGAGCCCACGACGGCTGGCACGGCGCACGGGTAGGGGAGGGGCAGCACCACTCCCGGCCGCCTTTGTCTCCCCGGTGGCGGTGTTTGCCCACCACACAGGACCGGTTCGGATAATCGTCACCGGTGTTGGCCGTGAGTGGGAATCGAATTCGAGTCGCCCGGTTCGTAGCGCAGCGCGCTAACCGCTACACCACCGCTCCAAAGGCAAAGGTCCCCCGTGTATAGCCTTAACAGACGTTTGGGGCAAGTGCGCTCTTCGCGAGTAGCAACAGCTATGAAGTCCGGCATGGCACACGCGCGGGGTGGGTAGCCAGCACGCAGGTGGTTCGCGGGATCTATCCCGACCCTGACGCCTGCTGCTGTGTATTTGGGGTTTGCGGTCTCTCTCTCTCTCTCTCATCATCACGGTGGCTTAGAGATGTTAACTACCTCGCCCGCTACGCAGGAGATTTTCGCGGGTTCGACTCCCGACCCTGACTCCTCCACATTTACAATCGACGTCAAGCGTTTTAGAGCACGTGGCCGTTGGCTTACATACGACCACGACGATGAAGCCACTTCGTTGTGCTATCGTTTGTGATAGCAAAGGTCGCTTCTGAAAAAATAGCTCTATATATACACACACACACAAAAACTCAGTGCGCCTTACTTGGTGAAGTAAAAAAAAACATATAGTTTTAGTTTGTAATAGTTGTAGGGCCCAGGCTAAGCTGCTGACTCACGCGTGAGAAGTGTCACACCATGCATGCACAGGAGGGTGATCCTCAACTCCTACTGGCACCTGTAATTGGCAAAATCCGATCGCTCCCTGAGGCCTCTCTCATCTCGAGCCAGGGCCGTGCCGCGAAACAAGAACAATAAAACAACAAGCCAGAAGCTCCTGGGCCACGCGGGTGGCATGCCCTCCTCGGCCAACTCATCTTTGCCAAATATAAATAACTACAAAGATAACCCTGCCCCCTCCACCCTACCATCGTAGCCTCCACAGGCTGCCGCTCAGAAAATTAGCCGTGAGCGAGCGTACGAAGAACAGCTTTTACGCGGCACACAATGGAGTGGTGGTAGTGGTGGTGGTGAGGTCGGGGGTAATGATTTAAGGCTGAGCCGACTTAGGAGAGGCCCAGGTGTGGTTCATTTATTCGGTTCAAATACAGGGTGCTTAATTGTTTTTTTTAACACTTCTGAGAATTTGCAACAATACCGCGAGAAATATGTTGCCTCTTCCGGTCTCTGGAGACCACGTGGAGAATATTCCAGGCGCGCGTTAACAATGATGGCCAACAAGTGGGTGACTATTTGAAGCTATTAACATAACATTTGTTATCACGTTACAGTGTAGTATTATCCGTTCTATCTCCATTAAAAAAAAACGATAGTCCTATATAAAGTGTTAAAACATTTTTTTAAGCACCCTGTGCATTGACACTAAAAACATTCCAACTTTCATTCAGCTGTGCAACACACTCCTTCGGCCGTCTGGAACGCTCTTCATTGCGACACGTGGTGTTACACAGCTGTCGGTAGCAGGAGTCGGCTTTCGCGACCAATATTATTCAAAATAAAGTGTTTTTCGTGTCGCGTAAATATGAATGCGTCCTTAAATCCGTCACCGCCCCGTTGCAGCCAATTAGTCGGGCTTTGGCCACGTTGTTCGTAGGCTTCATCACGTCGCGAGCAAAGTTTCTTACTAATCGGCCGTGTCGGGTGGTAGCGGGTTTCACGACATTCATATTTACGCGATGTAACACGATTTAAAAAAAAAAAACTTTAATTGCCAAATTCTTGTGTGAGTATCCCCCCCCGTGCCTTCCCAGCCCCTCTCGGCGGGGGGGGGGGGGGGGAGCTATCGGGGTGGTCGCCGCTGCTACTGCTGCTGTTGTTCACTGACTGGAGCCCGAGGCACTCCGCTTAATGATCGCAGTCAATAATAATGATAATAATAATGATAATGGTGATAATGATTATAATAATGATGATAATGATGATAATAATATTGATAATAATGATAATGATGATGATAATAATATTGATAATAATGATAATAATGATGATAATGATGATAATAATATTGATAATAATGATAATAAGTGTTTACAGCGTGCGCGCACACCTAGTCATTCCGTCGAGCAATTAAGAGAGAGGCATCGCTCAAAGATGTTCGCGTGATAGTTGTGTGTCCTTGTATGTGCGTGTGTCTGTGTGTCTGTGTGTGTGTGTCTGTGTGTCTGTGTGTGTGTCTGTGCGTGTGTCTGTGTGTGTGTCTGTGTGTCTGTGTGTGTCTGTCTGTGTGTGTCTGTGCGTGTGTCTGTGTGTCTGTGTGTGTGTCTGTGTCTGTCTGTGTGTGTCTTTGTGCGCAAAGGGAGCGATCCCCACTCACGGCCAACACCGGTGACGATTATTTGAACCGCTCCTGGGTCTCCCCTAGGTCCACTCAGCCTCAAATGAGTACCCGGTGCGGTGTGTAAACATCGCCCGAGGGGAGACAAAGGCGGCCGGGCGTGGTGCTGGCCACCCACCCCCTCGTGTGCCGTTCCGGCCTTCATAGATGCCACCACTCGCTCACAGCACTTGCCCCAACAGTCTGTTAAGGCTATACGCAACTTCTGCGGCCGTCTGGAACGCTCTTCCTTGCGACATTAGGAAGCCACTGGGCGCTATGCAATTAAAATTTCATCATCAACAGACTCGTTTCTTTAGAACTTCTCTTCAGTGTTTAGTTTGCTGTCCTTCCCCCGCACCTCCGATTAGCACGGTTGGCTACGTACGGTGCGAAAGAAGTTCAACGCACGCGCACGTACACACAAACTGGAAAATACTCGCGGGGCGATGGTGATCTCTGCGAGTACCCGGTCGGCTCAGTCCCGGCTCTCCATCGTTACAGTCATTTTCCACGCTCGCTCAACTTCCTCCATCTCCTGCTCCACGCTGCCACTCTCCCCCGGTCTCTTCCCCCCACCTCCCCTGCCCTCCCACGTTTCCATTTTTGTTCGTGTTAATTCGCCGCTCAGACGAGAGGCACCTTCCTCCAGCGCGTCCCCCGTGCGGAACCGGCTGCAGCGTGCGCTTGGCAATTAGCAGGAATAATGAGCAAGGAATTCTCAGTTCGCCTCTGAGACTCAACTCGCTCTCTCTCTCTCACGCTCTCTCTCTCTCTCACTCTCTCTCACCATCGCAGCAGCAGCAGTAGCAGAATTACCGCCAGGCGCCCTTCTTTCATCCCGCTACTCAATTTGCGTCACCCTATTAGCGAGCAGAGTTACGCGACACCGGCAGTTCATTAGGGTTCGATGTTTTCACACTTTCTCCTGCCACGTGTCGAGCGAGCTGCACGGGACGGTGAGAGATTCGGAGAGCAAGCGAGCGAGTGGACGAGCGGTCGGTAACCTGGCAAATGCACAATCCTGCAATAGCCTCGTTCAGCTACATTCAATGTGTGTGTGTGTGTGTGTGCGCGCGAATTTGGGTACGCCGCGGTGGTAAGATGGCAACGACCTCGCTGGGTATACAGGAGGTCGTGAGTTCTATCCCGACCCTGACGCCTGCTGCTGTATATTTGGAGTTTGCGTGTCTCTCTCTCTCATCATCATCACGGTGGCTAGGAGATGTTAACTACCTCGCAGGGTATGCAGGAGGTCGTGGGTTCTATCCCGACCCTGACGCCTGCTGCTGTATATTTGGAGTTTGCGTGTCTCTCTCTCTCATCATCATCACGGTGGCTAGGAGATGTTAACTACCTCGCCTGATCTACAGGAGGTCGTGGGTTCTATCCCGACCCTGACGCCTGCTGCTGTATATTTGGAGTTTGCGTGTTTCTCTCTGGCCGACCTACCGGACACAAAAATGGAGAGACCATTTCTCTCCCCTCATTGCGACCGCCCCTCAGTGGAAACAAATGTACAAAGTCTCCCGTAGCCAAACGCTGCGGTGACCTCCGGTGGAGGTTGGCACATTGCACGTTGCCATCGGCCGTGCGGCTCAGCCGAATCTCGCCAGGGGTAACAGACTTGGTGCATTTCCTGCGGTGCCAGGGAGGATCTGCCCCACCAGTACTTACACTGCCAGCGGCTCAAACTCAATGTTCCGCCTTTTGGGGGACATCTTCAGGAAACTGGGGGTACCCTTCTACAACAGCAGCTTCGTATATGGGGTGGTGCCTTACCTGGCTAACAAACGCCATGACCTCGCCAACTTTGCCTGTGCTCAGGCGAAGATGGCGGTGTACAGAACGAGGAAAAAGACGCTGTAAGGTGACACTGACGGCTGCTCTGTGCTGCTGCCAGTGTTCAGAGGCCTGCTCAAGGCGCGGCTCCGGCTGGAGCACGCCATGTACCACACACACGTGTCGGTGATGTGCAGCGCGTCTTCTTCGAACGCTGGGGAGCCGGAGAAGCCCCTCTCTGTACTAGTGTGGACGGCACCCCTCATGTTCACCTTCTGAAGCGCTCGCTCGTCAACGTGGCGTGCGCGAATGACCACCACAACCACGTGACTTTTCTTTCATGTTGTTCACGGTGTTTTTTTAGCACCACAGCGCGTGGATTTGTAATGTTTACTTTCATTTGTAAGCTGGTGACTTTGTGTATTTCGTATCGAAATCGCCTCCAGTGCTTTTGCTGCTGGCGGCAATAAAAGTTGTTTAAAAGTCAAAAGTCTCTCCACGTGGTCGCGTGGATTTGTCTCCGTGTCCTCTGGGTGTTTCCCCCTTCACGTTTTGCAAAATTGCGTTCGGAGTAATTGGCTGCGACAAATGTCCACATGATGAGCCACTTTGTTGAGCTATCATTTGTGGCCAGCTCGCGTCTGACAAAGAGCTCGGTGGGCCTTACATTGTAAAATACAAAAAAATATTTTAATCGTTGTTTTTAGTTTAGCTACTAGATCTTGGACACATTCCTATCAGCGAGCTTCCTCGGTAATGCAAGGCTGCGTTGGCTGGGTCACGGAGCCCGCATGCCCAGCCACCGCATGCCCCAACAGCTTCTGTTTGGCGGGATAGAGGGGGCTAAATGGGCACGACACGGGCTGGAGAAGAGATGGAATTATGCGGTACGGGATGATGTGGACCTGAGTGGAGTTACCGATGGCCAGCGGCAGCGGTGTCAAAATCAGAGTCTGTGGAGGAGGCTCGTGAAAGACGCTGCTGCTACTGGGCAGTTGGAGGCAGTCGCCCTCCAACAACATCCGAGGGCAGTGGAGCGACGCTCACAGCAACGAGCGGAGCGCCAGGCGGCAAAAACCGCAGCAATTTGGCACAGTTAGGGGGCACCGCTGGTGCATCTACCAGTCATCTCTGTCATCTCAGCCAGTCAACTCATGGCACCTGCTGGGTCTGTCCCGTGACCTCCTGTCAGCGAGTCTTCGACACGTCACGTCGTCTCAAAGTGCACCTAGCCTGGCACAGACGCCGTGGTGACGTCAACGCCACTTTGGGGCGAATAGCGGCTGTTGTTGTTAGCTATAAGGGGAGCGGGTTAGCACGCTGTTGTTGTTAGCTATAAGGGGAGCGGGTTAGCACGCTGTTGTTAGCTATAAGGGGAGCGGGTTAGCACGCTGTTGTTAGCTATAAGGGGAGCGGGTTAGCACGCTGTTGTTGTTAGCTATAAGAGGAGCGGGTTAGCACGCTGTTGTTGTTAGCTATAAGGGGAGCGGGTTAGCACGCTGTTGTTGTTAGCTATAAGGGGAGCGGGTTAACACGCTGTTGTTGTTAGCTACAAGGGGAGCGGGTTAGCACGCTGCTGTTGTTAGCTATAAGGGGAGCGGGTTAGCACGCTGTTGTTGTTAGCTATAAGGGGAGCGGGTTAGCACGCTGTTGTTGTTAGCTATAAGGGGAGCGGGTTAGCACGCTGTTGTTGTTAGCTATAAGGGGAGCGGGTTAGCACGCTGTTGTTGTTAGCTATAAGGGGAGCGGGTTAGCACGCTGTTGTTGTTAGCTATAAGGGGAGCGGGTTAGCACGCTGTTGTTGTTAGCTATAAGGGGAGCGGGTTAGCACGCTGTTGTTGTGAGCTATAAGGGGAGCGGGTTAGCACGCTGTTGTTGTGAGCTATAAGGGGAGCGGGTTAGCACGCTGTTGTTGTTAGCTATAAGAGGAGCGGGTTAGCACGCTGTTGTTGTTAGCTATAAGGGGAGCGGGTTAGCACGCTGTTGTTGTTAGCTATAAGAGGAGCGGGTTAGCGTGCTGCGAACCCGGCTACCCGAGTTCGATTCCCGCTCACGGCGAACATCATCGACGATTATCTGAACCGGTCATGGGCCTCCCCTAGGTTCACTCAGCCTCAAATGAGTACCTGATGCGGTGTGTAAAAACATCGTCGCTGGGGAGACAAAGGCGGCCGGGCGTGGTGCTAGCCACCCACCACCTCGTGTGCCGTGCCGCCCTTCATAGGCGCTGCTCGCTAACAGCACTTGCCCCAACGGTCTGCAAGAAGCTAATCCGGGGGGGGGGTTAGGATCTTTGTTTTAGCTGTGGGATTAAAACTCGGAAGAACCCGGAGGAATCCCAGGCAGAACGAGAGGGGGGAACCTACAACAAAACCTCCACGCGCAAAGGCACCCCCTGGTCGGGAATGTAACCCCCAGGCGCCTTCTCGCTGCGAGGCCAACCACCCTTCCCGCTCTGAACACACAAGTCGTTGCGGGGTGAAGTTTAAAATAACAACCCTGCTGGTTGTCTCTCTCTCCCTCTCTCCTTCTCTGTCGTGACAGCAGGGGTCTCTACCTCCCTGTTGTGGGGTGCCACGGTGGCCAGGAGATGTTAACTACCTCGCCCGGGATACATGAGGTCGTGGGTTCGATCTCGACCCTGACGCCTGCTGCTGTATATTTGGAGTTTGTGTGCGTGTCTCTCTCTGTCTGTCATCATCATCACGGTGGCGAGGAGATGTTAACAACCTCGCCTGCTATGCAGGAGGTCGTGGGTTCGATCTCGGCCCTGACGCCTGCTGCTGTATATTTGGAGTTTGTGTTCGTGTCTCTCTCTCTGTCTCTCTCATCATCATCACGGTGGCCAGGAGATGTTAACTACCTCGCCCGGGATACATGAGGTCGTGGGTTCGATCTCGACCCTGACGCCTGCTGCTGTATATTTGGAGTTTGTGTGCGTGTCTCTCTCTCGCTCTCCCCGTGGTCGCGTGGTTTTTTCTCCGGGTCCTCCGGGTTGATGCCTCTTCATTGCGAGTCAACGCACATGGAGAGTGTGTGACTGCTGCTACAAATGCCCACGTGATGATGATAATGATGATGAGCCGTTTCGCTGAGCTGCCGTTTGTGATAGCTCTGTCGCGTCTGACAAAAGAAGTGAATAATCCAGTGGGCTTTTAATTTTTAAGATAAAAAAAATAGTTTATAGTAGTATTTGTACTTTTTAAAAGTTATCTGCTTCCGTTCCCTATACTTTACACTTCTTTCGTGTTTTTCGTATTGTTTGTTGTTGTAACGGTCTGACCACGTGCCCCTACTGGAACGTCTGTCAAAGATTAAGAGCTTCGTAGCTCATCGAATTCCTCCTACAGTCTGAATAAAGATTCTCATTCAATGCCGTTCGAGTGTCGGAACCGCTCAGATCAGAGTGAGCTTCCCATTCACCCATTCCACTGCCAGAGCCCCCCCCCCCCTCGCTCCTCGCTCTCCCCATTGCCTCTCTGCGTATCCCCACCCCACCACTCCTCCCTCCACTCCCTCTTCAATCTCTTATCCATTCACTCCGTCGCTATCCCTTCAGCCACGCACCCCCGATTTCAACGCACACCTTCATCCGAATCTCTGAAGGGGGGGGGGGGGGGTCACCCTGTCCCTCCACCCCCTCCTCCTCCACCCCTACCGTCCCCAACACAGCTGACGTGGATTGCCCCCCCCCCCCCACAAACCATCTTTGTTAAACTGTGATTGACCGTGGCATGTCTACGGTGGCTTTAATTAGGGCGAGAGATTAATGCTAAACGCGCGACAATTTCTCTTTTTTTGCCACCGCCGCTGTCTCGTTCATCTCATCAGAGCTGAGCCGTCCCGAGCAATTCATTTCTGATGTCGTTGTTGTTGTGGTGGTGGTGGCGTTGGTGGCTGTGGTGGTGCGTTTGTGTGTAAAGTGTGTCGTGTGTGTGCGTGTGTGGGCAGGGGTGTAGCGGTAGTGTAGTGGTCAACGCGATGCGCTATTAACCTCGCCACCCGGGTTCGATTCCCACTCACGGCCAACACCGGCGACGATTATTATCTGAACCGGTCCCGGGCCTCCCCTATATCGACTCAGCCTCGAGTGAGTACCCGGCGCGGTGTGTAAACATCGCCGCTGGAAAGACAAAGGCGGCCGGCCGTAGTGCCGGCCCACTCACCCACCCCATCTCGCGTGCCTGTCCCGGGCTTCAATAGGTGCTGCTACTCGCTCACAGCACTTGCCCCAACGGTCTGTTGCGGCTACTCGGGGGATCTTTGTCTTTGGTTGAGTGTAATTATTCCATCCTTTCTCTACCGCCGCCACTTTGCCATATTGTTTATTACATCGTTCGTAAGCGTGGCACCATCATTTTGCTTCCTTTTATTTTGGTTGTATATCTATCTCTCTCTCTC
Organism: Petromyzon marinus; assembly: GCF_048934315.1. NCBI lineage: Eukaryota > Metazoa > Chordata > Hyperoartia > Petromyzontiformes > Petromyzontidae > Petromyzon > Petromyzon marinus. The sequence goes on from NC_133723.1 coordinate 9,168,629, forward strand.
GCCCGCTTTGGCTTTACTATTTTATTCATACCCCCCACTCAACCACCTCCCTCGCCCCCCTGCCCCCCACAATTCCGGGTTCATTGCTACATTATTCATTTGTTTATTTCGCGGAAATATATCCCAGTGCTGTAATTGTATGTTTGAGCAATCTTGCACGCAGTTATTGTGCTTACGAATTGATGCGTTTGCGTGTCGCTGCGCTTTGTTTTGGGTTGTTGCTTTGTGGGTGCATTATGCATATGCGGTTTGTTTTGCACGTCTCCTTATTTATTGCAACACTCACACAAGGGGGATAGTCATTTCTTCCGGATTGTTAAACGCGCGTGTGTTTTTGGTGGCGTTGGTTGCAATGGTTCGCTGCGCTACGAACCCGGCGACCCGGGTTCGATTCCCGATCACGGTCAATACCGGTGACGATTATCCGAACCGGTCCTGGGCCTCGCCTAAGTCCACTCAGCCTTAAATGAGTACCCGGTGCGGGGTGTAGTAAACATCGTCACGAGGGAGACAAAGGCAGCCGGGCGTGGCGCTGGCCACCCACCGCCCCGCGTGGCCTGCCGGCCTCCATCAGTGCTGCTACTCGCTAACAACACTTTGCCCCAACAGTCTGTTCGAGGCTACACGGGCGATCTTTGCATTTATCTTTATAATGGTTTCGCAGCACCACTGGACTTGAAAATCTAGAAGATTGCGCGGTTCGATTCCATCTCCGGGCGCGGCAGCTGATCTCACGGTGGAGCGACTTTCCATTGATTATTTTTCTTATTGCCTCGGATGTTGTGACACGGACTGAGCCTACCTGGGTCAGGTAACACGGAGCGTGCGTGCGTGCGTGATAAGAGAGCCCTTCTCTCCAGAGAGAGGGAGACTAGTATTTGACTGCCGATATACATTGCCACGTGGTGATGCTGATGATAAACCACAAGTTACATTTTTTTATTTGGTCTCGATGAGTATGGGACTCTATGGGACTCTGTTAGACCATGGGTCTCTGTAGATCGGTCGAAACGTCCACGTGGTTGGTGGTGGTGATGATGATGATAAGCCACTTCTGTTGAGCTATCATTTATGATATCCAGGTCGCTTCTGAAAAAATAGCTACGTAGCTTAGTGGGACCTAACCTGGTAAAATTAAAAAACAAGTTGAGTTTTTTGCCTTAGTGTGAGCATGTCGGGCTACTCTTCCACGTTACCCCACCGCTCGCGAAATAAAAAAAAATATTTAAACAAGTTTTCTTTTTATATTTTACTGAAAAGATGCTACCACAAAGTTGGTTTTTAATATTGAGATGTTAACTCCCTCGCCTGGTATGCGGGAGATCGTGGGTTCAATCCCGACTCTTACGCCTGCTGTATATTTGGAATTTGCATGTCTCTCAGAATCAGAAAATGTATTTTCCATCCACATTCAGAAACACGCTTTTAGAGTAATTATGGCTGCTATAAATTTCCACGTGATGATGATAAGCCACTTCGTTGAGCTATCATTTGTAATAGCCAGGTCGCTTCTGAAAAAAAGATCTACATAGCTCAGTGGGACCTTACCTGGTAAACTAAAAAAGTATATAGTTTATTTTAACAGTTTAATCTCCAGTCGCGGCAGGCACTTGAAACATTGGTGCCAAGTAAAACAAAAAAATCCCACCCCTGCCGCTGGTGGCGTGGGTATGCCCGCCTCTATCCTAGACGTCTGGACAGCAATGGAAGAGTAGGCCAAGTACCCTCGAGGCCTCCCTTTGGCGTCAACGATCGAGCGAGTAAAGTCGCAGGGCGTCAACTTATCCTCGTCCCGCAAACAATTGCACCGGGAAACGATTTACCGCTTCCGTGACACTCCGGAGTGCGCTCCAACCGATTCTCGCCCGGCTCCGGCTGGAGCACGCCACGTGACACACCCACGTGTCGGTGATGTGCAGCGCGTCTTCTTCGAACGCTGGGGAGCCGGACAAGCCCCTCTCTGTACCAGCGTGGACGGCACCACCCCACGTGTTCACCTTCTGAAGCGCTCGCTCGTCACCGTGGCGTGCGCGATGACCACCACCACCACCACAACCACGTGACTTTTCTTTCGTGTTGTCCGCGGTGCATTCAGCGCCACAGCGCGTGGATTTGCAGCGTTTATTTTCATTTGTGTGACTTTGTGTGTTTCATATCGGAATCGCCCCCAGTGCTGTTGCTGCTGGTGGCAATACAAGTTGCTTAGAAGTCCAAAGTCTAACCGATTCTCGATAACGGTTACCGGTTATCGTTGAAACAAGGCCCCGGTAATCATTGAGGCGGTGGCCGGGCTTTGTTGTAAATTGATTGAGGGGTGGAGGAGTCGAGGAGGGGGCGCGGTGTTTTAAATTGTTAATCGCGGTGATCGGTGCGCCTGGTGCGTGCCTATCGCTTTACCGCCGAGTGACAAAGATAAAGACTCCTCCCCCCCCATCCACCCACTGATTGGGGCAAGTGCTGCTGAGCGAGTAGCGAGCACCATCACGGAGGCCGTCGCGGGCACACGATGCGCTTGTGGGGAGGGGGTAGGGGAGGGGGTAGGGGGGGGCAGCACCGCTAAACCGGCCGCCTTTGTCTCCCCAGTGGCGATGTCTACACGCCGTGGCAAATAGGTGAATCGTTTGAGGCCAAGTCGACCTAGGGGACACCCAGCACTGGGCCGTTTAAGGCCAAGTCGACCTAGGGGAGGCCCAACACCGGAACGTTTAAAAGCCGAGTCCACCTAGGGGAAGTCCAGGACCGGACCACGGTGTGACCCCCCCCCACCACCACCACCACACTCAACCTGCACCCTCTGGCACCACCACCACCACCAACTCACGGCGCGAGTTTCAGGCTAACGGAGCATCGTGGACTGCGCCATTCGCTCTGCGGCAGGGGCAGGCATCCTCCACATAACGTAACAAGGGAAGGCCACAACGAAACAAATATTTGCCTGTACAAATAGAACCAAAAATAGAACCAAAAATAGAACCAAAAATAGAACCAAAATAGAACCAAAAATAAAACAATAAATAGAACCAAACATAGAACCAAAAATAGAACCAAAAATAGAGCCAACAACAGAACCAAAAACGCCGCTAAATATTCCGAGCGCCGCAATGCCCTCGACTTACAAGACGGACACTTCGTGAGTAACGTCAAACCCGTGCCTTTTGTTGTAATCACACATTTTTTTAAATTTAAAGATCGGCACACGCACGACGATTTGTGATTCCGTGTTACAAAGTCACTGTTGGGATATTTTTTGTTTTGTTTTAGGCGTTCACCGTTTATCGAAAATTATTCGGAGAGGTTTTAACAACAACACAAGAATGCTAGTATAGTGTCGGGAGCCACCAAGCTGTCAATGCAGACTTCGTGATGCCTTGCAATCGGTTGTATACAGGGACTCCTCTACATACGAACGAGTTAGGTTCCAGAGGTCTGTTTGTAAGTCGAACTTAAGTCCAACTTCACTCCTAATGTGTTGTACGGCATGTACACTGAACACGGGGAATGGCTTACATTTTTTATAATCTCCTGTAGATGTATATACCACTGGTTCTTCACGTTCTGTAGATGTAGATGCCACTGGTTCTTCACGTTCTGCAGATGTAGATGCCACTGATTCTTCACGTTCTGTAGATGTAGATGCTACTGGTTCTTGACGTTCTGCAGATGTAGATGCCGCTGGTTCTTCACGTTCTGCAGATGTAGATGCCACTGATTCTTCACGTTCTGTAGATGTAGATGCTACTGGTTCTTCACGTTCTGCAGATGTAGATGCCACTGGTTCTTCACGTTCTGCAGATGTAGATGCCACTGGTTCTTCACGTTCTGCAGATGTAGATGCCACTGATTCTACACGTTCTGTAGATGTAGATGCTACTGGTTCTTGACGTTCTGCAGATGTAGATGCCGCTGGTTCTTCACGTTCTGCAGATATAGATGCCACTGATTCTTCACGTTCTGTAGATGTAGATGCTACTGGTTCTTGACGTTCTGCAGATGTAGATGCCGATGGTTCTTCACGTTCTGCAGATATAGGTGCCACGGGTTCTTCACGTTCTGCAGACGTAGATGCCACTGGTTTGTCACGTTCTGTAGATGTAGATGACACTGGTTCTTCACGTTCTGCAGATGTAGATGCCACTGGTTCTTCACGTTCTGCAGATGTAGATGCCACTGGTTCTTCACGTTCTGCAGATGTAGATGACACTTGTTCTTCACGTTCTGCAGATGTAGATGCCACCACCTCCATCAATTGCGCCGCGGTTGAACTTACGACTCTCGGTCCATACGGGCAACTGGACCATACGGGCAACTGGACCATACGGACCAGGTTTGTTCGTATCTCTGAAAGTTCGTAAGTCGAACGTTCGTAAGTAGAGGAGTCCCTGTGTATTTGTGTGACCTGCACGTGACTGAAGACGACGCGACGGTGGTAACGGTACAAGTCTTAACGTCCGTGGTTGAGACAAAGCCATTATAGGAGGCTGCGGCTCTGGTGTAGGCCTATCAGTTTCAAAGACAATGCGTATATTATTAGAGCATGTTTCACCACACGTACTGTGTCTGCTTCAATGCAGCACTTGATTCCTTTGCAAAACGTATCTATTTGACGTTGGAACAGCTTAACACCTCCTGTTATATTTCCAGAAAGGCTAAAACACCTATTATTTGCTTTTATTATGATTTGATACTGGCCCCCAAAAAAAAGGTCACATCATCTAGCGGCTCAGCTCGACCGCATTGTCACTCCAAATGCGGGGATCTCCCACCCAGCGCTGCTTTGCTCATTCCCTTGGCCTGGTGCTGCTCCGTGTCTCTCGACCCGTTTGTCATCCAGGCGGTTACCCTTATGAATTCATTTTCAGCAGTTTAGAGCATAGATTGTTACGTAAAAACAAATAACTGTATGCAACCCACGATTCCGAATGTGATGGGCAAAGCGAACGGCGAGCCAACTGCGCTTGTTTAACGCAGCAATTGCCCAGAGAGAGAAAGCGATGCGTGAATTCGCACCCCGCGTCACTTGTCAAGTACCACAGGCAACAAACAGCAGGTTGGGTCGTAAGTAACGAGAGTTGCGTGATTTAAAAAAAAAAAATTAGCTGTCTTTTCCTGTTACACAGTGATTTATTATGCACTACTACACTATACACCACGATACATTGCTATAGATAACTACGGTATATACTACACTACTAGACTATATACTACACTATACATTACTACACTATACACCACCATACACTACTATACACTGTACACTAATATACACTACTACACTACTATACACTATAAACTACTGTACACTGCTACGCTTCTATATACTACTACACTATACACTACTATACACTACTACACTATACATTACTTTACACAACTACGCTACTATACACTACTAATCACAGACTCTAGCTCTTTCTTGGGGAATTCCCAGGTGTTCCCAGCCCAGCTCAGCGATATAGCATTTCGTGTTTAATGAATTTGGTTAGTTTTTGCAGAAGTAATATAGTAGAAGCCTGGGGAATTCATGATGAACCGGTTACTACACAAACACTTGAGCAGCGTGCGAGAATAGTAGAAATTCATTTCGGAAACGATTGTTCAATTATTTCAACACGGAAGGGGATAGAGAGAGAGAGAGAGACAATCGCGGATTGTTTTTTATGGACTCGCAACCTATTCGGGCGTTCCTTTCCCGACTTCGGGAACCGTGAACGATTTGGTGGATTGCAAAGCGACGTTGCTGGAAGACCCAGAACCGGTGGATCTACTGAGCGAGTTCAGGCAGAGTACATTTTATTGGTTCTTTCGGTAAAGTCACGTAGGTATAAAATAAAATAAATCACGACGTTTCGGGCGCAACACAAGCCGTCCATCATCAGGTCTGCGTCAGCAGCAGACCACGGCTTTCCCACCTGATGACGGACGATTGTGTTGCCCCCGAAACGTCGTGATTTATTTTATTTTATACCCACGTGACTGCAGTCACGAAAGCTTCAAATCAAGGTTAAGGGAGAGAGTGTTCATTGAGACGCAACGCTGGCAGTCATTGTCAAGATATTTATTTTTCATTCGTAATCATATCGAATCTCGATTAATAAGAAAAACGTTCGATCACTCAGAGAGTTCGTGTTTTTATTTCATTTTGTTTTAAAGCCCAGGCAAAACAAATCAGGTAGTTACTTATAGCCCACCCTGTACTCATGCAATGGTTACACAACGCAAGGGGCGGAGATTAAAAATGTTATGAAGCGCCTTTTGCCCACCCCCGACCCCGGCCAAACATCGCAGTCAAACTCCGCCAATGATTGCCGCTGCTTTGAACGCAGCAGCGAGAAGTTTCATTATTGAAATGTGTAACCGGGAGGGAACGTGTCCCACCCATCACAAATCTCCTCTTTCCCGATCGCCTCGTCTACGCTGTCCTGCGTGTACAGTTCCAGCCTACCACCCCCCGGCACCCCCCTGCAAGTTGCTTGCCGCTTCACTGCTACCGCCGCCTTAGAGTGAAAACCCATTGAATTAGAACTGAGTTTTGCGTGTTTTAAGTTTGGTGTCCTTCCCCCCGCGCCTCCGATTAGCACGGTTGGCCACGTACGGTGCGAAAGAAGTTCGACATACATACAACTGTAGTGGGTTCACTTGAGAGACACACACATTCAGGAGGCAACACGTTTATTCTACGCCCACAACAGGGTAACTACATAACCGGTAACCACCACGGGGTAACTACATAACCGGTAACCACCACGGGGTAACTACATAACCGGTAACCACAATGGGGTAACCACCACGGGGTAACTACATAACCGGTAATCACCACGGGGTAACTACATAACCGGTAACCACCACGGGGTAACTACATAACCGGTAACCACCACGGGATAACTACATAACCGGTAATCACCACGGGGTAACCACCACGGGGTAACTACATAACCGGTAACCACCACGGGGTAACTGCATAACCGGTAACCACCACGGGGTAACTACATAACCGGTAATCACCACGGGGTAACCACCACGGGGTAACTACATAACCGGTAATCACCACGGGGTAACTACATAACCGGTAACCACCACGGGGTAACTACATAACCGGTAACCACCACGGGGTAACTACATAACCGGTAACCACCACGGGGTAACTGCATAACCGGTAACCACCACGGGGTAACTACATACACGGGTCAGAAGGCGTCCCACGGCGGGTTCCATTCCAGCAGACAGCCCCGATGGGACCCCGGGACCTCCCTTTTATGCCCCCCCAGCGTGGCCTGGCTCCACCCTCGGCCACGCCCCCACCTGGAACTTCCCAGAAGATTCTGGGCCATACACCACGTGTCCATCCTGTCACCTTTGACCCACATCCTTACCCTGTCCTGTCACGTGCCCGTGCCTCCATCCTCCTGCTCCCAACCTCCCCGGAATGATGTCGCGGTGTATATATATATTTCTGTTATATATAGAAGGCGGCGCTCGCTCTTTGGTGATAACACGACCCGGAGCGGGGAGAGAGGAGAGAGAGGAGAGAGCGAGAGAGAGAGGTGGGCTGTTTGAAACGCCAGTGTTACCACACCGCCCTCGCCACACGACAACTCGCATCAAAGGAGAAGGTGGGGGGTGGGGGGGGGTTCGACCCCCCCCCCCTCCACCCCACACCAAACACGTTGCTCTTTCGGGAGGCCATTTCAAAGCCGTTGCGGATAAGGGATTTGAGAATGTTCCGTCAAATTGTCGAGATCCGCATCCGTGCCGCGCGACGTCACCACGAAGGCGACCGCTGTCGCGTTGCTCCGCCACGGCTCGCCATGAGCCTCGCCATGAACCTCGCCATGAACCTCGCCATGAACCTCGCCTTCCCCTCCTGTCACCACCACCACCACCATGCCGCAGCAGTTGCCAACATTTTAACACACCCCACCTCTGAAGGACCCAGTCACATCGTCGTCGTCGTCGTCGTCATCATCGCCGCCACCACCACCATCATCTGGCACGAGGTCTTCTCTCCCCCCCTTGGCTTCCGATGTCTGGGTGCCACTGCAATGCCCCTCTCGGTGAACTGGTCTCCTCCGTGCGTCCCACACATCATCACAACCTCATCCTCCATGCACACCACGTGTCCCACCCATCATCACAACCTCCTCCTCCACCATGCACACCACGTGTCCCACCCATCATCACAACCTCATCCTCCATGCACACCACGTGTCCCACCCATCATCACAACCTCCTCCTCCACCATGCACACCACGTGCCCCACCCATCATCACAACCTCCTCCTCCACCATGCACACCACGTGTCCCACCCATCATCACAACCTCCTCCTCCACCATGCACACCACGTGCCCCACCCATCATCACAACCTCCTCCTCCACCATGCACACCACGTGTCCCACCCATCATCACAACCTCCTCCTCCACCATGCACACCACGTGTCCCACCCATCATCACAACCTCCTCCTGATTACAGCATTTTAAATCAAAACACTAACGCAATCAAGACTGTTTGATCAAAACGAACGCTACTACGAAACACGATTCCCTCCGTCCGGCTGACATTTGAAGTCTTTTTTTAATTCACGGGCACATCTGCGAACCAACCGGCATCGTTCGCGCCCCACGTGAAGCAACGAGTTGAAGCCGTTCGAGTCGGGCGCTTTCAGCTCATTCGTTGCACGAAGCTGCGACGCGTTGCCTTTTGCCAGATTGCAATGCAAATCTCAAAGATGAATAGAAGAATAGGCATTTTAAACACCTTACGGCAATATTGTGGATGCTGATCAGAATATTCTTTTTTAAATTAGAAATTATTACGTAATTTGTATGGAAAAAAATATATATTCATTTAATTGTATATCATTTCTCCCAAAACCACTCGAGACGAATTATGAATTCCGTTCTCCCGCAAGAGCTATTTGCAGGAGACTCAACTCAGCTCCCCAACCTCGGAGCAATGTCCCGAGGGTGGTGGCGGTGGTGATGATGTTGATTGATGTTCAAGAGCTGAGTCAAGCAAACCTCCCCCCACCCACCCACCAAAGCAACCGGGAGTGGAACTCATCACCTTCCAGGCGCGACAGTTGTTGTAAGTCGATCCCGTAGCAGCGAGCCAATTAGCGATAATGAACGCCGGTGATTGACTCACCTGGGACACGCGAGACACTCGCCCGCCTCACCTGGGCGTGCCCGTCACCTGCATTTGTCGCAAATTACAATCGTCTCACCCCCCCCCCCGTCTCACCTCCACCCCCACGTCTCTTTCACCCCCCCGTCTCACCCCCCGTCTCTTTCACCCCCCCTTCTCTCTTCCCTCACCTCCCCCCTCCCCGTCTCTTCCACGACCCCCCCTCACCACTTCTTCCACCCCCTCGTCTCATCCACTGCCTCCCCTCTCCGTCTCATCCACCCCCCTCCACCCGTCTCTTCCTCCACCCCCCTCCACCCGTCTCTTCCTCCACCCCCCCCCTTCTCATCCACCCCCCCCCCGCCCCCACATCTCGTTACCCCCCCCTCCCCCGCCCAACAAGTTACTTGGTAGAGCCCAAGGTGTCCTGTTAAATTGACCCCAAAGGGCAGGTGAAACGAGACCCACTTTGATGTGTCGTTGAAAAGGCGGTGGACGAGCGTGGGTGTGAGGTTAGATGCGGGATCACCTTTCAAGTCTCCCCCCGAAGCCCCCCCCCTTCAGCCCCCCCCGCCCCCCATTTTTCAAAAAATCTCCAAGGGCTTTTTTTTAAACCCAACTACGGGATTTAAAATGTCGAACACTGCCGGGGCTGCTCTTGTCAGAGCTCATGGAGACAGACAAAGGACGCTTTTGGTCACCTCCACCCTCCCCCCCCTCAACGTCTCGTGAACAGCTGAACATCTGAGCGCTGATGTTGTTGCTCTGTGTGTCTGTGTGTGTCTGTGTGTGTATGTGTCTGTGTGTGTGTGTCTCTGTGTGTGTGTCTGTGTCTGTGTGTGTGTCTGTGTGTGTGTCTGTGTGTGTGTGTGTGTTTGTGTGTGTGTTTGTGTGTGTCTGTGTGTGTGTCTGTGTGTGTGTATGTGTCTGTGTGTGTGTTTGTGTCTGTGTATGTCTGTGTGTGTGTGTCTCTGTGTGTGTGTGTCTCTGTGTGTGTGTGTGTCTGTGTGTGTGTTTGTGTGTGTGTTTGTGTGTGTCTGTGTGTCTGTGTGTCTGTGTGTCTGTGTGTCTCTGTGTGTGTGTTTGTGTATGTGTTTGTGTGTGTCTGTGTGTTGGGGGGAGCGGTAGCGTAGTGCGGTCAGCGCGCTGCGCTATGAACCCCGCAACCCGAGTTCGATTCCCACTCAACGCCAACAGCATCGGTGACGATTATTTGGACCGGTCCTGGGCCTCCCCTAGGTCGACTCAGCCTCAAGTGAGTACCTGGTATGATGTGTAAACATCGTCACTCGGGAGACAAAGGCGGCCGGGGCGTGGTGCTGGCCAACCCACCCCCTCGCGTGCCGTGCCGGCCTTCACAGGTGTTGCTCGCTAACAGCACTTGTCCCGACAGTCCGTGAAGGCTATACGGGGGATCTTTGCCTCTGTGCCTGTGTGCCTACGCGGGATGCAGTGGCAACAGCGCAAAGCGCGTTGCGCTACAACACCCGGGTCACGCCAATTCTGGCTCGTTCACGGCCACCACCACAGGCACCAGTGACGATTATCTGAACCGGTTCAGGGCCTCCCCTAGGTCGACTCAGCCTCAAACGAGTACCGGGTGCGGTGTGTCGCAAACATCGTCACGAGGGAGACAAAGGCGGCCGGGGTGTGGTTCTGAATAACCCCGGAGCCGCGAGACGTGCCGCCGGCCTTCGTGCGTTGCCGCTCGCTAACGGCACTTGCCCCAGAAATCTGTTCAGGCTATACGGGGGATCTTTGTCTTTGTGTGTAGGTGTAAGGCACAAACAAACAAAGACAAAGATCCCTCGTGTAGCCTTAACAGACTGTTGGGGCAAGTGCTGTTAGCGAGTGGCACTTATGAAGTCCGGCGATGTGATACAGCAGGGGGTGGGTGCCCAGCACCACGCCCCCCGGCCGCCTTGGTCTCCCCTAGTGGCGATGTTTACTACACACCGCACCATGTTACTCATTTGAGGCTGAGTCGACCTAGGGGAGGCCCAGGACCGGCTCAGATAATCGTCACTGGGGTGCTGTTGGCCGTGAGCGGGAGTCGAACCCGGGTCGCCAGGTGGCCAACACCAAGCCCGGCCGCCTTTGTCTCCCTCCCCCTGTGGAAATGTGTACACACCGCACCGGGGACTCATTTGACACACGCACAGACATTCGTCACGTGTTGCCGTAGGCCTGCGTGACAATCATTAACTCGCCAAACTGGGCTCGCATTAGCCCAGCTCGCGCTCACGGAAGGGATCGCATAATTGCATTCAATTCGGATTCGAGCGCAATTAGTGACGGTGGAAAATTGTATTGATGTGTCATCCGCTATTCCTGTGCGCATTCGATGCGCACACGATCCAGGGGTGTGTGTGTGTCTGTGTGTGTGTCTGTGTGTGATGTGGGGAGCGGTAGTGTAGCGGTTAGCGCGCTGCGCTATGAACCTGGCGCCTCGGGTTCGATTCCCGCTCACGGCCAACAGCACCCCAGTGACGATTATCTGAGCCGGTCCTGGGCCTCCCCTAGGTCGACTCAGCCTCAAATGGGTACCTGGTGCGGTGTGTAAACATTGCTACTAGGGAGACAAAGGCGGTCGGGCGTGGTGCTGGCCACCCACTCCCTCGTGTACCGTTCCGGCCTTCATAGGTGCTCGCTAACAGCACTTGCCCCTACAGTCTGTTAAGGCTATATGGGGGATCTTTGTCTTTGTCTGTGTGTGACAGTTTTGGGAGCGGTGGGAAAGGGGTAAGCGCTCTGATGCGCATCCGAAATCCGGCGACCGGAGTTCGATACTCGCTCACGGCCAACAGCACCTAGTGATGATGATCTCAACCGGTCCTGGCTGTGTGTGTACCACATTGTGTGAAGGCTGTGTGTGTGTGTGCACCACATTGTGTGAAGGTTGTGTGTGTGTGTGCTACATTGTGTGAAGGCTGTGTATGTGTGTACCACATTGTGTGAAGGCTGTGTGTGTGTGTACCACATTGTGTGAAGGCTGTGTGTGTGTGTACCACATTGTGTGAAGGCTGTGTGTGTGTGTCACATCGTGTGAAGGCTGTGTGTGTGTGTGTGTTACATTGTGAGAAGGCTGTGTGTGTGTACCACATTGTGTGAAGGTTGTGTGTGTGTGCTACATTGTGTGAAGGCTGTGTATGTGTGTACCACATTGTGTGAAGGCTGTGTGTGTACCACATTGTGTGAAGGCTGTGTGTGTGTGTACCACATTGTGTGAAGGCTGTGTGTGTGTGTACCACATTGTGTGAAGGCTGTGTGTGTGTGTGTGTACCACATTATGTGAAGGCTGTGTGTGTGTGTACCACATTGTGTGAAGGCTGTGTGTGTGTGTACCACATTGTGTGAAGGCTGTGTGTGTGTGTGTGTGTACCACATTATGTGAAGGCTGTGTGTGTGTGCCACATCGTGTGAAGGCTGTGTATGTGTGTACCACATTGTGTGAAGGCTGTGTGTGTGTACCACATTTTGTGAAGGCTGTGTGTGTGTGTACCACATTATGTGAAGGCTGTGTGTGTGTGTCACATCGTGTGAAGGCTGTGTGTGTGTGTGCTACATTGTGAGAAGGCTGTGTGTGTGTACCACATTGTGTGAAGGTTGTGTGTGTGTGTACCACATTGTGTGAAGGCTGTGTGTGTGTGTACCACATTGTGTGAAGGCTGTGTGTGTGTGTACCACATTGTGTGAAGGCTGTGTGTGTGTGTCACATCGTGTGAAGGCTGTGTGTGTGTGTGTGCTACATTGTGAGAAGGCTGTGTGTGTGTGCTACATTGTGTGAAGGTTGTGTGTGTGTGCTACATCGTGTGAAGGCTGTGTATGTGTGTACCAGATTGTGTGAAGGCTGTGTGTGTGTACCACATTGTGTGAAGGCTGTGTGTGTGTGTACCACATTGTGGGAAGGCTGTGTGTGTACCACATTGTGTGAAGGCTGTGTGTGTGTGTACCACATTGTGGGAAGGCTGTGTGTGTGTGTGTACCACATTGTGTGAAGGCTGTGTGTGTGTGTCACATCGTGTGAAGGCTGTGTGTGTGTGTACCACATTGTGTGAAGGCTGTGTGTGTGTACCACATTGTGTGAAGGCTGTGTGTGTGTCACATTGTGAGAAGGCTGTGTGTGTGTGTACCACATTGTGTGAAGGCTGTGTGTGTGTACACCACATTGTGTGCAAGCTGTGTGTGTACACCACATTATGTGAAGGCTGTGTGTGTGTGTGTGTGTACACCACATTGTGTGAAGGCTGTGTGTGTGCTACATTGTGAGAAGGCTGTGTGTGTACCACATTGTGTGAAGGCTGTGTGTGTGTACCACATTGTGTGAAGGCTGTGTGTGTGTGTGCCACTGTGTGCATGGTGTGTGTGTGCCACATTGTGTGAAGGCTGTGTGTGTGTGCTACATTGTGTGAAGGCTGTGTGTGTGCTACATTGTGAGAAGGCTGTGTGTGTGTACCACATTGTGTGAAGGCTGTGTGTGTGTGCTACATTGTGTGAAGGCTGTGTCTGTGTGTCACATTGTGAGAAGGCTGTGTGTGTGTGTGTACCACATTGTGTGAAGACTGTGTGTGTGTGTGTGTCATATTGTGTGAAGGCTGTGTGTGTGTACCACATTGTGTGAAGGCTGTGTGTGTGTGTGTACCACATTGTATGAAGGCTGTGTGTGTGCTGCATTGTGAGAAGGCTGTGTGTGTGTACACCACATTGTGTGAAGGCTGTGTTTGTGTGTACCACATTGTGTGACGGCTGTGTGTGTGTGCTACATTGATTGAAGTCTGTGTGTGTGTGCTACATTGTGTGAAGGCTGTGTGTGTGTGTCACATTGTGTGAAGGCTGTGTGTGTGTCTGTACCACATTATGTGAAGGCTGTGTGTGTGTGTGTGTCACATTGTGTGAAGGCTGTGTGTGTGTACCACATTGTGTGAAGGCTGTGTGTGTACCACATTGTGTGAAGGCTGTGTGTGTGTGTACCACATTGTGTGAAGGTTGCGTGTGTGTGTACCACATTGTGTGAAGGCTGTGTGTGTGTACCACATTGTGAGAAGGCTGTGTGTGTGTACACCACATTGTGTGAATGGTGTGTGTGTGTGTACCACATTGTGTGAATGGTGTGTGTGCCACTGTGTGCATGGTGTGTGTGTGTGCCACATTGTGTGAAGGCTGTGTGTGTGTGTGCTACATTGTCTGAAGGCTGTGTGTGTGTGTGCTACATTGTGTGAATGGTGTGTGTGTGTGTGTACCCCATTGTGTGAAGGCTGTGTGTGTGTACACCACATTGTGTGCAGGCTGTGTGTGTGTGTACCACATTGTGTGACGGCTTTGTGTGTGTGCTACATTGTTTGAAGTCTGTGTGTGTGCTACATTGTGTGAAGGCTGTGTGTGTGTCACATTGTGTGAAGGCTGTGTGTGTGTGCCACATTGTGTGAAGGCTGTGTGTGTGTGTGTGTGCCACATTGTGAGAAGGCTGTGTGTGTGTGCCACATTGTGTGAAGGCTGTGTGTGTGTGTGTGTGCCACATTGTGAGAAGGCTGTGTGTGTGTGCCACATTGTGTGAAGGCTGTGTGTGTGTGCTACATTGTGAGAAGGCTGTGTGTGTGTACCACATTGTGTGAAGGTTGTGTGTGTGTGTACCACATTGTGTGAAGGCTGTGTGTGTGTACCACATTGTGAGAAGGCTGTGTGTGTGTACACCACATTGTGTGAATGGTGTGTGTGTGTGTGTACCACATTGTGTGAATGGTGTGTGTGCCACTGTGTGCATGGTGTGTGTGTGTACCCCATTGTGTGAAGGCTGTGTGTGTGTGTGTGTACACCACATTGTGTGAAGGCTGTGTGTGTATGTGCTACATTGTGTGAAGGCTGTGTCTGTGTGTCACATTGTGAGAAGGCTGTGTGTGTGTGTACTACATTGTGAGAAGGCTGTGTGTGTGTACCACATTGTGTGAAGGCTGTGTGTGTGTCACATTGTGAGAAGGCTGTGTGTGTGTACACCACATTGTGTGCAAGCTGTGTGTGTGTACCACATTGTGTGAAGGCTGTGTGTGTGTGCTACATTGTGTGAAGGCTGTGTGTGTGCTACATTGTGTGAAGGCTGTGTGTGTGTGCCACATTGTGAGAAGGCTGTGTGTGTGTGTGCCACATTGTGTGAAGGCTGTGTGTGTACCACATTGTGTGAAGGCTGTGTGTGTACCACATTGTGTGAAGGCTGTGTGTGTGTGTTCCACATTGTGAGAAGGCTGTGTGTGTACCACATTGTGTGAAGGCTGTGTGTGTGTGCCACATTGTGTGAAGGCTGTGTGTGTGTACCACATTGTGTGAAGGCTGTGTGTGTGTGTACCACATTGTGTGAAGGCTGTGTGTGTTCCACATTGTGTAAAGGGTGTGTGTGTACCACATTGTGTGAAGGTTGTGTGTGTGTGTACCACATTGTGTGAAGGCTGTGTGTGTGTTCCACATTGTGTGAAGGCTGTGTGTGTGTGCTACATTGTGTGAAGGCTGCGTGTGTGTGCTACATTGTGTGAAGGCTGTGTGTGTGTGCTACATTGTCTGAAGGCTGTGTGTGTGTGTACCACATTGTGTGAAGGTTGTGTGTGTGTGTACCACATTGTGTGAAGGCTGTGTGTGTGTACCACATTGTGAGAAGGCTGTGTGTGTGTGTACCACATTGTGTGAATGGTGTGTGTGCCACTGTGTGAATGGTGTGTGTGTGTGTGCCACATTGTGTGAAGGCTGTGTGTGTGTGTCACATTGTGTGAAGGCTGTGTGTGTGTGCCACATTGTGTGAAGGCTGTGTGTGTGTCACATTGTGAGAAGGCTGTGTGTGTGTGTACCACATTGTGTGAAGGCTGTGTGTGTGTCACATTGTGAGAAGGCTGTGTGTGTGTACACCACATTGTGTGCAAGCTGTGTG
Source organism: Petromyzon marinus (assembly GCF_048934315.1). Lineage (NCBI taxonomy): Eukaryota > Metazoa > Chordata > Hyperoartia > Petromyzontiformes > Petromyzontidae > Petromyzon > Petromyzon marinus. The sequence continues at coordinate 9,184,663 of NC_133723.1, forward strand.
TGTGTACCACATTGTGTGACGGCTTTGTGTGTGTGTTACATTGTTTGAAGTCTGTGTGTGTGCTACATTGTGTGAAGGCTGTGTGTGTGTCACATTGTGTGAAGGCTGTGTGTGTGTCTGTACCACATTGTGTGAAGGCTGTGTGTGTGTGCCACATTGTGTGAAGGCTGTGTGTGTGTGCTACATTGTGTGAAGGCTGTGTGTGTACCACATTGTGTGAAGGCTGTGTGTGTGTGTTCCACATTGTGAGAAGGCTGTGTGTGTACCACATTGTGTGAAGGCTGTGTGTGTGTACCACATTGTGTGAAGGCTATGTGTGTGTACCACATTGTGTGAAGGCTGTGTGTGTGTGCCACATTGTGTGAAGGCTGTGTGTGTGTGCTACATTGTGTGAAGGCTGTGTGTGTGTACCACATTGTGTGAAGGCTGTGTGTGTGTGTTCCACATTGTGTGCATGGTGTGTGTGTGTGCTACATTGTGTGAAGGCTGTGTGTGTGTACCACATTGTGAGAAGGCTGTGTGTGTGTACACCACATTGTGTGAATGGTGTGTGTGTACCACATTGTGTGAATGGTGTGTGTGCCGCTGTGTGCATGGTGTGTGTGTGTACCACATTGTGTGAAGGCTGTGTGTGTGTACCACATTGTGAGAAGGCTGTGTGTGTGTGCCACATTGTGTGAAGGCTGTGTGTGTGCCACATTGTGTGAAGGCTGTGTGTGTGTACACCACATTGTGTGCAAGCTGTGTGTGTGTACCACATTGTGTGACGGCTTTGTGTGTGTGTTACATTGTTTGAAGTCTGTGTGTGTGCTACATTGTGTGAAGGCTGTGTGTGTGTCACATTGTGTGAAGGCTGTGTGTGTGTCTGTACCACATTATGTGAAGGCTGTGTGTGTGTGTACCACATTGTGTGAAGGCTGTGTGTGTGTGTGTGCTACATTGTGTGAAGGCTGTGTGTGTACCACATTGTGTGAAGGCTATGTGTGTGTACCACATTGTGTGAAGGCTGTGTGTGTACGCTACATTGTGTGAAGGCTGTGTGTGTACCACATTGTGTGAAGGCTGTGTGTGTGTGTTCCACATTGTGAGAAGGCTGTGTGTGTACCACATTGTGTGAAGGCTGTGTGTGTGTACCACATTGTGTGAAGGCTATGTGTGTGTACCACATTGTGTGAAGGCTGTGTGTGTGTGTGCCACATTGTGTGAAGGCTGTGTGTGTGTGCTACATTGTGTGAAGGCTGTGTGTGTGTTCCACATTGTGTGAAGGCTGTGTGTGTGTGTGCTAGATTGTATGAAGGTTGTGTGTGTACCACATTATGTGAAGGCTGTGTGTGTGTGTACCACATTGTGTGAAGGCTGTGTGTGTGTGTGCTACATTGTGTGAAGGCTGTGTGTGTTCCACATTGTGTGAAGGCTATGTGTGTGTACCACATTGTGTGAAGGCTGTGTGTGTGTGCTACATTGTGTGAAGGCTGTGTGTGTGTACCACATTGTATGAAGGCTGTGTGTGTGTGCTACATTGTATGAAGGCTGTGTGTGTGCTACATTGTGAGAAGGTTGTGTGTGTGTGTACCACATTGTGTGAACTTTGTGTGTGTGTGTACCACATTGTGTGAAGGCTGTGTGTGTGTACCACATTGTGAGAAGGCTGTGTGTGTGTGTACCACATTGTGTGAAGGCTGTGTGTGTGTACCACATTGTGAGAAGGCTGTGTGTGTGTACACCACATTGTGTGAATGGTGTGTGTGTGTGTGTGCCACATTGTGTGAAGGCTGTGTGTGTGTGTACTACATTGTGTGAAGGCTGTGTGTGTGTGTCACATTGTGAGAAGGCTGTGTGTGTGTGTACCACATTGTGAGAAGGCTGTGTGTGTGTACCACATTGTGTGAAGGCTGTGTGTGTGTGTACCACATTGTGTGCAGGCTGTGTGTGTGTGTACCACATTGTGTGACGGCTGTGTGTGTGTGTACCACATTGTGTGACGGCTTTGTGTGTGTGCTACATTGTTTGAAGTCTGTGTGTGTGCTACATTGTGTGAAGGCTGTGTGTGTGTCACATTGTGTGAAGGCTGTGTGTGTGTCTGTACCACATTATGTGAAGGCTGTGTGTGTGTCACATTGTGTGAAGGCTGTGTGTGTGTGCTACATTGTGTGAAGGCTGTGTGTGTACCACATTGTGTGAAGGCTGTGTGTGTGTTCCACATTGTGAGAAGGCTGTGTGTGTACCACATTGTGTGAAGGCTGTGTGTGTGTACCACATTGTGTGAAGGCTGTGTGTGTGTGTGTGTCACATTGTGTGAAGGCTGTGTGTGTGTGCTACATTGTGAGAAGGCTGTGTGTGTGTACCACATTGTGAAAAGGCTGTGTGTGCGTGTGTTCCACAATGTGTAAAGGGTGTGTGTGTGTATCACATTGTGTGAAGGCTGTGTGTGTCTGTGTACCACATTGTGTGAAGGGTGTGTGTGTGCACCACATTGTGTGAAGGCTGTGTGTGTCTGTGTACCACATTGTGTGAAGGCTGTTTGTGTTTTCCACATTGTGTGAAGGCTGTGTGTGTGTGTACCACAGTGTGAAAGCTGTGTGTGTGTGTCACATTGTGTGAAGGCTGTGTGTGTGTGTGTACCACATTGTGTGAAGGCTGTGTGTGTGTGCACCACATTGTGTGAAGGGTGTGTGTTTCTGTGTACCACATTGTGAGAAGGCTGTGTGTGTACCACATTGTGTGAAGGCTGTGTGTGTGTACCACATTGTGTGAAAGCTGTGTGTGTGTCACATTGTGTGAAGGCTGTGTGTGTGTGTGTGTACCACATTGTGTGAAGGCTGTGTGTGTGTGTGTGTACCACATTGTGTGAAGGCTGTATGTGTGTGCCACATTCTGTGAAGGCTGTGTGTGTGTGTACCACATTGTGTGAAGGCTGTGTGTGTGTACCACATTGTGTGAAGGCTGTGTGTGTGTACCACATTGTGTGAAGGCTGTGTGTGTGTCACATTGTGTGAAGGCTGTGTGTGTGTGTACCACATTGTGTGAAGGCTGTGTGTGTGTCACATTGTGTGAAGGCTGTGTGTGTGTGTACCACATTGTGTGAAGGCTGTGTGTGTGTGTTCCACATTGTGAGAAGGCTGTGTGTGTACCACATTGTGTGAAGGCTGTGTGTGTACCACATTGTGTGAAGGCTGTGTGTGTACCACATTGTGTGAAGGCTGTGTGTGTGTGTACCACATTGTATGAAGGCTGTGTGTGTGCTACATTGTGAGAAGGCTGTGTGTGTGTGTACCACATTGTGTGAAGGCTGTGTGTGTGTACACCACATTGTGTGAAGGCTGTGTGTGTGTGTGCTACATTGTGTGAAGGCTGTGTGTGTGTCACATTGTGTGAAGGTTGTGTGTGTGTACCACATTGTGTGAAGGCTGTGTGTGTGTCACATTGTGTGAAGGCTGTGTGTGTGTGTACCACATTGTGTGAAGGCTGTGTGTGTGTGTGCTACATTGTGTGAAGGCTGTGTGTGTGTCACATTGTGTGAAGGCTGTGTGTGTGTGTACCACATTGTGTGAAGGCTGTGTGTGTACCACATTGTGTGAAGGCTGTGTGTGTGTACCACATTGTGTGAAGGCTGTGTGTGTACCACATTGTGTGAAGGCTGTGCGTGTGTATCTACCACATTCTCCGGCGGTGCATTTTTTTTATTTGCAAAGAACCCACCGCGGAAGTGGCCTTTGTGAGCCGGTCGAGGCCACGACGGCTCACGACGGGAGCTGTTGGATTATGACCGCGAAGAGCTTCGACTCGCTCCCCCATCGCCTGCTCCCACCTCCCCACCCAAGCACACGAGCTCGGACTTCCAAACTGCCCAGCGGATGGCAGCAGAGCGAGAGGGGCCCACGAGTTGCCAGAGCGTGGCAGTGGCCAGGGCGTGGCAGTGGCCAGGGCTGTCTGCGCTACCGGGAAGCCCCGGCCACCCGAGCTCGATTCCCGCTACGCGTGCCACCAAACTCCAAGGCGACGATTATCCGAACCGGTACCCGCGCCTCCGCCTAGGTCGACTCAGCCTCCAAATGAGTAACCGTGATGCGGTGTGGAGGAAACATCGCCACTCGGGGAGACAAAGGCGGCCGGGCGTGGTGGTGCTGGCCACCCACCCCCTCGTGTGCCACAACGCCGGCCTTCGTAGGTTGCTACTCGCGAACAGCACTTGGCCCAACAGTCTGTTAAGGCTACACGCTGGGGGATCTGTGTGTTAATTTAGTTTTCATTTATTTTATTTATTTTTTTACCTACGTGACTTTACCGAAAAAAACAAACAGTATGAATCCTTGCAGTCACGAAAGCTTCAAATCTAGAATCTGTGTGTTTGTTTGAATTATAGCTCACTATGTAACACGATTTTTGTTCCTGTTTAGTAAGTGTTATTTTTTAATTGCTAATGCCTCAAAAGTACAGAGAATGGCTGCTATTATTATTCCCCACAATCTTTGCTTTTGTGACCAGGACTTTACGTGAAGGAATCACGCAAATGCACACCACGTGTTCTCATTAACAATAGGAACATTTCAAAATATCAATGTCCTGGTCACAAAAGCAAAGTTTATAGGGTATAATAGCCATTTCCTGTACTTATGAGGAGTAATCAATTGGGAAATTACACTTACTAACCAGGACCAACAGAAAACATATTATTTTGTTACACTGAATTATCTGAGCCGGTTCTGGGTCTCACCTAGGTCGATTCAGCCTCCAATGAGTAACCGGACGGCAGGACAGTGGTTGATTTGTTGTAACTTCGACTTGGCAGCAGTTATTGGCCCAGAACCGATGCCAGTTTGTGACAAGAGCCTCGTGCCCGACGACCATGGAGGAACATTGCGTGGCTGTTTATAAACGATTTTTTTTGTTTATTTTCGAATTCAAATTTTCTGCCATATTAGTTTGTTGTCCTTCCCCCCCACCCCGCGCTCGCCCCGCGCAATCCGATTAGCACGTACGGTGCTAAAGAAGTTCAACATACACACATACTGCCCATAGACTAACACTGCCCATAGACTAACACTACCCATAGACTGACACTGCCCATAGACTAACACTGCCCATAGACTCAACACTGCCCATAGACTCAACACTACCCATAGACTGACACTGCCCGTAGACTAACACCACCCATAGACTCAACACTGCTCATATATATTCTTAGCTCTTTCGGTAAAGTCACGTTGAAGGGAAACAATAAAATAATAAAAAATATATAAAACAATAAAAATTCTCACGACGTTTCGACCATAACACAAACGGTCGTCATCAGGTGTGAAAAACCAACGGCAAGAAACATTTTAAAGAAGTGGCTGTCCGCATTTATGTATTTATTTTTAAACGGTGTTTGCATCTATTTTTTTTATTTTTTATTTTTTTAAAACGTTAGCACCACGGGCAGCGATTTGACAGTTTGTTTAGAAGGACGAGTCCATCTATGTTCTGAAAAGAGGAGGGGGGAGAAGAAAAATTAATGTATGCTGTCTGAAAGCCACCATAAGCGTGAACAATCAATTAAGACCTGAAATGGTTTATCAAATCCTTCCAATGATTGCTAAGCCAGAATCCATCTTCTCGGTTGAAATTGTCTCTGTGCTTGTATATGTGGATAGCCTCATGAACGAATCTCTCATGGTAGCCAGATGGCTTACAAAGAACCTCTGTCTTGGAGAAGTCAATGTCACGTGAACCTACTGAATTATAACAATGATCTGCCACGGCAGAGGTGTTGGTTCTACCGTGTTTAAGGTCTGCTTTGTGTTCACGAATGCGGTCTCTACCCCCTGCTCATATACTCAACACTACCCATAGACTAACACTGCCCATAGACTAACACTGCCCATAGACTAACACTACCCATAGACTAACACTGCCCGTATACTCAACACTACCCATAGACTAACACTGCCCATATACTCAACACTACCCATAGACTAACACTGCCCATAGACTAACACTGCCCATATACTCAACACTACCCATAGACTCAACACTATCCATAGACTGACACTGCTCATAGACTCAACACTGCCCATAGATTAACACTGCCCATATACTCAACACTACCCATAGACTCAACACTATCCGTAGACTAACACTGCTCATAGACTCAACACTGCCCATAGATTAACACTCCCAATAGACTCAACACTGCCCATAGATTAAAACTCCCAATAGACTCAACTCTGCCCATAAACGCAAGACTGCACCTCCGATTAGCACGGTTGGCTACGTACGGTGCGAAAGAAGTTCAACATACACACTGCCCATCGACTCAACACTGCACCATCGACTCAGCACTGCCCATCGACTCAACACTGCAACTCCAATGGGCACAGTTGGCTACGTACGGTGCGAAAGAAGTTCAACATACAATCCATGCAGAAGTTGTCAGTCCTGGCTACCATGGGTACAGCGTGAAGCACACCGCGTGGCAATTTAGATTATTTAGATTACTTAGATTATTTGGCTGCTACAAATTCCCACGTGACACGCCCCTTTGTTGGGCTGTCATTTGTGGCCCGGTCGCTTCCGAGGAATTATCCAATCAGCTCAGTGAGCTTTACCTCTGGAGAATAAAAATAAACATATCGGTAAGTTTAATTCGTATAGATTATTTGCTTACCTTTCCCATACTCTGCACTGCTATCATGTTATTTTAGTCTTGTTTGTTGTAGCCTGTCCGACCCCGTGACCCTAACTGGTGACATCTGTGACAAAGAGCTTCCTAGCTCATCGGATTCTTCCTACAGTGCGAATAAAGATTATGATTCAATGCCGTTCGAGTGTCGGAACCGCTCAGATCAGAGTGAGATTCCCATTCACCCATTCCACTGCCAGAGCCCCCCCCCCCCTCTCCTCTCTCGCCCCCCCCCCCTCCTCTCTCGCTCTCCCCTCTCTCTCAACACTCTCTCTCGCTCCCCTCTCTCCCCTCTTTTTTAAGATCAGAGGAAGCAAGACGATGCTTGGTTTAGTCGGCACTTTGCTTCGTTCATAATGTCGTTTATTGTTTTAGTTTTTTCCATTGCTTTATGTGCTCCCCCCCCCTTTTAATGAACTAGTTTACGTGTTTTACCATTGTGCAATAAAATCAATCTGTGCTACTTCGTAGGCACAAACACCAACACGGAGAAGCACGCTCTGCTCCTCCTCCTCCTTACCCCTTCCCTCTCTCTCTACCCCCTCTCTGTCTACCCTCTCTCTACCCTCTCTCTACCCCCTCTCTACCCCCCTCTCTCTCTACCCCTTCTCTCTCTACCCTCTCTCTCTCTCTCTACCCTCTATCTACCCCCTCTCTACCCCCTCTCTCTCTACCCCTTCTCTCTCTCTCTACCCCTTTTCACTCGCTCTACCCCTTCTCTCTCTACCCCCTCTCTCTCTACCCTCTCTCTACCCTCTCTCTCTCTACCCCCTCTCTCTCTCTACCCCCTCTCTCCCTACCCCCTCTCTCCCTACCCCCTCTCTCTATCTACCCCCTCTCTACCCCTCTCTCTCTCTCTACCCCCTCTCTATCTACCCCCTCTCTTTCTACCCCCTCTCTCTCCCCCCTCTCTCTACCCCCCTCTCTCTCTCTACCCCCTCTCTCTACCCCCCTCTCTCTACCCCCTCTCTCTCTACCCCCCTCTCTCTACCCCCCTCTCTCAACCCCCTCTCTCTCTACCCCCTCTCTCTCTACCCCCTCTCTCTACCCCATCTCTCTCTACCCCCTCTCTCTCTACCCCCTCTCTCTACCCCCTCTCTCTACCCCCTCTCTCTATACCCCCTCTCTCTCTACCCCCTCTCTCTACCCCCTCTCTCTACCCCCTCTCTCTCTATCCCCTCTCTCTACCCCTCTCTCTACCCTATCTCTCTCTACCCCCTCTCTCTCTCTCTCTACCCCCTCTCTCTCTCTCTACCCCCTCTCTCTCTCTCTACCCCCCTCTCTCTCTCTACCCCCTCTCTCTCTACCCCCTCTCTCTCTACCCCCTCTCTCTCTCTATCCCCTCTCTCGCTCTCCCCCACCTCCCATATCCACCCTGCCCTCCCCGCCAATCCCTCCCTCCCTCTCCCTCACCCGTCTCTTGAATCTCTCACCCATTCACTCCCTCGCTATCCCTTCAACCACTCCCCCCACTACCGCCACCGCCACCACCACCCCACTGCTAAGTGGGAGTCGGATGTAAAAACACACAACACTGGGGCTCATTCATGAGCAGGGAGCTGGAGAGAGGCATTACCTCATCCTGCACGAACCCTTAGCGTCGCTTTCTCTCTCCGTCTTTATTCTCCGGCTCTTTATAGCCCCCCCTCTCGTCACCCACGCTGCCTGTGGGTGTTGTTTTTGTGTCATCCCCTGCACATTGAGCTAATGGGCGAACCAGAGGAAGAGCGCCGCGGTGGAGATGGAGCGATTGAATCGTAGAGAGATGACGGGGATCGTGATGATTGCGATGGTCATGATGATTATGATGACGATCATGATGATGATCACGATGATCATGATGATCATGATGATGATGATCATGATGACGATTATGATGATGATCATGATGACGATCGCTATGATCATGATGATCATGATAACGATCATGACGACTATAATGATGACGATCGTGATGGCGATCATGATGACGATCATGATGACGATTATGATGGTGATGATCATGACGATCGCTATGATCATGATGATCATGATAACGATCATGACGACTATCATGATGACGATCGTGATGGCGATCATGATGACGATCATGATGATGATCATGATGACGATCATGAAGATGATTATGATGACGATTATAATGATGATCATTATGATCGCTATGATCATGATGATCATTATGACGATCATGATAACTGTCATGATGATCGTGATGGTCATCATGATGACGATCGTGATAACGATCATTATGATGATCATGATGATGATGATGACGGCCATGATGATCGTCATCATGGCCTGGTATATACACGAGGTCGTGGGGGTCTATCCCGACCCTGACGCCTGCTGCTGTATATTTAAAGTTTGCGTGTCTCTCTCCCCCCGTGGACGCGTGGATTTTTCTCCGGTTCCACCGATTTCCACCCTCCACATTTAAAGTGAACATCACGCGTTTAGACAATTTTTGGACTGCCGTAAATTCCCACGCGATGATGATAAGCCCACTTCTCTGACCGATCGTTTGTGATGGTCTCGTCGCTTCTAAAAAAAAGGGATACGCATCTCAGAGGGGCCTTACCTGGTCAAGTAAAAAAAAAGATCTATACAGTTGAAAATAGTTAGCTACGGTCTCAGAAACGTCGTCTGGCTACAATATTTCTCATTAATCACGCACCACGGCATGCCACTCCGAGACGCGTGTCTCTAAGATGCGTTTGTGGTCTGACACAGTGCGACCTCGAGTGACCTTGACGATCCCGAGGTATGAATTCTCTCCACGGTCCCGTCATCATCGTCATCAGCATCATCATAGCCATTGTCATCATCATCATCGCCGTCATCATCGTCATCATCACCATCGGCACCATCATCATCATCATATCACCATCACCATAATCATCATCATCGTCGCCATCATTGTCATCATCATCGTCATCATCACCATCACCATTGTTACCATCGTCATCATTACCATCATCACCATCATCGTCATCATTACCATCATCGTCATCATCACCCTCATCGTCATTATTACCATCATCATCGTCATCAACATCATTATCATCGATGTCTTGGCATAAGCAAAAGCTCAGGACCCCAAGCGCATCAAGGGGTCACGCGTTCATTAAAACGATGACCAGGTGAGGCCCACTGCAAATGTATCGCAGCAGTCAAACACTCTAAGCGCGTGTGTCGATGTTGATTCTAAACGTGGATGGGAAAACCCGGAGGACCCGGAGAAAAATCGACGCGACTACGGGGGAGAACACGCAAACTCGAAATATACAGCAGGCGTCAGGATCGGGAAAGGATTCACGACATCCTGCAAACCAGGCGAGGTAGTTAACATCTCCTAGCCACCGTAGGGGAGAATCAAACATCAACTCTTCTCATCTCACGAGTTGTGTCTACATTTTTCTAATTTCACTGCAGCTTGTTCTCTGCCATATTCCTCTCGTCTGTATCGTGCAGTGAGTACGTTTAACTTCTTTCGCACTGCACGTAGCCCACCGTGCTAATCGGAGGTGCTAGGGAGCTATGATAAGAAACCATTTTTCTCGCTCGGACTTTATAACTCCAACTCATTATCCTACCACTCGTTCACTCGCGGTACCGCTAAACGACCTCTCACTGTCTCCTATCCCCCATTACAAACTTTCATTCCACTGCGTTTACACACACACACACAGGCACACGCATATCATACCGTACATACATTTTGAATAATCTAGCATCCACCAGCGCTCCCCTTCAGGAACCTGCTTTTGCCCGGCGGTGGCGATTATGAGCTGACAATTGAAAGTCTAGACTCGAGGGCCAACTCTCTTCATCGCCACGGAAAGACTCTTTCAAAGGAAAGAACGAGTCAATTGTCAGTGAAATAAACAACGTTCACAACGTTCACAACCCTTTCCCCTCCTCCCTCCATCTCCACTCCATCTCTCCCTCCCTCCATCCATCTCCTCTCCAATGTCTCTCATTTATTGGCTCCAATTAGGGATGAGAGAGCGAGAGAGAGAGAGAGAGCGCAACTCCCTTTTCTGTTAGCGCGGACGGGTTCCTTGCTGGGGATGTGTGGGAGGGAGGGAGGGAGGGAGGGAGGGGGGGGAATAATTGACCGTGATGACAGCACGGGTACCTGATCACCCCTGCTCAGCCGGGATAACCGTGCGCGTTTCAGATCTGCTTTCCTCAATGGGAGTGTAATTGCCAAGTGGGTAACGACTGCCTAGACCCAAGCAGGCTTCATGTGGGGAGGAGTGGGGGGTTGGGGAGAGATGGTTAGGGAGGGGAGTCATTTGATATCATTGTGTTTGAATACATACTCTATGTGTGTGTGTGTATGTTCACAAAAGGTCTTTGTCGTTGCATTTCCACGTAAATTCACGCGTAAGTACGACTCGCCAACAGCACTTGCCCCAGCACCCTGCGAAGACTATACGGAGGAACTTTTGTAATTTGATGGTATTGTGTTTGAGTATATGCGTGTGTCTTTGCATTTTCGCCTAAATTCACGCGTAAGTACGACTCGCCAACAGCACTTGCCCCAGCAGCCTGCGAAGACTATACGGAGGAACTTTGTAATTTGATGGTATTGTGTTTGAGTATATGCGTGTGTCTTTGCATTTTCGCCTAAATTCACGCGTAAGTACGAATCCCGAACAGCACCTGCGCCAGCAGCCTGCGAAGGCGAAACCGGGGAACTTTGTCATTTGAAATTATGATTGTGCTTGAACATACGTGTGTGTCTTTGCATTTCGACACGGAAGTACGACTCGCAAACCGCACTTGCCCCAGCAGCCTGTGGAGGCTATGCGGGGGATCTTTGCGTGCGTCTCTATATGTGTAGTGCGGAGTGTGCGCGGGGAGCCACAGCGCAGCGGTTCGCTCAACCGTCGCCACGAACCTCACTTGCCGAGTTCGACTTCCGCACACGACCGACAACGGTGGCGAACTTCTGAACAGCTCCCGGTCCTCCCCTCTAGGTTTGACTCGGTGCGATGTGGAGACATCGCGACTGGGGAGTTGTTTGGGTCACACCGCTAGCCACGAGTGCCACAGTTGCCGGCCTGCCCAGGTGCGCTGCTAACAGCACTTGCCCACCAAAAGTCTGTTGAGGGCTAAATACAGGGTGAGGGATGGGGGATGCAGGATCTCTTCCTCCGTCTTTGTTCGCGCGCGCGCGCGTGTGAATTCGTACTGCCATCACGAGGAACCACGGGTTGGCTTGCACCCACGCCATTCTGTCGCAGCCTCCAGCCGCGATCGCCTGGACCGCGCCTTCCAATCACTCTCGCGTCCAAGGGCTTACGCCCCGCGTGGTGAACGAATGAACGGCTTCCCGACAAGACGCCTCGATCGCCAGAGGTTTAGCCAACGCTTGTGGACGCATCTGACCCGTCAGCATTGCACCTGCGCCATCCGTAGGTGTTCATCTTCGGTGGGAAAGCGTAAAAGCCACCACTATCATCATCATGACCACCACCACCAATCATCACCACCACCATTCCTGATATCCTGTTGATGGGGAGGCGAACCCATAACAGCCCGGTAATTATGGCCTACCCGTATCTAATTATAATTACACATAATCAACCACACTCTTTGTAATTTTATCCAGAGGAAGAGTCGCTCACAATCACAATGTAATCGGTTCCGACACTCTGGTGCACGCCGGGTCCAAGCAGGGACATCGAATGTGATCTCACGTGTTGTATGCTGTGGAGGAGGCTCGCGAAGGACGCTGCTACTGGTCAGTTGGAGGCAGTCGCCCTCCAACAGCAACGGAGGAGGGCAGAGGAGCGACGCTCACAACAACGGGCGGCTAAAACGCAACAAGTTGCCAGGGCGCAGCTTGTTGCAACTACCAGGCGTATCAGTCAGTCAACCCATGCAACCCGGTTCTGTCCCGTTGTCCTCCTGTCAGCAGCGGGCCTTCGACACTTCACGTGGCCTCAAAGTGCAGCTGGGCCTGGAATAGTCGCCGTGGGGACGTCACCGTCATTGGTATTGGTGTGTTGAACTTCTTTTGCGCCGTACATAGCCAAGCGCATCCTTGACCATTGGGCCGAGCACAGAGCTTGTGTTGTTCACCGTGATCCCTTGGTCACGGTGGGCCACGATGGCTAGGAGATGTTAATTTCCTCGCCCGGTATACAGGAGGACGTGGGTTCGATCCCGACCCTGACGCCTGCTGCTGTATATTTGAAGTTTGCGTGTCTCTCTCTCTCTCTCTCCCCGTGGTCGCGTGGATTTTTTTATCCGGGTCCTCTGGTTTTCCCCTCCACATTTAGGAACATGCGTTCAGAGGGTATTTGGCTGCTATACTTTTCCGCGTGATAAGTCATCATTTGGGAGAGCCAGGTCGCTTTCGAAAAGACAAAAAACAGTGGGCCTCATCTGGTAAAATATAAAAAAGTAGTTTAGTTCGTCATCTGCCTTTCTTCGACTTGTAAATCGTGAGGCCATCCGATAGGATCCCCCGTATGATTAAGACAATACACAATAGCCTAGGTGTCGTCTAGCTGATTAAAGTTGCAAGTGAGAATTTGATCATCGCTCGCACAGCTGCGGGTTGACATCTTATCCCGACCCCCACCATCCTCCCTCCCCCCCCACCACCCCCGTCTTGATGCCGAACGTCTATGGCTGAATTTTTTTTTTTAATATTCTTTGGTTCTTTCGGAAAAGTCACGTAGGTATAAAATAAAATATATCACGACGTTTCGGGCGCAACACAAGCGTCCGTCATCAGGTGGGACAGCATTGCTTTACCGAAAGATCCAAAGAGTCATTATTTTCCTACCTACGTGACTTTACCGAAAGAACTAAAGCGTATGGATTCCTGCAGTCACGAAAACTTCAAATCAGGAAAGTAATTTAAAAAATAAAGTGAATAAAAATAAAATAAAAAACCCACTAAGGTAAACTGTCGCCTGGTATGGCTGAGGTTGGTTTTGCCCAGGCCATACCTCCACCCCCCCCCACCGCAAGACGCGCGTGTCGACATGAGGAGGTGTTCGAGCGAGTTGAAAGAAAGTGACAAAGATCCCCCGTGTAGCCTGTACAGACGGTTGGGGACAAGTGCTGTTAGCGAGCACCTATCAAGGCCGGTAGGGCGCACGAGCGGGCGGGTGGCCAACACCACGCCCGGCCGCCTTTGTCTCCCGAGTGGCGATGTTTACACACCTCACCAGGTACTAGGGGAGGCCCAGGACCGGTTCAGATAATCGTCACCGATGTTGGCCTTGAGCGGGAATCGAACCCATGTTCGCCGGGTTCGTAGCGCAGCGTAGCGCTAACCGCTGCACCACCGCTCCCCGCTAAGTGACGGGCCCACTCCACACACTCACACTCTCTCTTTTCATTTCTCTCTCTCCTCGCTCTCTCGCTCTCATACCAGCTGCACAACACCACAACAACGTCCCAGAATGAGAAGCCTCGGGGGTTCAGAGAGGATTGTCAGCCTCTCTACGGACGAGCGCGAGTGTGGAGTGGGGAGCTCTCTTTTCGCCGCTGTGGTCACCCCCGAACAGACAAGCGACCACGCGAAAAGGGGGGGGGGGGGGGGCGATGCCGCGAGTCTCGCCACGCCGAGCAGGAGGCCGCTTGACCACCTCGATGTGGGTCCCCGGAGTCGCGTCGCTCTCTGCAATCCACATCGCTCGTGCGAAAGACGAACCTGGTCAAAATACGAAGAGTACTAAAACTAAATGGTTCACGCTTTTTTGTTGTTGTTAGCGAATTGCTTTCCATTACTTTGTACTTCTAGCGTGCGTTTTTTTTGTAATTGTTGTTGTTGGTGGTGTTGTAACTTCATGACCCGCCCCACGACTGGACACCTGTGGAAAAAAAAAGAGCTTTATAGGTCATCGGATTACCCCCAGAATTAAATAAATATTTCTAATCGCCAGCGGTGGTGGCGTCGGTGGTGTTTGGCTGTTAAGAAGGATGGAGACTGCCTCAGTGGACTAACAGCAACGGGCGGCGAATGGATCGACGCTCACAACAACGAGCGGAGCGCCTGGTGCGGCTAAAACGCAGCAAAGAGGTGCAGTGGCGGTTTGGGGTGTGAGGGAGGGGAGGGGAGGGACACGTGGTTCATGTGGCAGTCATCGCAACCCACAAAGGTCCGTGCCCGTGACCTCCTGCATCTAGCCTGGCACAGCAGCCAATTCCACAATACCTCTGGCCGTGTCGCGCGTGTGACCTCCTCCTGCCGTGAACGACCATTCCGCACGCCACGTGTCCGCCTCGAGGTGCACTTCAAGCTTAGCGCAGGCGCTGTGGTTGCTTCATCATCACCGTGTGGTTGTTGGTTGTTGGTTGTTGCTGCTGCTGCTGTTGTTGTTGTTGTGCACGTCGTAAAATTTTTCACCGTTCCGAAGGATTTATCCTTCCGTGGGCTTTGGCATGCAAATTAATCGGTTAACTCGTGATGAAGCATCTAACAGGCGGCTTAAGCCGTCCGCCCTTTTTTTTGTCGACGAGCCGAGACTCGGCTACATTTGTGCCGAATATTATCTGCGCGGTCCTTCTGCAACATCATTAAAGGACTGACATCGCTCGCACGCTCCCTCATAAGCGATCATCCGTAGCCGTCAGACGTGACACACACACACACACGCGCGCGCGCGGAGACATGGACGTCTCGGTGTGTCTGTGTGTGTGTGTCAGTACTGTGGGGTGTGGGGAGCGGTGGTGTAGCGGTTAGCGCGCTGCCCTACGAACCCGGCGACCCGGGTTCGATTCCCGCTCACGGCCAACACCCAGTGACGATTATCTGAACCGGTCCTGGGCCTCCCCTAGGTCGACTCAGCCTCAAATGAGTACCCGGTGCGGTGTGTAAACATCGCCACTGCGGAGACAAAGGCTGCCGGGCGTGGTGTTGGCCACAGACCCCCTCGTGTGCCGTGCCGGCCTTTATCGGTGCTCGCTAACAACACTTGCCCCTACAGTCTGTTAAGGCTACACGGGGGATCTTTGTACTGTGGTGTGTGGGGAGCGGTGGGGAGCGGTGGGGAGCGGTGGTGTAGCGGTTAGCGCTACGCTGCGCTACAAACCCGGCGACCCGGGTTCGATTCCCGCTCACGGCCAACACCCAGTGACGATTATCTGAACCGGTCTTGGGCCTCCCCTAGGTTGACTCAGCCTCCAATGAGTACCTGGTGCGGTGTGCAAACATCGCCACTAGAGAGAGACAAAGGCGGTCGGGCGTGGTGCTGTCCACCCCACCCCCTCGTGTGCTGTTCCGGCCTTCAGTCCAACAGCACTTGCCCCAACAGTCTGTTAAGACTATACGTCTTTGTCTTCGTTTGTACGCATCGTACGTTGCTGGGGAATAGGACAACAAGCAAAGAGCCGAGATCTGTAAACCGCACTGTTGTGATAACAGACCAGAGAGCTGTGACTGAGAAAATACGTCGGGGGTTTGTGTCTGCAGTGGAATGACTCGCCACCGTTATCCCACCCACCTCACCTCATCCACTCACTCGCCTCACCCCCATCCATTAGCCCAGTGCTCCTTAAGCTTTTACCGCAGCCTTAAAACAAAAAAAAAGTCTAATTTAACACGTAGTAGGCTTCCGCGACCAATATCATCCATAATAGAGGTTCTTTGGGGGGGGGGGGGGGGGGTTATATCTCGTGAATGTATAGATGTGTCGTTAAAACCCGCCACCACCCGACACAGCCAACCAGTAAGGGTTGTCACGTAAACAGAACGTGGCCAATTCGTCACTAGTACAGCACGCCGGTTGTGTTGGAAAGCCAAGCCACGATATTAACAATCAGAGTACGACGTTTCGCCAGTGTTTGCAACTAGCTTCATCAGGCGAACGCCACAAATCTGGCTGTCGACTGATGAAGCTAGTTGTAATTACTGGCGAAACGTTACAATTTCTGGTGGTTCTAATTTCTGGTGGTTCTAATTTCTGGTGGTTCTGATTTCTCCTGGCTCTAAAATGTGGTAGTTCTAATTTCTCGTAGTTCTAAAATCTGGTGGTTCTAATTTCTCGTGGTTCTAAAATCTGGTGGTTCTAATTTCTTGTTGTTCTAAAATTTGGTGGTTCTAATTTCTCGTGGTTCTAAAATCTGGTGGTTCTAATTTCTCGTGGTTCTAAAATCCGGTGGTTCTAATTTCTCGTGGTTCTAAAATCTGGTGGATCTAATTTCTCGTGGTTCTAAAATCTGGTGGTTCTAATTTCTCGTAGTTCTAAAATTTGGTGGTTCTAATTTCTTGTGGTTCTAAAATCTGGTGGTTGTAATTTCTCGTGTGTCTAATTTTTCGTGGTTCTAAAATCTTGTGGCTCTAATTTCTAGTTGTTCTAATTTCTCGTGGTTCTACAATCTGCCGGTTCGAATTTCTCGTGGTTCTAATTTCTGGCCCAATGGGCCAGAAATCTCGCAACCCCCCAGGGGGATACGTGCACCCCAGGTGAAGAAGAAGAAGAAGAAGACTCCGCTGGCTTGGTGGACCAAGGCGAGCTTGCCGGAGTCGCACGGTCCGATGGCTCCCAATTTGTGCCTAATTGGGTGGGAGAAAAGCCGCGCCCGCAACGCCTTGGCACGCGGTTGGAGCCGTGGGACCGACGTTGGACGAACGTTGGGCGAACGTCGGCCCAGCGTCCCGTGTTTACCGGGACGCAACACTTGCTTACAAGACGTACACGAGTTGCCATCTGCGACACATTAACACGAAGAAAAAAACACACACACAAACCCCCAAACGTATGACGGATTGCACTGTCACTCCGGTGATTTGGTTAGAAAAATTTACGCCGGTGTGTGTGAATGTGTTCACGTACACACACACGCGTGTGTGTTTATGTATATATGTATATATGTACAAAGACAAAGATCTCCTCCCCCCGTATAGCCTTAACAGACTGTTGGGGCCAAGTGCTGTTCAGCCAGCACCTATGAAGACCGGAATTGCGCACGAGGTGTTGGGTGGCCAGGACCACGCCCGGGCGCCCTTTGTAGCCCCAGTGGAGATGTTTACACACCGCACCAGGTTACACATTTGAGGCTGAGTCGACCTAGGCGAGGCCCAGGACCTGTTCAGATAATCGTCAGTGGCGTTGGTGGCCGTGAGCGGGAATCGACCTCGGTTGGCCGGGTTTGTACCACACCACACTACCGCTCCCTGCACATATACACGCACACGCCACGCGCACACACGTGTCCCGCATGTACGTAAAGCGTGCGCGCGTCTGTGTGTGGGGGAGCGGTAGCGCGCTGCGCTACGAACCCGGCGAACCGAGTTTCGACTCCCGCTCACGGCCGACGTCGGCGACGATTATTTGAACCGGTCCCTGTGCCTCCGCTAGGTCGACTCAGCCACAAATGAGTAACTGGTGCGATGCGTAAGCGTCGCCACTGGGGAGACAAAGGCGGCCGGGCGTGGTGCTTGCCACGCACCCCCATCGTGTGCCGTGCCGGCGGCCTTCACAGGTCCCACTCGCTAACAGCACTTGCCCCAACAGTCTGTCCAGGCTATACTGGGAGGGAGGGGGGGGTCTTTGTCTTTGTCTGTGTGCACTGCAATCCGCTGGGGTTTGTCGTCGCAATTGAAACACCGACGACGTCACGCGATTGTGGAGGATTTTTGACCCCCCCCCCCCTCGTCAGACGGCGTCACAAAAAGTCAGACCCCCCTCAAATATGACGTCACAAAGCTCTGCCCCCCCCCCCAAAATATATATAAAACATGTTTCAAATCGCTTTAAACTATTGTCATTGTAGTGCGTATTTAATGTGGCGCTGCACTCTGATGTTGTAGGAGAAAACATTCATTAAAAAAAGTCTATTTAATTAATCGGAACGTGTTGTTTATATTTATTTAAACTTGCGCAATTTTGATGTGACGTCACATTTATCAAACCCCCCCCCTCCTCCTCGTCACACATCATCACAAATGTCTGACCCCCCCCCACCACTCCCCCTAGGTGCGTGACGTCATTTATGGACGGCCCCAAGCTCCCAAACGCGTGCTTCGTTCTCATCGCAGCAGCAATCCCAGCGTCTCGCTTGGCAGGCTTGTAAGCACGGACGCGTGGCGGTGTTGTACTGCGCCCGGCGGGGTCTCGGCTGAACCCTTGCGGCATCACGCTCAGAGCTCAGAAGGCAGAAGCAGAAACACGCACAAATACTCCTTGGTTCTATTCGGTGAAGTCACCACTTAGGTGAAAAAATAAAACGACAAAAAATCACGACGTTTCGGCCACAACACAAGCGGCCTTCATCAGGTGAAGGGACCAGGCTGTCTCGAGGACAGCGCTGGAGTGAAACACAGCCACGCTCAGACCGCGGACCTTTAAGCTGTGTGCGAGGAAACAAGGTGCCTTGACAAATGAATTAGCATAACAAATTAGCATTTGATTGGCCGACTTAGCATAGAGGTGGTGTACGTGCCGGTGGACTTGCCGTTTGGCGCGGATGGGGAGGGGGAGTTTATCTATTGATGGTGTGAAAAGGGAATTTTTAAGAGCTGCGAATGTTTGGGGTAACATGCACAAATTGCACTCGCGTCCGGTACAATATAATCTTCATATATATGTGTGTGACAGGCAAAGGTTGTGATTGTGTGTGTCGGTTCAAAATGTTTAGCGTACTTCCCGACATGCAACAAACTTGAAATTTTCCATGTGGGTACTTTCCAGACTGTACACCATGCTAAAATTATAAAAAATAAACTTTTTTTTTTGGGGGGGGGGGGGGAGTTCAATAATGTTTTCCTTTTTTTTTGCACGGCAAGTGAGCTGTGACGTCAAATCTGTCACGTGACCCGCGCATGTGGAAGCGTAACGCATTGTAGTATAGTGGTTAGCGCGCTGTGTGTGTATCTGTGTCTGTGTGTGTATCTGTGTGTGTGTGTCTGTCTGTGTTTGTGATGGGGAGCGGTAGTGTAGCGGTTAGCGCGCTGCACTACGAACCCGGCGACCCGGGTTCGATTCCCGCTCACGGCCAACACCAGTGACGATTATCTTAACCGATCCCGGGCCTCCCCTAGGTCGACTCAGCCTCAAATGAGTACCTGGTGCAGTGTGTAAACATTGCCACTAGGGAGACAAAGGCGGTCGGGCGTGGTGCTGGCCACCCACCCCCTCGTGTACCGTTACCGGCCTTCATAGGTGCTCGCTAACAGCACTTGCCCCTACAGTCTGTTAAGGCTATATGGGGGATCTTTGTTTTGTGTGTGTCTGTGTGTGTGTAATCTGTGTGTATGTGTGGAAGCGTAACGCATTGTAGTGTAGTGGTTAGCGCGCCGCGCTACGAACCCGGCGTCACCACCGGTGACGATTATTTTAACCGCTTCTGGGCCTCCCCTAGGTCGACTCAGCCTCAAACGAGTAACTTCTGTGGTGTGTGAACATCGCCACTGGGGAGACAAAGGCGGCCGCGCGTGGTGGATCCAAGTCCCGGGCGAAGCCGGGTAGTACAGCTAGTATTTTATATGTATAAAACTAACGGCGTGTAAGTTAGGGCCGTTTCAGGTAAGGCCGAGTGAAGCATCACATACTCATCACGGTCTCCACCAAGGTCTCCATAGCTGTCAACCCTTTATCAGTGCACCTACTTTATTACAGACCAATTCAGACTCTTATTGGTCACCCCGTGCCCCTTATAAATATCACTGTTCAAAGTCGCATCATAAGGGAGAAACACAAACAAATAGCTAATCACCACTACACTCACCACTAGTACACTCACCACTACTACACTCACCACTACAATCACCACTAGTACACTCACCACTACACTCACCACTACTACACTCACCACTACAATCACCACCACTACACTCACCACTAGTACACTCACCACTACTACACTCAGCACTACACTCACCACTCCATACCTGTCAACCCCTTATCAATTCCCCTACCTTATTACAGACCAATTGAGATCGTATTGGTCACCCCGTGCCCCTTATGATTCTGAACGTTCATCCTACAAAGTCCCATCACAAGGGAGAAACACAAACACGTAGACACACTTTTTGTTTTGCCCGTATTGAAATGGCTGTACGCCGTATGGACCTGCAAACTCAATTTCCCTGTACAAGAATTCGGGGTGAACAGTGTGGGTTGACAAGTGTGGGTCCCCCCCCCCATCCCTCTGATTATCAGGCACTGTTAGCTACGTAGCGTGCCAAATAAGTTAAAGATACAGTACATACACTAAACTATACACTACAATACACACAACATGCTACACTACACTATACACGACACCACTATAAACTTCACCACTACACTCAATTGAGAACTAATTTCTTGAGAACTGCTTTTTGTGTTGGGGTTGTTTTCCCTCCCCCAGCACCTCCGATTATATCAGGCACGGCTGGCTACGTACGGTGCGAAAGAAGTTCCACGTACATTCGTACGGTGATAATTATCTTAACCGGTCGTGGGCCTCCCCTAGGTCGACTCAGCCTCAACAAATGAGTACCCGGTGCGATGTGCAAATGTTGCCAATAGGGAGACAAAGGCGGCCGGGCGTGGTGCTGGCCACTAACCCTCCTCGTGTGCCTTGCCGGCCTTCATAGGTGTTGCTACTCGCTAACAGCACTTGCCCCAAGAGTCTGTTAAAGGCTATACGGGGGATCTTTGTCTTTGTCTGTGGGTGAAGAGGGAGCGTGTGTGAGCGATTAGCGAGTCACAGGCCCTGCGCTCCTGATGAGCTCGCGAGAGGCGATGTCACGACTCGATTCACCTCCTGTCGAGAAGTCTACAGCCATTGGGGGTCAAAGTGTGGCGTGTGTGTGTGTGTACGTAAGTGTGTGTGTGTGTGCGTGTGGGGAGCGGTAGTGTAGCGGTTAGCGCGCTGCGCTATGAACCTGGCGACCCGGGTTCCATTACCGCTCACGGCCAACACCAGTGACGATTATCTGAACCGGTCCCGGGCCTCCCCTAGGTCGACTCAGCCTCAAATGAGTAACCTGGTGCGGTGTGTAAACATCGCCACTAGGGGAGACAAAGGCGGCCAGGCGGGCGTGGTGCTGGGCACCCACCACCTGGTGTGTCACAGCGCCAGACTTCATAAGTGCCACTCGCTAACAGCACTGGCCCCAACAGTCTGTTAAGGCTACACGGGGGATCTTTGTCTTTGTTTGTTTGTGCCTTACACCTACACACAAAGACAAAGATCCCCCATATAGCCTGAACAGACTGTTGGGGCAAGTGCCGTTAGCGAGCGGCAACCACACCCCGGCCGCCTCTGTCTCCCTCCCGCTCACGGCCAACAACACCCAGTGACGATTATCTCAATCGGTCCTGGGCATCCCTTAAATGAGTACCTGGTGCGGTGTGTAAACATCGCCACTGGGGAGACAAAGGCGGTCGGGCGTGGTGCTGACCACCCATCTCCTCGTGTACCGTTCCGGCCTTCATAGGTGCTCGCTAACAGCACTTTCCCCTACATTCTGTTAAGGCTATACGGGGGATCTTTGTCTTTATTTGGAGTGGTGGTACAGCGGTTAGGCCTCTGCGCTACCAGTGACGATCATCCGAACCGGTCCTGGGCCTCCCCCTAGGCGAAATCACTTTTATGGAACTTGCCGTGTGAGTCTCTTTATATTCTTTCAAATCTATGACGCTTAATATCTTCGGATCTACGAAGCCTAACGACCTGCAATGTCCGCGCGTTTAGTTTTACTTGCCCTTCCCCAGCACCTCCGAGTAGCGTGGTTGGCTACGTGCGGTGCGAAAGAAGTTCTACCGTGACAATGTACGTTGCGGAGGTGCGGGGAATCAGCCGGAAACGGGCATCTCAACCGTTGACCAACTTATTGAGCCCTTTACTGGCCCTAATGGGTGCTCGCTAACAGCAGTGCACGACTAACTCATTTACTATCGCGCTCACAAACCAACTCACCTACTCACCAACCTGCTCATCCAATCACCCACCCATCCACTCACCACACTGCAGTTCACAACTCACTCATTCGCTATCTCGCACACCAAACAACTCATTCACTCACCTACGCACCATCATTCCCATTCACCCACTTACCCACCCACCCGCTCACCAACCCGCTTCCTCCCTCGCCACTGCTCCACTCTGGAGGAATTCCCTTCTCCCATCATCACGATATTCTTCATCGTTTATTTTAGCCAAAAAGGCTTTCTTACAATACTCATACTGCAATAACAACAACCCTTCTCTATTCAACAATCGTTTTACACTCTCATCAATAATCACAACTTTGATGGTACTCTTTTCTGCTGGTTACCATTACGCTCAAGGTAATTAACTACATCGCCAGGTATGCAAGAGGTTCGTAGGATCTATCCCGACCCTGATGCCTGCTGCTGCTGTATATTTGAAGTTTGCGTGTCTCTCTCATCATCATCACGGTGGCTAGGAGATGTTAACTACCTCGCCTGGTGTACAGGATGTCCTGGGTTCGATCCCGACCCTGATGCCTGCTGCTGCTGTACATTTGGAGTTTGCGTGTCTCTCTCATCATCATCACGGTAGCTATGAGATGTTAACTACCTCGCCTGGTCTACAGGAGGTCGTGGGTTCGATCCCAACCCTGATGCCTGCTGCTGTATATTTGGAGTTTGCGTGTCTCTCTCTCTCATCATCATCATCACGGTGGCTAGGATATGTTTACTACCTCGCCTGGTATACAGGAGGTCGTGGGTTCGATCCCAACCCTGATGCCTGCTGCTGTATATTTGGAGTCTGCGTGTCTCTCTCTCTCATCATCATCACGGTGGCTATAAGATGTTAACTACCTCGCCTGGTATACAGGATGTCCTGGGTTCGATCCCGACCCTGATGCCTGCTGCTGCTGTATATTTGGAGTTTGCGTCTCTCTCTCTCTCTCTCTCCCCGTGGTCGCGTGGATTTTCTCCGGGTCCTCCCGGTTTCCCCCCTCCACATTTCCAATCAACGTCACCACTCGTCCAGAGTGATTGGGGCTGCTGCTATCAATGTCCACGCGACGACGATATTGAGGATAAGCCCACATCGTCAAGCTCTCATTTGTCAAAGCTAGGTCGCTTCTCAAAAATAGCTCAATGTGTATATGATGTAACTCAGTGGGGACCTCACCTGGTGAAGTAAAATTAAAAGATAGTTTTAGTTTTAGCTCGAACTGGGTCTTTGTTGGAACAAGAAGTGCTCAGCGACGGATTTAACCACGGCAACATTATTGCATCATTACAATGAATGAGACGGTTTGTGAGTTTATCCAGAACGTTTTTGTTTCCTGAGTCTTTCTTTTTTTGGGGGGGGGGTCGAGGGGATGGGGGGCGAGGGGGGTCGAGGAGGAGGGGGGTTGAGGGGGGTCGAGGAGGAGGAGGAGGGGAGTTTTTGTTTCTCGTCGCCGCAGCTTTCCTGGTGAACGTGTCACGGCACCACGTGACCTATACCTCCCCACTCCAGCCCCCTCCGGAGTTGGCAGCCGAGGTCACAACGGGTCAGAGGTCGCCCTCCTCGCGCTCACGGGAGCTGTCACTCCGACGCATCGGACGGCGATCCCCACCTCCACACACCCCCCACACCGACCCCTTCAGGGCACGGCGTGGGTGGGTGGGGGTGGGTGGAGGTTGCACACCCACAGAGTCTGGTTATGGGGACACGGCCCAGGCACGGAGAGAGAATGAAACCACTGTTGTGTGTGTGTGTGTTTTTTTTTGTTTAACCAGGTAAAGCACACGGAGCTGCCGTGTAGCTCCTTGTCAGACGCGACCCGGCCCATCACAAATCACAGCTCAACGAAGTGACTCATCATCATCATCACGTGGACATTTATAGCAACCAGATACTCTGAACAATCTTGATTTGAAGCTTTCGTTGACTGCAGGATTCCACTCACTTTGCTTCTTTCGGTAAAGTCACGTACGTAGAAAAAAATAATAGGTCACGACGTTTCGATCGCAACACGAGCGACCGTCATCAGGTGGGACAACTACAGCAAGAAAAAAACACTGCTGAAGTAGACCAGAGAGCCCTCTGAACTATTTTTTTTTTACATTTTACCAGATCTAGGCCCCTCTGAGCTGCGATGTCCGGCTCTCTTTCAGAAGCGACCTGGCTATCACAAATTAGAGCTCAACCAATTGGCTCAGCATCATCGTCATCGTCGTCACGTGGACATTTATAGTGGCAGCCAAATGCTTTCTAAACACGTGATGTTGATTCTAAATGTAGAGGGGAAAACATATATAACTGGAGGCCCCGGAGGAAAAAAGGGGGGGGGGCATTGGGGGTCCAAGCCAGATCACAGTGGTGAGATGTTAACTAATTCGCCTGGTATGCAGGAGGTCGTGGGTTCGATCCCGACCCTGATGCCTGTTGTATATTTGGAGTTGGCCTCTCTCTCTCTCTCTCTCCCCCTGTGGTCGTGTTGATTTGCCTCCGTTTCGTCCAGTTTCCCCCTCCACGTCTAGAATGAAGCTGTAATTAGAGTATTTGGTTGCTACACGTGTCCACGTGATGATGATGATGATGCTGATGATGATGATAAGACACTTCGTTGCGCTGTCATTTGGGACAGCCAGGTCGCTTCCGGTGAAGAGCTACGTTAGCCAACAGTTTACTTTACATTAGTGGCGATTGACGAGTTCTTGGGACTGCCACCAAAGTGAACCCTGAAGGAGCCTCGTTGTTGATTTATTTTACACAGCCTACGTTCTTGGACGTTCGTTGGACGTGCAGTATAACGAGAGGGTTTAGCGTTTTTTTTGTTTTGTTTTGCCGTCGTCGAAACCCTGACGTCACTTCGCCGCGCCAAGGGAATCGAACTCAGGTGTCATGGGTTCCGCAGCCGCAATGCGCTCACCACCGGAACCGCCGCCGCTCCTCCGCCGCTCTGTTTGTCCGAACTCCGTGCGAGAGACTTCAACTTTACACAAAGCAGCAGCAGCAGCAGCAGGAGGAGGAGGAGGAGGAGGCTGTCGCGGCGACCAAATATTATCCGCAATAGATGGTGTTTTTTTTTGGGAGGGGGCTGGAACGCGTGAATATATAAATGTTGTGTCGTTTAACCCGCCACCACCCGACACAGCCAATGAGTAAGGTTCGTCACGCAAACAAAACATGGCCAAATTCGTTACTCGTGCAGCACACACCAGCATCATCAGGATGTCGCCTGCAGCATCACCAAGCTGTCACCTGATGATGCTGGTTGTTACTAGTGGCGAAACGTCGTGCTAGAATTGGACACGTTCTGCTTACGTGACAACCCCTGTTACTAAGTGTCTCTGTCTGGTAGTGGGCGAGTTAACGACACATTGGTAATTACGTGATCTAACACTCTCCCCCTCCCTCCCCACAAAAAGACTGACCTCTAACGCGGACTTCAAGTCGTCTCGCCCGTCTATCGCCACTACCGAGGCGACTTCCTCCGTTCGGTGAGCTCCACTGCGAGACTTCCCATACCCCCCACCCATGCTGATGGCTTTGTTGTCTTACAGACACCGACGGCTTCGTCTCATCCACCACCACGCTGTGTCCAACCACCACCAATGAAGACGAAAGATCCCCCCCCCCCACCCCCGTACAGCCTTAACAGACTGTTGGGGCAAGTGCTGTTAGCGGGCAGCACCTGTGAAGGCCGGCACCGTGGCACACGAGGGGGTGGGTGGTCAGCACCACGCCCGGTCGCCTTTGTCTCCCTAGCGGCGATGTTTACACAACGCACCAGATCCTAATTTGAGGCTGAGTCGACCTGGGGGAGGGGGGGGGGGCACAGGACCGGTTCAGATAATCGTTACTGGCGTCGACCATGAGCGGAAATCGAACTCGGGTCGCCGGGTTCGTAGCGCAGCGCGCTAACTCCCAC
This sequence comes from Petromyzon marinus, assembly GCF_048934315.1. Classification (NCBI taxonomy): domain Eukaryota; kingdom Metazoa; phylum Chordata; class Hyperoartia; order Petromyzontiformes; family Petromyzontidae; genus Petromyzon; species Petromyzon marinus. The sequence continues at coordinate 9,211,125 of NC_133723.1, forward strand.
TGTACACCGACTCATCCACTTATCCATTCACTCATCCACTCACTCTCTTACTGAGACGCTCACACACTCACCTACACACTCACTCACGCACTCACTCACCCACTCAATCAACCACTCACGCACTCGTACACGAACTCACTCAATCACTTACACAGTCACTCATTCACCCACTCAGTCAACCTCTCAGCCATCCACTATTCCACCCCTCTCTTTCTCTCTCTCTCTCTCCTATTGGCACACTCACTCGCACGCTCAACCACTCACCCATTCGCACACCAACCCACTCAACCACACACACAATCACTCATTCACCTACTCACCTACTCTCTCTCCTACTGAGACACTCACAAACTAACTTGCACAATCACTCACTCACACATCAACGCACTCAACCACGCACACAATCACTCATTCAACTACTCGTCCACTGACCCGTTTATTCATCCACTTACTAACCCACTGAGACGCTCACACACTCACTTGCACGCTCACCCAAAGACGAAGTCCCCCCGTATAGCCTTAACAGACTGTTGGGGCAAGTGCGGTTAGCGAGCACCAAAGAAGCCCGGCAGGGCACACGAGGGGGTGGGTGGTCAACACCACGCCCGGCCGCCTTTGTCTCCCTAGTGAAGATGTTTACACTCCACACAAGATACTCATTTGAGGTTGAGTCGACCTAAGGGAGGCCCAGGACCGGTTCAGATATTCGTCACCGGTGTTGGCCGTGAGCGGGAATCGAACGAGGGCTGCCGGGTTCAGCGCGCTAATAACTACACAAAGATAAAGACAAAGATCCCCCATATAGCCTATATAACCTAGTAACAACTACACACCCACTCACTCACACCCACCCACTCACACACCCACCCACGCACACACCCACCCACTCACACACCCACCCACTCACACACCCACCCACTCACACACCCACCCACTCACACACCCACTCACTCACCCACCCACCCACTCACACACCCACTCACTCACACACTCACTCACCCACTCACCCACCCACTCACCCATCCACTCACTCACCCACACAACCACTCACTCACTCACCCACCCATTCACTCACCCACTCACGCACCCACCCACCCACTCACCCACTCACTCACCCACGCACTCACTCACCCACTCACCCACCCACCCACTCACACACCCACTCACTCACACACTCATTCACCCACTTACCCACCCACTTACCCACCCACACACCCACTCACTCACACACTCACTCACTCACACCCACCCACTCACATCGACCCACTCACTCACTCACCCACTCACATCCACCCACTCACACACTCACTCACTCACCCACCCACCGACTCACACACCCACCCACTCACACACCCACCCACTCACACACCCACTCACTCACTCACCCACCCACTCACACACTCACTCACTCACCCACTCACCCACCCACTCACTCTCTCACTAACTCTCTCACTCACACACTCACTCACTCACCCACCCACCCACTCACACACCCACCCACTCACACACCCACCCACTCACACACCCACCCACTCACACACCCACCCACTCACACACCCACTCACTCACTCACCCACCCACCAACTCACACACCCACTCACACACACTCACACACCCACCCACTCACACACCCACCCACTCACACACCCACTCACTCACTCACCCACCGACCCACTCACACACCCACTCACTCACACCCACCCACTCACATCCACCCACTCACACATTCACTCACTCACCCACCCACCACTCACACACCCACCCACTCACACACCCACCCACTCACACACCCACTCACTCACCCACCCACCCACTCACACACCCACTCACTCACACACTCACTCACCCACTCACCCACCCACCCACTCACCCACACAACCACTCACTCACTCACCCACCCATTCACTCACCCACTCACGCACCCACTCACTCACTCACCCACTCACTCACTCACCCACTCACCCACCCACCCACCCACTCACACACCCACTCACTCACACACTCATTCACCCACTCACCCACCCACTTACCCATCCACTCACTCACCCACCCACTCACTCACTCACCCACTCACCCACTCACTCACCCACCCACCCACCCACTCACTCACTCACTGACTCACCCACTTACTCACTCACCCACTCACCCACTCACTCACTCACCCACTCACTCACCCACTCACTCACTCACCCATCCACGAACTCACACACCCACTCACTCACCCACCCATTAACTCACCCACTCACGCACTCACTCACCCACCCACTCACTCACTCTCTCACTCACTCTCTCACCCACTCACCCACTCACCCACTCATTCACTCAACCACCCACTCACTCACCCATTCACTCACCCACCCACTCACTCACTCACTCACCCACTCATTCACTCACTCACCCACCCACTCACTCACTCTCTCACTCTCTCACCCACTCACCCACTCACCCACTCATTCACTCAACCACCCACTCACTCATCCACTCACCCACCCACCCACCCACTCACTCACTCACTCACCCACTCACTCACTCACCCACCCACCCACCCACCAACTCACACACCCACTCACTCACCCACCCATTCACTCACCCACTCACTCACCCACTCACTCACTCACCCACCCACCCACCCACTCACTCACTCGCCCACTTACTCACTCACTCACCCACTCACTCTCTCACTCACTCTCTCACTCACCTCTCACCCACTCACCCACTCACCCACTCATTCACTCAACCACCTACTCACTCACTCACCCATTCACTCACTCACCCCCTCACCCACTCACTCACCGACTCACCCACCCACTCACTCACCCACTCACCCACCCACCCACCCACTCACCCACCCACTCACTCACCCACTCACCCACTCACCCACCCACTCACTCACCCACTCACTTACCGACTTACCCACCCACTCACTCATCCACTCACCCACCCACTCACTCACCCACTCACCCACTCACTTACCCACTCACCCACCCACCCACTCACTCACTCACCCACTCACCCACCCACTCACCGACTCATCCACCCACTCACTCACCCACTCACTCACTCACTCACCCACTCACCCACCCACTCACCGACTCACCCACCCACTCACCCACCCACTCACTCACCCACTCACCCACCCACTCACTCACCCACCCACCCACCCACCCACTCACTCACTCGCCCACTTACTCACTCACTCACCCACCCACTCACTCTCTCACTCACTCACTCACTCTCTCACCCACTCACCCACTCACCCACTCACTCACCCACCCACTCACTCACTCACCCACTCAGCCACCCACTCACCGACTCACCCACCCACTCACTCACCCACTCACTCACCCACTCACCCACTCACTCACCCACTCACCCACTCTCTCACCCACCCACTCACCCACCCACTCACTCACCCACTCACCCACTCACCCACCCACCCACTCACCCACCCACCCACCCACTCACCCACCCACTCACTCACCCACCCACCCACCCACCAACTCACACACCCACTCACTCACCCACCCATTCACTCACCCACTCACTCACCCACTCACTCACTCACTCACCCACCCACCCACCCACTCACTCACTCGCCCACTTACTCACTCACTCACCCACTCACTCTCTCACTCACTCTCTCACTCACTCTCTCACCCACTCACCCACTCACCCACTCATTCACTCAACCACCTACTCACTCACTCACCCATTCACTCACTCACCCCCTCACCCACTCACTCACTCACCGACTCACCCACCCACTCACTCACCCACTCACCCACCCACCCACTCACCCACCCACTCACTCACCCACTCACCCACTCACCCACCCACTCACTCACCCACTCACTTACCGACTTACCCACCCACTCACTCATCCACTCACCCACCCACTCACTCACCCACTCACCCACTCACTTACCCACTCACCCACCCACCCACTCACTCACTCACCCACTCACCCACCCACTCACCGACTCATCCACCCACTCACTCACCCACTCACTCACTCACTCACCCACTCACCCACCCACTCACCGACTCACCCACCCACTCACCCACCCACTCACTCACCCACTCACCCACCCACTCACTCACCCACCCACCCACCCACTCACTCACTCGCCCACTTACTCACTCACTCACCCACCCACTCACTCTCTCACTCACTCTCTCACTCACTCTCTCACCCACTCACCCACTCACCCACTCACTCACCCACCCACTCACTCACTCACCCACTCACCCACCCACTCACCGACTCACCCACCCACTCACTCACCCACTCACTCACCCACTCACCCACTCACTCACCCACTCACCCACTCACTCACCCACCCACTCACCCACCCACTCACTCACCCACTCACCCACTCACCCACTCACCCACCCACCCACTCACCCACCCACCCACTCACCCACCCACTCACTCACCCACTCACTCACCCACTCACCCACTCACTCACCCACCCACTCACCCACCCACTCACTCACCCACTCACCCACTCACCCACTCACCCACCCACTCACTCACCCACTCACTCACCCACTCACCATTCTATTTCCCTCGCCACTGCTCCTCTCTGCAGGAATTCCCTCCTCCTCCTCCTCTTCCTCCCATCATCTTCGCCATCCTCTCTTATCCCCTCCCCACGTGTTTACAATAATAACCTCAATTCAATAAACTTATTGACTCCTATCTATGACAACTTCAATAGGGGCCTCGTGTTGCCAATTGTTGGAGTTCATCGTCTTCGTAGTTAATTGTGTTACTTAATTAGTCTCTGTAACTGCCAGCATATGGCTGCGATATTACATTTTTTTGTAGATTTTTGCTCCCCCCATTTTCTTTGTTTAACGGTGTCCAAACGTTTAAAAATCTTTCTCCTCCGAGCTGAAAGTGATCGCTCTCGAGTTGAGATGGACTGATATGACTGTGTTATACATGCACAACCACTCAGGCACGTGTGTGTGTGTGTGTGAATGAATAGAGTGTGTGTTTGTGTGTAAAGTGTGTGTGTGTGGTGTGTCTACAGTGAGGGAAAAAGCATTTGATCGCCTGCTGATTTTTGTACGTTTGCCCACTGACAAAGAAATGATCAGTCTGTAATTTTAAAGGTAGATTTATTTGAACAGTGAGAGACAAAATAACAACAAAAAATCCAGAAAAACGCATGTCAAAAATGTTATAAATTGATTGGCATTTTTATGAGGGAAATAAGTATTTGACCTCCTCTCAATTAGAAAGATTTCTGGCTCCCAGGTGTCTTTTATACAGGTAACGAGCTGAGATTAGGAGCACACTCTTAAAGGGAGTGCTCCTAATCTCAGCTTGTTACCCGTATAAAAGACACCTGTCCACAGAAGCAATCAATCAATCAGATTCCAAACTCTCCACCATGGTCAAGACCAAAGAGCTCTCCAAGGATGTCAGGGACAAGATTGTAGACCTACACAAGGCTGGAATGGGCTACAAGACCATTGCTAAGCAGCTTGGTGAGAAGGTGACAACAGTTGGTGCGATTATTCGCAAATGGAAGAAACACAAAAGAACTGCCAATCTCTCTCGGCCTGGGGCTCCATGCAAGATCTCACCTCGTGGAGTTGCAATGATCATGAGAACGGTGAGGAATCAGCCCAGAACTACACGGGAGGATCTTGTCAATGATCTCAAGGCAGCTGGGACCATAGTCACCAAGAAAACAATTGGTAACACACTACGCCGTGAAGGACTGAAATCCTGCAGCGCCCGCAAGGTCCCTCTGCTCAAGAAAGCACATATACATGGGCGTTTGAAGTTTACCAATAAACATCTGAATGATTCAGAGGACAACTGGGTGAAAGTGTTGTGGTCAGATGAGACCAAAACGGAGCTCTTTGGCATCAACTCAACTCGCCGTGTTTGGAGGAGGAGGAATGCTGCCTATGACCCCAAGAACACCATCGCCACCGTCAAACATGGAGGTGGAAACATTATGCTTTGGGGGTGTTTTTTCTGCTAAGGGGACAGGACAACTTCACCGCATCAAAGGGACGATGGACGGGGCCATTTACCGTCAAATCTTGGGTGAGAACCTCCTTCCCTCAGCCAGGGCATTGAAAATGGGTCGTGGATGGGTATTCCAGCATGACAATGACCCAAAACACACGGCCAAGGCAACAAAGGAGTGGCTCAAGAAGAAGCACATTAAGGTCCTGGAGTGGCCTATCCAGTCTCCAGACCTTAATCCCATAGATAATCTGTGGAGGGAGCTGAAGGTTCGAGTTGCCAAACGTCAGCCTCGAAACCTTAATGACTTGGAGAAGATCTGCAAAGAGGAGTGGGACAAAATCCCTCCTGAGATGTGTGCAAACCTGGTGGCCAACTGCAAGAAACGTCTGACCTCTGTGATTGCCAACAAGGGTTTTGCCACCAAGTACTAAGTCATATTTTGCAGAGGGGTCAAAAACTTATTTCCCTCATTAAAATGCCAATCAATTTATAACATTTTTGACATGCGTTTTTCTGAATTTTGTTGTTATTCTGTCTCTCACTGTTCAAATAAACCTACCATTAGAATGATAGACTGATCATTTCTTTGTCAGTGGGCAAACGTACAAAATCAGCAGGGGATCAAATACTTTTTTCCCTCACTGTATATCTGTCTGTCTGTGTGCGTATTTTGTCTTTGTGGTTATAGGATGTGTGTGTGTGTGGGTGGGGGGGCCGTCCATAAATGACGTCACGCACCTGGGGGGGGGGGGTCAGACATTTGTGACGATGTGTGACGAGTGGGGGAGGGGTTGAGAAATGTGACGTCACATCAAAATGCGCAACTTTAAATAAATATAGACAACACGTTCTACTTAATTAAATAGACTTTTTAATAAATGTTTTCTCCTACAACGTCAGAGTGCAGCGCCACCTTAAATACGCACTACAATGACAATAGTATAAAGCGATTTGAAGCATGTTTTATTTGTTGGGTGGGGGGGTAGAGCATTGTGACGTCATATTTGAGGGGGGGGGTCTGACTTTTTGTGACGAAGTGTGACAAAGGGGGGGGGGGGGTAAAAAATCGTCCAAAATCGCGTGACGTCCATTTATGGACGGTCCCTCGCTGTTAGCGAGCACCTTCCTAAGTGCTGCTCGCGAACAGCACTTGTCTCAACAGTCTTTTAAGGCTATACGGGGGATCTTTACCTTTGGAGGGGTCGTGAGTGGGGAGCGGTCGTGTCGTGGTTCGCGCGCTCCGCTATGAAGCCGGCGATCCGAGTTCGATTCCCGCTCACGTCCACCACCAGTGACCATTACCTGTGCCGGTCGTGGGCCTCCCCTAGGTCGACTCAAATGAATACCTGGCGCGGTGTGTAAATCATCGCCGCTGGGGAGACAAAGGCGGCCGGGCGTGGTACTGACCACCCACCGCTCCGTGTTCCGTGCCGGCCTTCGTAGGTGCAGCTACTCGCTAACAGCACTTGCCCCAAGTAGTCTGTTAAGGCTACACGGGGGATCTTTGTCTTTGTGTGTCTACAGTACTTGGGGAACGGTAGCGCGCCGCGCTACGAACCCGGCGACTCGAGTTCCATTCCCACTCACGGCTGACACCAGTGACGATTATCTGAACAAGTCCTGGTCTCCCTTAGGTCGACTCAGCCTCAAATGAGTACCCGGTGCGGTGTGTAAATCATCGCCACTGGGGAGACAAAGGCGGCCGGGCGTGGCGCTGGCCACCCACCCCCTCGTGTGCCCGTGCCGGCCTTCGTAGGTGCTGCTGCTCTCTAACAGCACTTGTCCTGACAGTCTGTTGAAGGCTGTGAGAAGAACAAAGCGTGTAAAAATAATAATTAAACGCATCTCTCGATCACAGGCGTCTCGGTTAATTCTATTGCGCACTCGCCGATAACTCGATTTTAACAAGAGTCGCTCGTATTCTTAGCTCTTTCGGTAAAGTCGCGTTGAAGGGAAACAATAAAATAATAAAATATATATAAAACAATATAAAAAATTCTCACGACGTTTTCGACCATAACACAAACGGTCATCATCAGGTGTTTTATATATATATTATTATTTTATTGTTTCCCTTCAATATGACTTTACCGAAAGAGCTAAGAATATGAATTACTGCAGTCACGAAAGCTTTAAATCAAAATTTAAGAGTCGCTCGCTCAGAAGAAGTTGCACTCCCTCGCTCGCTCAATTCACGTGGGTTTACACGGCCGCCCTAGTGCCACAGCGCGTGGATTTATAGCGATTATTTGTTTGCCTCTCTGTACCAGCGTGGACGGCACCCCTCGTGTTCACCTTCTGAAGCGCTCGCTCGTCACCGTGGCGTGCGCGATGACCAACACCACCACCACCACCACGTGACTTTTCTTTCGTGTTGTGCGCGGTGCATTCAGCGCCACAGCGCGTGGATTTGCAGCGTTTATTTTCATTTGTGTTGCTGGTGACTCTGTGTATTTCGTATCGGAATCGCCTCCAGTGCTGTTGCTGCTGGCTCGTAATAAAAGTTGCTTAAAATGTCAAAGTCTGAGGGACGTGGCTAAGTCCATTTACTCTGCCCCGGCGAAAAACGCCGAAACTCGAGCTTAGCGACCCATAAACCCTAAACCCCCCGCCCCCCACTCCAGCCTGCACCCAGCCACACCGAGACTGTAACCCGAACTCCGTCGACACCTAAACCCACCACCATCGCCACCACCACCACCGCCGCCGAATACTCAGCCAAGCCAAGCCAGCCAGCCACCCCTGCCGACACACGCCCCAGTCATCGCGAGCCGGGCTAGGATGAAGGTTGTGTTAAGACATTAGCCGAATGACAGCTGGTATTTGTTTTGCCCGAAGGCCAGAGAGAGACGTGGGGGGGGGAGTGGAGGAGGGAGGAGTGGTGGTGGGGTAGGGGTGGGGGGGGTTAAAGGACACGAATGATGTGGAGTGAATGGGACAGTACCTGAATGATCTAATAGGGGAAGGGGGTCATTAGTGATGCTAACAGCATGACAGAAAGATCGCCCCGTCAAGCCTTAACAGACTGTTGGAGGCCAAATGCTATTAGCGAACGGCGCCTAGGAAGTCCCTGCACGGTACACACGAGGGGGGAGGAGTGGCCAGCATCACCACGCCGGCTGCCTTTGTCTCCCCTAGTGGCGATGTTCTACGCACCCCACCCAGGTACTCATGTTTAAGGCTGAGTCGACCTAGGGGAGGAGGCCCATGGCCGGTTCGAAATATTCGCCACGGCGTTTTTTGGCCGCGAGCGGAATCGAACTCGGGTAGCCGTGGTTTTTAGGCAGCTGGCTTCTGAAAAATAATGTGCTGGCTCAGTGGGCTTTGCCTGGTCAAATAAAAAGAGTCGTTCAATTGTATTCGTACACTTCTTGCAGTGTGGTTGTGTGTTTTTCGATTTAAAGCTTTCGTAACTGCAAGGATTCATCTTCTTTGGTTCTTTCGGTAAAGTCACCACGTAGAATGAGAATAAAATAATAAATTGATTTATTATTTTATTGTTGTGTATTGTTTGTTGTTGTGATGTTCTGATCCCGTGCACCGTACGGGACATCCGTAAAAAAAAAGAGTTTTATAGTTCATCGGATTTCATCAGTATAAAATAAATAAATATACATTGTGACTCTTAGCGCAGTGCAGCGCGCTAACCGCTGCGCCACCGCCTCCGTCTAAACAAACACACACACAGACTCACACACGTAGGAGGAGAGCGAGAGAGACACACACGGAACACACACGGGAGTTGGTGTCTAGCCGTTCTTACCGTGACATCTCGGACGAATCAAAGATCAAGCGTCTTCCTCTATTCCTTTCACACGGGCACCTCCATTCAACGGCAGAACCGTGGACTTAAATAAAAAACAACATTCAGTGCTGACAAATTGCCAAAACCAACTCTGTGCTTGCCTTAGTCATTAAAAACACACACACACACGAATATTTGTTTTCGTTTTTTTTTGGGGGGGGGGGCACGGTGATGAGAGGAAAGGGGAGAGAGAGAACAGGGAGAGAGGGGAGATAGGGGAAAGATGGGGAGAGAGAGAGGTGAGGGAGAGGGGGTAGAGAGAGGGGGTAGAGAGAGGGGTAGAGAGAGGGGTAGAGAGAGAGAGGGGGTAGAGATAGAGGGGGTAGAGAGAGGTGGTAGAGAGAGAGGGGTAGAGAGAGAGGGGGTAGAGAGAGGAGGGGTAGAGAGAGAGGGGGTAGAAAGAGGGGTAGAGAGAGAGGGGGTAGAGAGAGAGGGGGTAGAGAGAGAGGGGTAGAGAGAGAGGGGTAGAGAGGGGGTAGAGAGAGGAGGGGTAGAGAGAGAGGGGGTAGAGAGAGGGGGTAGAGAGAGGGGGTAGAGAGAGAGGGGGTAGAGATAGAGGGGGTAGAGAGAGGTGGTAGAGAGAGAGGGGGTAGAGAGAGAGGGGGTAGAGAGAGGAGGGGTAGAGAGAGAGGGGGTAGAGAGAGGGTAGAGAGAGAGAGGGGGTAGAGAGAGGGGGTAGAGAGAGGGGGTAGAGAGAGGGGTAGAGAGGGGTAGAGAGAGAGGGGGTAGAGAGAGAGAGGGGTAGAGAGGGTAGAGGGGGGGGGTAGAGAGGAGGGGAGAGGGGGGTAGGAGAGGGGGGTAGAGAGAGAGGGGGTAGAGAGGGGGGGAAGAGAGGGGGGTTAGGAGAGGAGGGGTAGAGAGAGGGGGTAGAGAGAGAGGGGGTAGAAAGAGGGGTAGAGAGAGAGGGGGTAGAGAGAGAGGGGTAGAGAGAGAGGGGTAGAGAGAGGAGAGAGAGGGGTAGAGAGAGGGGGGTAGAGAGAGAGGGGGTAGAGAGTGAGGGGGTAGAGAGATAGGGAAGGGGTAAGGAGGAGGAGGAGCAGAGCGTGCTTCTCCGTGTTGGTGTTTGCGTCTACGAAGAAAGTAGACAAGATTGATTTTGTTGCTCAATGGTGAAACACGTTAAATATTTCATTTAGCACATAAAGCAACGGGGGGGAAAAAAATACGAGATTATGAACGAAGCAAAGTGCCGACTAAACCGAGCATCTTCTTGTTTCCTCTGATCGTAAAACAAAAAACAAGAGGGGAGAGAGAGAGAGGGTGTGTGGGGTGGCGAGAGACAGAGAGAGAGAGAGGTGATCTCTGCAGTGTTTCACCTTTCATCCTAAGCCCTTCGGTGTGTGCTTTCAGAGTCACCGTCAGCTTCGCTCAGAAAGTTTGTCTGAGATATATTTGATTCTTGTTTCTCCCGCCCGCACCCCGCCAACCCCCCGTTAACAGACATCGGCGTCTCCCCAACGACGTGGTCGATCCCGACGTCACAATGAAAAGGGGGGGGGGGGTGGGAATCCACGCGAGAGGGGAGGATGGGAGAGGACAAAGGCGGCCGGGCGTGGGTTTCGGCCACCCAATCAGCGCAACGCAGCACGGTCTCTGTGCCTGAGTGTGCGTTTAGGTCGACTCAGCCACACATTTGCAGCCGGTGCGGTGTGTAGTAAAACATCGCCACTGGGGAGACAAAGGCGGTCGGGCGTGGCGCTGACACCACCCCCCTCGTGTGCCGTGCCGGCCTTCATAGGGTGCTGCTCGCTAACGGCACTTGCCCCTACAGTCTGTTAAGGCTCTACCGGGGGAGGATATTTGTCTCGTGGTGTTCGGGACTGCCTCTATTACAGTGAGGGAAACAAGTATTTGATCCCTGCTGATTTTGTACGTTTGCCCACTGACAAAGAAATTATCAGCCTATCATTTTAATGGTAGGTTTATTTGAACAGTGAGAGACAGAATAACAACAAAAAAATCCAGAAAAACGCATGTCAAAAATTGTATAAATAGATTTGCATTTTAATGAGGGAAATAAGTATTTGACCCCCTCTCAATCAGAAAGATGTCTGGCTCCCAGGGTGTCTTTTATACAGGTAACGAGCTGAGATTAGGAGCACACTCTTAAAGGGAGTGCTCCTAATCTCAGCTTGTTACCTGCATAAAAGACACCTGTCCACAGAAGCAATCAATCAATCAGTTTCCAAACTCTCCACCATGGCCAAGACCAAAGAGCTCTCCAAGGATGTCAGGGACAAGATTGTAGACCTACACAAGGCTGGAATGGGCTACAAGACCATTGTCAAGCATTTGGTGAGGTGACAGCAGTTGGTGCGATTATTCGCAAATGGAAGAAACACAAAAGAACTGTCAATCTCCGTCGGCCTTGGGCTCCATGCAAGATCTCACCTCGTGGAGTTGCAATGATCATGAGAACGGTGACGAATCAGCCCAGAACTACACGGGAGGATATTGTCAATGATCTCAAGGCAGCTGGGACTATAGTCACCAAGAAAACAATTGGTAACACACTACGCCGTGAAGGACTGAAATCCTGCAGCGCCCGCAAGGTCCCCTGATCAAGAAAGCACATATACATGCCCGTCTGAAGTTTGCCAATGAACATCTGAATGATTTGAAAGTGTGTGGTCAGATGAGACCAAAATGGAGCTCTTTGGCATCAACTCACACTCACCCAGTGTTTGGAGAGGAGGAATGCTGCCTATGACCCCAAGAATACCATCCCCACCGTCAAACATGGAGTTGGAAATATTATGCTTTGGGGATGTTTTTCTGCTACTGGGATAGGACAACTTCACCGGAATCAAAGGGACGATGGACGGGGCCATGTACCGTCAAATCTTGGGTGAGAATCTCCTTCCCTCAGCCAGGGCATTGAACATGGGTCGTGGATGGGTATCCCAGCATGACAATGACCCAAAACACACGGCCAAGGCAACAAAGGAGTGGCTCAAGAAGAAGCACATTAAGGTCCTGCAGTGGCCTAGCCAGTCTCCAGACCTTAATCCCATATAAAATCTGTGAAGGGAGCTGAAGGTTCGAGTTGCCAAACGTCAGCTTCGAAATCTTAATGACTTGGAGAAGATCTGCAAAGAGGAGTGGGACAAAATCCCTCCTGAGATGTGTGCAAACCTGGTGGTCAACTACAAGAAACGTCTGACCTCTGTGATTGCCAACAAGGGTTTTGCCACCAAGTACTAAGTGATGTTTTGCAGAGGGTTCAAATACTTATTTCCCTCATTTTTATGCCAATCAATTTATAACATTTTTGACATGCGTTTTTCTGGATTTTGTTGTTGTTATTCTGTCTATCACAGTTCAAATAAACCTACATTAAAATTATAGACTGATAAATTTCTTTGTCAGTGGGTAAAAGTACAAAATCAGCAGGGGATCAAATACTTTTTTCCCCTCACTGTATAATAATATTATTATTCTATGTTACTTTGTGATTCTCCATGGGGTCATCGTGGCGAGATGTTAACTACCTCGCCTGGTATGCAGGAGGTCATGGGTTCCCATCCCGACCCTGACGCCTGCTGCTGTATATTTTTGGCGTTTGCGTGTCTCTCTCTCTCATCATCATCAGGGTGGCTAGGAGATGTTAACTACCTCGCCTGGTGTACAGGAGGTCGTGGGATCGATCCCGACCCTGACGCCTGCTGCTTGTATATTTGGAGTTTGCGCGTCTCTCTCATCATCATCACGGTGGCTAGGAGATGTTAACTACCTCGCCTGGTACACAGGAGGTCGTGGGTTCCACCCCCCCCCCCCTCTCCACATTTATAATCATGCAGCTTAGAGCCGTGGTTCTAAACCTGGGGTACACGCCACCCGCCCCCCCGGGCGTGCGAGACGCCCTTGCTGAGATCCCAAGGGGTACAACCCTGCAGTGAAGCTTAAGGCTTGGTGTAATCTGTCTGCTGCTATACTTTCCCATGTGATGATGATGACGATGATGCTCATCTTGATTTGAAGCTTTCGTGACTGCAGGCATCCATACTCTTTGCTTCTTTCGGTGAAGTCACGTGGGTAGAAAATGAATAGATTACGACGTTTCGATCGCAACACAAGCAACCGTCACCAGGTGAGACAAAGGCAGCAGGAGAACTGACGCCGCTGCTGTATATTTGGAGTTTGCGTGTCTCTCGCTTTACCCGTGGTTGCGTGGCTGCTATAACTTGTTCACGTGATGATGATGATGATGAGGACAACAAACACAACAACAACAAGAAGCAGTTCGGTGTGGTTCCTCGCCACCGCGTGGCTGCTGCTGCCTTCCCGCTCCTCGTCTGTGGCTTCTACTCCTCCTGGCGCCTCTGAGTCGTCGTCCCCCTCTCTCCCCCCCCCCCCCCTCTCCCTCTCTCTCCCCTCTCTCTCCCCCTCCTCTCCCCTCCCACTCTCTCCCTCTCTCCCTCTCCCCTCTCTTCCCCCCCCCCCCCACTCTCCCCCTCTCTCTCTCCTCCCCCCCCACACTCCGCCTCTCCCCCTCTCTCTCTCCCCATCTCTCCCCCTCTCCCCTCCCCTCCCAGTCTCCCCTCTCTCTCTCCTCCCCCCCCACTCCGCCTCTCCCCCTCTCTCTCCCCCCCCACACTCCGCCTCTCCCCACTCTACCACTCTCCTCTCTCTCCTCTTCCCCTCTCTTCCCCCCCACTCCGCCTCTCCCCCTTCCACTCTCCCCTCTCTCTCCTCTCCCCCTCTCGCCCCCTCTCTCCCCCCACACTCCGCCCTCTCCCCCTCTCTCTCTTCCCCATCTCTCCCCCTCTCCCCTCCCACTCTCCCCCTCTCTCCCCTCTCCCCCCCACTCCGCCTCTCCCCCCCCACTCCGCCTCTCCCCCTCTCTCTCCGTCTCTCGGAGAGACAGCGGATTGTGTGCGGTTGGTGACGGCGGCAGCGCTAGAAACATGCCTTTAGATAATTTAGAGTACTTTTTCTGCGATGTATTTCCACGTGATAATAAGCCACTTTCGTTGAGCTGTCATATTGTGGCCAGGTCGCTTCTGAAAGAGAGGCTAACAGCTCAGTGAGCTTTACCTAGTAAAATAAAAAAATATATAGTACAATTTGCTTGTATATTTTTGTTAGTGATTTGTTTACTTTATTATAGCTTGCACTTCTATCGTGTTATTGTTACATGGTTTGTTGTTGTAACGTTCAGCCCCTTCGCTACTGGACATCTGTGGAAAAAAATAGCTTCATAACTCATCGCATTCTTCCAGTACAAATAGTTCAATTTTGATTACGAGTTGACATGACCACGACCACGATGACGATGCTGATGATGCTGATGATGATACTCGCGATGATGATGCTGATGATGATGCAGATGTGATGCTGATGATGGTGCTGATATTGGTGTTGATGGTGCTGATGATGGTGCTGATGATGGTGCTGTTCATGGTGCTGATGATACTCGCGGTGATGATGCTGATGATGATGCAGATGATGATGCTGATGATGATGCTGCTGATGATGGTGCTGATGATACTCGCGGCTCTGGTGAGCTCACATCATCATCACCATCCTCCTCCTCGCTCCACTATGAATACTTAAAGCGTGACCCCCATGCACTTCCTGGCAAATGGAATACAATACGTTAATTAGTTGGAGTTAATTAATTAATTTTAATTATTTACCAGATAGCCGAGGGGGTGGGCGGTGGGTGGGAGGGAGGGGAGGGGTGGTGGAACGGAATGAACCGGCAGAGTTCTCAGCTGTTTGGAAAAAAAAAGTCTTCGCACGCGCATTGTTTATTGATGGCCGAGAGGGTGTGATCTTAAATTCTCTCATCAATTGTGCAGCGGACGAACACGATAGCTCGGGCACGAACATTCCGACTCCGCTTTGATTAAAGGCCGAGGCCGAAGAGGTTGCAGGCAGGGCTCCCCTCTATCCCCCCAACGTCCATAGAACGTCAGGAAACGTTTGCCCACACACAAAAGAACCAGGCCATTGCATTTTGTCTTATTTAGATATAAAAAAAAACTACTTGGCCTATTCGTCAATAACAATACCGCGTGTCTGCGTGTGCATTCTTCAAATGAAATACATAATATGCGACGTTTCGGGCCACTGGCCATACCTCATGTCAGCATAAATAGAGAGGCCAGCAGTGATACAGAGTGGGTGACGGTTGTGATAATAATTTGGTGACTCCGCTGAACAGCACCTTAGGATGTCCCCCGATAAGAATTCAAATGTTAAAATGTTTTCGCGTAAACCCACTTCTTAGACATGCGTTTGAACAATCACACCCGTTGCAGCTCTTTGCTTAACAGTGAAACTTATCTTCTTGTCCTGACGGGACTTCCCTGAAATGAACTCACTCACCGATTTATTTAAGAATGTAATTCTCATCAGGCCCCATTGGCGCATCAAGAGCTGCAATCTCCAGCTCTTAATATCCACTTTGTGTGTTGTCTCTCTCTCTTTCTCTCTCTCTCTCTGGCCACTCTAAATTATGTTGCTACAACGAAGGGTCGATAAGCGAAAAGTCGCCTATTATATATAATTAATTGTTGACTAACGTGTTGCACGTTTCTTATTATTGACAATTGCACTTGTGCACATCCGCCAACGTGGTTTGAATGATGTGTTCATGGTAAATAAATTATTTATTTTCATGATAAGACCCACTGAACGAAATGGAGCATTTATTTTAGAAGCGACCCGGCTAACACAAAATGATAATAAAGGTTTTTGGGTTAGATCGCGTTTATTTATAAATGTGTCGTAACCTCCACCACCCGACACGGCCAATCAGCAAAAAAAAAAGTGTCACGTTGACAAAAGACAAATAATTCACTACTTCAGCCCACCGGTGTGTTGAAGAGTTAATCCACATTTACAGTTTGAGTACGTTTCGCTGGTAAATACATCCAGCATCATCAAGCAATTCGCCAAAAATGATAGCCCGAGAAGTGGTGGCTTATCATGTAGGGATGTAGAGCAGCAGACAAACACTCTCTAAACGCGTGACGTGATTCGAAATGTGGAGGGAAAAACCGGAGGATCCGGAGAAAAATTCACGCGACCACGGAGAGACACGCAAACTCAGCAGCAGGCGTCAGAGTCGGGATCGAACCGACAACCTCCTGTACACCGGGCGAGGTAGTCAACATCTCCTAGCCACCGTGACGATGATGAGAGAGAGAGACGCAAACTCCAAATATAGAGCAGCAGGCGTCAGAGTCGGAATCGAACCCACGACCTCCTGTACACCAGGCGAGGTAGTCAACATCTCCTAGCCACCGTGATGATGATGAGAGAGCGACACACAAACTCAAAATATACAGCAGCAGGCGTCAGAGTTGGGATCTAACCCACGACTTCCTGTACACCAGGCAAGGTAGTTAACATTTCCTAGCCACCGTGATGATGATGAGAGAGAGACACGCAAATTCCAAATATACAGCAGCAGGCGTCAGGGTCTGGATCGAACCGACAACCTCCTGCATATCAGGCGAGGTAGTTAACATCTCCTAGCCACCGTGATCATGAGAGAGAGAGACACGCAAACTCCAAATATACTGCAGGCGTCAAAGTCGGAATCGAACCCACACCCTCCTGTACACCAGGCGAGGTAGTTAACATCTCCTAGCCACCGTGATGATGATGAGAGAGACGCACACACCACGCCCTCCTGTACACCAGGCGAGGTAGTTAACATCTCCTAGACACCGTGATCATGAGAGAGAATCAAACCCACGACCTCCTGTACACCAGGCGAGGGAGATGGATGCGCAGCCCCTGCGATTTCTCGCTCTCTGGGGCCACTGCTGGCAAGAAGGAAGCCTCCGCTCGAGCGAACTCCAGATATGGGTATTTGGCCTACTCTTCCACGTTCACCAACACGCCGTTTTTGTTGAAGAGGTGGGAGTACCTCATACGTTACCTCACCCCCGCCGCGTGCGATCTGATGGGTGGACGGGAGGGGGGGGGGTAAGAGGGATTTAAGAATCTCGCACCCACCCCTCTCTGTTTAAATTACTTGCCGCGCCTGGAGATAGACACACAAGCGGCGACCTCTGAATTGCAGAGTTGAAGTGGAACTGCTCACCGCCTCCGGCTAGCACGGTCGGCTACGTACGGTGCGCACGTGCGTTAGTGTGGGGTTTGCTTAGAACCTGTGGGGTTCGTGTCGAGGCTGTGGGTTCGTGTTGAGGCTGTGGGTTCGTGTCGAGGCTGTGGGTTCGTGTTGAGACTGTGGGTTCGTGTTGAGGCTGTGGGTTCGTGTCGAGGCTGTGGGTTCGTGTTGAGACTGTGGGTTCGTGTTGAGGCTGTGGGTTCGTGTTGAGACTGTGGGTTCGTGTTGAGGCTGTGGGTTCGTGTCGAGGCTGTGGGTTCGTGTTGAGGCTGTGGGTTCGTGTCGAGGCTGTGGGTTCGTGTCGAGGCTGTGGGTTCGTGTCGAGGCTGTGGGTTCGTGTCGAGGCTGTGGGTTCGTGTCGAGGCTGTGGGTTCGTGTTGAGACTGTGGGTTCGTGTCGAGGCTGTGGGTTCGTGTCGAGGCTGTGGGTTCGTGTCGAGGCTGTGGGTTCGTGTCGAGGCTGTGGGTTCGTGTTGAGGCTGTGGGTTCGTGTTGATACTGTGGGTTCGTGTCGAGGCTGTGGGTTCGTGTTGAGACTGTGGGGTCGTGTTGAAATTGTAGGTTCGTGTTGAAACTGCAGGTTCGTGTCGAGGCTGTGGGTTCGTGTCGAGGCTGTGGGTTCGTGTTGATACTGTGGGTTCGTGTTGAGGCTGTGGGTTCGTGTTGAGACTGTGGGTTCGTGTTGATACTGTGGGTTCGTGTTGAGACTGTGGGTTCGTGTAGAGGTCGTGGGTTCGTGTCGAGGCTGTGGGTTCGTGTTGAGGTTGTGGGTTCGTGTTGAGACTGTGGGTTCGTGTTGAGATTGTGGGTTCGTGTTGAGACTGTGGGTTCGTGTCGAGGCTGTGGGTTCGTGTTGATACTGTGGGTTCGTGTTGAGGCTGTGGGGTCGTGTTGAAATTGTAGGTTCGTGTTGAAACTGCAGGTTCGTGTCGAGGCTGTGGGTTCGTGTCGAGGCTGTGGGTTCGTGTTGAGGCTGTGGGTTCGTGTCGAGGCTGTGGGTTCGTGTTGAGACTGTGGGTTTGTGTTGAGACTGTGGGTTCGTGTTGAAATTGTAGGTTCGTGTTGAAACTGTAGGTTCGTGTTGAGGCTGTGGGTTCGTGTCGAGGCTGTGGGTTCGTGTTGAGGCTGTGGGTTCGTGTCGAGGCTGTGGGTTCGTGTTGAAACTGTAGGTTCGTGTTGAGGCTGTGGGTCTGTGTGGAGGCTGTGGTTGCGACACAGCCCCAGTGCTACCGCTGGGCTCCCATATGACGTGCCATCTGAAAGTCAGCATGACCATCACCATGAATGATTACGCTCGCATCATTAACGAATCTTCAGCATCGTGTAGGACATTGCGGGGGCATGAGCGCGCGCGGTTCCTCTACAGGAGAGAGCGTCTGCTTATTTCTGGGGGAAATTACGTCCGCGGTTTATGACGACCCCACGGTCAGTTGCTCGTTTCGAGTAATCCGTGAAATGACTTCTGGCCAAACCTACCGCGCGACCAGATCGATGGGCTACCATGAAAGCCAGATACTGAAAAGTTGCACTCTCATATCCGTCTCTGTCCCGTCTACCCCGCCTCCCCCCTCCGCCCCCCCCCCAGCCCCCTCTTATTGATTGATCGTTTGCAAAATGCTGATGTACGCTGACTTTGAAAATGCAATTATGAGATTAACCTCATGGAGCTCGGGCGCGGACCAAACCGGTCCATTTACTGAGTAGCGGCGCGTAGATTTACATTCCGGGGACAAAACCCCGTCTGCCGCATGTTGTTAACATCTTGGTTGGTTTATTTTTTTATTATATCATCATCATTATTATTATATTTATTGCATCAAAAGCTTGGGGCAATGTATTGGTTATTTTTTGGCCGGACAAATGTTGTTGTCTGTCTTGTTTTAAAGTTTATTTTTTTTTATTTTTTTTTGCCGTACGGAATTTCATCCCCGCCCCCTCCACCCCCACAGGTGTCACTGTGGCACGAGAGGTTAGCCGACTCAGCCGACGTTTCGGGCAATGCCCCCTTTCTGCATAGCACGTGAATTGAAACGTCAGCGTTACAGCACGTGCGTCGTCATTGTCGCTGCAGCATATATATTAATATATTTTATATATATACATAATATATAATATTTGTTTAAATTTTTACTACCACAAATGTGTGCGCTTCGTTGCTTTTTGTACGCTCTCGGTTTGGCATTAAGTCTCCGATGAGCGCTCGGCAGCCCCCCTCCCCCCCCCCCCCCCCAAAGATTCTTGTTCATCGTCCGACCCTGCCGGTCTCTCTCTCTGTCTCTGTCTCTCTCTTTGGGCCCGGAGCCCAAACGGGGGAGGCCCCATCGAGAACGGCAACGTCACAACGACGCTCGCATCGAGTTGCACGTCGGCAACGTCGATCTGCCCCCAAATAGCCCGAGGTTTTGTAAGGGGCCGGTCTGGTTTTGTTTTCTGGTTCAAATCCCAAGTCCGCCGCTAATGCTTTATAATAATAATAACAACAACATTAATGTCATCTCTAACGCGCCAAGTTTCATTTCTTTTGCCCGACAAGTCAACAAACTCGGAGGCCCTGGAGCCAATCTCAAGTCGCGCACGAAGGCCCTGACCCAACACAGACAGAGAGACAGAGAGAGGCCTTGAGATGTTTTCTTCAAAGTAGTCAGAGTGCATATCATGGTGCGGATATGCAAAGGGGATATTGATATATATGTAGAGAGAGAGAGAGAGAGTTCCACACCGAGAGGGGGAACAGCAGACAAAAGGCGTGAGGCCGTCAGAGTTCGGGACCTGGCCCACTGGCACCCACCGACACGGCCACTGAGAGCCAGACTCCTAGGGCACCAACTCGGAGTGGCTCACACGCAGCCGCTTACACTCGTCAGCTGTTCACTCCGGAGGGGAGGGGGGGGATGGGGGGGGGTTGGTGGTAAGGGGGGTTGGTGGGGGGGGGTGGTGGGGGGGGGGGGGTTGGTGGTGGGGGGGGGGGTTGGTGGGGGGGGTTGGTGGTGGTGGGGGGTGGATGGGGTAGGTTGGTGGTGGTGGGTTGGTAGTGGGGGTTGGTGGTGGGGGGGGGGGGGGTTGGTAGGGGTAGTTTGGTGGGGGGTTGGTGGGGAGTTTGGTGGGGGGGTTGGTGGGGGAGGTTGGTGGGGGGGTTGGTAGGAGGGGATTGGTGGGGGAGTTGGTGGGGGGGGGGGGGGTTAGTTGGGGGACACCGCAGGGCCGCACGCGGTTCCTGGCAGCTGTGCCGTTCACGGGGTTCCCCCCGTACGCAATTGTGTTCGTGAACCTCTCTCGTTCACTCTCATAGGCTGCTGCTGCTGCTGCTGCTGCCGGAACAAAGCTACTAAACCAAACTATTTTTTATTTATTTTATTTCATCTTACCCAGTAAGGTCCACTGAGCTACACAGCTCTTTATCAGAAGCGAGCTGCCCATCACAAAATGATAGCTCAACGAAGTGGCTGATCATCATCATCATCATCACGTGGAAATTTATAGCAGGCAAATACTCTAAACGCAGGTTGATAATGATCAATGTGGATGGGAAACCCAGAGTGTCCCGGAGAAAAATCCACGCGACCACGGGGAGAGAGAGAGAGAGACACGCAAACTCCAAATATACAGCAGGCATCAGGGTAGGGGTCGAACCCACGACTTCCTGCGTACCAGGCGAGGTAGTTAACATCTCCTAGCCACCGTGATGATGATGAGAGAGAGACACGCGAACTCCAAATATACAGCAGGCGTCAGTGTCGGGATCGAACCTACGACCTCCTGTGCATCAGGCGAGGTAGTTAACATCTCCTAGCCACCGTGATGATGATGATGATGGTGAGAAAGAGACACGCAAACCTCAAATACACAGCAGCCAACAGCGGGAATCGCGCTAGAAGATTCCACCACAGCTGAGCGCGAGTACAATCCGAGACGCGCGCGCCACGCGAAGATTCTCCCCCCCCCTGCTCCCACCCACGTTTGTACCAGGCTAGGTGCGCTTTGAGGCCTTCGCGTGAAGTGGTGGCGTTAGTGTAAGTAATTGTGTGCGTGTGCGCGCGTGTATGTATGCATCCCCCGGGTAGATTCGGCCTCAAATGAGTATCTGGTGCGGTGTGTCAGCATCGTCACGAGGGAGACAAAGGCGTCTGGGGGTGGTGGTGCTGGCCACCCAACCCCCTCGCGTCCAGTGTCGGGGGTGCTACTCGCTAACAGCACTTGCCCCAATGATCTGACAAGGCTATAGGGACACCTTTGCCTTTGTATTCCACTGTTGTTCCTGAGTGCAATGGGGAGCGGTGGCGTAGTGTTTGGGGCGCTGCGCTACGAACCCGGCGACCCGAGTTCGATTCCCTCTCGCGACCAGATTCCGGTGGCGACGTACTCATCCCGGGTCCTTAAAAGAACGGCGTGCAAATAATCAGCACTTCGGGGAGACAAAGGCGGCCGGGCGCGACACGGGCCACACCAACGGTTCTTTCCTTCTCAACCATCAACACATTTGCGCGGGCGCGCTGGCTCATCTCGCAGCACTTGCCCTCGCGAGTCTACGAGGCTACCCCGGTGGCTGGGGGTGCCTTTGTCTTCATTCTTTGTCGCGCCACGCGTCCTTGACATTTCGCTCGCTGCGTGGTTTTTGCTACTTCAAAGCCTCCACGTCTCGGGCGGGGCAGTCCACCCTGCGCGCTGTGTCGCTCTCTCGCGACACTGGGTAGCCAGAGTCAGGGTCACCTCTTTGAATCTCGTAGTAACAACACAAAACAACCAACCACACTGCTGCCCCAAACTAGCATGCCTCTTCACGAACCTGGGCCCTCTCTTTTTTTTTAACGGTCAGAGGAAACAAGAAGACGCTCGGTGTAGTCGGCACTTTGCTTCGTTCATCTTTTCGGTTTTTTTCTTTCAATGCTTTGCTTTATGTGCCCTCCTCCCCCCCTTTTAAAATGAAATATTTCACGAAAGATTTCACGCTCTGCTCTCCTCCTTCTTACCCCTTCCCTCTCTCTCTTCCTCTACTCACTCACTCACTCCACGGTCCGCTCCAGAAGAGCTCAGAGTAGGGTAAAGCAGTGGTAGCATTATAGGCTTGTGTAGCACACACACACGTACACAACAACAACAACCGCCATTCGCCACTAAGTGGCGGTGACGTCACCACGACGCTTGTGCCAGGCCATGTGCAGCTTGAGGCCACGTGAAGTGTCGAACACCCGCTGACAGGAGGTCACGGGGCAGACCCAGGTGCCACGGGTCGACTGACTGAGATGACTGGCTGATGCACCACCTGTGCCCCCTACTGTGCCAACCTGCTGTGCTTTAGCCACCCGGCGCTCCGCTCGGTGTTGTGAGCGTCGCTCCTCCGCCCTCCGTTGTTGTTGGAGGGCGACTGCCTCCAACTGCCCAGTAGCTTCCTTCACGAGCCTCCTCCACAGAAGCCGATCTTGACACCGCTGGTACCAGTCATCGGCAAGTCCACTCAGCTCCACGTCCCCCTGTACCACATCACTCCATCTCTTCTCTAGCCCGTGGCGCGCCCGTTTAGCCCCCTCAATACGGCCGAACAAAAGCTGTTTCGGCATGCGGTGGCTGGGCATGTGGGCTACATGACCCAGCCAACGCAGCCTTGGCTGCCGGAGGAGCTCACCGATGGGACTTTGTCCAGATCTTTCAAAGATTTGTGAGCTCCTCACACAATCCAGCCTTGTTAAACCCAGGATGAATCGTAGGCAGGCCAGCCTAAATGTTTCCAACCGGTGAAGATGTTCCATTAGGGGGGGTCCACGTTTCGCAAGCGTAGAGAAGGGAGGGAATGACCGTGGCCGAGAAGACCTGAAGCTTAGTGCGGAGCGACAGACCAGGTAGCTTCCACACAGCGTTATGCAACCGATGAAAAGATATTGCCGCTCGACTAATTCGGAGTTTTCAACCGGTGAAGATGTTCCATTAGGGGGGTCCACGTTTCGCAAGCGTAGAGAAGGGAGGGAATGACCGTGGCCGAGAAGACCTGAAGCTTAGTGCGGAGCGACAGACCAGGTAGCTTCCACACAGCGTTATGCAACCGATGAAAAGATATTGCCGCTCGACTCATTCGGAGTGAAACCTGTGCTCTTAAACTGGAGCCGGTCATAAGCACACTGCCCAGGTATGGGAAACTCTCCACTCTCTCCACAACTGCCCCATCACCGATTGGGAGTTGTGGGGGTGGAGTGTCCGATGGTACAAAATACCCAGGCAGGTGCTTAGTTTTGGTGGGGCTGATGGTAAGGCCCCATCTCTTAGTGGCACGCTCCAGTCTCAGCAGCAGCGTCTCCAACTACTTCTCTGAATGAGCAGCTATTACCAAATCATCAGCATATATAACGTGGTTGAGCAATAGGGAGCCATCCCTTTACCGCACCTGGGCATCGATCAGCCTCCCATTATATCTGTACCAAATGGAGATTCCCCCGGTACAGCTATTGAAGGCTTCACGAATTCCGTGGTCAAAATAGATGTTAAATAATGTGGGAGCCAGAGGGCATCCCTGTCGCACCCCAAGGTGTACAGGGAATGGCTCTGACTCCCGGCCACGTAGTTTTACCCGGGTCCGCTCACCATCATGAAGGTCCTTAATGATGGTGAGCAGAGGGTCAGGGACTCCAAAAGCACGAAGAACAACCCAGAGCCCAGGCCTACTGATGGTATCATAGGCCTTGACCAGGTCAATAAAGCAGAGATGTAGGTCTTGTTGGAATTCCCTACACCTCAGCTGTAGCAGACGGACAGAAAATATGGCATCTGTGCAGGACTGCCCTTTCCTGAAACCGCATTGGGGCTCCGCAAGCCTCTCCTCAGCGTGCCTGGCAAGGCGATGTTGAATAATCTTTGCCAGGACTTTTCCCGGCACACTGAGGAGTGAGATGCCCCTGTAGTTGTTACAGTCTGTGCGGTCCCCATTTTTAATGAGGGGGACCACCAGGGCATCCTTCCAATCCTGCGGAACCTGTCCAGTGGTCCAGACTGTTGTTATGATGTCATATAGGGCAGTCTGTGCACAAACGTCACCCTCCCTCAGCATTTCGCTTGGGAGATCATCTCTGCCCGCTGCCTTTCCTGGTCTCAGACTCCGGATCGCCTTCAGTACTTCCTCAACAGATGGCACCTCAGCCAGCCACTCACACGGGGTGACTTCTTCCAATATTTGAGGCACTGCAGCCTCAGCAGGGTCATCCCCACTTTGTGCCACGATATTTTCCTGGCTGAGGGATTTCCCCTCCCCCAGGACCTCACAGAAATGCTCAGCAAATCTGCAAACCTGTTGCTGGGGGTCGGAGATTGGATCACCGTTTTTTCCCCTAATGATGGTAATAGGTGTGGCGCTGCAGGTTACTTTTTTGATGGAGTTAAATAGAGATTTGTGATCGTGGGCCACTGAGGCAGACTCCATCTCCTCAGCAACCCGCGACCACCACCCATCCTTGCAAGCGCTCTCTGAACCTCCAAGCGAAGGCTGCGGTAAGCCTCCTCATTCTCTTAGGTTGGAATGGGGTCCTGGGTGTACACCCACCACCGGAGTGGAAGAATGGCAGGCGCATCTTACAGATGACTAGTCGATGGTCAGAGGGCAGTTCAGCTCCTCGGTAGGTCCTGGTGTCAAGGACATGGGCTCGCATCCGCTGGTCCGTCACTATGTAGTCCAGCAGATGTTCTTGCTTGGACCCGGCATGCATCCATGATGTTGTGTGGATGCGCCGATGCCGGAACAGCGTGTTGGTAATTACAAGCCCATGGGCTGCACAAAAATCTAGCAGCCTCGTACTGTTATTATTGAGCTGATCTGGCCCATGCCCTCCAAACACTCCAGACCAGGTGCCAGCATCATGACCAACTCGGGCATTGAAGTCACCCAACAAGATGACTCTGCCCCGAGGGGCCACTTTAGCCAGCACCTGTGACAGGAGGTCATAGAAGGCATCTGACTCATTGGCTTTGCCTGCATCCCTCCACGGATGTTCGTCTTCGGTGGGGGCATAAGTAACCACGACCACCACTCCTCGCCTCCAGTTGATGGGAAGGCGAGCCACACCCTGTTGTTTGGCAGTCTGCTGCCCCGAATAGAGGACTGTCCACCCCTCATGGTGGCAGGAGCCAGAACCGGTCCACCGGACCTCCTGAATGCCACAGAGGTCCAGGCGGCTCCGGTCCAGCTCCCGACAGAGGAGTGGCAGCCTCTCCTCCGCAGTGAGCGTTCGAACATTCCACGAAGTGGCTTTTCGTTGTTTTTGGAGGAGCCCCGAGGGTAGAGATTCAATCTCCTGGCTCCGCCAATTGGGGTTTGGCCAGGAGACGTCATAAACGCCTGTCCCCCCGGGGCCTCCGGCACAAGCTTATTAGTTATATATTTCAGTTTAACTCGTGGGGGGGGGGGAGGAGTGGCCAGCATCACCACGCCGGTTGCCTTTGTCTCCCCAGTGGCAATGTTTTATCCACCGCACCAGGTACTCATTTGAGGCTGAGTCGACCTAGGGGAGGCCCAGGACCGGTTCAGATAATCGTCACTGGTGTTGGCCGTGAGCGGGAATCGAACCCCCTTGTCGCCAGGTTCGTAGCGCAGCGCGCTAACCGCTACACCACCGCCTCGTCTCACGTCCACAGAGCGCCCTTCATCCGAGGCGCTTTGCAAGGGTCATGAGCGGCACGGTGGTGGTCGCTGAAGGTGATACGGCGAATAGGGATGGGGCTATGGGGAAGGAGGTTTAGTGGGTACGGGGAATCACTTTTGGGGGGGGGCGGGGGGGTGGGGAAGGATGGGCCATGGCTGAAGAGGTGAGAGTCTTGATGGAGCAGTGGAATCTCGACAGTGGGGGAGGTTTTGTGCTCCTCGCTTCGTGTGGAGGGGAAGTTTGTTGCAGTGCAAGGAGGCGAGTTGGGAACCGGAGCGGAGACGCTGGGTTGTGCACAAGGAGAGAGAATGGGAGGGCGGTGCTAGGACTACCCCGTTTGCTGCTTTATTGTTGCTGCTGCTGATGTTGACGCTACGTTTATTGAATGTCTGTGAACAAGATTGTACTCCGTTTAACCGGGCGCAAAAGCTCGTCTCGTTTACGAGCGACTCGCATTGTTATTGAGCACTTCCCGTGTGTGTTGGTGTTGTTGTTGTTTATTTGTTTAACGGAGTGGAGTGTTTTCTGGTCGTGCGCTCGAACTCACTTGTACTTGAGACTCTGGCTAAACGTTCGCAACGATTGGTGATTGGTGACGATGGTGGTGTTGGCGGCGGTGATCGTGGTGGTGGTGGTGGTGGTGGCGGCGGTGATCGTGGAGGTGATCGTGGTGGTGATCGTGGAGGTGATCATGGTGGTGATCGTGGTGGTGGTGGTAGATGTGGGGAGCGGTGTCCTCCGGTTTTGCGCTCCACATTCAGAATCATCAACACGCTTTCAGAGGTTTTGGTCACTGCTATAAATTTCCACGCGATAAGCCCACTTCGTTGAGCGATCATGTGGGACGGACAGGTCGCTTCTGAAAGGAAAGGAGACACAGAGCTCAGTAGGTCCTACCTGGTAACATAAAAACAAATATTTGATCGTTTTAGAATTGTAGTTCAGGGTAGCGCATTGCGCTACGAACCCACCGACCCGAGTTCGATTCCCGCTCAAAGCCACCAACATCGGTAAGGAATATCTGGACCGCTCCTGGGCCTTCTCCAGGTCGACTCGGCCTCAAATGAGTACCTGGTGTGGTGTGTGGTAAACCACTGGGGAAACAAATGCGGCCGGGCGTAGTGCTGGCCATCCACCCCCTCGCCTTCATAGGCGCTTCACCCTAACAGCACTTGCCCCAACAGTCTGTTAAGGCTATACGGGGGATCTTATTCTTTGGTGGTGGTGAGTTGGACGAGCGGGGCATCGTTCCGCAAAGCTTTTGCATTTTTGGTTGTTGAAACATCGGCAGGAATTTACGTGCTCATTTAACTCGTGTCGATTAATTCGTTATTTATTCTCGCTTGGTATAATTTTTGCGACTTGCTAAGCCACTTTGTTGGGCTATTATTTGTTATGGCCAGGTTACAACTGAGAAAGAGCTGCGCGTAGCATCTCAGTGTGTCTTACCTGGGGGAAAATGTCGTTTAATCTGCGAGTTTCTGGCTGCTATACACTTCCCCGTGATAAGCTCACTTCGTTGAGATATCAATTGTGACCAGATCGCTTCTGACAAAGAGCCATATAGCTCAGGCGGCCTTAGACTGTTTGGTGATTGTTTTTTTTTATATTTAGTGCCTTGTTTAGCATTCCGGTACTTTTATACGGCTATCGTGTTTTTGTTTCGTTTGTTGTTGTTACGTTCTGACCCCGTGCAGCCACTGGACATCTGTGAATAAAAGAGCTTCATGGCTCATCGGATTCCCCCTCCTGCAGTCTAAAATAAAGATTCTACTTCTGAATTAATCGCTGCTGCTGAGAATGCTGCTGCATTCTGAGTTTTTAGTAGTACAGTTAACAACAACAACGCAACATGTTCATCAAAAATGCTGTGGCTTTAAAATTAAATATATTTTCTAATTATAGTAAAAGACGACGTTTCAGGCAATGGCCCTTATTCATAACTCTTAAAACAAACTTTGTTCATAGGACAATTAATATTTTTACTGTACTCAGCTTATCAACCCTGATTTTTGTTGCTGTTAATGGACGATGACTAAGGACCGTGACCCGAATCGTCGACTATTACACGTCTCACTTGAAGGCCGCATTGTTTTCGACGAATCTGCGTTGAGTTTCACATCAGGCGGCGGGTTCCGTGGAACTAGACGCCACAGAACTACTGCAGGTGTCCTCTTATCCACACCACGTGGGGCGGTAATTCCATCATCCCACAGACCCTGCTGACGGAGGCGTTCAGCCGCATGGCACCAGTGAAGACACTTCTTAAACTTTGTTTTAATTTCGCAGAGCTGTCGCCAAATTAAGTGACAAAAGCACATTTTTTGATGTGGTGGTGGTGGTTGTGGGATTTTTTTTTATTTTTCATTTTTGGGTGTGCAGTCATCCATCGTGACATTTGAGGGCTGAGGCTATCAATCCCCTCACGCTCGAGGCAACGGTTTTAATCACAGAACCGTGGGTGTCGAACTTAGCCGCGCGGTGTTGCCGGCTCAGTGGCGCGACCAGCGGGGCCTCGCGGGGCCAAAATCCTACCCGTCGACGATAAAGGCGCAGCCCTGCAATTGCCGGGCTCACCGCGCCCGCGGAGGGCAGAAAAGTGACGACTACTACGAGACTGACCTCTCGACAAGGTCTCATCTGAGAGGGGATTTGGGCCTCACTCTTCTACCTCCGCGATGGTCATACGTCTCGGAAGCGGTGTGATGATCAGCCCCCCCTACCACACTTTACCCTATCACGTACAGAAGTCGCGGATTGTCTCCTTCGTGGCGCCACGTTTCATTTGTACCGCTCAAACGGCAAAAACAAATACGCCGGCAGATCGAGTCTAAATGGCGAACCTCTGGATTTGAAGGTAGAACCGGCGACCTCTGAATAAACGAAACTAACTTAACTCGTTTTTAATTGACCAGCCAAGGCCCACTGAGCTACGTGACTCTTTTTCAGAGCTATAACAAGGGGGGGGGGGGGGTGCGAGACGTGGCCAGATATTTTTTTAGAAGGTAAATAATCGAAAACAAATTAAGCGTGGGCACGTGAGTCCAGCTACTTTGTTTAGTCAAACGCTCCGTGTTCATTGACGTTATACATTTATATTCTTGGTTCTTTCGGTAAAGTCACGTAGAAGGGAAACAATAAAATAATTTTAAAAACATTAAACAATAAAATTATCACGACGTTTCGACTGCAACACAAGCAATCATCATCAGGTGTGAAAACCACAGCAAGAAAAATTTGAATAAAGTGGCGGGTTTTTTTGCTGTGGTTTTCACACCTGATGATGATTGCTTGTGTTGCAGTCGAAACGTCGTGAGAATTTTATTGTTTTATATTTTTTATTTTATTGTTTCTCTTCCACTTTACTTTACCGAAAGAATCAAGAATATGAATCCCTTCAGTCACGAAAGCTTTAAAAATATATATTACGACTTGGAACCAAAGGAGTGCAAAGCTGCATTAAAGGTTAAGAGCCACTGCCCCCTAAACGCATGTTTACATTATGTTGTGTGCTAATTATTACACTCCCGAACAGCCTATATAGATTACATCATTTTTTGTTTGTTAATGATCAATAGTGGTGATGGTGATGACAATGCACACACGGTGGTTAGCGGAATCGTTCACGGCTGGTGACGATGCATTACGCGGTGGTTAGCGATGTCGCTCACGGCTCAACGGAGCAACCCAGCATCCTAACCCCTTGAAGCAGTGGCTGGGAGAGGGCTTCAAAATCGCAAGGAAAGATTGCTCAATGACCCCAAGAGCCCTCACCCCCAGCAGCAGCAACAGCAGCAGCGCCTGGAGCGGCTGTCCCTGCTGCTTTTCACTGAGCCCGGCGGTACGCAAAGAGCACCGAGACATTGGGCCGATGGCCATGTAACTCACTCTTAGTCAAGTGTCTGCCCACTTTTTGTAACTTTTTGTTTTCGTTTTTTTTGTTCCTTCTGTTGTTGTTGTTGTTGTTGGCGAGCAGAAGAAGAAACCCCCCCCCTCCCCACAAAAAAACGGAGCGAAAGTTGAAAGCCAAATGTGAAGCGTAAGTGGCGTGGTGGGTGGGAGCGGTGGTGGGGTGGGTGGTGGGGTGGGTGGGAGCGGTGATGGGGTGGGAGCGGTGGCGTGGTGGGTGTAAGCGGTGGTGGGGTGGGTGGGAGCGGTGGTGGGGTGGGTGGGAGCGGTGCTGGGAGCGATGGAGGGGTGGGTGGGAGCGGTGGTGGGGTGGGTGGGAGCGGTGGTGGGTGGGTGGGAGCGATGGTGGGGTGGGTGGGAGCGATGGTGGGGTGGGTGGGAGCGGTGCTGGGGTGGGTGGGAGCGGTGGTGGGTGGGTGGGAGCGATGGTGGGGTGGGTGGAAGCGGTGCTGGGAGCGATGGAGGGGTGGGTGGGAGCGGTGGTGGGGTGGGTGGGAGCGGTGGTGGGTGGGTGGGAGCGATGGTGGGGTGGGTGGGAGCGATGGTGGGGTGGGTGGGAGCGGTGCTGGGGTGGGTGGGAGCGGTGGTGGGTGGGTGGGAGCGATGGTGGGGTGGGTGGAAGCGGTGCTGGGAGCCATGGAGGGGTGGGTGGGAACGGTGGTGGGGTGGGTGGGAGCGGTGGTGGGGTGGGTGGGAGCGGTGGTGGGTGGGTGGGAGCGGTGGTGGGGTGGGTGGGAGCGATGGCTTGGTGGGTGGGAGCGGTGGTGGGTGGGTGGGAGCGGTGGAGGGGTGGGAGCGATGGTGGGGTGGGTGGGAGCGATGGAGGGGTGGGTGGGAGCGGTGGCTTGGTGGGTGGGAGCGGTGGTGGGGTGGGAGTGGTGGTGGGGTGGTGGTGGGGTGGGTGGGAGCGGTGGTGGGTGGGTGGGAGCGGTGGAGGGGTGGGAGCGATGGTGGGGTGGGTGGGAGCAGTGGTGGGGTGGGAGGGAGCGGTGGCTTGGTGGGTGGGAGCGGTGGTGGGGTGGGTGGGAGCGGTGGTGGGAGCGATGGAGGGGTGGGTGGTAGCGGTGGCGTGGTGGGTGGGAGCGGTGGTGGGGTGGGTGGGAGCGGTGCTGGGGTGGGTGGGAGCGATGGCTTGGTGGGTGGGAGCGGTGGTGGGTGGGTGGGAGCGGTGGAGGGGTGGGAGCGATGGTGGGGTGGGTGGGAGCGATGGAGGGGTGGGTGGGAGCGGTGGCTTGGTGGGTGGGAGCGGTGGTGGGGTGGGAGTGGTGGTGGGGTGGTGGTGGGGTGGGTGGGAGCGGTGGTGGGGTGGTGGTGGGGTGGGTGGGAGCGGTGGTGGGAGCGATGGAGGGATGGGTGGGAGCGGTGGTTGGGTGGGTGGGAGCGGTGGTGGGAGCGATGGAGGGGTGGGTGGGAGCGGTGGTGGGGTGGGTGGGAGCGGTGGTGGGAGCGATGGAGGGGTGGGTGGGAGCGGTGGCGTGGTGGGTGGGAGTGGTGGAGGGGTGGGTGGGAGCGATGGGTGGGAGCGGTGGAGGGGTGGGTGGGAGCGGTGGTGGGGTGGGTGGGAGCGGTGGTGGGGTGGGTGGTGGGGTGGGTGGGAGTGGTGGCGTGGTGAGTGGGAGCGGTGGCGTGGTGGGTGGGAGCGGTGGCGTGGTGGGTGGGAGCGTTGGTGGGGTGGGTGGGAGCGGTGGTGGGGTGGGTGGGAGCGGTGGTGGGGTGGGTGGGAGCGGTGGCGTATTGGGTGGGAGCGGTGGCGTGGTGGGAGCGGTGGTGGGGTTTTTGGGAGCAGTATGCAAGAAGTCGTGGGTTGGATGCCGACCCTGACGCCTGTTCAGACGCGACCTGGCCATCATAAATGATCGCTCAACGAAGTGGCTCATCGTGTGGCTCATCGTGTGTTTCTAAATGTGGAGGACCTAGAGAAAAATCCACGCGACCACGAGGAGAGAGACACACACACACAATCACCAAATACAGGCGAGCTAGTTAACACCTCGCTACCGTAACACCCGGACATTTGGAGTTTGCGTGTCTCGTTCTCTCTCCGTGGGTTCGCGTGGATGTTTTTTTTTCTCCGGGGGCCCGTGCGGTTTTCCCCTACACAATTAGAATCGACGTCACGCGTTCAGAGTCCTTTATTCATTTGGCCGCTGTGAATGTCCACGTGGTGTGATGTCGCTCAGACATTGCCGCCCCAATCACCATCTCCACCATGGATCGTTACAAAAATAAACGACGTTCCCGGATGTAATGGTTAGCACACTGGATACTAATCTCGACACGCGTTTAGATCAGCGCTTCTTCTTAACTCAAGATCCACCCTGCAGCCGCTGCGAGTGCGAGATGCCCTCTCTGGGGGTCCGGGACGTGAACGGATCTTTTTTTCGAAAGTAAATCACCGAAATACAAATAAAACAAACTGTGGCTCTTAAACCTTTACTTGCAGCATTGCACGCCCTTGGCTTCTGACTCGTAAATTGTGTTCTTAATAAGTGCGTCGGGTTTGATCAAACCCGACGCACTGTGAGAGGCCAAGGGCGTGCAATGCTGCAAGTAAAGGTTTAAGAACCACGCTGGTTTAGATGATTTAGCTGCTGCCATGAATGTCCACGTGATGATGATGATGACGATGATAATCCCACTTCGTTGAGCTGTCATTTGTTAACGGCCAAGTCGCTATGTAGCTCAGTGGGCCTTACATACACAACGCACGTACACATTGTATGATCGGTCGCTTACCCTTCCCAGCGCACCTCCGATTTGGCAACGGTTGGCTACGTACGGTGCGAAAGACGGTCAACGTACAGTGAGGAAAAAAAAGTATTTGATCCCCTGCTGATTTTGAACGTTTGCCCACTGATAAATAAATTATCAGTCTATAATTCGAATGGTAGGTTTATTTGAACAGTGAGAGACAGAATAACAACAAAAACATCCAGAAAAAAAGCATGCCAAAATTTTTATAAATTCATTTGCATTTTAATGAGGGAAATAAGTATTTGACCCCCTCTCAATCAGAAAGATTTCTGGCTCCCAGGTGTCTTTTATACAGGTAACAAGCTGATATTAGGACCACACTCTTAAAGGGAGTGCTCCTAAACTCAGCTTGTTACCTGTATAAAAGACACCTGTCCACAGAAGCAATCAATCAGATTCCAAATTCTCCACCATGGTTAAGACCAAAGAGCTCTCCAAGGATGTCAGGGACAAGATTGTAGACCTACACAAGGCTGGAATGGGCTACAAGACCATTGCCAAGCAGCTTGGTGAGAAGGTGACAACAGTTGGTGCGATTATTCGCAAATGGAAGAAACACAAAAGAACTGTCAATCTCCCTCGGCCTTGGGCACCATGCAAAATCTCACCTAGTGGAGTTGCAATGATCATGAGAACGATGAGGAATCAGCCCAGAACTACACGGGAGGATCTTGTCAATGATCTCAAGGCAGCTGGGACCATAGTCACCAAGAAAACAATTGGTAACACACTACGCCGTGAAGGACTGAAATCCTGCAGCGCCCGCAAGGTCCCTCTGCTCAAGAAAGCACATATACATGCCCGTCTGAAGTTTGCCAATGAACATCTGAATGATTCAGAGGACAACTGGGTGAAAGTGTTGTGGTCAGATGAGACCAAAATTGAGCTCTTTGGCATCAACTCAACTCGCCGTGTTTGGAGGAGGAGGAATGCTGCCTATGACCCCAAGAACACCATCCCCACCGTCAAACATGGAGGTGGAAACATTATGCTTTGGGGGTGTTTTTCTGCTAAGGGGACAGGATAACTTCACCGCATCAAAGGGACGATGGGCGGGGCCACGTACGTCAAATCTTGGGTGAGAACCTCCTTCCCTCAGCCAGGGCATTGAAAATGGGTCGTGGATGGGTATTCCAGTATGACAATGACCCAAAACACACGGCCAAGGCAACAAAGGAGTGGCTCAAGAAGAAGCACATTAAGGTCCTGGAGTGGCCTAGCCAGTCTCCAGACCTTAATCCCATAGAAAATCTGTGGAGGGAGCTGAAGGTTCGAGTTGCCAAACGTCAGCCTCGAAACCTTAATGACTTGGAGAAGATCTGCAAAGAGGAGTGGGACAAAATTCCTCCTGAGATGTGTGCAAACCTGGTGGCCAACTACAAGAAACGTCTGACCTCTGTGATTGCCAACAAGGGTTTTTGCCACCAAGTACTAAGTCATGTTTTGCAGAGGGGTCAAATACTTATTTCCCTCATTAAAATGCAAATCAATTTATAACATTTTTGACATGCGTTTTTCTGGATGTTGTTGTTATTCTGTCTCTCACTGTTCAAATAAACCTACCAGTAAAATTATAAGCTGATCATTTCTTTGTCAGTGGGCAAACGTACAAAATCAGCAGGGGATCAAATACTTTTTTCCCTCACTGTACGTGTAGATTGTTGCATGCAAACACCCTGGTCTCATTGCCACCACCAACCTCCCCCCCCCCCGGCCCCCCAGCGCATCAGCGCGAGCTCTCTGTGCTCATATCTTGTGCTTCTGTTCACCGCGATTAATGAATTGACCCATCCGTCTTACTCACGACTAAGATGCGCGTAACAGCGCTGATTAATACGAACGGCCTTGTTGTTGTTGTTGCTGCTGCTGTGCCAAGGGAGTCGGATCCACACCCCCCCCTCCTCCTCCGTCTCAGCGATACAAACGTCACAGACCGTTGTGCCAACATTGTGGCAACGTTGTGGGAACGTTGTGGGAACGTTGGGTCCAACCACATGCCAACGTTGCGGCAACGTTGTGCCAAAGTTGGGGGTCCAACCACAAGCCCACGTTGAGCAGCGACGGCCCCAACCCCACCGGACCAGCAGCACGGAGGTCGCCGGTTTGATTCGATCGCACGGCGCGGCAGCTGAAACTACGGGGGGCACTTTTCTCAAACCAAGCGACCCAAATGGGTTCGCGACAGCTGTCCGATCTGCAGGTTGCATGTGGTGGTGGTGGTGGTGGTAGCGGCGGTGGGGTAAAGTGTGGGTATGCCGGCATCCTCCAAGACGTCTGACCAGCGTGGAAGAGTAGACCAAAGTTCACTACGTTGAAGGGAACGCCACCGCCCGCCTTCAGCCGGTAAATCAATGGCAGGGATGTGAGGTTGTTTTAGCGCGCTGGGTTACGAACCACCACACCAGAAGTTCGATTCCCGCTCACGACCAATCAAAGTGGCGGTTATCTGCACCGGTACCTGGGCGTGATTGCCCTAGGTCGACTCAGCCTCAAATGAGCATCTGGTGCAGTGCCGGATGAAGCGAGTGCGGGGCCTGTAGTATGATGTTATAAAGGGGCCATGAATATTAAAACAACACAAATGTCTTGTTGTGTGTGATGTGTGTGCGTTGTATGTGTTGCGTGTGTTGTGTGTGTTGTGTGTATTGTGTCTTGTTGTGTGTGTTGTCTGTGTTGTGTGTGTTGTGTGTGTGTTGTCTGTGTTGTGTGTGTGTTGTGTGTGTTGTGTGTGATGTGTGTGTTGTGTGTGTGTTGTGTGTGTGTTGTGTCTTGCTGTGCGTGATGTGTGTGTTGTATGTGATGCGTGTGTTGTTCGTGATGTGTGTGTTGTGTCTTGTTGTGTCTTGTTGTGTGTGATGTGTGTGTTGTGTGTGATGTGTGTGTTGTATGTGTGTTGTGTGTGTGTTGTGTCTTATTGTGTGTGTTGTGTCTTATTGTGCGTGTTGTGTCTTATTGTGTGTGTTGTGTGTGATGTGTGTGTTGTGTGTGTTGTGTGTGTGTAGTGTCTTGTTGTGCGTGATGTGTGTGTGTGTTGTGTCTTGTTGTGTCTTGTGAGTGATGTGTGTGTGTTGTGTCTTGTTGTGTGTGATGTGTGTGTTGTGTGTGATGTGTGTGTGTGTGTTGTGTCTTGTTGTGTGTGATGTGTGTGTGTTGTGTCTTGTTGTGTCTTGTGAGTGATGTGTGTGTTGTTTCTTGTGTGTGATGTGTGTGTGTGTTGTGTCTTGTGTGTGGTGTGTGTTGTGTCTTGTTGTGTGTGATGTGTATTGTGTCTTGTTGTGTGTGTTGTGTGTGATGTGTGTGGTGTGTGTGTGATGTGCGTGGTGGGTGTGTTGTGTGTGTTGTGTATGATGTGTATGATGTGTGTGTTGTGTGTTCCAACTCAAATTGTGTCGGCTGAAGCACAACTCCCTGTCGCCCTCTCTCCCCAGTGCTTTACCCACGGCCTCCCCCCACTACTTTACTTATGCATGAAGTTTCGCTCGCTTATTTACGTCTCATTTTCTGTCATGTACGTGATGTTTTGCTGGAAGCTAAAAGCTTTTAGGTTGACTGCCCCCTACCCCCCAGCCCCCAGCCCCCACCCCCACCATAGCAATTCACTTTTAGGGCAGAGACTCGCTGGGGGGAGGGAGGGGGGCAGCTCTGATGGATGCTCCCGCTGAGCAGCTCCAGAAAGGTCGTTGTTGTTGTTGCTGTTGTTGTTGCTGTTGTTGTTGCTGTTGTTGTTGCTGTTGCTGTTGTTGTTGCTGCTGCGCTGATTGACCAATCAGGGCGACAGCTCACATCTCGGACTCGAACTCAGCTGTTTCAACCGTAGAGTCACGTGGAGATGCGTAGAGTTCCATAGAGATCCATAGAGTTACATAGAGATTCATAGAGTTACATAGAGATCCGTAGTGTTACATAGAGATCCGTAGAGTTACATAGAGATCCATAGAGTTACACAGGGATCCATAGAGTTACATAGTGACCCGTAGAGTTACATAGTGACCCTTACAGTTACATAGAGATCCACAGAGTTACATAGAGATCCATAGAGTTATATAGAGATCCTTAGAGTTACATAGAGATTCATAGAGTCACATAGAGATTCATAGAATTACAAAGAGATCCATAGAGTTACATAGAGATCCGTAGTGTTACAAAGAGATCCACAGAGTTACACAGAGATCCATAGAGTTATATAGAGATCCTTAGAGTTACATAGAGATTCATAGAGTCACATAGAGATTCATAGAGTTGCATAGAGACCCGTAGGGTTACACAGAGATCCTTAGAGTTACACAGAGATCCTTAGAGTTACATAGAGATCCATAGAGTTGCATAGAGATCCATAGAGTTCCATAGAGATCCTTAGAGTTACATAGAGATCCTTAGAGTTACATAGAGATTCATAGAGTTACATAGAGACCCCTAGAGTTACATAGTGATCCTTAGAGTTACATAGAGATCAATAGAGTTACATAGAGATCTTTAGAGTTACATAGAGATTCATAGAGTTACATAGAGATCCGTTGTGTTGCATAGCGATCCGTAGAGTTACATAGAGATCCACAGAGATACATAGAGATTCAAAGTTTTACATGGAGATCCATATTGTTTCATAGAGATCTACAGTGTTACATAGAGATTCGTAGTGTTACACAGAGATCCACAGAGTTACATAGAGATCCATAGTGTTACATAGAGATCCGTAGTGTTACATAGAGACCCGTAGAGTTACATAGAGATCCACAGAGTTACACAGATATTCATAGAGTTACATATATATTCATAGAGTTACACAGAGATTCATAGAGTTACACAGAGATCCTTAGAGTTACATAGAGATCCATATAATTACATAGAGATCCTTAGAGTTATATAGAGATCCTTAGAGTTACACAGAGATCCATATAGCTACATAGAGATTCATAGAGATAGATATTCATAGAGTTACATAGAGATCCGTAGTGTTGCATAGAGATCCACAGAGTTACACAGACATCCATAGAATTACATAGAGATCCATAGAGTTACACAGAGATCCATAGAGTTACACAGAGATCCATAGAGTTACACAGAGATCCGTAGCCTTACATAGAGATCCGTAGAGTTACATAGAGATCCGTAGAGTTGCACAGAGACTCGGAGTTAAATCTAGATTGAAAGGTAATTTGTTTCGAATTATTTTGTGTTTAGTTTGTTGCCCATCCCCTGCACCTCCGATTAGCAGCACGATTGGCTCCGTACGGTGCGAAAGAAGTCCAGCTGCCTCTGGTGTACAGACAGCAACCTTTCCGGACGTCACGTGTCCCACCCGAGCCTCCAACTGGGAATTTACTCACGCGAAATAACTCTAAACACTCGCCAATAACAACCACTTTGTTGTCTGATAATTGTTTGTTTATATGTACATATAAACATACATTTACGAATAATCGCACCAACTGTTGTCACCTTCTCACCAAGCTGCTTGGCAATGGTCTTGTAGCCCATTACAGCCTTGTGTAGGTCTACAATCTTGTCCCTGACATCCTTGGAGAGCTCTTTGGTCTTGGCCATGGTGGAGAGGTTGGAATCTGATTGATTGATTGATTGCTTCTGTGGACAGGTGTCTTTTATACAGGTAACAAGCTGAGATTAGGAGCACTCCCTTTAAGAGTGTGCTCCTAATCTCAGCTCGTTACCTGTATTAAAGACACCTGGGAGCCAGAAGTCTAATTGAGAGGGGGTCAAATATACTTATTTCCCTCATTAAAATGCAAATCAATTTATACAATTTTTGACATGCGTTTTTCTGGATTTTGTTGTTGTTATTCTGTCTCTCACTGTTCAAATAAACCTACCATTAAAATTACAGACTGATCATATCTTTGTCAGTGGGCAAACGTACAAAATCAGCATGGGATCAAATACTTTTTTTCCCCTCACTGTATGTACTCGGTGACGTTTCGGGGCAATGCCCCTTCTGTGTGTTGCACTCTTCATCCGAATATCAATTTAGAACGTTTTCAAAAGCGCGAGCTCAAAGCGATAGGCTGCGCGTGAAATTCTTAGAACAGCGTGGAACAACAGGCGTAGCTTTTACCCTTTTGCGGCAATAAAATAATTGTTAAAGGTGTTTCAAACCACAGCTGTCAACTCATGCGGCTTACCCGTATTCTTGTACAGGGATATTGAGTTTTCAGGTGCATTGTTTTTGTGGCTATATGTGGGGGGGGGGGGAGGGGAGGAGCGGTGGTGGAGCGGTTGGCGCGCTGCGCTACGAACCCGGCGACCCGAGTTCGATTCCCGCTCGCGGCCAATACCGGTGGCGATTATCTGAACCGGTCCTGGGCCTCCCCTAGGTCGACTCGGCCTCAAATGAATACCTGGTGCGGTGTGTAGTAAACATCGTCACTAGGGAGACAAAGGCGGCCCGGGCGTGGTGTTGGCCACCCACCCCCTCGTGTGCCGTGCCGGCCTTTATAGGTGCTGCTCGCTAACAGCGCTTGCCCCTACAGTCTGTTAAGGCTATACGGGGAATCTTTGTCTTTGTATTTCTCCCCTTGTGATGGGGCTTTGTAGGATGAATGTTGAGATTTATAATGGCACGGGGTGACCAATAAGGGTCTGAATTAGTCTGTAATAAGGTAGGGCACTGATAAAGGGTTGACAGCTATGGAGTGGTGAGTGTAGTGGTGAGTGTAGTGGTGAGTGTAGTGGTGAGTGTAGTGGTGAGTGTAGTGGTGAGTGTAGTGGTGGTGAGTGTAGTGGTGGTGAGTGTAGTGGTGGTGAGTGTAGTGGTGGTGAGTGTAGTGGTGGTGAGTGTAGTGGTGGTGAGTGTAGTGGTGGTGAGTGTAGTGGTGGTGAGTGTAGTGGTGGTGAGTGTAGTGGTGGTGAGTGTAGTGGTGGTGAGTGTAGTGGTGGTGAGTGTAGTGGTGGTGAGTGTAGTGGTGGTGAGTGTAGTGGTGGTGAGTGTAGTGGTGGTGAGTGTAGTGGTGGTGAGTGTAGTGGTGGTGAGTGTAGTGGTGGTGAGTGTAGTGGTGGTGAGTGTAGTGGTGGTGAGTGTAGTGGTGGTGAGTGTAGTGGTGGTGAGTGTAGTGGTGGTGAGTGTAGTGGTGGTGAGTGTAGTAGTGGTGAGTGTAGTAGTGGTGATTGTAGTGGTGGTGATTGTAGTGGTGAGTGTACTAGTGGTCGGTATAGTGGTAAGTGTAGTAGTCGTGGTGAATGTACTAGTGGTGAGTGTAGTGGTGAGTGTAGTGGTGAGTGTACTAGTGGTGATTGTCTATTTGTTTGTGTTTCTCTCTTGTGATGGAACTTTGTAGAATGAACGTGGACATTTATAAGGTGCACGGGGTAACGAAATGGGTCTGAATTTGTCTATAATTAGGCCGGCACTAAAAAGGGGTTGACAATTCTAGATTTGAAGCTTTCGTGACTGCAAGGATCCGTACTCTTTGGTTCTATTCGATAAAGTCACGTAGGTAAAAACAAAACAACAAAAATCACGACGTTTCGGCCACAACACAAGTGGCCTTCATCAGGTGAAGGGACCAAACTGTCCAGAGGACAGCGTTGGAGTGAAGAAAGTCAAGCGCAGGTCGCCTCCTTTAAGCTGTGAACTTAAGGGAGGCGACCTGCGCTTGACTTTCTTCACTCCAACGCTGTCCTCTGGACAGTTTGGAGGCGACCTGCGCTTGACTTTCTTCATTCCATCGCTGTCCTCTGGACAGTTTGGTCCCTTCACCTGATGAAGGTCACTTGTGTTGTGGCCGAAACGTCGTGATTTTTGTTGTTTTGTTTTTTACCTACGGGGTTGACAAGTTATGTCAAACACCAAACAGGTATCTAAGGTATCTCAAGACCGTAATCATCATATATATTGGGGGGGGGGGGGAGGGACACATTCCCCCCTCCCAATATTCAAATATGCTCAAAATGTCCCCCCAATATATTGCTATAAAATAAAATTGCTCTGCTATGTAAATAAAAACAACAATTTGCTAAACCTTGGCCACAATATCTGGGCTTGTCTTCATATAAATCAATGCATAGATTTCTGTTTATATGATTGTAGTTATGGTTGAATTTATTCGTCCCTAATCTCTGCCGTTACATACAATGAAACAAGAAATGGTGAAACAGTAAAAACACAGCAATGTAAATACAATACCACTATTAGACATTATTTGTAAAAAATAATAATAAAAATCCATCCCACGTGTTAGTGCATTTTTTTAGTATTTTAGACATGAAATGAGTTTTAGATATTTTTCTGGGTTGGGACCTCCCAGACACCCTGGAAGATTTGGTTCCCCACAATGTTGACTCCATGGCTACGGCTTTTAATCGCATTGTTCCGGACTGAAATTAAATCCTATCATCATGAACATTACAGACGAAGCCATGGGTTGTGGTTGCTATTTGCAGAACACCACGTTCACTGAAATGTAAATCGTACAATTATAATGAATAGTGATTTAATTAGAGTTCCAATCGGCGATGCACGCTGTGAATTGCACGCAATGGAAATAACGCTATGTAGCGTCATTCATGCAATTACATCCCACAAATGCTGTACATTAATGATATATATGAGGACTTAGCAAGCAGATGAAACACGCTCGTGAAATAAACACGAATGGAGGATTTAAATCGAGGAATTGACGCAAAGAATAAGAGTAAGAACAGCAACAATCACAATAACAGAGAGAATAAACCGTTAAGTATCAAGAGACAAAAAAAATCACAATTTCCCAGAGGGCGTCTCTGCTCAGGCACAGCGGAAAGTCCACAGTCGTATGGCAGGGACAAGTCGACCGATCCAATAAGACTGACGCAGTAAGACTGACGCAATAAGACTGACACAATAAGACTGACACAATAAGACTGACACAATAAGACCGACAAAATAAGACCGACAAAATAAGACCAACACAATTTGGTGACTTCTGTCACGCTTGGGACTCCAGTAAGCCGATCCCAGGATGAGTGATGGTAACGATGATGACGATGATAATAGCCATGATGACGATGATGATAGTCATGATGACGATGATGATAGCCATGATGACGATGATGATAGCCATGATGACGATGATCATAGCCATGATGACGATGATGATGATAGCCATGATGACGATGATGATGATAGCCATGATGACGATGATGATAGCCATGATGACGATGATGATAGCCATGATGACGATGATGATAGCCATGATGACGATGATGATAGCCATGATGACGATGATGATAGCCATGATGACGATGATGATAGCCATGATGACGATGATGATAGCCATGATGACGATGATGATAGCCATGATGACGATGATGATAGCCATGATGACGACGATGATAGCCATGATGACGATGATGATAGCCATGATGACGATGATGATAGCCATGATGACGATGATGATAGCCATGATGACGATGATGATAGCCATGATGACGATGATGATAGCCATGATGACGATGATGATAGCCATGATGACAATGATGATAGCCATGAT
The DNA here is from genome assembly GCF_048934315.1 of Petromyzon marinus. Classification (NCBI taxonomy): domain Eukaryota; kingdom Metazoa; phylum Chordata; class Hyperoartia; order Petromyzontiformes; family Petromyzontidae; genus Petromyzon; species Petromyzon marinus. Next base: position 9,253,776 of record NC_133723.1, read on the forward strand.
GACGATGATGATAGCTATGATGACGATGATGATAGCCATGGTGACGATGATGATAGCCATGACGACGATGATGATAGCGATGATGACGATGATGATAGCCATGATGACGATGATGATAGCCATGATGACGATGATGAAAGCCATGATGACGATGATGATAGCCATGATGATGATGATGATAGCGATGATGACGATGATGATAGCCATGATGACGATGATGATTGCGATGATGACGATGATGATAGCCATGATGACGATGATGATAGCCATGATGATGATGATGATGATAGCGATGATGACGATGATGATAGCCATGATGACGATGATGATAGCCATGATGACGATGATGATAGCCATGATGACGATGATGATAGCGATGATGACGACGATGATGATAGCGATGATGCTAATCGGAGGTGCGGGGGAATGACAACAGACTAAACACAAAAAGGAGTTTCAAAGAAATTAGTTTGTCAATCGAGATGAGCTCCCAGTGTCTTCCAAACATCGGAAGGAAGAGCGTTCCAGACGGCCGCGGAAGCGCATCTGAAAGCGCGCGATGCAGTGTGAGTCCATGGGTGTCTGTGTGACGAGTCTATGGGTCTCTGTGTGATGAGTCTATGGGTATCTGTGTGATGAGTCTATGGGTCTCTGTGTGATGAGTCTATGGGTCTCTGTGTGATGAGCCTGTGGGTCTCTGTGTGATGAGTCTATGGGTCTATGTGATGAGTCTATGGGTCTCTGTGTGATGAGTCTATGGGTGTCTGTTTGACGAGTCTATGGGTCTCTGTGTGATGAGTCTGTGGGTCTCTGTGAGATGAGTCTATGGGTCTCTGTGTGACGAGTCTATGGGTCTCTGTGTGATGAGTCTGTGGGTTTATGTGTGATGAGTCTGTGGGTCTCTGTGTGATGAGTCTATGGGTCTTTGTGTGATGAGTCTATGGGTCTCTGTGTGACGAGTCTATGGGTCTCTGTGTGACGAGTCTATGGGTCTCTGTGTGATGAGTCTATGGGTGTCTGTGTGACGATTCTATGGGTGTCTATGTGACGAGTTTATGGGTCTCTGTGTGACGAGTTTATGGGTCTCTGTGTGATGAGTCTATGGGTCTCTGTGTGATGAGTCTATGGGTCTCTGTGTGATGAGTCCATGGGTGTCTGTGTTATGAGTCTATGGGTCTCTGTGTGATGAGTCTATGGGTGTCTGTGTGACGAGTCCATGGGTCTCTGTGTGATGAGTCTATGGGTATCTGTGTGATGAGTCTGTGGGTTTCTGTGTGATGAGTCTATGGGTCTCTATGTGAGTCTATGGGTCTCTGTGTGAGTCTATGGGTGTCTGTGTGACGAGTCTATGGGTCTCTGTGTGATGAGTCTATGGGTCTTTGTGTGATGAGTCTATGGGTCTCTGTGTGACGAGTCTATGGGTCTCTGTGTGACGAGTCTATGGGTCTCTGTGTGATGAGTCTATGGGTCTCTGTGTGGTGAGTCTATAGGTGTCTGTGTGACGAGTCTATGGGTCTCTGTGTGACGAGTCTATGGGTCTCTGTGTGATGAGTCAATGGGTCTCTGTGTGATGAGTCTATGGGTGTCTGTGTGACGAGTCTGTGGGTCTCTGTGTGATGAGTCTATGGGTGTCTGTGTGACGAGTCTGTGGGTCTCTGTGTGATGAGTCTATGGGTCTCTGTGTGATGAGTCTATGGGTCTCTGTGTGATGAGTCTATGGGTCTCTGTGTGACGAGTCTATGGGTCTCTGTGTGATGAGTCTATGGATGTCTGTGTGACGAGTCTATGGGTCTCTGTGTGACGAGTCTATGGGTCTCTGTGTGATGAGTCTATGGGTCTCTGTGTGATGAGTCTATGGTTCTCTGTGTGCGTCTATGGGTCTCTGTGTGAGTCTATGGGTGTCTGTGTGACGAGTCTATGGGTCTCTGTGTGATGAGTCTATGGGTGTCTGTGTGACGAGTCTATGGGTCTCTGTGTGATGAGTCTATGGGTCTCTGTGTGATGAGTCTATGGGTGTCTGTGTGACGAGTCTATGGGTCTCTGTGTGATGAGTCTGTGGGTCTCTGTGTGATGAGTCTATGGGTCTCTGTGTGAGTCTATGGGTGTCTGTGTGACGAGTCTATGGGTCTCTGTGTGATGAGTCTATGGGTGTCTGTATGACGAGTCTATGGGTCTCTGTGTGATGAGTCTATGGGTCTCTATGTGATGAGTCTGTGGGTTTCTGTGTGATGAGTCTATGGGTCTCTATGTGAGTCTATGGGTCTCTGTGTGAGTCTATGGGTGTCTGTGTGACGAGTCTATGGGTCTCTGTGTGATGAGTCTATGGGTCTTTGTGTGATGAGTCTATGGGTCTCTGTGTGACGAGTCTATGGGTCTCTGTGTGACGAGTCTATGGGTCTCTGTGTGATGAGTCTATGGGTCTCTGTGTGATGAGGATGAGCGGTGTTCACGTGATGATGGTTCATGTTATCTTTGCCGACTTGACAAAGATAACAGTGATGGTGATAACGACGGTGATGACGACGACGATGATCACATCAGTTGCTATGCGGCTCAAGGTAAAGGCACCAAATCGCCACTGGTACAGCACACCGATGGGTTGGAGAGTCAAGCCACAAACATTTACAATCTGAGTACGACGTTTCGCCAGTAACCACAACTTAGTAACGAATTGGCACGTTCTGTTTACGTGACAAACCTTACTCATTGGCTGCGTCGGGTGGTGGCGGGAATTAACGACACACATTTATACCTGTTTAACGGATGATATTGCTGGCCAAGGCCTACCACGTGTTAACAAAAAATATTCACGAGTGGCGAGACATGTTGGGGTACTAACCACGGCCCCAGCGCGTCGTCTCAATATCAGAGAAGCGCCGCGATTCTTATGACGGCAGCGGCAAGTGTCCAAGGCTCACGCATCTCCGCATCCCTCGGCGTGGAGACGATCTCGCCGCCAACGGGATGCGCACAGTCTCCATCACGTTGGGTGGGTTCCTTAACAACAACAACAAAAGAGAAAGCGAAAGAAAAAACCGTGAAATATTTTAATTAAAAAAAACGCGTTGCCAAATGCCTCTCTGATTAAGTTCGCGTAGAAGGAATGAGCGCATTTATTGCCTGCTGGTTGTTGTTTGTTGTTGTTTGTTGTTGTTTGTTGTTGTTGTCGTTCTTCTTCTTTGTTTTTTTCGGTAAAGTCACGAATAAATAATAAAATGACATAATAGTGTACGACGTTTCGATTGCACCACAAGCAATCATCATTCAAGTTTCAAACACTTCTTCTTCCTCTTCTTCGTATTCATCTTCTTCTTCTTCTTCATCTTCTTCATCTTCCTCTTCTTATTCTTCCTCCACGTCGAGTTATAATTGTGAAAGTCGCGTACCTCGAAGAGGAGGTGAGCTCACGGGCCGTCGCGGTGCGTGACGTGAACGCGCGGATGCTTGGCGACACGACACTCGTTCGGCTTGACGAGGTTGTTTATTCTCAACGATTTAACGGCGCCCAAGACAAACATCGCCCCGTGTAGCCTTCACACACTGTCGGGGCAAGTGCTGTTAGCGAGCACCTATGAGTAGCCGACACGCCGAAACGACGATGGTGATGTGTACACATCGCACTAAGGTACTCAGTTAAGGCTGAGTCGACCCAGGGGTAGGACTAGGACCGGTTCAGAAAAAGTCTGCCACTGGTATTGGCGATGAGCGGGAATCGAACTCGGGTCGCCACTGGGGAGACAAAGGCGGCCCAGCGTGTTGTTTGCCGTGCACATCAGTGACCGTTATCTGAACCGGTCCTGTGTCTCCCCTAGGTGGACTCAGCCTTAACTAAGTATCTGGTGCTGTGAGCAAACATCGCCACTGCGGATACAAACCCTAGCCACCCGAGTTCGATTCCCGCTCACGGCCAACACCGGTGACGATTATTTTAAACCGGTCCCGGGCCTCCCCTAGGTCGACTCAGCCTCAAACGAGTAACCTGGTGCGGTGTGTTATGAACATCGTCACTAGGGGAGACAAAGGCGACCGGGCGTGGTTTTGGCCACACAACCCCCTCGTATGCCGTGGCGGACTTCACCGGGTGCTCGCTAACAGCACTTGCCCCTTTAGTCCATTAAGGCTACACGGGGGATATTTGTTCTGTGAGGAGCAGTGGCGTAGTGGTAAGCACACTGCGCAACGAGCCCACGTGACTTACCGACTCACTCACCCACCTATCCACTCACCCACTCACTCATCCATTGATTCACTCACCCACCCACTGACTCACCTACTCACTCACTCACTCACCCACCTATCCACTCACCCACTCACTCATTAATTGTTTTACTCACCCACCCACTTACTCACCTACTCACTCACTCACCCAACTATCCACTTACCCACTCACGCATTCATTGATTCACTCTCTCACCCACACACTGACTCACCTACCGAATTACTCACCCACCTATCCACTCATCCACTCACTCATTCATTGATTCACTCACCCACCCAATGACTCACCTACTCACTCACTCACCCACCTATCCACTCACCCACTGACTCAATAATTGTTTCACTCACCGACCCACTGACTCACCTACTCACTCACTCATCCACCTATCCACTCACCCACTCAATCATTCATTGATGCACTCACCCACCCACTGACTCACCTACTCACTCACTCACCCACCTATCCACTCACCCACCCACTCATTCATTGATTCACTCACCCACCCACTGAATCACCTACTCACTCACTCACCCACCTATCCACTCACCCACTCACTCATTCATTGATTCACTCTCTCACCCACACAATGACTCACCTACCGACTCACCCACCCACCTATCCACTCACCCACCTATCCACTCATCCACTCACTCATTCATTGATTCACTCACCCACCCAATGACTCACCTACTCACTCACTCACCCACCTATCCACTCACCCACTGACTCAATAATTGTTTCACTCACCGACCCACTGACTCACCTACTCACTCACTCATCCACCTATCCACTCACCCACTCAATCATTCATTGATGCACTCACCCACCCACTGACTCACCTACTCACTCACTCACCCACCTATCCACTCACCCACCCACTCATTCATTGATTCACTCACCCACCCACTGAATCACCTACTCACTCACTCACCCACCTATCCACTCACCCACTCACTCATTCATTGATTCACTCTCTCACCCACACAATGACTCACCTACCGACTCACCCACCCACCTATCCACTCACCCACTCACTCATTGATTCACTCTCTCACCCACACACTGACTTACCTACCGAATTATTCACCCACCTATCCACTCACCCACTCACGTATTCATTCATTCATTCACTCACGCACCCACTCACCTACCGACTCACTCACCCACCTATCCACTCACCCACTCACTCATGAATTGTTTCACTCACCCACCCATTGACTCACCTACCGACTCACTCACCCACCTATCCACTCACCCACTCACTCATTCATTGATTCACTCACCTACCGACTCGTTTACCCACCTATCCACTCACCCACTCATTGATTCACTCACCCACCTACTGACTCACCTACCGACTCACTTACCCAACTATCCACTCACCCACTCACTCATGAATTGTTTAACTCACCCACCCATTGACTCACCTACCGACTCACTCACCAACCTATCCACCTACCCATTAATTTACTCACTCACCTACCGACTCACTCACCCACCTATCCACCCACCCACTCATTGATTCACTCACCCACCTACTGACTCACCTACCGACTCACTCACCCACCTATCCACTCACCCACTCATTGATTCACCCCCCCCACTCACCTACCGACTCACAGCGATAAAGGCTAGACGGGGTATCTTTGCCTTTGCATTTTTTTCTCGTCTTCCAAAATTGCCGGTCTAATGGAGCGTGGCTTGCTAAGATGTCCCAGCATTATATCATAATTACCCCACGCAAGATTGGCCGCGAGGCGACAAAATGTAAAGTGGCTGGCGAAATTGAAACTTGTGATGGAAACGGCGTGGAGATGTTGGAGATGGTGGTGGGGGGGGGGGGCATTAATCGGGAACGAGAATCCTAATAACGCAAAGCTTGGTGACAAAACAATGTTTAAGTCTCGCACGCACGCGCGCGCGCACGCGCGAAGACAAAGATCATCCGCTAACCCCGCGTCGCCTGAATAGGCGTCTGAGCAGCAAGCGCTGTTCAACAGCAAGTGGCGGCACTTTCATGAGGACGGAACGGCGTACGACGAGGTGGGTGGCCACCACCACCACACCACCACCACCACCACCCCCACCACCACCCCACCACCACCACCACCACCCCACCACCACCACCACCACCCCACCACCACCCCACCACCACCACCACCACCACCACCACCCCACCACCACCACCACCACCCCACCACCACCCCACCACCACCACCACCACCCCACCACCACCACCACCCCACCACACCACCACCACCCCACCACCACCACCACCACCCCACCACACCACCACCACCCCACCACCACCACCCCACCACCACCACCACCACCCCACCACCGCCACACCACCACCACCCCACCGCCACACCACCACCACCACCACCGCCACACCACCACCACCATCACGCCCGGTCGGCTTCTGTCTCGTCGGTGGCGATGTTCACACAGCAGCAGCAGCAGGTACTCATTAAAGGCTGAGTCGACCTAGGGGAGGGCCAGGACCTGTTCAGGAAATCGTCACTGCTGTTGGTGGTGGCCGTTAGCTGGAATCGAACTCGCAGCGCTGCACGCAAACAGCTGCGCTCACCGCTCACAAAATACAAAGACTGCCCGTATAGCCTCTACCAGGCTGTTGGGGCAAGTGCCGTTAGCGGGCACCTATCCAGGCCGCCTCCACACACGACAGGAGGTCGGTGTTCAGCGACACGCCGGGCCGCCTTTGTCTCCCCCTAGTGCTATAGAATCACTGCACACGGTACTCATTTGAGGCTGAGTCGACCCAGGAGAGGCTGCTGCTGCTGCTGCTGCTTCTGCTGCCTACGATGAAACGCCACGTTGGCAAAGCAGGAGAAGGAAGGGTCCAACTCCGTCGTTTTTATCTTTTGTTGTTAACGCGGTGTAAAAGACGTTCCACGTCGCTAGCAGCTTGCGGTCGGCCCAGCCGCAAGCTGCTGTTCGAACTGCACCTGTCGCTGTTCAAGACGACGAATTCCGGCGGCGGCATTGGCAGGACGATGAATGCCGTACTCACATTTCGAACAACAACAACAACAACACAAAAAGGTTTGCTGGCTGGCTGGCTGGCTGGCCGCCTGGATGGCTCTGGGGAGGGACGCACGGTCACGCCCCAACAGACGTACGGGCTGCTGCTGGCTTGCAGAGTATGGTCAGCAGAAAATCACTGCTGCACTTGTACATCCAGAGAGTCGCCCGTTCAATGCCATCTCCCGGCATCGGCAATTTGAACAAATTGGCCGGGGGCGGGGCCCGGTGAGGGGGGGGGGCGGGGCCTGAGGGGCGGGGCTTAAGGGGCGGGGCCTGAGGGGCGGGGCAGGTTTCTGCCTTCCCCCGAGCGCGTCTGTCACGTGTGTGGATGTCGAAATGATTTCGCACCGCGTGACGCCGGCCGTGCCCATCGTTAGTGCGATTACAGCAGCAGCAGCAGCAGGGGCAGTGGCGGTGTTAATGGGTCACCAGGTGAAGGCCCCACTGAGCTGTGTGGGCTCACTTGGTACTTTTTTTCAGAAGCTAAGCCGCCTATCAAACAAATTGTAGCTCAATCGAGTGGCTTCTTCTTATCACGTTGGAAAATTATTGCAGGCAAATGTTCTCTAAACGCGTGACGTTGATTCTACATGTGTTGATAACTTCGTTCGCACCGTTGAGAACTTGTTTCGCACCGTACGTAGCCTAACCGTGCTAATTAGGAGTGCAGTGTTGAGTCTATGGGCAGTGTTGAGTCTATGGGCAGTGTTGAGTCTATGGGCAGTGTTGAGTCTATGGGCAGTGTTGAGTCTATGGGCAGTGTTGAGTCTATGGGCAGTGTTGAGTCTATGGGCAGTGTTGAGTCTATGGTTCAGCGTTGAGTTTATGGGCAGTGTTGAGTCTATGGGCAGTGTTGAGTCTATGGACAGTGTTGAGTCTATGGGCAGTGTTGAGTCTATGGACAGTGTTGAGTCTATGGGCAGTGTTGAGTTTATGTGCAGTGTTGAGTCTATGGGCAGTGTTGAGTCTATGGACAGTGTTGAGTCTATGGGCAGTATTGAGTCTATGGGCAGTGTTGAGTCTATGGACAGTGTTGAGTCTATGGGCAATGTTGAGTCTATGTGCAGTGTTGAGTTTATGTGCAGTGTTGAGTCTATGTGCAGTGTTGAGTCTATGGGCAGTGTTGAGTCTATGGGCAGTGTTGAGTCTATGGGCAGTGTTGAGTCTATGTGTAGTGTTGAGTTTCTGTGCAGTATGTGTGTATGTTGAACTTCGTTCGCACCGCATGTAACCAACCATGATTATAATCGGAGGTGCTGGGGAAGGACAGCAAACTTAAAACCACTCACCCACCGACTTACCCACTCACTAACCCACTCACGTACCAACCAACTAACCCATTCACTCATCCACCCACTCACTCATCCACTCACTCACCCAATCACCCACTCATTCACTCACCCATTCACTCATTCACCCACTCACTAATCCACCCACTCACTCCAACTCATTCACCCACTCACTCATTCACCCACTCACTCTCTCACCCACTCGGTCACCCAATGACTCACCCACCAACTCACTCATTTACTCACCCATTGACTCACCCATTCACTCACTAACCCACCCACCTCACCACGATCCTGCGAATTGACATACGTGTTCGGGCGGAATGGAAAATATTTTATTTAAAAATCGAGATCCGGCATGGGTATTGCGTTAAAGTTCATGGCACACTTCTCTGCAAAGCCTCAAGATTCGAATAAAAACACGGTAACTGTTTAGACCCACTGAGAAACGATGCACATGGGGTGTTATTAATTATACGATGGAAGAGTTAAGGGCCACCAGCATTCGGATGACGGTGAATGACCAACCCAAAAACCGTAATAAGAAGAGCCAAGCATTTAGTTTTGATATATCTCTGGCGAATTGTTGTGTTAAAGACACAAGATTTCAAAAAGCCGCAATGTAACCTAATTGGGTGGTGGTGGTCCGCGATCAACAACGATCACGAAAGCGGCTCCACTTTGAAGAGCCACGCGCACGCGACTCCACCACCAAAGATTTCCTCCACGCGTTCTGCAAGCGACGTGCGGCGCCTGGGGTGTGGAGCCACGAGGACAACCTCGCCACCGTCCTTGCATCCCATTCCCTCTCTGTCTCTCGTGTCTCTCTGTGTCTCTGTCTCTCTATCTGTCTCTCATCTCTCTGTCTCTCTGTGTCTCTGTCTCTCTATCTGTCTCTCTGTCTCATCTCTCTGTGTCTCTCTCTGTCTCTCTGTCTCTCTCTGTCTCTCTCTGTCTCTCTCTGTCTCTCTGTCTATCTATCTCATCTCTCTCTGTCTCATCTCTCTGTGTCTCTCTCTGTATCTCTGTCTCTCTCTGTCTCTCTGTGTCTCTCTCTCTGTCTCTCTGTCTCTCTATCTCATCTCTCTCTGTCTCATCTCTCTGTGTCTCTCTCTGTATCTCTGTCTCTCTCTGTCTCTCTGTGTCTCTCTCTCTGTCTCTCTGTCTCTCTATCTCATCTCTCTCTGTCTTTCTGTGTGTCTCTCTCTCTGTCTCTCTGTCTCTCTATCTCATCTCTCTCTGTCTCTTTGTCTCATCTCTCTGTGTCTCTGTCTCTCTGTCTCATCTGTCTCTCTGTCTCTCTCTGTCTCTCTGTGTCTCATCTCTCCGTGTGTGTGTCTCTCTCTGTCTCTCTATCTCTGTCTCTCTGTCTCTCTCCGTCTCTCTGTGTGTCTCTCTCTCTCTCTGTGTGTGTCTCTCTCTGTCTCTCTGTCTCTCATCTCTCTCTGTCTCTCTGTCTCTCTGTGTCTCTCTGTCTCTCATCCTCAAATCATTACCTGGTGCGGTGTGTAAACATCGCCACTGGGGAGACAAAGGCGGTCGGGCGTGGTGCTGGCCACCCACCCCCTCGTGTACCGTTACCGGCCTTCAAAGGTGCTCGCTAACAGCACTTGCCCCTACAGTCTGCTGATGCTACACGGGGGATCTTTGTACTTTCAAGTCCCGTCTTCAAATCAATTCTTCTGATAGTCAATCCAATCCCCTTCGATGTATTTTCTCTGTCTCTCTTGGCCTTCCCATTGTCCTCATTCGTACAATGTGCCTTGATGCATTAGGCGCCTTTAAATTAAATGTAAGTGATTATTATTAACAACGATTGACATCCGGGGGGTGGGGGGCTCAAACCTCAAACTCTGGCCATCATCGGCACCGACCCGCAGTTTGGCGCGTGAGTCAAACGAGGCTCGACTCGAGCGATCCCCCCTGGGGGAGACCTCTGCTAGCGTGGACGTCCGCCGCGGGTCGCTGTCAAATGATTAAAATGCGTCACGTGCGGCGAGACGCGAAACAAAACAACAACAACAACCACAAGAACAACAACAACAACAACCACATGAATCACTCGAGTCGGGGAACAGGGCATGCAACGTCGAAGAGACAGAGGGGCGGCCCTGAAAGACCACGGGTGGATGTTGAGCGGTGGCGCCCCGGTGTTCCTCGAAGATGTTGACTCCCTCGCCTTGCGTGCAAGTTTCAAGTTTCATTCATTAGGTGTAGCCCTGTGAGCCACGCGGCTCGAGAGTCGGGTCCAACCGCAACAAAACAAAAACATGAACAGAGAAACATCTTAAAGCGAGATAAACCAGCAAAAACACCCCCACCGTATATCAACGCTGCGTGCAAAAATCCCAGCGTGATGCAAGTCAAACAATAACAACCAGAAGACAATACAAGGGAGGTTTTGTGGGTTCGATCCCGACCCCTGACGCCTGCTGTAGAGGTGTGTGGTCTCCCTCTCTCGCAGTCCGATTGCACCATCAACCCCCCCCCCCCCCACACACACGTTTAGAATCATCGTCACGCGTTTAGAGTTATTGCGATGCATTTCCACGTGATAAGTCGCTTCGTCGGGCTCTCATTTGTGCGCAGGCTGCTTATCTACACAGCTGAGTGGGCCTTGCCTGGTTAAACTACAAAAAAAACTGGTTAAACTACACATTTTTAATGTGATCATGAACAAGGGTTGTTGTCCGAAACGTCGGCTATTGTATGTTATTTTCTTTTGTGTAGCGGTTAGCGCGCTGCGCTATGAAACCAGCGACCCCAGTTCGATTCCCGCTCACGGCCAACACCATTGACGATTATTTGAAATCAGTCCTGGGCCTCCCCTAGGTCGACTCAGCCTCAAACCAGTACCTGGTGTGACGTGTGAACATCGCCACTGGGGAGACAAAGGCGGTAGGGCGTGGTGCTGGCTACCCACCCCCTCGTGTACCGCTCCTGCCTTCACATGTGCTATTCGTTAACAGCACTTGCCCCTACAGAGGCTACACGGGGGAATCTTTTGTCTTTGGATATCCTCCGGGCGTTCAGCATGAGCTGCTACTGTTGTGTTGTTTCGAGGCCACGTGGATCAACTGAGCACGCACAAAGATAAACGAGACTGTTGAGGCAAGGGCTGTGAGCGAGTAGCATCTTTGAAGGCAGGCACGTTGCACTGGGGGGTAGGTAGGGGGTGGCTAACACCACCACGCCCGGCCGCCTTTGTCTCCCCAGTGGCGATGTTTATTTTTTTACACATGTTGGTGGCCGTGAGCGGGAATCGAACTGGCGCCCAAGGGGTTCATAGCGCGGCGTGCTAACCGCTGCACTACCACAAGCAAGCACACACACAGACGACAACAACAACAACAACCGTCATTCGCCACGGCGCTTGTGCCAGGCTAGGTGCACGTTGAGGCCACGTGAAGTGTCGAACGCCCGCTGGCAGGAGGTCACGGGGTAGACCCAGCAGGTGCCACGGATCGACTGACTGTGTCACTGACTCTGTCAGTCGACACACAGACAGACAGACAGACACACACATCCCACCCACACCCCCTCTAACACACCTCTCAAACATAACCCACGCCACCTGCCATCTCCCCAAGGGGGGATTCTTAACGCGTCGCTCGTAACCACTCACGTGCGCGTGCGCGTGCGTGCATGGGTTAGGGCTGCCACCCCTGCCACCCCTCCCACCGCCGTAGACCATTCAATTCATTGATTCGTTCGCCACGCGTCGTCAGCGAAGGAGCCGTGGAGCCAAACGCGACAGCGTTCGCACGGAGCCGCTCTCGCTCAAGGCCGATAACCGGGCACGCATCTCGCTCGGTCAGGCACGAAGTCTCACTCATGAACGCGGTACAGTGGTGGTGGCGTTCAACGTCGACGAGAGGCGCCGGTCGCGACCGCAACTCGCTCACGAATCTAAAATTGCTGCACAACACGGACCCACCTCTACCACAGGCCTTATGGGCAAAAGCCGTCATTTTTAGGGTGTACACGGCGAATTGGAGGAGGGGCGACCGCTTTGGGCCCCGCGCTTGGGGGGGGGGGGCGCCACGCTTTGACATCACGGTGTCAGATGTTTGAAGGCGTTGGGGGCCCCCCACAATACGATTTGCACCCCCCCCTACCTATGGACGGCCTTACCTATCGAATGTTCTCTCCGTGGCCGTGTGGATTTTTTTCTCCGGGTCCTCTCGGTTCCCCCCCCACCCCACTCCACATTTTGAATCAACGCCACGGGTGTAGAGTTATTCGGCTACTCCTATAACTCTCCACACGATGGTGGTGGTGATGATGATGATGATAAGCCCTCTTCGCTCAGCTTTCATTTTTGATGGCAAGGTCGCTGCTGACAGAGAGCTGCATAGCCGCGCAGTGGGGCCTTGACCTGGTCAAGTAAAACAAATTGTAGTGGTAGTAGATTTCACGTTTCGAAACCGGTCCTGACTTTGCTTGCCTTGAAATCAATGGAGCTGAAATCATGCGGTCACGGAAGGAGGTCGTGGCCGTTGATTGAGATGGGTAAGAAATACGGCACTTTCGTTTACAGAAAAAAAATCTCACGTGGACAGACTGAAATGTGTGGGAGATGTTGCGAATCTTTTTCGTATGTACGTTGAACTTCTTTCGCACCGTACGTAGCCAACCGTGCTCATCCGAGGTGCGGGGCGAAGGATGGCAAACTAAAACACAAAGCGCAGTTGGAAATGAAATGAGTTATTAACCACCCTAAGTCCGGTGGGCGCACGGGTGGGTGAGTTAGCGAGTGGATAGGTGGGTGAGTTAGTAAGTCGGTAGCTGAGTGGGTGAGTGAATCAATGAATGGATGAGTGAGTGAGTCGGTAGGTGAGTCAGTGGGTGGGTGAGTCAATGAATGGATTAGTGAGTGAGTCAGTAGGTGAGTCAGTGCGTGGGTGCGCTTCCCGTTTCGACATCGCTCCTCACAAGACAAAGATTCCCCATATAGTCTTAAAGAGACTGTTGGGGCAAGTGCTGTTAGCGAGTAGCACCTATGAAGGCCAGCACAGCACACGCGGGGTGAGTGGCCAGCACCACGCCCGCCCGCCTTTGTCTCCCTAATGGCGATGTTTGCACATCGCACCAGGTACTCATTTGAGGCCGAGTCGATCTAAGGGAGTCCCATGACAAGTTCAAATAATCACCACTGGTGTTGGCCGTGAGCGGGAATCGAACTCGGTTCGCCGGGTTCGTGGTGCAGCGTAGCGCTAACCGCTGCGCCACCGCTCACCACGTGCGCGCGCACACACAGACACGCACGTGCGCACTCTTAGACACTCACACGCAGGCATTCATCTGCAGAGGTAGAGAAAGAGAGAGAGAGAGGCTGCCGAATAATTATTATTTGTCATGGAAAAATCTGACCCATTTCTTTCAACGATGTCAATTACATGAGACGCGACGTTGAATTGTATTGCAATTAGTTCTCTGAAATGATTAATACCTGCGCGTGCTGTGTACTTCAAATCGCGCGTTGCGTTCGCGTGACCACGTGTGCACTGGGGAGACAAAGGCGGTAGCGCACCAGGGGTTAGCGCGCTGCGCTTGCGAACCCGGCCGCCCGGGTTCGATTCCTGCCCATGAGCCGACACCAGTGACGATGATCTGAACCGGTCCCGGGCCTCTGACTTGGTCCACTCAGCCTCAAATGGGTAACCTGGTGTGGTGCGAGGTGAACGCCAGCACCTGCAGTTCGTCACCCCAACTCCCTCGTGTGCCGTGGCGGCCTTCATAGGTGCTCGCTAACAACACTTGGCCCCAACAGTCTGTGTAGGCTATACAGCTTCGGAGGCGACGTCAATTTTGTTGTCAAGAAGACACGTTACAATATAGTATGCAATGAAACTCTGTGTATAAAAAAAAAGAATCCCAAGCCTTCCGTAAACCACGTGATTGCTGTGTTGTCACCGCCACTTTCAACCCCTCCCCTCTCTACACATCTCCATGTCTGTCTCTCTATCGAAACCAGCTCAATTCTCCCGCAAACCACGTGACTTCCGGTTGGCCACGCCTACTCTCAACCCCTCCCCCTGTCACCGCCCACTGTGAAAACAGACGCCGCTCTGTACAGCAGCGGCGTTGAGGCCCTGTTTCAGCCTCTAAATCCTAAACTATTTTTTTTACTATAAATAATACAACTAAACTATACATTTAAAAACGGATACGATAAACTTTTTACTTTTTATTTTACCAGGTAAAACCCTCTGAGCTACACAGCTATTTTTCAGAAGCGACATGGCCACATATGGTAGCTCATTACGTGGAAACATATCGTAGCCAAACATTAATGTGGAGGGAAATAAACCGGAGGACTCGGATAAAAATTCTACGCGACCACGCAGAAGAAAATAAATACAAACTTCAAATATACAGCAGCAGCAGCAGGCGTCCGGGTCGGGATTGAACCCACGAACTCCTGTACACCAGGCGAGGTAGTTAACATCTCGGCTGTCCTAGCCCCTCTGCTCCCATTATTCCACTCCTTCTCCATCCCATTCTTTGCTTTCCCCATTCTTCTCCTTCTTCTCGATTCCCTCTCCAGCTCATTTCTTTTTTCCCCGCTCGTAACCGTTTCCTTGACTCTGTTGCCAGATATTTAAAAAAAAAAATATCGTAAAAATAAAAAAACGACTCATCGCTTCCATGCACACATTCAGATACACGCACGCCGTACGCCGAACCATTCGATGCCATTGTTTGTGCACACAGTTTAATCGTGTTACATTGATTCAAGAACACGGCTATGCTGTGTGCAGACTCACGTATGTGACGCGTGTCGGAACGCGTCCAGAGATGCAAGCACGCGTAAAGTAACGGCTAATATTGAGGACATATCGAGTGGATCTTTTGGCATAATTTCTGCTCAATGTAAATGAAATTGATTGGTGACACGTTTTTTTTTGTTCTTTGTTATTGGCGTTGTGTGCCTGAGTAAATTTGCGCGCGCACATTTGTGTGTGTGTGTCTGTGTGTGTGTCTGTGTGTGTGTCTGTGTGTCTGTGCGTGTGTGTCTGTGTGCGTCACTGTGTGTGTCTGTGTGTGCGGTAGTGTAGTGGTTAATGGTTAGCGCTATGCTGCGCTACGAAGCTGGCAACTGGGTTCGATTCCCGTACACGGCCAATACCAGTGACGATTATCTGAACAGCCGGTTCTGGGCCTCCCCTGGGTCGACTCAGCCCCAAATAAATGACTGGTTCGATGTGTAAGCATCGCCACTGGGGAGACAAAGGCGGCCGGGCTTGTTGTTGGCCACCCACCCCCCTGGTGTGCCGTGCCGGCCTTCATAGGTGCTACGTACTAACAACACTTTCCCTAACAGTCTGTTGAGGCTATACGGGGGGATCTTTGTCTTTTTGTTAGTACGTGTGAGAGGGTGGTGGCATCGTGGCGAGCGCAAGGCAACTCCAAAACCCGCCGACCATCGTTCGATTCCCAGCCATGGCTGCTACAATTTAAATCGATGAAATAGTGGTGTGGTTTTGTTCGCAAATTTCTTTACGGTTAAACACTCTGACACCGCAGTATTAACCAGGGCGGCTGTCCGCCCTACTAGGGGGGTGGGGGGTTGAACCGCGACAAAAATAAACAATTCTTGACTCATACAAAATGTTGATTCAAAAGACACCATGAGTTTGCCTTTGCTTTTCTCGCTCTCCAAAATATGCGGCGAGTGTCCTTTGGACAACGTCTAAACTTCGTAGGGAATGTTGGGGGGGGGGGGGGCACGTGCCATCTCCCCGCAGCGGCTGTGAACATCGTAGGGAATGTTGGGGGGGGGGGGGGGCGGCACGTGCCATCTCCCCGCAGCGGCTGTGAACAAACATCGTAGGGAATGTCGGGAGGGGGCCACGTGCCATCTCCCCGCAGCGGCTGTGAACATCGTAGGGAATGTCGGGAGGGGGTCACGTGCCATCTCCACGCAGTGGCTGTGAACATCGTAGGGAATGTCGGGAGGGGGCCACGTGCCATCTCCACGCAGCGGCTGTGAACATCGTAGGGAATGTCGGGAGGGGGCCACGTGCCATCTCCACGCAGCGGCTGTGAACATCGTAGGGAATGTCGGGAGGGGGCCACGTGCCATCTCCACGCAGTGGCTGTGAACATCGTAGGGAATGTCGGGAGGGGGCCACGTGCCATCTCCCCGCAGCGGC
Organism: Petromyzon marinus; assembly: GCF_048934315.1. Taxonomy (NCBI): domain Eukaryota; kingdom Metazoa; phylum Chordata; class Hyperoartia; order Petromyzontiformes; family Petromyzontidae; genus Petromyzon; species Petromyzon marinus. The sequence goes on from NC_133723.1 coordinate 9,270,491, forward strand.
TGTGAACATCGTAGGGAATGTCGGGAGGGGGCCACGTGCCATCTCCCCGCAGCGGCTGTGAACAAACATCGTAGGGAATGTTGGGAGGGGGCCACGTGCCATCTCCCCGCAGCGGCTGTGAACATCGTAGGGAATGTCGGGAGGGGGCCACGTGCCATCTCCACGCAGCGGCTGTGAACATCGTAGGGAATGTCGGGAGGGGGCCACGTGCCATCTCCCCGCAGCGGCTGTGAACATCGTAGGGAATGTTGGGAGGGGGCCACGTGCCATCTCCCCGCAGCGGCTGTGAACATCGTAGGGAATGTCGGGAGGGGACCACGTGCCATCTCCACGCAGTGGCTGTGAACATCGTAGGGAATGTCGGGAGGGGGCCACGTGCCATCTCCACGCAGTGGCTGTGAACATCGTAGGGAATGTCGGGAGGGGGCCACGTGCCATCTCCACGCAGTGGCTGTTAAGGGATGTCACAGACGAGGCTCACGCCAAAATATGTCCCCAAACGCCATCGCGTTGTCCTCACTTAATCCCCAGCAAGTTAGGAATATATATTAAATATTTAGTGGAGACGCATGCCATTTATAGTTTTAATGGCAATGCAAATCTGGCCACCCACATTATTTTTTATTTTGTTCCGTGGGTGTGGGCGGGAGGGGAGGGTAGAGGAGGGGGGTTGGGGACATCTGCTTTTAAAATTGATTTAAATATTTAAGTTTATTTAAAAATGGAAATTATTTTTATATATACGTACATTACACCATTCCGCTGAGGATATGGGCTTATAAATAATGAAGCAGTTTTTTTTGGGGTTTGCTTGTATAATAGCAAATATATAAATATATAAATCCTGCATTAATTATTTCCCATGGAACATTATTTTAGACCCTAACAGCTGCCTCAAACCAAATGGATTTTGGGGGGGGGGGGGGATTGGGGGGGGGGGGGTTTGTTTGCGGTGCGATGCCCGCAACATCCCACGAGCAATCTCGAGCACACGAATTCAAATGCCTGGCTAGGGTTGCTCCGTCTGTGGCCCATTGTTAGTCTCATTTGGCTAAAATGTAAAGAGACGAGGATATGAATAACAGAGGTTTGCTTTGTTGGGGTAAGATCGCGTCAATATCAATGCGTCGTAAAACCCGCCACCACCCGACACGAGCCGATTAGCAAGGGGGTTTGTCACGCTGAACAAGAGGCTCCAAATTCGTGACTGTTTCGGCACTCGCCTCTGGTGTGTTGGAGAGTTGATCCCGCGAACAATGTTTACGGCACGAGTGGCGTTACGTTTCGCCGGCAATTACAACAAAACCGGCATCATCAGGCAACACACGTGGCGATGTCAGCCCCGTGGATAACGCTGAAGTCTCCGCGCCTTTAAACTATCCCAAGAACAAGCAGCTGAGCGACAAAGCCCTGGCCGTGGGTAGCACCACACCGACGTTTTGGAACAAACAAATCGTCTCCTCTCCCTTGAACACCGTAAATCTTCCTTCCAAATGTTTTATGTATTTATTCCGAAGCAGAAAGATTAGCGCTGGATGCAAACCGCAATTTTTTGCCAATGTGATTTGTCACTTTGATCCTTACCCAAGTATAGATATTTAACTTTTGATGGTGCAATTTTTTTTGTTATTGAGGGACTGGTGCATTCTGGGAATTGTTTATGTTTTTTTCTGTCTCGTCAAAGATTGTATTTGGTATATTTTGTATGAAAAAAAAAATGTTTGGTAGGAATTGATGTACTGATGCAATTTGCACTTATATATTTAATATAGTGAGTGCCACGGTGACGAGATGGTAACTCCCTCGCCAGTTTTACAGGAGGTCGTGGGTTGAATCCAGACCCTGACGCCTGCTGCTGCTGCTGCTGTATATTTGGAGTTTGCGTGTCTATCTCTCTCTCTCTCATCATCACCACGGTGGCTAGGAGATGTTAACTACCTCGCCTGGTGTACAGGAGGTCGTGGGTTCGATCCAGACCCTGACGCCTGCTGCTGCTGTATATTTGGAGTTTGCGTGTCTCTCTCTCTCATCATCACCACGGTGGCTAGGAGATGTTAACTACCTCGCCTGGTGTACAGGAGGTCGTGGGTTCGATCCAGACCCTGACGCCTGCTGCTGCTGTATATTTGGAGTTTGCGTGTCTCTCTCTCTCATCATCACCACGGTGGCTAGGAGATGTTAACTACCTCGCCAGGTATACAGGAGGACGTGGGTTCAATCCAGACCCTGACGCCTGCTGCTGCTGTATATTTGGAGTTTGCGTGTCTCTCTCTCTCATCATCACCACGGTGGCTAGGAGATGTTAACTACCTCGCCTGGTATACAGGAGGTCGTGGGTTCGATCCAGACCCTGACGCCTGCTGCTGCTGTATATTTGGAGTTTGCGTGTCTCTCTCTCTCATCATCACCACGGTGGCTAGGAGATGTTAACTACCTCGCCTAGTATACAGGAGGTCGTGGGTTCGATCCAGACCCTGACGCCTGCTGCTGCTGTATATTTGGATTTTGTGTGTGTCTCTCTCTCATTATCACCACGGTGGCTAGGAGATGTTAACTACCTCGCCTGGTCTACAGGAGGTCGTGGGTTGGATCCAGATCCTGACGCCTGCTGCATATTTGGAGTTTGCGTGTCTCTCTCTCTTCCTGTGGTCCAGTGGATTTTGTCTCCGGATCCTCCGGTTTTTCCCCTCCACGTTTAGAATCAAACATCACGCGTTCAGAGTATCATGGTTGCTATACATTTCCACGTGGTGATGAGCCCACTTCGTTGAGCTATCATTTGTGAGAGCCAGGTCGCGTCTGAAATGAAGCTCTATAGCTCAGCGGAGCTTACCTAGTAAAATTAAAATAGTTTAATTGTTTTGAACATTTAGTGACTTGATTGGCTTTCCTATGCTTTGTGCTACTATCGTTTTTTAATTCATATTTTGTTATTATAATAAATTTCTTAGCCGCCCCTACTGGACATCTGTGAAAAAAATATCTTCATATCCCTTTAGTTTTATTCGGTAGTCACGTAGGTAAAAAAATAAAATAAAAATGTAAAAAACAGAATTAAGCTGTCTTCATTTTCATTTGATTTTTTTTTACCTACGTGACTTTACCGAATAAAACCAAAGAGTATGGATGCTTGCAGTCACGAAAACTTCAAATCTAGAATCAATGGATTCTTCCAAGTCAAAAAAAAGATTCTGATCTAATAAAACACGCGAGTATATAAACAACACCGGGGCAATCTCTCAAACGGGCAATCTGAGTTTACGGTCAATGTTGGTCTAATATGCCTAAATGTAAAGAGACAAGGAAACGTGTCAAATGCCAAATGCACTTTGAGTCAGGGGCTGTGCGGTGGGGGGATTAATTGAGTGGAGGAAGCTGCTCCACCAGGATATGAATGTGGCGCCACGTGCGACCTGTCAAGCACGAAGAGCACACAGCCCGTACGGGTCTGTACGTGTACGTGTGTCTGTGTACGCGTGTGTGTACGTGTGTGTATAGTGTGTGTCTATAGGTGTGTGTGTCTGTGTACGCGTGTGTGTACGTGTGTGTATAGGTGTGTGTCTATAGGTGTGTGTGTCTGTGTACGCGTGTGTGTACGTGTGTGTATAGGTGTGTCTGTACGTGTGTGTGTCTGTGTACGCGTGTGTGTACGTGTGTGTATAGGTGTGTGTCTGTGTACGCGTGTGTGTACGTGTGTGTGTAGGTGTGTGTCAGTGTACGCGTGTGTGTCTGTGTATGCGTGTGTAGGTGTGTCTGTGTACGCGTGTGTGTACGTGTGTGTATAGGTGTGTGTCTGTGTACGTGTGTGTCTGTGTACGTGTGTGTGTACGTGTGTGTGTAGGTATGTGTCTGTGTACGCGTGTGTGTACGTGTGTATAGGCGTGTGTCTGTGTACGCGTGTGTGTACGTGTGTGTATAGGTGTGTGTCTGTGTACGCGTGTGTGTACGTGTGTGTATAGGTGTGTGTCTGTGTACGTGTGTGTCTGTGTACGTGTGTGTGTACGTGTGTGTGTAGGTATGTGTCTGTGTACGCGTGTGTGTACGTGTGTATAGGCGTGTGTCTGTGTACGCGTGTGTGTACGTGTGTGTATAGGTGTGTGTCTGTGTACGCGTGTGTGTACGTGTGTGTGTAGGTGTGTGTCTGTGTACGCGTGTGTGTGTCTGTGTATGCGTGTGTAGGTGTGTCTGTGTACGCGTGTGTGTACGTGTGTGTGTAGGTGTGTTTCTGTGTACGCGTGTGTGTCTGTGTACGCGTGTGTGTACGTGTGTATAGGTGTGTGTCTGTGTACGCGTGTGTGTGTGTGTACGCGTGTGTGTACGTGTGTGTATAGGTGTGTCTATAGGAGTGTGTGTCTGTGTACGCGTGTGTGTACGTGTGTGTATAGGTGTGTCTGTACGTGTGTGTGTCTGTGTACGCGTGTGTGTACGTGTGTGTATAGGTGTGTCTATAGGTGTGTGTGTGGGTACGCGTGTGTGTACGCGTGTGTATAGGTGTGTGTGTGTACGCGTGTATGTACGTGTGTCTGTGTATGTAGGTGTGTATGTGTGTGTGTGTACGTGTTGTATGTATGTGTGTGTGTACGTGTGTATGTGTGTGTGTACGTGTGTGTGGTAGTGTAGCGGCGAGCGCGCTGTGCTACGAACCCGGCGACGCGAGTTCGATTCCTGCTCACGGCCACCAACACCGGTGACGATTGTCGGAACCGGTGCTGGGCAGTCCCCTAGGTCGACTCAGCCTCAAATGAGTATCTGGTCCGATGTGTAAATGTGTAAGCATCGCCACTGGGGATACAAAGGCGGCCGGGCGTGGTGGTTTAGGCCACGCCCCACACCGCCTCGTGCGCCGTTCCGGCCTTCATGAGGTGCTTCTCGCGAACAGCACTTGGGGAGCGATGGTGTAGCGGTTAGCGCGCTGCGCTATGAACCTGGCGACCCGGGTTCGATTCCCGCTCACGGCCAACACCAGTGACGATTATCTGAACCGGTCCCAGGCCTCCCCTAGGTCGACTCAGTCTCAAATGAGTACCTGGTGCGGTGTGTAAACGTTGCCACTAGGGAGACAAAGGCGGTCGGGCGTGGTGCTGGCCACCCACCCCCTCGCGTACCGTTCCGGCCTTCATAGGCGCTCGCTAACAGCACTTGCCCCTACAGTCTGTTAAGGCTATACGGGGGATCTTTGTATGTGTGTGTGTGTATATGTCTTTGTATGTGTATGCATGTATTAATGAATTGCTTATGCGATGTAGCTACTTTAATTTCCAGGGGGGTGGTAATTAACGTACGATGTTTTATTTTGCGCATGTCAGCACATTGTCGCTATAAAAAACATAAACATTTAAAAAAATAATGAATTGAATATAGCGGGCACAAGAGGGAGCGTTTAATCAACTTGAAGAAACTGCATTTAATCCATAATAAAGGGTTTTTTTTCGTTAGATCGCGTAAGTGTAAATGTGTCTAAACCCTCCACCACCCGACACGGCCAATCATTAAGGGATTTGTCACGTAAACAAAAAGCCAAGTCGTTTACTACTTCAGTAATTTGAAGAGTGAATCCACAACATTCACAATTTGAGTAGCACGACGTTTCGCTGTGTAATTAGATGCAGCATCATTGGGCGATTTGCCAGAATAGTTTTACGTGTTAAAGTTCATTCAATTAATCGGTTTGCGTCCCCCTCTGAGATGAATCTCTCCCGCGAATGTCTCTCTCTCTCTGTTACAGCGGAGAATCGGTAGCGAACGTGACCGTGAGACATCGCTCCTGTGCCGTCATCCCTCCACCACCCCCACGCCACCCCCCCCCCCCCCCACCAATAAAAACCGAAAAAACAAACAATAAATAACATACGTCAAATATTAGACATCGTATTCTTTGGTTCTTTCGGTAAAGTCACGTAGATATAAAATAAAAATAAATGACGAATACATTTTATGATAAAAGCTTTTATTTTCTATTTGATTTTTTTAATTAAAAATAAAGGTTTTAATTTAATTTCATTTTAACTTTATTTTTTATTGAATTTTTCTTTTCTATCCACGTGACTTTATCGAAAGAACCAAAGAATATGAATTCCTGCTGTCACGAAAGTTTTAAGTCAATATTAGACATCGTTTCACAATTGCCACTACTACTATTTTTTTTTCATTTTAACAGGTAAAGGCCACGCTGAGCTATCAGAAATGATAGCGGCTCAGTGGAGTGTCAGCTCGTCATCACGTGGACATTTAGAGCAGCCCAAGTTATCTCTAACCGCGCGACGTTGATTCTAAATGTGGAGAGAAAACCCGGAGGAAACGGAGACAAATCCACGCGACCACGGAGGAAAAGAGACTTTTGACTTTTAAACAACTTTTATTGCCGCCAGCAGCAAAAGCACTGGAGGCGATTTCGATACGATTATACACAAAGTCACCAGCAACACAAATGAAAATAAACGTTTCAAATCCACGCGCTGTGGTGCTTAAAAGCACCGCGCACACCATGAAAGAAAAGTCACGTGGTTGTGGTCATCGCGCACGCCAGGGTGACGGGCGAGCGCTTCAGAAGGTGAACACGTGGGGTGCCGTCCACGCTGGTACAGAGAGGGGCTTTTCCGGATCCCCAGCGTTCGAAGAAGACGCGCTGCACATCGCCGACATGTGTGTGGTATGCGTGCTCCAGCCGGAGCCACGCCTTAAGCAGAAGAGAGGGAGAGAGACACGCAAACTCCGAATATACAACAGGCGGAAGGTTCGGGATCGAACCCAGCGGCCAAATACTCTAAAACGCGTGGATGTCGATTCTTCATATGGAGGGGAATACAAACCGAGAACTATTCACGCGACGAAGCGGAGAGAGAGAGAGAGCAGGCCCACTCAAGCTCTACGGCTCTGTTTCAGAAGGGAACTGGCCACAAATGATACCTCAACGAATTGTCTTTCTATGTGGAAATTTACAGCAGCCATATACTCTAAACGCGTGCATGTTGGTTCTAATTGTGGGGAGGGGGGGGGGGCGGGTGCGTGCGGGCGAACCGAAGGACCCGGAGAAAAATCCATGAGACCACGGGGAGAGAGACACACAAACTCCAAATATAGAGCAGGCGTCAAGGTCGGGATCTAACCCACGACCTCCTGTAGACCAGGCGAAGAAGTTAACATCTCCTAGCCACCGTGATGATGATGAGAGTGAGACACACAAACTCAATATACAGCAGCAGGCGTCAAAGTCGGGATCGAACCCACGATCTCCTGCATACCAGGCGAGGGAGTTAACATTTCCTAGCCACCGCGTCGCCCCTTTGAGGGTCCTTGGTAAATCCACTGCTGGATGAAGGCCTTCCCCAAGCGCCCAGCCACAACCGCTCGCACTCTCACTCGGCAGCAATCAGTCGCGCTCCTAGGGAGCGGCTGATTTCGTCACTCCATCTCCACGACGGTTGTGGTGGACGTCGCCGTCCTTGAACTGCCACTCCGTCGCTGGTCTCGACCACCCTTGAGCCGCGATTCGATCAGCCGTGGACTTGTCAAGCAACAAAACCCGGGTGGCCCGGGACAACTCACCCCACCACACAGATCGCCGCCATCGCCACCAAAACCACCACCATCACAACCACCATCACCACCACCATTGCAACTATCACAACCACCACCATCACAACCACCATCACCACCACCATTGCACCTACCACAATCACAACCACCACCATCACAACCACCACCATCACAACCACCATCACCACCACCATTGCAACTACCACAATCACAACCACTACCATCATAACCACCATCACCACCACCATTGCAACTACCACAATCACAACCACCACCATCACAACCACCATCACCACAACCACCATCACCACCACCATTGCAACTACCACAATCACAACCACCACCATGACAATCACCACCATCACAACCACCATCACCATTGCAACTACTACAATCACAACCACCACCATCACAACCACCATCACCACCACCATTGCAACTACCACAATCACAACCACCACCACCATCACAACCACCATCCCGACCACCATCATCCCGACCACCACCGTCACAACCACCACCAACACGCGCCGCGGACATGCACCCATTCGCGGAAATTCCACGTTGCCAGGGCGGGGAGGGGGGGTCGCGGCGGAAACGGATAATGAACATCTGCGAGATGGAGGGGGGTGGGTCGATAATGGCACGCGCAGCTGGTGAGCGCTTCCCGCTGGATGAGGAGGATTGGGAACTGGCGGATTCCGCGCAGCATTTTCCTCCGCCCACCAAAGCGCATTGGGACTCACGCTAAGCCACTCAGTGGCGGGGTCTCTTTGAAAAGAGCAACTGTCTTGGTCGTCCTAACTCTGGCCGAGAAGCGATGACTCAGTGTGGAACAATGCCCAACGCGTGTGTACGCGTCGGGCAAACCAACCTGGCGACCCGGGTTCGATTCCCGTTCACGGCCACCAACACCGGTGACGATTGTCTGAACCGGTCCCGGGTCTCCCCTAAGTCGACTCAGCCTTGAATGAGTACCTCGTGCGATGTGTAAGCATCGCCACTAGGGAGACAAAGGCGGCCGGGCGTGGTGCTGGCCGTCCCAGGCTATACGGGGGATCTTTGTATTTGTGTGTATACGTGTGTACGTGTGTGTACGTGTGTGTGTACGTGTGTGTACGTGCGGGGAGAGATGCTTCGACGCCGCACTTGAGGCCGAGTCGACCTAGCGGAGGTCCTGGACAGGTTCAGATAATCGTCACTGGTGGTGGCCCGTGAGCGGGAATCGAACTCGGGTCGCCGGGTTCGGAGCGTAGCGCGCTTACCGCTGCACCACCGCTCCCCATCACACGACCGCACACACACACATACAAACAGACATTGGAATATATTTCTGAACATAAGAACAAGTTAGTGGCCTATCAGAGCACTGTCCAGGCTCATGCCCTTGCTTAGATTCTGGGTGTATCCCATGTGATTTGTTCATAGGCATCGAATAAAAATAGTAATTGTGATCTTAATAATGAATTAGATCAATGAAACGCCGTGTGTTTTTTAAAGGTGCCTTTCTTAAAACCGACACCCCTGAACGTAAATGATCAGGCTCAATAACAACATTAAAACCACGCAATTATAAGCTTCATCAGTTGAATCTCCAATCGTGCACATTGCAACGTTAAGTCAGCCTGCACCTGAACAAAACAGGCCAATCGGCTACGGTTTAACCGAATTATACAAACCGACGTTCAGAGATGGAGCGATCAGAGAGTGAGAGAAACAGAAAGAGAGAGACAGAGAGCCACAGAGAGAGAGAGAGATGAGACAAATACACACATAGACACATAGAGAGATAGAGAGACTGAGAGAGAGACACAGAGAGAGATACAGAGAGAGACACACACACAGTGAGAGACACACACACAGAGACACAGAGAGAAAGAGATTGAGTGACACACAGAGAGAGATACACACACAGAGAGAGAGACACACACACAGTGAGAGACACACACACAGAGACACAGAGAGAAAGAGATTGAGAGACACACAGAGAAAGATTCAGAGAGAGAGAGACACACACACAGAGACACACACACAGAGACACAGAGAGAAAGAGATTGAGAGACACACAAAGAGAGATACAGAGAGAGAGAGACACAGAGAGAGAGAGACACACACACAGAGACACAGAGAGAAAGAGATTGAGAGAGACACAGAGAGAGATACACAGAGAGAGAGAGAGACACACAGAGAGAGAGAGAGAGACACACACACACACAGACACCTAGAGAAAGAGATTGAGAGACACACAGAGAGATACAGAGAGAGACACAGAGAGAGAGACACACACACAGACACAGAGAGAAAGAGATTGAGAGACAGAGAGAGAGAGACACACACAGAGGGTGAGAGACAGAGAGCGTAAGATGTCAGAATTGAAAAAAATGAATTTAATAATTTATCCTGTAGGAAGAATCCGATGAGTTATGAAGCTCTCCCCCCCCCCCCCCCCCCCCCCCCCACAGATGTCCAGTAGGGGCGCGAGGGGTGGGGGGTGGGGGAAATCAGCAAATGACATCAACAAACGATATAAAGAACAACACGAAAAGAGCAATGGAGAGAAAGGATTTAAGCGAGTCGCTAAAATAAATTAATAAAGCATACCTCAAGCACAAATCGCACAAGCGCACACATTGCTGACGATTTGTGAACACCAAACGCACGAGCTTTTACTTTAAAGACAACAACAACAACAGCAGCAGCAGTCGCAGCAGCAGCAGCAGCAACAGCAGCAAAACAAATCACAGAATGTGCGATTGTGGCTGCGCTTACCCCAAACTGCGGACCGCGCAGTAAGCCCGCTGGGTTCTGCCGATCCTCGCAGCCACAGCGGCGATAGATTTTGTCTCCGGGGGTCACACCGCACGCCGTCTTCGTCGGCGTCGTCGCGCGGAGCTTTCAGACGCCGCCGCCGCTTCTGGGGCCGTCTGGAACGCGCTCTTCCTTGCGATATCAGGAAGCCACGAGGAGCTACTACGCCACTTGTAAATCGTCTCGATTGGCGAGTGCTTCTTCTTCTTCTTAACCTGGGTGATGCCCTTTTTCTGGGAGTTTGCGAGACGTGTCCAGATATATTTGTCAGAAGGTTAAATAATCGAAACACGCAAATTGAGCACGGGGCACGTGAGTTACAACTTACTTTGCTTCATCAAACCCTACGTATTTATTAACATTGTACATTATTATTATTATTATTTACGATTGAGAATGTTTAAATCATCACCTACATTGTCAAACTCATTTCTTTAGAACTCCTTTTTGTGTGTTTAGTTTGATGTCCGTCCCCCGCATCTCTGATTAGCACGGTTGGCTACGTACGGTGCGAAAGAAGTTCAACACACATGCATACGACACGAACGAATGCATTACGAGGTCGCATTCATTACACACAGAGTGCTTGGTACTAATGAACCACCAATACCTCGTCAATGACTAGAAACCATCATCACGTGAACTCTGCTCATCCTCGCAGCAGCAGCAGCAGCTGTTGATTGGCCATCGAACAAAGGAGGCGTTCACCGAATCGTGCAAAGCTTTCAAATGCCGCTTCTGCGGCCGTCTGGAACGCTCTTCTTTCCGATGTTAGGTAGCCACTGGGATCCACAGACTCATCACACCGAGACTCATGGACTCACACACCGCATCGCGCGCTTTCAAATGCCGCTTCTGCGGCCGTCTGGAACGCTCTTCCTTCCAATGTTAGGTAGCCACTGGGACCCACAGACTCATCACACCGAGACTCATGGACTCACACATCGCGTGGCGCACTTTCAGATGCGCTTCTGCGGCCGTCTGGAACGCTCTTCCTTCCGATGTTAGGAAGCCACCGAGAGCTGTGATGCACTTTGAAATCATCGTCGTCCAGATTGACAAACTCATTGCTTGGGAACGACTTTTTGTTTTGAGTTTTTTCTCCTTCCCCCCGGCACCTCCGATTAGCAGATACAAGGTCCATAGAGTTACACAGAGATCTGTAGAGTTGCATAGAGGTCCGTATAGTTACATAGAGATCTGTAGATTTGTATATAGGTCTATAGAGTTACATAGAGTTCTGTAAAGTTGCATAGAGGTCCATAGAGTTAGATAGAGATATTTCGAGTTGCATAGAGGTCCTTAGAGTTACATAAAGATCTGTAGAGTTGCATAGAGGTCCGTAGAGTTACAAAGAAATCTGTAGAGTTGCATAGAGGTCCATAGAGTTACATAGAGATCTGTAGAGTTGCATAGAGGTCCGTAGAGTTACATAGAGATCTGTAGAGTTGCATAGAGGTCCATAGAGTTACACAGAGATCTGTAGAGTTGCATAGAGGTCCATAGAGTTACACAGAGATCTGTAGAGTTGCATAGAGGTCCGTAGAGTTACACAGAGATCTGTAGAGTTGCATAGAGGTCCGTAGAGTTACACAGAGATCTGTAGAGTTACACAGAGATCCATAGAGTTACACAGAGATCCATAGAGTTACATAGAGATCCGTAGAGTTACATAGAGATCCGTAGAGTTACACAGAGATCCATAGACTCGGAGTGAAGCCTCAATTAAAAAAAAAGCATTCTTTAGAACTGTTTGTTGTTGTGTTTCGTTATGTTTTGTAATCAACCCCGGCACCTACGAATGGCACGGTTGTCTACGTAAGGTGCGAAAGAAGTTCAACGTAGGGCTCACACACGCACGCACACCGCTAGCAGTCAAGCGCGGCAGGAAGGGCAGAGGACTGGAGGGTAAAGCCTTCCTCATCAATGCCCCCTCTCCCCTCCTTCCCCTGGGCCCCATGACTTTTAATTAGAGCGAGAATTGGATAAGTGTCCGTATCGAAATGAAGAGAAATTAGCAGAAGTTAAACACATTAAGCAGATTCATGCCCGGCTGTAAAATAAAATCTAATGACTCCGCCTTGTGTTTAAATATATAAAACAAAGACAAAGATCCCCCGTATAGCCTTTAAGAAAGTTTCTTGCGCAAGTGCTGTTAGCGAGCACCTATGGAGGCCGTCACATGCACACGAGGGAGTGGGTGGCCAGCACCACGCCTGGCCGCCTTTGTCTCCCCAGTGGCGATGCTTACACACCGCACCAGGTACTAATTAAGGGCCGAGTCGACCTAGGGGAGGCCCATGGCTGGTTCACATAATCGTCACCGGTCTTCACCATGAGCGAGAATCGAACTCGGGTTTCCGGGTTCGCAGCGCGGTGCATTAACCGCTGCACCACCGCTCCCCACGTATAGAAATAAGGCAAAGATCCCCCGCATAGCCTCAACAGACTGTTGGGGCCACGCACACGGAACATTCCAAAAATGCGACTCGCGTCGTTGGCGATTGCTTGGTTATCGGTGTCCCGCCGTGGTTGAGTGGGTGGATCGGTAGGATGAGTGGGTGGGTGGTTGGTATGAGTGGGTGGTTGAGTGGGTGGATCGGTAAGATGAGTGGGTGGGTAGGTGAGATGAGTGGGTGGGTGGTGGAGTCGATGAGTGAGTGGATGGGTGAGTGGGTAGGACGGTGGGTGCGTGGGTGGTTTGTGTTCGAGCGAGTGGGTGGGTGGGTGAGTGAGTGGGCAGTTGGGTGTCTGAGTGAGCGGGTGGGTGTATGAGTGGATGGTTCTGAAGTTGGGTGAGTGGGCGGGTGGGTAAGTAGGTTGGTGGGTGAGTACGTGGGTCGCTGAGATGAGTGGATGAGTGCGTGAGTGGATGAGTGCGTGAGTGGATGAGTGCGTGAGTTGATGAGTGTGTCAGTGGGTGGGTAGGTCGGTCAGTGGGTAAGAGGGTGGTTGGGTGTCTGAGTGAGTGGGTGGGTGGGTGGCGGGCTTTATGCTTTGTGACTGTCGGTGTCATAATACGAAACGACAAAATTTAATATCGGGGCCGCTTTTTTAAAACAAATAACGAGGACCGAAGCTCCGCTGGGGTGTGTGGACACTTTGGGAGTCACTTGTTAGCGATAAGCCGTGGGGGGTGAGAGCGTTTCATCAGCTCCGCAAATGTCCACATCGTTCGCGAAGTGTCCAATTTCACAGCGAGTTATGTAATGTTCCCTCGGCCGCGTTATCAGACGTCTCGCCGCCACCGGAAGGGGAGTAATTGCACACCTGAGAACACGGATATTGAGTCTCAGATTCAATATCTGGCCTCTCCCGTTCATCGTGCTGGTTACGTGTTCTGCATAGGAAGGGTTGGCGCCGATGTAAAGAAAATAATCACGGTGCCCCCTCCCCCCGCCCGCCCTGCTCCCCAATCCCCGCAACTCCCCCCAAATGAACTTGTTGCAGTCATAAATGTGCGTAAAAATGTTGAACTTTTTTTGTCGCACGGTACGTAAGCCAACCGTGCTAATCGCCTCCCCACTATTCTCCTCACCCCACTTCCTCACTCGCTCAACCAACAACCCACGAATTTACTCGCTCACCCACTCGCTCACCCGTTCACTCACCCGCTCACTCACCTACTTACTCACACACCCAACCACCCATTCACTTGCTCACCCACTCCGAATCAAAATATTTAGACTGGAGGAATCCGAGGAGCTGTAAAGCTCTTTTTCACAGATGTCCACTCATCCGCGTGGTGGAGTAGTGGTGGAGTGGTGGTGGAGCAGTGGTGAAGTAGTGGTGGAGTAGTGGTACAAACCTGCCTACGTAAGCTCGATTTTGGGCAACGGCTATAATCAGTGGCGAGTGGCATTCGAAATGCGCCTGGGCCATCCACTCCATTCATCGACCCGTACCGGCCAGCAGAGGTGAAGTATGGTCAATCAACCCCTACTATGATTATTATTACTAGCCTTCTGCCCGTCCAAGGACGGGTGTATTGGCAGTAAATCTGAAACTTGCAAGCGAAAAGCAGACCGCAACGTGATATACATTGCATCCATTCGTGTGCAATTTGTAAGGCCGCGGTGACTCAGACTTACGGTGTTTGATTAAAGGTTTTATAATCCCTTGTTCATCACGACGTCCTTTTTACTTCGATGTCTCAACAGCGGTACGGAGATCACGTGACGTGAGGGTTCTGCCTTTGTCGTGAGGGTTGTCAGTTGACGCCGAGGAGGGGGGAGGAGGCGCCTCGCCCCCCCCCCCCCATGTGGAGTGACGTCACCAGCCCATGATTATTAATGAGGGGGGAAATCCATGTGGAGGACGTAACCTGTTCATGATTATTAATGCGGGGGGGGGGGGGGGCTGGCCGACGTGGAGTGACGTCACGCACGGGACACACGGACATTCTTGGCTCATTATCGTAGTTAATTGACACGAGGGGGCGGGACTTCACAGGTCTTGGCGGAGCATCATCCCATCGCCCATTGCAATCAGACAACGCGAATTAGCGGTTCGCGAGATTCCTAGCGAGGCTCGACGGCAGTTTTGAAAACAAATTTGGCGAGGTGGGACAGCCGCACCTCCGATTAGCCACGGCTGGCTACGTAGGGCGCGAAAGAAGTTCAAAGAGGCACACGTGGGTGGCATTGTCGCCTTGCGGAACAGGCGCGTCAACGAATCACAAGCCACGCGTTCGGGAGGGCCCTGCCACACACACTAAACTAAACTATTTACGCATTCATTTTAATTGTACCAAGTAAGGCCAACTGAGCCATATAGCTCCTCTTTTTGTCCAGAAGGAATCTGGCTATCACGAAGTGATGGTTAAACGAAGCAGCTTATCATCATCGTGTGGACATTCATGGCAGTGGCAAAATACTCTAAACGGTTGATGTTGATGCTAAATCTGGAGGGAAAAACCGGAGTATGCCGGAGAAAAATCCACACGACTACGGGAAGAAAGAGAAACATGCAAACTTAAAATATACGACAGGTGTCAGCGTGGGGATGGAACCCACGACTTCCTGCATACCAGGCGAGGTAGTTAACATCTCGCAAACGTGGCACCCCTCCACTCTGGGATGTTTGTCGAAATCTTAAACAGTGTACGGTGTTTTGGTGTCTTGGTTTGACGTGGGAGGAGGAAAGTACGGGGTACTTGGAGAAAACCCACCACACTCACACCTCCGTAGAGATGTATTTAGGAATCAAATTGCTGATTGGTTTTCGGTTGAGATCGCGTAATGACATGGCCAATTTTCTGTCGTAAGACCCATCCACCACCCGACGAAGTCAGACAATATACATTGTCACGTGATACGCGACCGTGTTTCAATTAAACGGCGCTTGTGCCAGGCAAGGTGCACTTTGAGCTCACGTGAAGTGTCGAAGGCTGAATCCCCTACTATGCCAACTTGCCCTCCCAGGAGGTCACGGGACAGACCCAGGTGCCATGGGTTCACTGACCGAGATGACTGCAGATGCACTTAGCTGTGCTCCCCTACTGTGCCAAATTGCTGCGTCTTAGCTGTCCGGCGCTCCGTTCGTTGTTGGGAGAGTCGCTCGTTATGACCGGCTCCGGTTTGACAGCAGAGTTCTCGCTCCGAATCAGTGGAGCGGCATTAGATTTTCTTCGGCTGTGCAACGCTGTGTGGAAGCTGCCTGGTCTGTCGCTCCGCACGAAGCTTCGGGTCTTCTCGGCCACGGTCATGCCCTCTCCTCTCTATGCTTGAGAAACGTGGACCCCCCCCCCTAATGGAACATTTTCGCCGGTTCGTAGCATTCAGGCTTGCCTGCCTACGACCAATCCTGGGTTTAACCAGGTTGGATTTGTGTGAGGGGCTCACACATCCTTGACAGATATGGACACATTGCCATCGGTGAGCTCCTCCGGCAGGCAAAGCTGCGTTGGCTTGACTCACGAAGCCCGCAAGGCCCAGCCACCGCATGCCCAAACGGCTTTTGTTCGGCCGGATAGAGGGGGCTTAACGGGCGCGTCACGGGCTGAAGAAGAAATTGAATGATGTGGTACGAGAGGAGTGGACTTGCCAATGACTCACCTCCAAAGGAACGCGCATCACAGGCAAGGGGCTGGTGCAGGGGAGGTCTACGCGTGGCGCGCGACTCCGTCTGCTGCCCGCTACCGCTGTTCTTCCACCCGTAAAGGGTTAACAGGGCGAGATTTTGACAGTGATTTACGCTAACGTGAACACATTGCGGATGCGGGCGTGCGCGTTATTTATAAGAGACGTGCCCGCGCACAGCAATGGCCTGATAAGGGTACACGCGCGCGCGTGCGCACAGAAAAATACGCAAAGATCACCCGTATAGCTTTTGACAGACCGTTGAGGCAAGTGCTGCTTGCGCGCGGCACCTATGAAGGCCGGCAAGGCACGCGTGTCCGGATGGGTGGTCAGCACCATCACGCCCGGACGCCTTTGTCTCCCCAGTGGTGATGTTTACACACCAGGTACAGTGCTCATTTGAGACTGAGTTGACCTAGGGGAGACACACACACACATACAAAACACGCGCTCGCGATGTGTGCCCGATTTTGGTATTTAATCAGAAATAATTGGGACGATCCGAACTGTGGTTTTGGTTTCTGAGAAGGGAAGCGACGTCACTAAGGCACACCAACCAATCAGGAACAACAACAGGCCGTGGCGTCGCTGGAGTGCTTGTGCCAGGCTAGGTGCACTTTGGGGCCCATCACATGAAGTGTCTTATGTTCACGGACAGGAGGTGACGCCCAGGAGTTATGGGTCATCTGACTGAGACGACTGGCGATAATACTGTCAAACACGTGGTTCAAATATCACTGTGCTCTGATGAAGGGACATTACCCAAAACGTCGCCTATTATATTTGTTTTCCTTTCAAGGTCACAGTGTTATTGACGAACGTGGTATTTTCTTCCAAAAAAATATCATTTTAAACTTATGTAATATTTTGAGTTCATTTGTTTTTATAGTAATTGCTTCATAGTGATTTTTAAACTACTTGAATTATATTCTTGTAAATTACGTCATCGCATCACAGTAAGTGGTTTGGCGGGCGTGTGTTCAATACCGGCTCAGATATGCGCTTTGAATGGATGCCAGATATCTGTATTCTTAGCTCAGAGCGCCACGGTGGCTAGGATATGTTAACTGCCTAGTCTGATATACAGGGCGGTCGTGGGTTCGATCCCGACCCTGACGCCTGCTGTATATTTGGAATCTGAGTGTCTCTCACCATCATCATCATCAGCATCACAGTGGCTAAGATATGTTAACAACCTCGCCTGGTACGCAGGAAGTTGTGGGTTCGATCCCGACCCTGACGCCTTCTGTATATTTGGAGTTTGAGTGTCTCTCATCATCATCACAGTGGCTAGGAGATGTTGGCTACATCGCTTGGTACGCAGTAAGTTGTGGGTTCGATCCCCACCCTGATGCCTGCTGCTGTATATTTGGAGTTTGAGTGTCTCTCACCATCATCATCATCACAGTGGCTAGGAGAAGTTAACAACCTCGCTTCCCTGGATTTTTGTCAGGGCCTTCCCGATTCTCTCCCGCCCCCCCCCCCCCCCCCCACATTTAGAATCAACATCACACGTTTAGTGTATTTGACTGCTCTAAATGTCCACATGATAAGCCGCTTCATTCAGGATATCATTTGTGGCCAGTTCGCTTCTCAAAAAGAGCTCTATAGCCCGGTGGGCATTACCTGGTAAATTAAGACTAGTTTAGTTTTAACCACCACGCCACCGCTCCCCACATACGAAAAACAAAAACACCCCCGAGTATAGCCTGTAACAGACTGTTGGGGCAAGTTCTGTTGGCGAGTAACACGTATGAAGGCCGTAACAGCACACAAGGGAGTGGGTGGCCAACACCACGCCCGGTCGCCTTTGTCTCCCCGGTGGCGATGTTTTTATACACCGCACCAGGTACTCATTTGAGGCTGAGTCGACCAAGGGGATTGCCAAGAACGGATGGCTCTTGACAGGAAAAGCGAGCGACTCGCAATGGGAAGATAGACAGTTCGCATCCCCGTTGGGAGGGTCGGGCGATGACTCAGCCCATCACTCCCTCGCTCCCGGGGTCGATAAAAAAAACACACACGAGAGTAGTTGTCTCGTTGGGATAGACTTCGTCGTGTTTGTGGACCAACCTGCCCCCCTTTCACCCGGCCATAGGAATGTGGAATGTCCATCACTGACTCTGCAGGGCTCTACAACGGGAGACGAGAAGCAATACTGCAATGATTGTTGAGCAATACATGCATTGGACTCTCTCTATATATAGAGAGACTGTCATGCGTGCGAGCGTGAGTGATGGAGAGACAAAGGCGCCGGGCGTGGTGGTATTGGCCACCGACCCCCTCGTGTGCCGTGCCGGCCTTCAGAGATGCCACTCGCTAACACTTTCCTCAACAGTCTGTTAAGGCTATATGGGAGATCTTTGTCTTTGTAAATATAAAAAAATGTGTCTTGTAAGGGACGTGTGTATTAATGAATCTCACGTTTAGCAGAGTCATTGGTGACTATAACCAAAGAAATCCGTAGGCTTATTTTATTTTCAGCCTCCCAAACAATCGCGGCTCAAAAGATTCAAACTTTATATGTAAAGATAACTGCGCATAAGAAACTTTCTATCGGATGGGTTTGAAGGCTGTAGAATGCAAATGCGCCGTGAGAGTTATTTATTTATTTATTTCCCCCTCTCCCTCGCGAGAAAATTCAGTGCTGTGTTGGAGGAAAGGGACTCATTAATTAGCCAATAACACCTAAATAAAAAATATATGTCGAGAACCGCAGAGCTTGGGGGAAGCGTAAGGGAAATCTTGGCGGGGGAGTCCCAGAAATGTCAAACATTTGGCTTGTGGAATTTTTCCCATGATAGGCATATAATTACAGGCATAGAAAATTCCTGCTCTTAAGCGCTTCGATAACGTAATTAGAATTTACATCAGTCACTCTTCCACTGACTCACACAGTGCAACGGCTGAGAAATATACATTAGGTGATGCGTGTATGTAGTACTACGAACCTCGGCGACCCGAATCCTATTCCCGCTCACGGTCACCACCACCGGTGACAATGATGACGAATATCTGAACCGGTCCTGGGCCTCCCCTAGGTCGACTCAGCCTCAATTGAGTGGCTGGTGCGGTGCGTAAACATCAGCGCTGGGGGAGACAAAGGCGGCCGGGCGCGGTGGTGTTGGCCACCCACCCACCCCAACGTGTTCTGTGCCGGCCTTCATGGGTCCAAGCTAGCTAACAGCGCTTGCCCCAACAACCGGTTGGGGCTATACGGGGGATCATTGTCATTTGTCTATGTATGAAGCAATCACATCACTCGCAGCAGATGGTCTCTATCTCTCCCCCCACCCCACCTTCTCCCGCCCCCCCCCCCCAACGCCATCCATCCCATGCATCCCCAGCGCTTTAATGCTAATTGGAAAGGAGCAGAGCTGCTAGTTGTGAGCAATGGTTCGTCCGCAGATTATTTAGCAAAGTGCAGCGCCGCTTAAAGTCTACACGCTGTGCACCACAGAACACCACCACCCCCACCCACCACCCACCCAGCCTGCCAAACAAGGATAAAGGCAAAGACCACCCGAATAGGCATACACAGGATGTTGGGGCAAGTGCTGTTCGCGAGCGTCAATGAAGACCGGCGCGGCACGTGACGTGATGCGATGCGACCAGCACCTTGCTCACGTTTACTGCACACCGCACGGGGTACTCATTTAGGGCTGAGTCCACCTAGGGGACGCCCAGGACTGGTTCAGACACATTCCACGTGGATTCAGCAGGAAAAAAAAGAAAAATCGGACCGTGTATTGTGGTTCCTAGCGCGGCAATGGTGCTAACGACTATGCCACGGCTCCCCACAAAAGACAAAGATCCCCCGTGTAGCCTCAACAGGGTGTTGGGGCAAGTTTTGTTAGCGTGCACATATTAAGGCCGGCACGGTACACGAGAGGGTGGATGGCCGGCATCACGCCCGACCGCCTTTGTCTTCCCAGTGGCGATGTTCACACACCGCACCAGGTACTCGTTTGAGGATTAGTCGACCTAGGGGAGGCCCAGGACCGGTTCAGATAATCGTCACCGGTGTTGGCCGTGAGCGAGAATCGAACTTGGCTCGTCGGGTTTGGAGAGCGGCGCGTTAACCACTACACCACCGCTCCACACTGATAAGGGCAAAGACTCCCACCAACACCATATAGTCTTCAGATACTAATGGGGCAAGTGCTGTTCGCCAGCAGCACCACCACAAACAAAGACAAAGATCCCCCATGTAGCCTTATCAAACTGTTGGGGCAAAGTGCTGTTAACCAGTACCACCACAAACAAAGACAAAAATCCCCCATATAGCCTGGAAACAGTGTTGGGGCAAGTGCTGTTAGCGACAAACACCACAAACAAAGACAAATATCCCCCATATAGCCTGGAAATAGTGTTGGGGCAAGTGCTGTTAGCGAGCAACACCACAAACAAAGACAAAGGTCCCCCATATAGCCTGGAAATAGTGTTGAGGCAAGTGCTGTCAGCGAGCAACACCTGACAAACAAAGACAAACATCCCCCATATAGCCTGGAAATAGTGTTTGGGGCAAGTGCTGTTAGCGAGCAACACCACAAACAAAGACAAAGATCCCCCATATAGCCTGGAAATAGTGTTGGGGCAAGTGCTGTTAGCGAGCAATACCTGACAAACAAAGACAAAGATCCCCCATATAGCCTGGAAATAGTGTTGAGGCAAGTGCTGTTAACGAGCAACACCTGACAAACAAAGACAAAGGTCCCCCAAATAGCCTAGAAATAGTGTTGGGGCAAGTGCTGTTAGCGAGCAACACCTGACAAACAAAGACAAAGATCCCCCATATAGCCTGGAATTAGTGTTGGGGCAAGTGCTGTTAGCGAGCAACACCTGACAAACAAAGACAAAGATCCCCCATGTACCCTGGAAACAGTGTTGGGGCAAGTGCTGTTAGCGAGCAACACCTGACAAGCAAAGACAAAGATCCCCCATATAGCCTGGAAATAGTGTTTAGGGCAAGTGCTGTTAGCGAGCAACACCTGACAAACAAAGACAAAGATTCCCCATATAGCCTGGAAATAGTGTTTGAGGCAAGTGCTGTTAACGAGCAACACCTGACAAGCAAAGACAAAGATCCCCCATATAGCCTGGAAATAGTGTTGGGGCAAGTGCTGTTAGCGAGCAACACCTGACAAACAAAGACAAAGGTCCCCCATATAGCCTGGAAATAGTGTTTGGGGCAAGTGTTGTTAACGAGCAACACCTGACAAACAAAGACAAAGATCCCCCATATAGCCTGGAATTAGTGTTTGGGGCAAGTGCTGTTAACGAGCAACACCTGACAAACAAAGACAAAGGTCCCCCATATAGCCTGGAAATATTGTTTGGGGCAAGTGCTGTTAGCGAGCAACACCTGACAAGCAAAGACAAAGATCCCCCATATAGCCTGGAAATAGTGTTTGGGGCAAGTGCTGTTAGCGAGCAACACCTGACAAACAAACAAACACGCGCTCGCGTGCAGCCCGGTAGCGAGTGACTGCGCACCGCTGATGGCCCATTAATTTATCTCCTCTAAGCCCCTTGGCTCGGGTCCTTCCCGTCTCCCAGGTGGCCGCGAAGATAGGAGGCCGCTCAGCCCCGCTAATCCGTTGGTGCTGAATCCAGCCACTTAGGTTGAGACAAATTGCACGGCAAGCTGCTGTACGACAGCGCCGGCGGGGACGGTGGGGGGGGGGGGGGCTGGGAGGATTGGGGGGGGGGGGGCGGTCTCGACGGGGTGGCACGGGTGAGTGAGGGCTGGGGTTTCGAGGGGTCCTTCAGCGCTCCACCGCCGTAGCTGCTGAAGACTCACTTCAAGCCCCCCTTTAAAAAAATATAACACTGGCAGCACGCCACGTCTTTTTTTTGCACGTGACCATCACTCCCTCCCCTCCCTCCACCGCCTCCCTTCCCGCATCCCCTCCCTCACTCCATCACCTCCCTCCATCCCATCCCTCTACCCCCCACCCTCCACCCCCTTTCTCCACCCTCCTCCCTCCACTCCCCCTCCGTCCCCTCCTTTCTTCCCTCCATCCCCGATGACATTATCAGCAGCAGTAGCAGAGTCATCATCATCATCATCATCAAAGCGACGGTGATTCAAATACCGCATCGCACATTTTGTAGGAATTCAACTGTCTATGTTGGGAAGGAATAACTGAGAACCTGCCGTGGGAATGTTGAATTTCCGCAAAAATAAGTTAACATATATCCAGGAGAGCCACGCGGAATCGTTGGGACCACTTTCAGGAGGCTCCTGCCCGCTTCTGGAAGAGAGAGAGAGAGAGACACGTGGAGAGAGAGAGAGAGAGCGAGGGAGAGAGATGGGACAACTCCATCACTAGGACTCCGCTCATCCGCGCAGAAGCGGCAGCGGATTTTGGCTGTGAGCCTTCGAACAAAAGACGGCGCTCGACGCATCATCATCGCGCGGCGCTTTCAGATGCCGCTTCTGCGGCCGTCTGGAACGCTCTCCCCTTCCGATATTAGGAAGCCAGTGGGAACTACCATGCGCTTTTAAATGAGAATCGTCATCATCATCATCTAGATTGCAAATATTCTTTCTGTAGAACGGCTTGTTGTTGTGTGTAGTTTGTTGTCCTTCCCCACCGCACCGCCGATTTGCGCCGTGAGCTACGTACGGTGCGAAAGAAGTTCAACATACAGTACATACACGTCGCGGTTGGCTACGTACGGTGCGAAACAAGTTCAACATACAGCACATACAAAGCGCGGTTGGCTGCGAAAAGGTGTGAAAGAAGTTCAATACAGGGTGCTTAAATTATTTTTTTAACACTTATACGGGACTATCGTTTTTTTTTTTTAAATGTGGTACACTGTAACGTGATAACAAATGTAATGTGAATAGCTTCAAAAAGTCAAAAAAGAGTAGTCTCCCCCACGTGTACGCCATCGTTGTCAACGCGCGCCTGGAGGAATCTTCTCCACCCGGTCTCCAGAGGCCGGGAAGAGGAGGAGGAGGAGGAGGCGGCGGCATTTTTCTCGAGGCGTTGTTGCAAATTCTCAGAAGAGTTTAGAAAAACCTTTCTTCGCGAAGGAAGCCGCCTGTATACAACATGCACGCGACTCGGGAGGAGGAAACGCACAGGGCCAGCGGGAAAGTCGGCATCGTCAACAATTTTCCCAAGCTCTGCGATCCTCTCAAGGTGCTGCCAGCCGATTGAGGATTCTCGGTGTGGGCACGAGGCGGCGGGGACCGACTCGAACGATGTCTCGACGACTCGAAAGGGGAGAAAAAAAATGTTTAAACGAACGAACAAGCTCGCAAAACAAGCGGAAGCAACTCCGCGCCGTACGTCCGCTTTTAAATTAATCTTCGTCGCGCAAAAACAAAGTTGCGTTGTTTGTGTTGTTTGTTGTTGTTGCTGCTGCTGCTGCTGAAATTTGACAATAATGTTCGCGGCGGAGAGAGACGGAATGTTATATATATCAATCAACAACAACATCCTCCCCCTCCCCAAAAAAAAAACAACGCTCAATTAATTAAATGTGTTCAAATCCGCCGAGGAATGTAGATGATGCTGGGTGTGATGGACGGCTGACTGGGTGGGTGGGTGAGCCCCGACGGGCCCCGTGTTCAACTCCCGGCAATTTGTGGGAGACTCCCATCCCCCCAGGGCGAGCGAGAGCCCCCCTCAACCCCATCCACCCCCTTTCTTCCACCCCCTCCACCCCCTCTCCCACCCTCCACCCCCCTCCACTACCCTCCACCCCCCTCCCCTCCCCCACCCTCCACCCCTCCACCCTCCACCCCCTCCACCCTCCTCCACCCCTCCCTTCCACCCCACTCCACTCCCTCCCCCACCCTCCCCTCCACCCCCATCCATCCCCCTCCACTACCCTCCACCCCCCTCTACTACCATCCACCCCCCTCCCCCACCCTCCTCCACCCCCTCCCCCACCCTCCCCTCCACCCCCTCCACCCCCCGCTTGGAGAGTGTCACGAGGATGCGTGGTGCCGTCAACAACCACGGGCATCCACGCGGGCCTTGTGAGCGGGTGGCCGTGGTGGTGGTGGTTGTTGCTGTTGGGTGGCGGTGATCGGTGGTGGCGGTGATTGGTGGAGCACAGGGTGGATGCATCTGCCAATCATCTCAGTCAATCAATCCCATGGCAGCACCTGGGGTCTGCCCCGTGACCTCCTCCTGCCAGCGAGCCTTCGACACTTCACGTCGCCTCAAAAAAGTGCACCTGGCCTGGCACAGACACACACAAGACGCAGACCCCCCCGTGTAGCCTTAACAGACTGTAGGGGCAAGTGCGGTTAGCGAGTAGCACCTATGAAGGCCGGAACGGAACACGAAGGGGTGGGTGGCCAACACCACGCCCAGCCGCCTTTGTCTCCCCAGTGGCGATGTTTACACACCGCACCAGGTACTCATTTGAGGCTGAGTCGACCTAGGCGAGGCCCAGGGCCGGTTGAGATGATCGCCGCAGACACACACATCTAAACACAGACACACACAACTACACACAGACACACACAACTACACACACACACTACACACAGACACACACAACTACACACAGACACACACAACTATGCACACACACACACACAACTACACACAGACACACACACTACACACAGACACACACAACTACACACACAACTACACACAGACACACACTACACACAGACACACACAACTATATACACACACACAACTATACACACACAACTACACACAGACACACACACTACACACAGACACACACAATTACACACACACAACTACACACAGACACACAACTACACACAGACACACACAACTATACACACACACAACTATACACACACACAACTACACACAGACACACATACTACACACACACACACTAAACACAGACACACACAACTATACACACACAACTACACACAGACACACACACTACACACAGACACACACAACTATACACACACACACAACTACACACAGACACACACACTACACACAGACACACACAACTACACACACACAACTACACACAGACACACACACTACACACAGACACACACAACTATACACACACAACTATACACACACACAACTACACACAGACACACACACTACACACAGACACACACAACTACACACACACAACTACACACAGACACACAACTACACACAGACACACATAACTATACACACACACACAACTACACGCAGACACACACACTACACACACATAACTACACACAGACACACACACTACACACACACAACTATACACAGACACACACACTACACACACAACTACACACAGACACACACAACTACACACACACACACAACTACACACAGACACACACACTACACACACACAACTACACACAGGCACACACACTACACACACACAACTATACACAGACACACACTACACACACAACTACACACAGACACACAACTACACACAGACACACACACTACACACAGACACACACTACACACACACAACTACACACAGACACACACTACACACACACAACTACACACACACTACACACAGACACACACTACACACACACAACTACACACAGACACACACTACACACACACAACTACACACACACAACTACACACAGACACACACACTACACACACACAACTACACACAGACACACACACTACACACACACACAACTACACACAGACACACACAACTACACACACACAACTATACACAGACACACAACTACACACAGACACACACAACTACACACACACACAACTACACACAGACACACACTACACACACACACAACTACACACAGACACACACACTACACACACACACTACACACACACACTACACACACACAACTACACACACACAACTATACACACACACAACTACACACAGACACACACACTACACACACAACTACACACAGACACACACACACTACACACAGACACACACACAGACACACACACTACACACAGACACACACACACTACACACAGACACACACACACTACACACAGACACACACACAGACACACACACACAGACACACACACTACACACAGACACACACACTACACAGACACACACACTACACACACACACTACACACACACAACTACACACGCTTGCATGTGAGCTCCCCCCCACTTACACTTGCCCAGAGCCCCCTCCCCCTCTAGCCCCTCCCTCCCACCACGACGGAGGCGTGGCATCGTCCGCTGTCATTGTTCACTTGATGGAGGACGCCTTGATTAGGTCAGTGGTAGCGAGATGCCTCTGGCAATTAAAATAACGCAGACTTCAGAGGTGGGGGAGAGGTGGGGGAGGAACAAGCGAGAGGTGGCGGCAAGTGGAATGCTTGGTAATTGTGGGGGTGGGGAGGTAAGGGATGTTGTGGTTGTGGTGGTTGTTGTGGTTGTGATGATGGTGGTGGTGGTGGATGTTGCTCGCTAACAGCACTTGCCCCCAACAGTCTCTTAAAGGGGGAAGGGGTGGATCTTAGTCATTGGCTGTAATCATTAGGATTATTAGAAAGCTGATCACGCCGAGCTATGAATGAACTGACACGTGCGGCATTGCCCTTGTGCTGCCCGCCTTTTTGGCGTCCTCTGCTCTGACACTGCAGAGACTCGGCCACAAAGAACAACGCTGTCCTTGGTGTAGGCCAATCAGTTTCAAAGACCATGCGTGTATTCCCTTTGCTTCTGTCGGGAAAGTCACGTGGGTATAAAATAAAATAAATCGCGACGTTTCGGGCGCAGCACAAGCGTCCGTCATCAGTGTGTTGAAAGCATGATGACGGGCACCTGACGACGGACGCTTGTGTTGCGCCCGAAACGTCGTGATTTATTTTATTTATCTACCTACGCGACTTTTACCGAAAGAATCAAACGAGCGTGGATTCCTGCAGTCGCGAAAGCTTCAAATCAAGATTGTATATATCATTATTATCATCATGCCTGTTTGATTGCATGTTCACCGCAAGTACTGTGACTGGTCCATGCAGTACTTGGACCCTTGCAAGAGATTTCTTTTTGGTGTTTCGACATCTCAACAAACATTCTGCTTCATTGCCAGCAAGGGTGAAACATGCCCCCTCATTTCCCACGCTATGAGCATCATCATCATCATTATCGTCGCCATGGTCGTCATTCCGCTTATGTGCCCAGATAAGCCTCACCGAGTCCCGCGCCTCGCATTTAAGGATGATCCTGGCCAAGGTATCGCAATAAGTGACCGAGGATCGATTTGCCCGTATGTACATTGGCAAAAGGGATTTAATTTTGTGGGTTTTTTTTTTACACTCATATTTTGTGAGCGAAATTGCGGGAGTGGAGGTGATAGAGGGTGGCGTTGCAATGGTGAAATGTTAACTACCTCGCCTGGTGTGCAGGATGTCGTGGGTGCGATCCCAACCCTGACGATGCATGGCTGCTGTTTATTAGGGCAAGTGGTGTTCAGCGAGTGGCGGCGCCTACGAAGGAGACGAAGACAAAGGTTGCCCGTGTAGCCTCCAACATCCTGTTGGGGCAAGTGCTGTGAGCGAGCAGCGCCTATGAAGGTCGGCACAGCACCACGGCCGGGCCCGTCTTTGTCTCTCCCTAGTGGCCATGTTTACTGCCCATTGCATCAGGAATAGGCAGACTTCGCTTAGCGCGACCCCATAGAACGCTGATTCCTCACAGCGCTCTTGGCATCCGAAGGAGATGTTAACTACCTCGCCTGGTATGCAGGAGGTCGTGGGTTCGATCCTCGACCCTGACGCCTGCTGCTGCTGTATATTTGGAGTTTGCGTGTCTCTCTTTGTCTCCCCCCGTGGTCGCGTAAAAATTTTCTCCACATTTAGAATCAACATCACGCGTTCAGAGCATTTTGCCGCTGATATACATTTCCACGTGGTGGTGATGATGATGATGATAAGCCACTTCGTTGAGCTATGATCTGTGGCCAGGTCGCTTCTGAAAAGGGCAATACAGCTCAGTAAGGCCTCACCTGGTGAAATATAAAATCGGTTTAATCGTTTAATCGTTGAAATCGATTGTTGTAGATCAACAATCACATCGACGTATTCGTCAGCAACATAGGCGACGTTTAGGGCAAACGCCATCTCACAAACGCACATACACGCACCACATCAAAAAGACAAAGATCCCCCGTGTAGCCTTAATGTGTACTTTTTGTGTGCAATTGCTGTTGTACCTCTGAAGGCAGGCGCGGCACACGAAGGAGTGGGGGTGGCCAGCTCCACGCCCCGGCCGTCTTTGTCTCCCCAGTGGCGATGTTTACACACCGCACCAGGTACTAACTTGAGGCTGAGTCGCACTATGGGAGGCCCAGGACCGGTCCAGATAATCATCACTGTTGGTGGCCGTGAGCGGGAATCGAACTCGGGAGACCAAATTCGTAGCCCAGCGTCGCGCTAACCGCTGCACTACCACTCACACACACAAAGATCCCCCGTACAGCCTTCACAGACTGTAGGGGCAAGTGCTGTTAGCGAGTAGCACCTATGAAGGCCGGCACGGCACACGAGGGGGTGGGAGGCCAGCACCACGCCCGGCCGCCTTTTTCTCCCCAATGGAGATGTTTACACATCGCACCAGGTACTCATTTGAGGCTGAGTCGACCTAGGGGATGCCCAGGACCGGTTCAGATATTCGTCACCGGTGTTGGCCGTGAGCGGAAATCGAATCCGGGTCGTCAGGTTTAAAGCGCAGCTCGCTAACCGCTACACTACCGCTCCCCAGAGACAGACCCACAAACTAGCCTCACACACAGACACACAAAGTAGCCTCACACACACAGACATATAAACATGCCTCACACACACACAGACACATAAACATGCCTCACACACACACGGGTAGACACACAAACTAGCCTCACACACACACAGACACAGGTAGACACACAAACTAGCCTCACACAGACACACACAGACACACAAACTAGCCTCACACATACACACAGACACATAAACATGCCTCACACACACAGGTAGACACACAAACTAGCCTCACACACACAGACACACAAACTAGCCTCACAAACACGGAGACACACAAACTAGCCTCACACACAGACACACAAACTAGTCTCACACACACAGACACATAAACATGCCTCACACACAGACACATAAACATGCCTCACACACACACGGGTAGACACACAAATTAGCCTCACACACACAGACACACAAACTATCCTCACACACACACACAGGTAGACACACAAACTAGCATCACACAGACACACACAGACACACAAACCAGCCTCAAACACACAGACACATAAACATGCCTCACACACACACAGATACATAAACATGCCTCACACACACACAGACACATAAACATGCCTCACACACACAGACACACAAACTAGCCTCACACACACACACAGACACACAAACTAGCCTCACTCACAGACACAGACACACAAACTAGCCTCACACACATACACAGACACACAAACTAGCCTCACACAGACACACACATACACACAAACTAGCCTCACACACACAGACACATAAACATGCCTCACACACACACAGACACATAAACATGCCTCACACACACACAGACACACAAGCTAGCCTCACACAGACACACATAAACACACAAACTAGCCTCACACACAGACACATGAACATGCCTCACACACACACAGACACATAAACATGCCTCACACACACACAGACACACAAACTAGCCTCACACACACACACAGACACACAAACTAGCCTCACTCACAGACACAGACACACAAACCAGCCTCACACACACACAGACACACAAACTAGCCTCACACACACAGGTAGACACACAAACTAGCCTCACACAGACACACACAGACACACAAACTAGCCTCACACACACAGACACATAAACATGCCTCACACACACACAGACACATAAACATGCCTCACACACACACAGACACACAAACATGCCTCACACACACACACAGACACACAAACTAGCCTCACACACACACAGAGACACACAAACTAGCCTCACTCACAGATACAGACACACAAACTAGCCTCACACACACACAGACACAAAAACTAGCCTCACACACAGGTAGACACACAAACTAGCCTCACACACACAGAGACACACAAACTAGCCTCACACACAGACACATAAACATGCCTCACACACACACAGACACACAAACTAGCCTCACACACACAGACACACAAACTAGCCTCACACACTGACACACGAACTAGCCTCACACACAGACAAACAAACTAGCCTCACAAACACACATAGACACACAAACTCGCCTCACAAACACAGAGACACACAAACTAGCCTCACACACAGACACACAAACTAGCCTCACACACAGACACACAAACTAGCCTCACACACACACACAGACACATAAACATGCCTCACACACACAGGTAGACACGCAAACTAGCCTCACACACACAGAGACACACCAACTAGCCTCACACACACACAGACCCACAAACTAGCCTCACACACGCACAGACACATAAACATGCCTCACACACACAGACACACAAACTCGCTTCACACACACAGGTAGACACACAAACTAGCCTCACACACACAGAGACACACAAACTAGCTTCACACACACAGAGAGACACAAACTAGCCTCACCCACACACAGACACATAAATATCCCTCACAGACACATAAACATGCCTCACACACACACAGACACACAAACTCGCCTCACACACACACACAACCTAGCCTCACACACAGACACTCAAACTAGCTTCACACACACACACAGAGACACACAAACTAGCCTCACACACACACAGACACACAAACATGCCTCACACACACAGACACAGACACATAAACATGCCTCACACACTCACACACACAGACACATAAACATGCCTCACGCACACAGACACAGACACATAAACTAGCCTCACACACAGACACACACAGACACATAAACATGCCTCATAAACACACAGACACACAAACTAGCCTCACACACAGACACACACAGACACACAAACTAGCCTCACACAGATACATAAACATGCCTCACACACAGACAAACAGACACACAAACTAGCCTCACACACACACAGACACATAAACTCGCCTTACACACACAGGCAGACACACGGAGGCGAGTTCACACACACACAGAGACACATAAACATGCCTCACACACACACACAGACTAGCCTCACACACATACAGACACACACAGACACACACACACAGACACACAAACATACCTTACACACACACAGACACATAAACTAGCCTCACACACACAGACACATAAACATGCCTCACACAGACACACACACAGACGCACGGAGGCGAGGTCACACACAGACACACCAACTAGCCTCACACACAGACACATAAACTAGCCTCACACACACAGACACACAAACATGCCTCACACACACACACAGACACATAAACTAGCCTCACACACACAGACACACAAACATGCCTCACACACACACACAGACACATAAACTAGCCTCACACACACAGACACACAAACATGCCTCACACACACACAGACACATAAACTAGCCTCACACACACAGACACACAAATATGCCTCACACACACACAGACACATAAACTAGCCTCACACACACAGACACACAACCATGCCTCACACACAGACACATAAACTAGCCTCACACACACAGACACACAAATATGCCTCACACACACACAGACACATAAACTAGCCTCACACACACAGACACACAACCATGCCTCACACACAGACACATAAACTAGCCTCACACACACAGACACACAAATATGCCTCACACACACACAGACACACGGAGGCGAGCTCACACACAGACACACAGACACACACAGACTAGCCTCACATACACAGACACACACAGACACACACAGACACACAAACATACCTCACACACACACAGACACATAAACTAGCCTCACACACACAGACACATAAACATGCCTCACACAGACACAGACACACAAACATACCTCACACACACACAGACACATAAACATGCCTCACACACACACAGACACACACACACAGACACACAAACATACCTTACACACAGACACATAAACTAGCCTCACACACACAGACACATAAACATGCCTCACACACACACAGACACATAAACATGCCTCACACACACACAGACACACACACACAGACACACAAACATACCTTACACACAGACACATAAACTAGCCTCACACACACAGACACATAAACTAGCCTCACACACACAGACACATAAACATGCCTCACACAGACACACACACAGACACACGGAGGCGAGCTCACACACAGACACCAACTAGCCTCACACAAAGACACACACACACAGACACACACAGACTAGCCTCACACACACAGACACACACAGGCAGACACACGGAGGCGAGCTCACACACAGACACACCAACTAGCCTCACACACAGACACACACACACAGACACACAGACACACACAGACTAGCCTCACACACAGACACACACAGGCACAAACACACAGACACACACAGGCACACACACACAGACACACACAGACTAGCCTCACACACACAGACACACACAGGCAGACACACGGAGGCGAGCTCACACACAGACACACCAACTAGCCTCACACACAGACACACACAGGCACACACACAGACACACACAGACTAGCCTCACACACACAGACACACACACACACACACAGACACACACAGACTAGCCTCACACACACAGACACACACAGACTCACACACACACAGACTAGCCTCACACACACCGACACACACAGGCAGACACACGGAGGCGAGTTCACACACACACACAGACACATAAACATGCCTCACACACACACACAGACTAGCCTCACACACACAGACACACACAGACACACAAACATACCTCACACACACACAGACACATAAACTAGCCTCACACACACACAGACACATAAACATGCCTCACACAGACACAGACACACACACAGACACACGGAGGCGAGTTCACACACAGACACACCAACTAGCCTCACACACAGACACACACAGACACACACACACAGACACACAAACATACCTCACACACACACACAGACACATAAACATACCTCACACACACAGACACATAAACATGCCTCACACAGACACAGACACACACACACAGACACACGGAGGCGAGCTCACACACAGACACACCAACTAGCCTCACACACAGACACACACAGGCACAAACACACAGACACACACAGGCACACACACACAGACACACACAGACTAGCCTCACACACACAGACACACACAGGCAGACACACGGAGGCGAGCTCACACACAGACACACCAACTAGCCTCACACACACAGACACACACAGACTCACACACACACAGACTAGCCTCACACACACAGACACACACAGGCAGACACACGGAGGCGAGCTCACACGCTACTCGACGGGTGTCGCGTTGCCCGTGCTGCGGGGTCTGCGTAACAGGAGACGCCCTCGCCCGCCTTTAAAAGACCTCGCAAAGGTCCTGGGAATCGCCGCTCGTTCATTTCTCTTGACTTTGCCTCGAGGGGGGCGGGGGGGGGGCGAGAGGTGGAAGAAGCCCCCCCCCCCCCCTGGGCTATTGGGATGCATTGCTGTACAGGTGGTTAACACCGCAAAAAAACCCCACACGTCTCACCACGCACACGCGAATACCGCTACTTGTGCGGTTGAGTGTAAAACACAAAACATCGCCACTGGGGAGACAAAGGCGGCCGGGGTTGGGGTACTGGCCACCCCCCCCCAATTCGTACCGTTCGGGCCTTCGTGGGTTGCTATCCGCTAACAGCACTTGCCCCCAAAAGTCTGTATGAAGGCTATGCGGTGAATCTGTGTCTCTTCAGAGCGGTAGTGGAGCGGTTAGCGCTACGCTGCGCTACGAACCCGGCGGGCTCGATGATCGATCCCCGCTCACGGCCAACACGGGTGACGGCTTCCTGAACCGGTCCTGGGCCTCCCCTAGGTTCACTCAGCCTCAAATGAGTACCCGGTGTGGTGTGTAAACATCGCCACTGCGGAGACAAAAGCTGCCGGGAGTGGTGTTGGCCACCGTCCCCCTCGTGTGCCGTGCCGGCCTTTATCGGTGCTCGCTAACAACACTTGCCCCTACAGTCTGTTAAGGCTATACGGGGGATCTTTGTACTGTGGTGTGTGGGGAGCGGTGGTGTAGCGGTTAGCGCTACGCTGCGCTACAAACCCGGCGACCCGGGTTCGATTTGCCGCTCACGGCCGTCAACACCAAGTGACGATTATCTGAACCGGTCCTGGGCCTCCCCTAGGTCGACTCAGCCTCCAATGAGTACCTGGTGCGGTGTGTAAAATATCGCCACTGGGGAGACAAAGGCGACCGGGTCGTGGTGCTGGCCACCCACCCCCATCCGTACCGTTCCGGCCTTCGTGGGTTGCTACTCGCTCGCAACACTTGCCCCAGTAGTCGGTTAAGGCTATACGGGGGATCTTTATCTTTGCGTCTTATATTAACCCTCGGTCGAGACGGTCTCAAATGAGTACTTGATGCAGTGTATAAACATCGCCACTTGGGAGACAAAGGCGGCCGGGCGTATGAATAGCCGCATAATCGCCTATTGTACCGTGCCGGCCTTGATAGGGAGCTACTCACTAATAGCACTTTCCCCAAAAGTATGTTAAGGCTATACGGGGGATATTTGTATCATATTACTATTGTACATTAACGGTATAATTATGTTACAATGATGGTATCATTACGGTACACACACTGATGGTACAATCGTGGTACAAGGGCACTGTGGTGGCGATATGTTAACTACCTCGCCTGGTATGCAGGAGGTCGTGGGTTCGATCCCATCCCTGATGCGTGGATATTTTTCCGCGTCCTCGGGTTCTCCCTCCACATTTAGAATCCACATCACGCGTTCAGAGTATTTCACTGCTCTTAAGTGACACACGATGATGAGGATGATGAGGATGATGAGGATGATGAGCCCTCATCGTCGAGCTATCCGTTGTGATAGCCAGGTCGCTTCTGAAAAAAAGAGCTCTATATATATACTTCAGTGGGTATTATCTGGTAGAACAAAAACATTGTTTGAATACTGTAGTTTAGTTTTAAATTGACGGTGCAATGATGCTCCATTTGTAGCACATTGATGGTACATTAATGGTGAAATGTTGGTAGCATGTTGGCACATTGAAAGGTCATGAAGACCATGAAGTGGACGTGTTTCGTTCCGGTTGCTGCTGCTGCTGACAATCTGCCCGAGACATCTCTGGAAAATCATCAATCCATGATGGCCATTTCTCGCAAATGATCCCGTCTCGGAAATTACCACCTCCCCCCCCCCCAACTCCCACCTCTTACCAAGGAAAATGAGGTTCTGCAAAGCACTTTTAATCAGTTAAAATAAAAACATTTCATTATCAACATCATAATAATCATTATCGCTCCTGGAATTGATGGCCGGCGATTGAGAACGACGCAGCAGCAGCAGCAGCCAAGGGATCATCATATTTATTCATATTGTGAGGAATCCGATGAGCTACGCAACTCGTTTTGTTTCACATATGCCCACTCGTTCTTTTTTTAATCTCTCTACTGTGCACAAGTCCCGCTAGAATGGCAGCTCCAGGGTGGGAGATGGAGCGACAAGGGAGCTCGACCCGTGAAGGGTGGATCTGTTGCATCGAAAGAAATTATCGCCGGAGGGAGGAGAGGGAGAAAGAGACGGAGGCGTTCATCCAGCAGCAGAGCGAACATTGCTGACAATGGATGATTGTTCGTGTGGAGGAGTCGCTGCTGCTGCTGCTGCTGGTGGTGCTGGTGGTGGTGGTGGCCGTGGCAGGGAAATCGAACTCGTGTAGCAGCCGATTTGGTGGCGCGGCGCGCTAACTGTTCAAACACAAAAGGCGCCCCGTATAGCCGCAACAGACTGTTGGGGCAAAGTGCTGTTCGTGAGCAGCAGCACCTGCGAAGGCCGGCACGGCGCACGCGAGGCGGTGATGCGCGCCGTCGCCACGCCCGGCCGCCTTTGTCTCCCTCGCGGGCGACGTTCAGCACACAGCGCACCGTGCGGGTACCGATTTGAGTCGAAGCAGGCTGAGAGGCACAGAACCCCTTAAGAGTCATCTCCCGTTGACATGCTTCGTCACCGCACGTGGCACTGATGATAGCTGGCCGTTCCCCTATATTACACATCCGCAGACACTGCAGATATTACAGATAATGACCCTGATTACAATGAAACACGAAATTATTGCAATGTACAGTTTATTATATTTTTTTTTATTTTCCGCCGTTAAGCCATCGTAATAAATAAATTAGACGGCGCTATCCCAGTGACTGCGTGGATGGGTTGAGCAGCATCACACGACTGGACTGGCAATCCCAATGATGCCGGTTCGACTCCATCTTCTCGGCGCGGCAAGCAATTTAAACTGTTGTGGGGGGGTGGTGGTGGGGAGAGTTTCAGAAGATAAAGGCACAGGTCTCCCGTGGAGTCTTAACAGACGTTTCGGGGCTAGTCCTATTAGCGAGCAGCACCTTATGAAGGCCGGAAGGATACGCGGAAAGGGTGATGGTGGGCAGCACCACGCCCGGCCGCCTTTGTCTCCCTCTGTCCGCCCAGGAGTATAAATGCACCAGCGTTATAAAGCAGCGTGCGGTGGGGGTGAAGTGTGGGCACTGCGAACACTTCGGAGACGTCAGACCGTCGTGGAAGAGTAGGCCGAATACACTGTTCATACATGGGCTCTCTACCGCTCCCGATAGCAGTAGAGGGATCTTCCACCAGCAGCGGCGTGAGTAGCCAATTGCAAGGGCTCCATCTTTATCACGTGTATCTGTTAATACATTGCATGTATATATGTTAAATCATCCAGCACTTTTGATTCATAGTCAGACGAATGTGAGCTTAAGGGTCAATGCAGCGATCGTTTTGCTGGGGCATGAGGTATCATCACGCCAACTCCGCCCATCCTCGTAGCAGCAGCCACAGCAGCGGCGTTTGGCTGCTGGCCAGTCACCGCGCTTTCAGATGCGCTGCTTCTGCGGCCGTCTGGAACGTTCTTTCCTTACAATATTAGGAAACCGCTGGGAGCTATGATGCACTATTAAATCATCATCTCGATTGACAACGTCATTTCTTCGGAACTGCTTGCTGTTTTGCTTAGTTTGTTGACCTCCCTGCCCCGCACATCCGATTAGTAGCGGTCGGCAACGCACTGTGCGAATGTAGGATTTGGACATTCATACAATGGAGCCATCACTATAGAGTAAATTAGTTTGGTGGCAATGCTGCTGCTGCTGATGCTGCTGCGTTGACAGTGGTATACAAGCAGAGTCAACAGCAGCAACAACAGCAGCAGCAGCAGCATCAACACACTCGTCAGTAACGACGTTTCGGGTAATGCCCCTTCTTCATAGCAGCATAAACAGAGAGGCCAGTCGCGGAACAGATTTGCTGACTATGATAATAATTGGAGGCTGTGCTTATTTAACTCTGGGGGGGCACTGAAGATAATAAAATTTTAAAAATATTTTATGAGATATTTCGTTTTTAAATTTTCTTGTTCGTAGCTGTCGAGTAAATTATAAGACCCGTCAATAATTATCAACACGTATTTACTCCGAGATAACCAAATTTATATTCAAAGTCTATCTTTTTTTTCACGAACAAATCATTACGTAGTTAGGCGCATTAAAACTAGTACAATTGTGCAGGAGATCAACATTGGCTGTCTTATGAATGTACCTGGCCCTGTCAAATGAATGGGGAATTTCCACCACGATCACCGCTGTACGCTCGCGTGAGCGAGTTAAAACAAAAAAAAAAACCTTCAAACCAAAACCGCAATTTTTACTTTTTCATTAAATCTACAGAATACTTAATGGGCTCATTAAATACGAAATAATAGATATATATTTTTTTATCTTGCATTGCAATGGAATTCCAATTTCTTTTCTACCCAAACCCTTCCCTCCCACCCCACACCCCCCTGCCCCCCCTCGCCCCAAACAGTGGATTAAAAAAAATGAGACCCCCCCCCCAAAAAAAATTTAACGAGCTTCATGTAAAATATTAACGACGAGCACGTGGTGAGATGAGCGATACTGGAGATGTAGTTGCTGGAGCCCACTGGCTAAGGCTATGATCAGCATTTGCGTGCTGAGGTCCCGGTAATCCACCCCCCTCCTGCCCCCGTTTTCTATTCCGCAGAAAATGAATGACCCCCACCCCCATTTGTTGACTTCCCATCGCGTTCAGGCTTTGTGCGTAATAAGGTTAAGGTCAGGGGTCACCAGATCGTCGTATATCATTCTCATTCACCCTCTCCCCGCCCTTCCTCTACACCATCAATTAAACTTTATAATAAATATATTGGTAGGGTAGGGGAAGGGATGGGATGGATTGAGGAATGGAGGGAAGGAAAGAGGGGAGGAGGGGTAGGCTGTTGACCTAGTTTTTTTTTTGGAGTCGCGAGAATATACTCACATTAATGATCACATCAATCCGTGAAAAAACGCGAGTGGAGGTTTCAGGGGGAGCGCAGAGGAACGCTCATTGCAGTGTCCACCCATCACGCCGCAGGGCAGCCTCAATTCTCTCTCGCTCTCTGATACTTGCCGAGCATCGCTCCGCTCTGGAACTCCCTGCTCCTCTTTCCATCAGCGTCTTGCTCTCTCGCTCGCTCACTCACCCACGCACACACTTGCACACTTACCCATACGTTAACCCATACACTCACTCGGTCACTCACACCAACGCATACACCCACCCACCCACCTACTCACTCAACCACCCACTCACTCGCTCACTCACACACTCACCCACCCACACACTTACCCATACGTTAACCCATCCACTCACCCACCATACACTCACTCGGTCACTCACACTAACCCATACACCCACCCACCCATCTGCTCACTTAAGCACACACTCACTCGCTCACTCACACACTCACCCACCCACACGCTTACCCATACGTTAACCCATACACTCACTCGGCCACTCACACGAACCCATACACCCACCCACCTACTCTATCAACCACCCACTCACTCACTCACACACTCAACCAACCAAACACTTACCCATACGTTAACCCATCCACTCACCCACCATACACTCAATCGGCCACTCACACGAACCCATACACCCACCCACCCACCTACTCACTCAACCACCCACTCACTCGCTCACTCACACACTCACCCACCCACACACTTACCCATACGTTAACCCATACACTCACCCACTCACTCGCTCACACACACTCGCGCATAAACTAACTGACCCACTCACCTACACACTCACCCACACTCACCCACACACTCAACCATACAATAATCCACCTACCCAGAGGAGGTAGACAACCCAAAGTAACGATTTTACGCTCTAATGCAATCTTGTGCCATTATAACAAAACAAAAATATTCCGAAAGCGGCACGAGATTGATTAATTGATTGGCTCTCGGCGGGAGAGAACATTATAATGGATAATGAAACACATCAAGGTGACATCATAAGGAATGATCATGTATAATGGTTTCACCATTGTGTCCTTTATATGATGTGAGCACACAGTATGCGATGATTTTCAAAACAAACTATTCAGTATATTATCCTAGAGACTCGTTTCTAAGAGGGTCCTGCATTGAAAGTCTCGCTGGCAGGAGGTCACGGAACAGGCCCAGGTACCATGGGTTGACTCTCTCACACAAAGACAAAGATTCCCCGCATAGCCTGAACAGACTATTGGGGCAAGTGCTGTCAGCGAGTAGCACCTACGAAAGCCGGGACGGC
The DNA here is from genome assembly GCF_048934315.1 of Petromyzon marinus. NCBI lineage: Eukaryota > Metazoa > Chordata > Hyperoartia > Petromyzontiformes > Petromyzontidae > Petromyzon > Petromyzon marinus. The sequence goes on from NC_133723.1 coordinate 9,310,740, forward strand.
ACACAACGAGGGTAGGTGGCCAGCACCACGCCCGGTCGCCTTTGTTTCCCCAGTGGCGATGTTTTGCACACCATAGCAGGTACTTATTTGGGGCTGAGTCGACCTAGGGGAGGCCCAGGATCAGTTCATGAAAACGTAACTGGAGCGTTGTTGGCCATGAGCGGGAATCGAACTCGGGTCGCCGGGTTTGTAGCGCAGCGCGCTCACCGCTACACCAACCGCTCTCAAAAACAAAGCAAAAGTTCCCCTGCATAGCCTCAATAGACTGTAGGGGCAAGTGCTGTAAGCGAACACCTAGCTACCGCTCTCACACACGTGCACATCGAACCAGCTGGTGCTCGTACAAAAATAAAGAAATGCATCCATAGTTGAAAAGTTTGTATTTAGCGTGGTTTAAACGAGCGGATCAGAAAAAAAAATATCAGCGCTTTATAACTAAGCAGCAATCTGTAGGCAATCTGTAGGCAGCGTGTAGAGAGAGTGTGTGAGAGTGTGTGTGAGAGTGTGTGAGAGAGAGTGTGTGAGAGTGTGTGAGAGTGTGTGAGAGAGAGTGTGTGAGAGTGTGTGAGAGAGAGTGTGAGAGAGTGTGTGTGAGAGAGTGTGAGAGAGTGTGTGTGTGTGAGAGTGTGAGAGTGTGTGAGAGAGTGTGTGTGAGAGTGTGAGAGTGTGTGAGAGTGTGTGAGCGAGAGAGTGTGAGAGAGTGTGTGAGTGTGTGAGAGTGTGTGTGAGAGAGTGTGAGAGTGTGTGAGAGAGTGTGTGTGAGAGTGTGAGAGTGTGTGTGAGTGTGTGAGAGTGTGTGTGAGAGAGTGTGTGAGTGTGTGAGAGTGTGTGTGAGAGAGTGTGAGAGAGTGTGAGAGAGTGTGTGTGTGTGAGAGTGTGAGAGTGTGTGAGAGAGTGTGTGTGAGAGTGTGTGTGTGTGTGTGTGAGGGTGTGTGAGAGTGTGTGAGAGAGTGTGAGAGTGTGTGTGAGAGTGTGTGAGAGTGTGTGAGAGTGTGTGAGAGAGTGTGAGTGTGAGAGTGTGAGAGTGTGTGAGAGTGTGTGAGCGAGAGAGTGTGAGAGTGTGTGTGAGAGAGTGTGAGAGTGTGTGTGTGAGAGTGTGTGTGAGTGTGAGAGAGTGTGAGAGAGAGTGTGTGTGTGTGAGGGTGTGTGAGAGTGTGTGTGAGAGTGTGAGAGAGAGAGAGTGTGAGAGTGTGTGAGAGTGTGTGAGAGTGTGTGTGAGAGTGTGTGAGAGTGTGTGTGTGAGAGTGTGAGAGTGTGCGTGAGAGAGTGTGAGATTGTGTGTGAGAGTGTGTGAGAGTGTGTGTGAGAGTGTGTGTGAGAGTGTGTGTGAGAGAGTGTGAGAGTGTGTGCGAGAGTGTGTGAGAGAAATTGAGAGAGTGTGAGAGAGAGAGTGTGAGAGAGTGTGTGAGAGAGAGTGTGAGAGTGTGTGTGTGAGAGTGTGTGTGAGAGTGTGTGAGAGTGTGAGAGAGAGTGTGAGAGAGTGTGTGAGAGTGTGAGAGAGTGTGAGAGAGAGTGTGTGAGAGTGTGAGAGTGTGTGAGAGAGTGTGAGAGTGTGTGAGAGTGTGTGTGAGAGTGTGTGTGAGAGTGTGTGTGAGAGTGTGTGTGTGAGAGTGTGTGTGTGAGAGTGTGAGAGTGTGTGAGAGAGAGTGTGAGAGAGAGTGTGAGAGTGTGAAAGTGTGAGAGAGAGTGTGAGAGTATGTGAGAGTGTGTGTGAGTGTGTGAGAGTGTGAGAGAGAGTGTGTGTGTGAGGGTGTGTGAGACTGTGTGTGTGTGTGTGAGAGTGTGTGAGAGTGTGAGAGAGTGTGAGAGTGTGTGTGAGAGTGGGTGAGAGAGAGCGTGTGAGAGAGTGTGTGAGAGTGTGTGAGAGTGTGTGAGAGTGTGTGTGAGAGTGTGTGAGAGTGTGTGAGAGAGAGTGTGAGAGTGTTGTGAGAGTGTGTGAGGGTGTGTGAGGGTATGTGTGTGAGAGTGTGTGTGAGAGTGTGAGAGTGTGTGAGAGAGAGTGTGAGAGTGTGTGAGAGTGTGTGTGAGAATGTGTGTGAGAGTGTGTGAGAGAGTGTGAGATTGTGTGAGAGAGAAAGAGTGTGAGAGTGTGTGAGAGAGAGTGTGAGAGTGTGTGTGAGAGTGTGTGTGTGTGAGAGTGTGTGAGAGAGTGTGAGAGAGTGTGTGTGTGTGTGAAAGAGTGTGAGAGAGTGTGAGAGAGAGTGTGTGAGAGAGAGTGAGATTGAGAGAGAGAGTGTGAGAGAGTGTGAGAGAGAGAGTGTGTTTGAGAGAGAGTGTGAGAGTGTGTGTGTGTGACAGTGTGTGTGAGTGTAGCGGTTAGCGCGCTGCGCTATGAACCTGGCGACACGGGTTCGATTCCCGCTCACGGCCAACACCAGTGATCCCCGGCCTCCCCTAGGTCGACTCAGCCTCAAATGAGTACCTGGTGCAGGTGTGTAAACATTGCCAATAGGGAGACAAAGGCGGTCGGGCGTGGTGCTGGCCACCCACCCCCTGGTGTACCGTTACCGGCCTTCATAGGTGCTCGCTAACAGCACTTGCCCCTACAGTCTGGGGGAATCTTTGTGAGAGTGTGTGTGAGAGTGTGTGTGAGAGAGTGTGTGAGAGTGTGTGTGTGAGAGAGTGTGTGTGAGAGTGTGTGTGTGAGAGAGTGTGAGAGTGTGTGTGGGAGTGTGTGAGTGTGTGAGAGTGTGGGAGTGTGTGTGAGAGTGTGAGGGTGTGTGTGAGAGTGTGTGAGAGTGTGTGTGTGTGAGAGTGTGAGAGTGTGTGTGGGAGTGTGTGAGCGTGTGGGAGTGTGTGTGTGTGAGAGAGTGTGTGAGAGTGTGAGAGTGTGTGTGGGAGTGTGTGAGAGTGTGAGAGTGTGTATGAGAGTGTGTGAGAGTGTGTGTGTGTGAGAGTGTGTGTGAGAGTGTGAGAGTGTGTGTGAGAGTGTGTGAGAGTGTGTGTGTGTGAGAGTGTGAGAGTGTGTGTGGGAGTGTGTGAGCGTGTGGGAGTGTGTGTGTGTGAGAGAGTGTGTGAGAGTGTGAGAGTGTGTGTGGGAGTGTGTGAGAGTGTGAGAGTGTGTATGAGAGTGTGTGTGAGAGAGTGTGAGAGTGTGTGAGAGTGTGTGTGAGAGAGTGTGTGAGTGTGTGAGAGTGTGAGAGTGTGTGTGAGAGTGTGTGAGAGTGTGTGTGAGAGAGTGTGAGAGTGTGTGTGGGAGTGTGTGAGAGTGTGTGTGAGAGTGTGTGAGTGTGTGTGAGTGTGTGTGTGTGAGAGTGTGTGAGAGTGTGAGAGAGTGTGAGAGTGTGTGAGAGAGTGTGAGAGTGTGTGTGAGAGTGTGTGTGAGAGTGTGTGAGAGTGTGTGTGTGAGAGTGTGTGTGTGTGAGAGTGTGAGAGTGTGTGTGGGAGTATGTGAGAGTGTGTGTGAGAGTGTGAGAGAGTGAGAGTGTGAGAGTGTGTGTGTGAGTGTGTGAGAGTGTGTGAGAGTGTGAGAGAGTGTGTGAGAGTGTGTGAGAGTGTGAGAGTGTGTGTGAGAGAGTGTGAGAGTGTGAGAGAGTGTGTGGGAGTGTGTGAGAGTGTGAGAGTGTGTGAGAGTGTGAGAGTGTGTGAGAGTGTGTGTGAGAGTGTGTGAGAGTGTGTGAGAGTGTGTGAGAGTGTGTGAGAGTGTGAGAGTGTGTGTGTGTGTGAACGCATGCTCAGTGTGCGCCACGCGCCTTCTTACAGCGCGTGGCATTTAAAAAAACGCCACACTGAGTGAGCTGTTACGGCTCATTATCAAAACGCACAGAGACAAAGACGCCCCCGTATAGCCTTCACCAGACTGTTGGGGCAAGTGCTGTTAAGCGAGTAGCACCTACGATGACCGGCACGGCACACGACGACGCGGGTGGGAGTGCGAGCACCACGCCCGGCCGCCTTTGTCTCCCTCGTGGCGACGTTTTACACACCGCACCAGGTTACTCATTTGAGGTCGAGTCGACCTAGGTCGACGGCCAATGACCGGTTCAGATAATCGTCGCTTGGTGTTGCTGGCCGACCGCGGGAATCGAACTCGGATTCGCCGGGTTCGCAGGGCAGCGCTAACCGCTGCACCACCGCTCCCCCACACACGCACACAATTCCGAGTAGCAGTAGCAGCAGCAGCGGCAGTCAGAACGATTGCGTGCGCGTGCCGAACTGTGCACCGCTGCTGTCAGTAGCACTCACGGTGAGACGCCGAACAGCCCCGCTCTCTCTCTACCGCACACTGGCGTCTACGCTGCATCGCACACGAACACGTTTCACAGCCTCCTCGGCTCCCCGCCTCCTCCTCCTCCTCCCTCTCGCTCCGCTCTCCCTGTCAAGACTTCATTTTGAAACCTCCAGCTGAGAGTTGTCCTTGCGCTGACAGGGCTCACACCCCTCCACGCCCCCCCCCCCGTATCATCCCCCCCCCACTCAGCCCCCGCCCGCCCCCCATTTGCCCCCCTTTCCACTCAGCCCCACCAATCCCCCCCCCATTAACCCCGCCCCCACTCAACCCCCCCCACACCCCCTCATTCCCCGATCCCCCCACTCAGCCCCCCCCCCCCATTGCCCCCCCAATTGCCTCCCCTCCCCCACTCAGCCCCCCCATCCCCTTCATTGCCTCCTCCCCACTAAGCCCCCTCTCCACACCCCCATTAGCCCCCACTCAGTGCCACCACCCCCCCCCCCCATTGTCCCCCTCCCCCACTCGCCCCCCCCCTCCAACTCAACCCCCACCCGTCGATATTTCAGAATTTTTCATTTAGACTGGAGGAGAAATCCGATGAGCTATGAAGCTCTTTCTGTTGTTGTTGCCACACACGGGGTGCGGCGGGGGGGGGGTCAGCGAGTTACAACGACAAAGAGGGACAGGTAGAGGGCCAAAGCCGAGAGGAGTGAAACCTTCCTGCTGTGAAGTGACGAGAAACCAATATCATCAATAATAGATGACTTTGGGGTTAGAACGCGTAAATATATAAATGTGGCGTCGTTAAACCCGCCACCACCCGACACAGCCCGTTAGTAAGGTGTGTCACGTGAACAGAACGTGCCAATTCGTTACTAGTACACATTTCAAATCTGGCTGTCCGCCTGATTAAGCTAGTTATGATTACTGGCGAAACGTCGTTCTCAGATTGTAAATGTTGTGGCTTGGCTCTCCAACACACCGGTGTTGCTGTACTAGTGACAAATTGGCCACGTTCTGTTTACGTGACAACCCTTACTAGTTGGCTGTGTCGGGTGGTGGTTGGTTTAACGGCACATTTATATTTACGAAATCTAACCGACAAACCTCTATTATGGATGATGTTGGTCGCGAAAGCCTTCTAATGTATTAAGCAAATCAATATTAATTAAGGTAAGTACAGATAGCATAAGCGCAATAAACAAATCCTGCCAATTTTGAATCACCCAATGCAAACTTGGGGCAATGCTGCAAAACACAATGAGACTCTTTATTTACTAATTTTATTTTATTTTACCACGTAAGGTCCACTGAGCTATGCAACCCCTTTCGTCAGAAGGTGACCTCGCTATCGCAAATGACAGCAAAAATACGAAGTGGGCTCATCATGATCATCGTGTGGAAATTGAAAGCAGGCAAATCCTCTAAACGCGTGACGTCGATTCTCCTACACGTGGAGAGAACAAAGCCGCAGAAGGCCCGGAAAAAATCCACGCGACCTCGGAGAGAGAGAGACACTGCAAACTCCAAATATACAGCAGCAGGCATCAGGGTCGGGATCTAACCCCCGACCTCCTGCATACCAGACGAGGTAGTTAACATCTCCTAACCACCGTGGTAATGATGAGAGGGAGAGACACTGCGAACTCCAAATATACAGCAGCAGGCATCAGGGTCGGGATTTAACCCACGACCTCCTGCATACCAGGCGAGGTAGTTAACATCTCCTAGCCACCGTGGTGATGATGAGAGGGAGAGACACGCAACCTCCAAATACACAGCAAGCGTCAGGGTCGGAATCGAACCCACGACCTCCTGTTTGCCAGGCGAGTGAGTTAACATCTCCTAGCCACCGCGGCGCCCGTAGACCGGAGGAATCCGATGAGCTATAAAGCTCCTTTTTGACGGATGCTCAGTATGGGCCGGGTTGGCAAGTTATAACAACAAACAATACAACAAAAACCGGTGGGCAAGGCGGCGGAAGACAACACCACAACAGTGCCAGACCACACCGAGAAAACACCGCACAGCAGTAGTAGTCCCTCAACGAGACTACACATTCAACTATCGATGATGCCACGGGTGAGGATGCAATGTTACAAACCAAATGTGGTCTGTGTCCCAGAACTCGTCCTCTGCGTCAGGATATAGACCTGAGACCAAGAAGCAGGTCTCCCTTAGAATCGCCCCAATGTATTATTCAAATATACAAAAGGGTAATCTGGAAGGGGGTGGAGGGGGGGCAGGAGGGGGAGAGGGGGTGGGGGCAGGGGGGGTCATCCCTTGACCCCCCCCCCTCCCTGGTTCGCATCCCATCAGCTCCAATTTGCCTAGAGGGACACAGCGGGTTGGGCAATAGACGCGATGCTTTCCAGGAATTACAGGTCCATTGATCGACAGGTCACCAATATATGAACAAATATAACTATATATATTTGATACTTACATATATATACAGGAGTGCCCCCAAAAGTTAGGATACGTTGGGTTATTTCGTTTACCTTAACACAGGTATGAAAACTTTGCAATTGTTTCATATGTTGTCAATTATTATCATGATTAAATATACTTCATTTTTTTGTTGTTGCCCAGATTGACATTCAAACAAAGATTCTGATTCTGACCCAACTGAGACAAAAATTACTTATGACTGTTCAACGATTGGACACCTGTTGGACTTTAAAAAAAAATATAAAAAAGGTCCTAAATTGATTTTCAGCTTCCGTAGTTCTTTCGGTAAAGTCACGTGGGTAGAAAATAAAAATAAATCACGACGTTTCGATCGCAACAGAAGCAACCGTGACCAGGCGAAACAAACGCAGGAGGAGCACTGCTGTGTTTGTCCCACCTGATGACGGCTGCTTGTGTTGCGATCGAAACGTCGTGATCTATTATTATTTTCTACCCACGTGACTTTACCGAAAGAACCAAAGAGTATGAAGTCCTAAATTAATATTAAAAAGAGAATTCATGCACGCATACATAATGTATGATGCATTAACGTTAATGGAAGTCAGTTTGAACACGTGTTAAAATAAATGAAATAACCCCATGTAATTTGGTAAAATCATGAAATAACCCAATATGTATTCTTTGAGTCTTTCGCTAAAGCCACGTACGTGACTTTAACAAAAGACCCAAAGAATATGAGTTCCTGCAGTCAGGAAAGCTTTAAGTCAAGATTTAACCCCATATGCCCGAACTTTTTGGGCCACCCTTTACATATATAAGTGTTATATATAGTAACGTAATTGCACAGGGTCCAAAGGCTCAAAAACGTCAACGGGCTAGCAACAAACAGCACTCTGAAAGGTGCTTAATAAATAAGCGGTTGACGTTTGTTGTCTCATCCAGTAATGTGGTCAACCACTACAGCACTGCAGCTCACAACAACACCCACTCACTCAACCACTCACTCACTCAACAACTTACTCACTCGACAACTCACTCAACAACTTACTCTCTCAACCACTCACTCAACCACTCACTTACTCAACCACTAACTCACTCAACCACTCAGTTAACCACTCATTAACCACTCACTCACTCAATCACTCACTTAACCACTCACTCAACCACCAACTCAAACACTCACTCAACCACTCACTCAACAACTTACTCACTGAACAACTCATTCACTTAACCACTCACTCAACCACTCACTCACTCAACCGCTCACTCACTCAACCACTCACTCACTCAACCACTCACTCAGACACACACTCAACAACTCACTCACTCAACCACTCACTCACTCAACCACTCACTCACTCAACCACTCACTCAACAACTAATTCACTTAACCTCTCAATCAACCACTCAGTCACTCAACCACTCACTCAACAACTCACTCGACAACTCACTCACTCACTCAACCACTCACTCAGCCACACACTCATCAACTCACTCACTCACTTAACCACTCACTCAGCGACTCACTCACTCAGCCACTCACTCAATCACTCACTCACTCAACCACTCACTGAGCCACTCAATCACTCAACCACTCACTCAACCACTCAACCACTCACTCAAACACTCACTCAACCACTCGCCCATTCACTAACTCCACCACTCACTCAACCACTCACCCAATAAACCACTCACTCAACCACTCGCCCATTGACTCACTCACTCAACCACTCACTCACTCAACCACTCACTCACTCAACCACTCACTGAACCACTCAATCACTCAACCACTCACTCAACCACTCACTCAACCACTCACTCAACCACTCACTCAACCACTCGCCCATTCACTAACTTCACCACTCACTCAACCACTCACCCAATAAACCACTCACTCAACCACTCGCCCATTGACTCACTCACTCAACCACTCACTCAGCCATTCACTCACTCAACCACTCACGCACTCACTCACTCACTCACCCACTCACTGACTCAACCACTCAGGCACTCAACCACTCACTCAACCACTCACTCTACCACTTAGTCAACCACTCACTCAGCGACTCACTCACTCAACCACTCAAACAACCACTCAGTCACTCAACCACTCACTCAACCACTCATTAACCACTCACCCATTCATTAACTCAACCACTGACTCAACCACTAATTCAATAAACCACTCACTCAATCACTCGCCCATCGATCACTCACTCAACCACGAACTCGTCCATTCACTCACTCACTCAACCATTCCCTCATTCCTTCACTCACTCAACCACTCACTCACTGGCAGCCAAACAGACAGCAGCTGTGGATACAGCTGCAGTAGCGAGCCGGCTGTGTGTTCACTCGTCGTGGCTGTATCTGGGCGAGGAGCCGTGTCAGCCGAATGCCAGGAAACCCTCTGCAATTCGCCGAAGCTCGCGACGGCCAGAATTCAAGTTCAAGGCTGATTCCTGCCGCCTGCCATTGATGGCTCCCCTCCATCTGTCAGCTCAAAACCCACCATGATCCTTACGCCGTGCACCCCCCGCCCCCCCCGCCCCCCCGCCAGTCCCACCACCCCTGGGATTGGAGGCGACGGGAAGCGGCGGCGGGGCGGTGGGGTGAGATGAGAGATGATGGAGGAGGAAGAGGAGGAGTGAGATGGGGAGGTGCCGATGGAGAGACAATTCTGCGCGTAAAAAGAAAACATGTTCGTCTTTGAGCGGCCTCGTCACCTCGACTCAAGCGAACAATCGGCGGAAGAATTTTTTGTTCAAAATATTAATCGGAACCCAAACCCCCACCCCCCCCCCCCCCGGTTCCAGTGGTGGAAATTCCACATTCTCATGGTGGGGGTGGGGGGGGGGGGTGGAGGGGGCTTGGTTATTCTTTTAGACGATCGTTGTTGAGATTCCGCAATGTGGTGGTAGGGTTAACCACCACAGCGGTATAAATGATGATTGTTGACATTGTTGACATCGTGATGATGATGCGGCGAGGGTGGTGAAGATGTCTGTCGTGGTGGAGGTGATGGTAGCAATTAAGGGAAAAGCAGACACCAGAACTAACACTAACCACACTAACCACACTAACCACCCAGACACTAACCACACTAACCACACTAACCACCCAGACACTAGACACTAACCACACTAACCACACTAACCACCCAGACACCAGCCCTAACCACACTAACCACACTAACCACCCAGACACCAGACCTAACCCTAACCACACTAACCACACTAACCACCCAGACACTAGACACTAACCACACTAACCACACTAACCACCCAGACACCAGCCCTAACCACACTAACCACACTAACCACACTAGCCACCCAGACACTAGACCTAACACTAACCACACTAACCACACTAACCACCCAGACACTAGACCTAACCACACTAACCACACTAACCACACTAACCACCCAGACACTAGACCTAACCCTAACCACACTAACCACCCAGACACTAGACTTAACCCTAACCACACTAACCACCCAGACACTAGCCCTAACCACACTAACCACACTAACCACCCAGACACTAGCCCTAACCACACTAGCCACCCAGACACCAGCCCTAACCACACTAACCACACTAACCACCCAGACACTAGCCCTAACCACACTAACCACACTAGCCACCCAAACACCAGCCCTAACCACACTAACCACACTAACCACCCAGACACTAGCCCTAACCACACTAACCACACTAACCACCCAGACACCAGCCCTAACCACACTAACCACACTAGCCACCCAGACACTAGCCCTAACCACACTAACCACACTAACCACCCAGACACCAGCCCTAACCACACTAACCACACTAGCCACCCAGACACCAGCCCTAACCACACTAACCACACTAGCCACCCAGACACTAGCCCTAACCACACTAACCACACTAACCACCCAGACACCAGCCCTAACCACACTAACCACACTAGCAACCCAGACACTAGCCCTAACCACACTAACCACACTAACCACTCAGACACTAGCCCTAACCACACTAGCCACCCAGACACCAGCCCTAACCACACTAGCCACCCAGACACTACCCCTAACCACACTAACTTTAAATTTTTATTTAAAGCTTTCATGACTGCAGGGATTCATCTTCTGGGTTCTTTCGGTAAAGTCACGTAGAATGGAGATAAAATAATAAAAATAATAATAATAACAGAATATAATTCTCACGACGTTTCGGCCACAACACAAGTAGCCTTCATTGAACGTGATTTTTCGTGAAATAACCCAGAACACACTAACTTTTCTATACTTTGCACAGCTGTCCGTGTCCACCAGCCGCCATGGTGGACCTAGATGGAGTGGTGTGGCCCGAAGCAGGCCCAGCCACCCTTTGTTGCCAACCAACGCTTCTGTATTAATGTCAAGGCCGAGTCGGGCAGGGTTACTAAGACCTATCCAAATAATCCGTGGCCCTATTAGGCGGGGTTGGAGTGAGCGGGAATCGAACTCGTGTGTGTGTGTGACGAAGGGGTGGGGATTCGTAGTACAATGCGCTAACCACTGCGCCACCGCTCCCCGGAAATAAATAAAAAATATCCCCCGTATAGCCTTAACAGACTGTCGGGGCAAGTGTTGTTAGCGAGCACCTATGAAGGCCGGCACGGCACACGAGGGGGTGGGTGGCCAGTTACCACGCCCGACCGCCTTTGTCTCCCCAGTGGCGATGTTTACACACCGCACCAGGTACTCATTTGAGGCTGAGTCGACCTAGGGCGGCGGCCCCGGACCGGTTCAGATAATCGTCACTGGTGCTGGTGGCCGTGAGCAGGAATCGAACTCGGGACGCCGGGTTCGCAGCACAGCGGAGCGCTAATCACTGCGCCACCGCTCCCCAGCGCACGCACACACACACAACAAACACACACACAATACACACACTCACAATACACACACACAATACACACACACAACACACACAATACACACACACCACACACAACACAAACTCACAATACACACACACACACAACACACACTCACAATACACACACACAACACACACACACAACACACGCACACAATACACACACACAACACACACACAATACACACACACCACACACACACAACACACACTCACAATACACACACAACAAACACATACTCACAATACACACACAGAACACACACAATACACACACACCACACACACACACAACACACACTCACAATACACACACACAACACACACAACACAAACTCACAATACACACACACAACACACACTCACAATACACACACACAACACACACACACAACACACGCACACAATACACACACAATACACACACAATACACACACACAACACACACACAATACACACACACCACACACAACACAAACTCACAGTACACATACACACAACACACACTCACAATACACACACACAACACACACACACAACACACGCACACAATACACACACACAACACACACACAATACACACACACCACACACACACAACACACACTCACAATACACACACAACAAACACACACACACAACACACACTCACAATACACACACACAACACACACAATACACACACACCACACACACACAACACACACTCACAATACACACACACAACACACACAACACAAACTCACAATACACACACACAACACACACTCACAATACACACACACAACACACACACACAACACACGCACACAATACACACACAATACACACTGACAATACACACACAATACACGCAATACACACAACACACACATACGCACACAATACACACACAATACTCACACAATACACACACAATACACACAACACACACACACACAACACGCACACGACACACACAATATACACACACACAGCACACACAATACACACAACACACACACAACACGCACAATACACACACACACAACACACGCACACAATAAACACACAATACACACACACAGCACACACAATACACACAACACACACACACAACACGCACAATACACACACACAACACACGAGGCGATGTCCCCCCTCTCAAATCTGTTTTCCGACGCAGTTTTTTTTCTTCGTTTTAACGCAAACAGCTTGGAAATTCGACGGCAAATCGCTACCCTAACCTTGTTAGCGCGGCTACTAAAATATGAATTAGCATAAAATATGCATTTCGGCTTTGAGCAGAAATTAACACTCGTAAAACGCGGAGGTTTCGGCCGACGATTCGTCTCTCGCGAAGCGTAATAAACAGGCGATGTAATAGGCATATGAATTTTTTAGAGCGAGAGAATAAAACATTAAATAGCTCCACAATGGACGGGTGGTGGTTGGAGGTGGTGGTGGTGGTGGTCTGGGGAGGGGGGGTGAGTTTGAGTGGGTGCGGGTGGTTGAGATTTAGAGACTTCAAGTGTGGAAACGAATTTGGCATGTTTAACATTAATGAGCAGTCGCCCTTCTTTCTCACCATGATCGTGGCCATCATCACCATCATCATCACCATCATCCTGACCACCACCATCATCCTCATCATCATCATCCTCACCACCACCATCATCCTCAACATCATCCCCATCACCATCATCCTGACCATCATCATCATCCTCACCGCCATCATCATCCTCACTACCATCATCCTCACCACCACCATCATCCTCACCATCTTGTCGTACGTAAGCGTCACCTCCTCGCCTGGGGTCACGTGAAGGGGGTAACCGAGGAATTGAAAATCTGACCTCTGATGCGAGATTTACTCACGGATTACAAGTCGGTGTGTGTGTGTGTGTACGAACTTCTTTCGCACCGTACGCAGCCAAACCGTGCTCAACGCCACGCAAACGTATCACAATACGCAATTATTCAGAAATCAGTTTCCGATCCACATTTACAAGTGGCTTCCTAACATCGGAAGGCGAAGAGCGTTCCAGACGGCCCGCAGAAGCGTCATGTGAAAGCGCCGCGCCACGATGCCGTGACCACCGTCTCGATGGCTTACCAACACGGCCGCCGCCGCCGCCGCTGCTGCTGCTGCTGCTAGGATGATGAGAGCGAACAACGGTGCACAGCTCCCTGACGAGGGTCAGCGGGGCGTTTGCGGTGCATTTGTGGCGAGCGCTTTGCGTGTAGCGATCGCGACCTGATAACAACGATGCATTCGTTCGGCAACGAGGCGCCGAGGCGGCAAAAGCCGGCACCTGGACGGATCTTGCAGTGTCCGTCAGGACGTGAGCCCAGAGACTTCTGTGCGCGCTGTGTATGTGCGTTGTTTTTTTTCTTTCTTTCTTCCAGACGGCCCGAAGAGTCGTAGTGAGTCGCAATGAACGACCGTTGTCGTGGCGAATAGAGTTTCGTGTCATGGTCCGTGTCATCACTGCTGTGGTAGTCACGACAAAGACAAAGATATACCCTCCCCCTGCCCCCCCCCCACCGTATGACCTCAACAGACTGTTGGGGCAAGTGCCATTCGCGAGTAGCACCTGTGAAGGTCAGCATGGCAACACGAGGGCATGGGGTGAAATTACGATATTGTCACGCGACTCTTCATGAAAGAGGCCAACTCGTGCTCAATAAATGATACAGGCGGAGGGAATGTGTGGAGGCAAAGTATTTGCCATGACAGATGCATGGTTACGTTCGAGGAAATTACGATCATTTATTTAAAACGAAACTATGGGATTATTAAATTTTTGTCTTTACCGAGATAAGGCCCACTGAGCTGCAATATGGCTCTTTTTTTTGCTGAAGCGACCCCTGGCCACAAATGATAAGCGCAACAAAGCGGCTCATCATCGCGTGGAAATGCAAAGCAGACAAACATTCGAAACGCCCGACGTTCATTCTCAATGTGGAAGGGAAGGAAATCGGAGGACCCGGAGAAAAATCCACGCGACCACGGGGAGAGAGAGAGAGACACGCAAACTCCAAATGTACAGCAGCAGGCGTCAGGGGTCGGGATCGGGATCGAACCCACGAACTCCTGCATACCAGGCGAGGTAGTTAACATCTCGGCCACCGCGGCGATGTCTAAGATTTAAAAGATGTTTGAAGTTTAAACAAAAAAAAATAATGAAACGCACTTAGCGAGACGAACGATCGTAAATTGTGGTCGTACAACAGAGCAGGCGACGCGAGTTCCGTTCAACTTTTCGAGTGAAAAATTATTGCATTAACAAAAAATTGAATAACGCTGCAATTAATGAAAATAATAAGTCTTGCCCGAAATAGGGTAATAATGCAGAGAATTGTGGAATATTTATAGGATTCGGGTCATATTCAAAAGCAGAGGGGTGGGGTCGAACCTGCGGCTCGGGAGTGGTCGCATGTATCTCTCTTGGGCGACTGCTTCGTCTTCTTCTTCTTCGTAACCATTATTGAAATATTGAGGGGGGGTTCCCACCAAATTCGCAACAAAAAACGTGTTTTCTTGTTATTTTGCAGAGACGTTGAAGGGCGTACGCAGGTTAGAGGTAGTAGCCACGCTGATTCATTCTCGACAATTGATGTATGACCTATGATTTTTTATTTCATTTTTTTATTTTTTAGCATGTAAGACCCACTGGGCTACACAGCTCTTTTTTCAGAGGTGACCTGGCTATCGCAAATGAAAGCTGAACGAGGTAGCTCACCAGCGCGTGGAGATTTATAGCGGGCTAATACTCTAGACGCGTGGCGATGTCGAGTCTGAATGTGGAGGGGGGGAAACCGGAGGACCCGGAGAAAAATCCACGCCACCACGGGGAGAGAGAAAGAGAGAGACACGCAAACTCCAAATATTCAGCAGCAGACGTCAGGGTAGGGATGAAACCCACGACCTCCTGCATACCAAGCGAGGTAGTTAACATCTCCTAGCCACCGTGATGATGATGAGAGAGAGAGACGCAAACTCCAAATACACAGCAAGCGTCAAGGTTGGGATTGAACCCACGACTTCCTGTATACCAGGCGAGGTAGTTAACATCTCTTAGCCACCGTGATGATGACGAGAGAGAGACACGTAAACTCCAAATACACAGCAGGCGTCAAGGTTGCGATTGAACCCACGACTTCCTGTATACCAGGCGAGGTAGTTAGCATCGTATCACCGTGGTGTTGATAATGATGATGGATATTGATGGATGCTGATGATTACTATTGTTTGATGATGGTGTTGATGGTGATGATGATAACACTGCATCACTTTAATTTCCGCAACACCTCTATCACCACCACCACCACCATCATAATCACTACAGCACCGTGATTTTTGGTTAAACATCGAAGAAAGGCGGTGATCACTGCCATCGCGCGCTTTAAGATACGCTTCTGCGGCCGTCTGGAACGCTCTTCCTTCCTATATTCGGAAGCCACTGGGAGTTACGCACTTGTGAATCTCGATAGCAAACTAATTTCTTAAGAATTGCACGTTGTTTTAAGTGTGTTGTCCTTCCCCCCGCAACTCCGATGAGCACGGTTTGGCTAAGTACGGTGCGAAAGAAGTTGAACGTACACACGGAGATACATCGTCGTATTGAGAATGAACAAATACGAAGGGAACTTCACCGTGATGCGCTCCGGCTCTCCTGACGCGGTTATTTGGGGCTTGACCACCACGCGAATGTGACAGTGGAGTTGCTGCTGTGCATCGACATCAGCAGCCATACGATAGAAGAAGAATAGGAAGAGGAAGAAGAGGAAGAGGAGGAACAGGAAGAGGAGGAAGAAGAAGAAGAGGTAGAAGAAGAATAAGAGGAAGAAGAAAAGGTAGAAGATGATGAAGAAGAAGAATAAGAATAAGAAGAAGAGGAAGAAGAAGACGAAGAAGAAGAAGAAGAAGAAGAAGAAGAAGAAGAAGAAGAGGTAGAAGAGGAAAATCAAGAAGAGGAAGACGAAGAAGAGGAATCAGGAGGACGACGGGCTCGGAGCTCGAGAGGCTAATGACGGAGTGGCAGCCAACGGAGGAGGAGGAGGAGCTCGCGTGATCAGCGACTCGCTGCGGGGAGCGACGCGGTCGGCCTCCGCGTGTGCGGGTCACCTTCGAGATGGATTCTTCTGCATCGCTCGATCCCCCAGAGCGATGTGGGGGGGGGGGGGGGCAATAGTTTTCATCCAGAGGTGTAAATGGACCGTGGCGAACGATGATGGTGGTGGTGGTGTTGATGGCGGTGGTGAGCGGTAGTGTACGTGGTGAGGCTGCGCTACGAGCGTGGTAGAGACCCGAGTTCGATTCCTCCCCGCTCGCGGACAACGCCGGCGACGATGATTTGAACCCGGTCCTGCGTCGTCCCCTAGGTCGACTCAGCCTCGAGTGAGTACCCCGTGCGGTGTGTGAACATCGCCACTGGGGAGACAAAGGCGGTCGGGCGTAGTGCTGGCCACCCGTCCCCTCGTGTGCCTTGCCGGACTTCATAGGTGCTCGCTAACAGCACTTGCCCCAGCAGTCTGTTAAGGCTATACGGGGGATCTTTGTCTTTGGTGGCGAGTGATGGTGACACGCGGTAGTGCAGTGGGTAGCTGCGCTACGAATCCGGGTTCGATTCCCGCTCACGGCCATCAAAATACACCAGTGATGGCGATCAGATCCGTAGCGGTCCTTGCCCTCCCCTAGGTCGACTCAGCCCCAAATTAGTAACGTGTGCGGTGTAGTCGTAAACATCGCCACTGGGGAGACAAAGGCGGTCGGGCGTCGTGTTGGCTATCTTTACCCACCCACACACACGTGTGCCTGCTGCTACTCGCGAACAGCACTTGGCTACTTGACCCAGCAAGTGCCAAGTACTGTTGTTAGTTGAATCAACAGCAGCGGCAGCAGTAGCCCCCGAAACGTCATTCTCGCAGGGTGGAGGTATGGATTTATTCAATCTAACGAGTCGTTCAATATACTATGTATATTGTGTCGTAGGTTCACGCGAATTGCATCTCTCACAATCGCCGGGTCGGAACCACGAAGCAAACTTAGAACGTTGCTTGCAAGCTGTGAGCCAGCGCCTGCTAGCTCGCTCTGCACTGCTCTATATATTAAGATGGTTTTTGTTGTTGTGCAGCCATTTCGAGAGTGTTCATTGTACGGGGAAACCCGAGCACCCAGCAAAACCCCTACGTGCGCGCGAGGGAACAACGCTCTATCCCAGTGTTCTTCACAAATTTTCAGGTTGGGTTGGGGGTCTGCCACTTTCGCCGATAAGGCATCATCAGTGTGAGTGAGGGCCGCCACACATTTTATAAACCATTTGGTGGGTGTGACAGCAGCACGATAATGATGATGATGGGAGGATGTTATCACCCTTTGTGTGTAGTCAGGGGCCGTACACCAGGGGCCGCACTTAAGGCCACCAGGGGTCTCCAGTGGCTCGCGAGGCCTCGCAATGAAGACCACCGCTTTACACCCAACTATTTACTTTTTTTTATTTTACAGGGTAAGACCCACGCGAGCTTTAGAGCTCTCTGTCACAAGCCACCTGGCTGTCACAAATGATAGCTCAACGAAGTGGGCTTATTATCATCATCATCATCACCACCACCACCACCACGTGGAAACTCATAGCAGCGGCCGAATACTCTCCACTAGCGCTCTTCACAAATGTTAAGAGGAGGACGGGGGGCGAGGTGGAGCATTTTCGCCGGTGAGACATCATCAGCAGTGTGAGTGAGGGGGGGGGGGGGGTGGCCGCTACACCAATTCAAACCATTGGGGGGTTTGACAGCAGCAGCACGACGACGATGATGATGATGATGGTGATGATGATGGTGATGATGGTGATGATGATGGTGATGATGGTGATGATGATGGTGGTGATGGTGATGATGGTGATGATGATGGTGATGATGATGGTGATGATGGTGATGATGGTGATGATGATGGTGGTGATGATGGTGATGATGGTGATGGGGGGGAGGTGCAGCACTAAAAGCCATCAGGGCCCCGACAGTGCCCCCCCACTCTCCCCCTACCCCCCCCCCGGCCTTGTAATGGAGAACAGCGCTCTATCACACACACACACACAAGGTGCAGCTCGTGTTAGTCGTCGTCGACTGCTAGCGAGCGCTGATGGACAAGATGTGTGTGTGTGCGTGTGCTTTTGGTTTACCTGTGCAGCTGACTGATGCATCGCTCGGCTCTTTGGCGAGCGGCCTGGCGCAGGCGGACGCGGAGGAAGAGGGAGGAGGAAGAGGAGGAGGAGGAGGAAGAGGAGGAGGAGGAAGAGGAGGAGGAGGAGGAAGAGGCGACGGAGCGTAGTGATGGAGGAAGGAAAAAACGGAAACCAATTTGCATTGTAAAAGGTCACCCTCGCGGGAACACGGCAGGGGTGGGGGGGGTGGCGGCAGCTCACAGCCGCGCGCCTCGGGTACAAAGAGCCAATTACACCCGCGAGACGGACTCCGTCGCGGTCAGGTCAGCTCGGGGCATTCGAGGGCATTCGAGGGCACGCGAGGGCACGCGAGGGTATTGTGGGGAGCGTTTGTGGCCGTTTGAGGTCATTTGAGGATATTCGAGGGCGTTTGACGGGAATTGAGGGCATTTAAGGGCGTTTGATGGCATTTGAGGGTATTTGGTCGTATTTACAGGACATTTGAGAGTATTTGAGGGACATTGGAGAATATTTGAGGGCCATTTCAGAGTATTTGAAGGTTTTCAGGGTATTTGAGGGCATTTAAGAGTATTTGAGGGAATTTGAGAGTATTTGAGAATATTTGAAAGTTTTCAGGGTATTTCAGGGCATTTAAGGGTATTTGAGGGAATTTGAGAGTATTTGAAGGTATTTAAGGTATTTGAGGGCATTTAAAAGTATTTGAGAGTATTTGAAAGTTTTCAGGGTATTTCAGGGCATTTAAGGGTATTCGAGGCATTTGAGAGTATTTGAAGGTTTTCGGAGCATTTGAGGGCATTTGAGGTTATTTAAGGGCTTTCAGGGTATTTGAGGGCATTTGAGAGTGTTTGAGGGCATTTTAGAATATTTGAGGGCATTTGAGAGTATTTCACGGATTTGAGGGCATTTGAGAGTATTTGAGGGCATTTTTGATCATTTGAGGGCATTTAAGAGGATTTGTGAGATTTGACGGAATAAGAGAGCGTTTGACGGTGTTCAAGGGCATTCGAAGGCATTTGATGGAATTTGAGAGTATTTGACGGCATGAGGGATTTGAGGGCGTTTGGCGGTATTCAAGGGCATTCGAAGGCATTTGAGGGCATTTTAGAATATTTTACGGCATTTTAGAGAATTTGAGGGATTTGGGGGCATTTGATGTCATTTGAGGACGTTTGACGGTATTCAATGGCATTCGAGGGCATTTCAGAGTATTTCCGCCCATGTGTAAGTTGCATCAGCAGCAGCAGAAGCGGCAGT
Source organism: Petromyzon marinus (assembly GCF_048934315.1). Lineage (NCBI taxonomy): Eukaryota > Metazoa > Chordata > Hyperoartia > Petromyzontiformes > Petromyzontidae > Petromyzon > Petromyzon marinus. Next base: position 9,330,646 of record NC_133723.1, read on the forward strand.
TGCCCTGCAATTGCATGCTCTCAAGGTTGAGGCAGAAATAATTATATTTAATTATTCGTTTTATATGGTGTCGTCGTTCATTCAAATTGCATCTCTCACAATCGCCGAGCAGGAACCACAGGCCAAGCCGAAAGGCTGCTGCCAGGCTGTGAGCCGGCGCCTGCTAAGCGCTCTGCAGACCTCTACATGTTAAGATGTGTTTCAGCCGATTTAGGAGAGCGTTCATTATACAGGGAAAGCGGAGCACCTGGGGAAAGGGGGGGGCAACACTCGATTCCATGCAGAAGGTGCAGATTGTATTAGTCCACACTTGCTACACTTCATTCTCCTGGCGAGTCAGGGTACGGCTCCTCCTCGACGCCCAGACTCTGGTAGTAAGAATGTTTAAGCAGCCCATCTGTGTGGTGATCCACCAACCCCTCGCTGCTGTCTCCACAGCGCTGGATTAACGACCACGTGCAGCAGCGTAGCTCCCTCCCTCTCTCCCCTCCCTCCCTCCCTCGTCTTGCCCAGCGCTCATCCTCTCTCCCTGCAGCTCATCTTGAGTTGTGTGCCTTCCCCTTCTCCTCTTTGTCCGATGTTTGTTTTGTGTCGTATGTATGTTGTATGCATGTGTGTATGTTGAACTTCTTTCACACCGTACGTAGGCAACCGTGCAAATTGGAGGTGTGGGGGACAGGATACCAAACTAAACAAACAAGAAAGCAGTTTGTAAAGAAATTAGTTTGTCAATTTCGGTGATGATTTTTTCAAAGTGCATCACAGTTCCCCAGTGGCTTCCTAACGTCGGAAGGGAGGAGCGTTCCAGACGGCCGCAGGAGCGGCACTTGAAAGCGCCACGCGATGGTGAGACGTCACCGCTCCGTGCGCGTGCTAGGCTAGGTACACTTTGAGGCTGCCAAGGCTCTTGCTGCTTGTCAGGAGGTAACGGGACTGACTACAGGTGCCATGGACTGACTGGCAGACATACATACACATACATTCATGGGCAACGATTATTCATATGGCGTTAACAGACGGTGTGGGGCAAGTCCTATTATTGAGCAGCACCTATGAAGGCCGGCACGGTACACGAGGGGGTGGGTGGCCAGCACCACGCCCGGCCGCCTTTGTCTCCCCACTGCTGATGTTCCCGCACCATACTGGGGACTCATTTAAGGCTGAGTCGACCTAGAAGATGCCTCATGCACGTAACTTGAGTATGAAGTAGCACTCGAGTTGCATCGGTGCCCCAGAGCCATAGGTATCCACATTCCTATGGCCGGGACGAGTCTGACTTAAAACACGTCCACCGCTGACTGCCTGCACATTTTTCGTCATTATTTTAACTCTAAGGGGATGCTGCTGCTGCTGATGATAATAACGATTAAAGATAATGGAGAATGATGATGATGATATTGATGTACATTATTAAACTAATGTATAATGATGATGACGAATATACAATGAAAATGATGATGGCGAATTGTGATGATGAGGATAATCGATGATGGCTGGACGATCGATGGCAATGCCGATCATTATTGGCGCCATTTATTTATTTATTTACGTCGCGCGCCCGCTCGAGTCGAGGACTGGCCACAGGAGTCGGAGTTCCGGAACTTCGATTACCCAATTTAATTGATTATCGGGGTGCGCCGAGTACTGACGGAGGGAGGCGGGGGGGAGGATGGGGGGGGGGGCTCGATCTGTTCGCTGAATGACGTCGAGCATCATGTGGAGCATCACGTGGAGAATGACGTCGAGCATCACGTGGAGCATCACGTGGAGAATGACGTCGAGCATCACGTGGAGCATCACGTGGCATTCGGAAGGGATCCCGGATCCGTTCCGGCTCAGCCGGGCGGCCTCGTTCAGCTCAGTCGCAGCGTTTAAGCCGGGGGGGGGGGGCGAGGCTGGAGGTAGCGCGGGGGAGTCCACGGCGAGGTCCGATTCGATGTTGCGAGTTTGGTTACAATCCTCTCCGACGGTGATGACAGCAACAATGACAACAACAACGATGACAACAACAACAACTGAGGATATTCCCCCCCCCCCCCCGCTTATCCCACCATCCTGCCGGACGTGTGTGTGTGGTTGTGTGTGGTTGTGTGTGTGGTTGCGTGTGTGTGTGCACATGGCCTGGCACAAGCGCCGTGGTGACGTCACCGCCACTTAGTTCTGAATGGCGGTTTTTGTGTGTGTGGTTGTGTGTGTGTGGTTGTGTGTGTGGTTGTGTGTGTATGTGTGGTTGTGTGTGTGTATGTGTGGTTGTGTGTGTGGTTGGGTCATGTAGCCCGCATGCCCAGCCACCGCATGCCAAAACAGCTTTTGTTCGGCCGGATTGAGGGGGCTAAGCGGGCGCGGCACGGGCTAGAGAAGAGATGGAGTGATGTGGTACAGGAGGACATGGAGCTGAGTGGACTTGCCGATGACTAGTACCAGCGGTGTCAAGATCGGCCTCTGTGGAGGAGGCTCGTGAAGGACGCTACTGGGCAGTTGGAGGTAGTCGCCCTCCAACAACAACGGAGGGCGGAGGAGCGACGCTCAGAACAACGAGCGGAGCGCCGGGTGGCTAAAGCACAGCAGGTTGGCAGAGTAGGGGGCACAGGTGGTGCATCAGCCAGTCATCTCAGTCAGTCGACCCGTGGCACCTGGGTCTGCCCCGTGACCTCCTGCCAGCGGGCGTTCGACACTTCACGTGGCCTCAGGGTGCACATAGCCTGGCACAAACGTCGTGGTGACGTCACCGCCACTTAGGGGCGAATGGCGGTTATTGTTGTGTTGTTGTGGTTGTGTGTGTGGTTGTGTGTGTGGTTGCGTGTGTGTGGTTGTGTGTGTGGTTGTGTGTGTGTGGCTGTGTGTGTGTGGTTGTGTGTGTGTGTGGTTGCGTGTGTGTGGTTGCGTGTGTGTGGTTGTGTGTGTCTGTGGTTGTGTGTGTGTGGTTGTGTGTGTAGGGGGCACAGGTGGTGCATCAGCCAGTCATCTAAGTCAGTCGACCCGTGGCACCTGGGTCTGCCCCGTGACCTCCTGTCAGCAGGCGTTCGACACTTCACGTGGCCTCAAGCTGCACATGGCCTGGCACAAGCATCGTAGTGACGTCACCGCCACTTAGTGGCGAATGGCGGTTGTTGTTGTGATTGTGTGTGTGTGTGGTTGTGTGTGTGTGTGGTTGTGTGTATGGTTGTGTGTGTTATGTCTATGTATTGTCTGCGTGCATCTGCGGTGTTCGCTCCGTCGGGTCGTTGCGGGTTCACGCGCTTTGTCGGGTTGTTGTTGTTGTTGTTTTTTTGGCAACAAAGATAGTTTTAGTTAATAGTTGTATCATCATTAGTCATCGTGTGTCCATGACTCCTGATACAGGTTGTGTCAAAAAACGTCGAACAATGAATGGCAGTTAAAAATGTGCAATGTGGATGAGGCCGAGCGGCTCAGAGGTCAAAGAGCGATAAACCGGCAACGGCTGACGGCCTGGGTTCGAAACCGGGTTTCAGCCACCGCGGCCGTGATTACACGGGTTCACGAATGATTAAATGATTACACGGGTTCACAAATGATTACATGATTACACGGGTTCACGAATGATTACATGATTACACGGGTTCACGAATGATTGCATGATTACACAGGTTCACGAATAATTACATGATTACACGGGTTCACGAATGATTACATGATTACACGGGTTCACGAATGATTACATGATTACACGGGTTCACGAATGGAGCGTGTTGTTAGACTCGGCCGGGTCACCAATCACTTACAAATCTATAGACTCATATAGAGACCCATAGACTCACACAGAGAGCCATAGACTCACACAGATACCCATAGACTCACACAGATACCCATAGATTAAAACAGATACCCATAGACTCACACAGAGACCCATAGACTCACACAGATACCCATAGACTTACACAGATACCCATAAGCTCACATAGAGACCCATAGACTCACACATATACTCATAGACTTACTTAGAGACCCATAGACTCACAGAAAGACCCATATACTCACACAAAGACCCATAGACTCACACATAGACCCATAGACTCACACAGAGAGCCATAGACTCACACAGATACCCATAGACTCACACAGATACCCATATATTCATATAGATACCCATAGACTCACACAGAGACCCATAGACTCACACAGATACCCATAAGCTCACATAGAAACCCGTAGACTCGCACAGATACCCATAGACTCACACAGAGGCCCATAGACTTACACAGATACCCATAAGCTCACATAGAGACCCATAGACTCACATATATACTCATAGACTTGCTTAGAGACCCATAGACTCACAGAAGGGCCCATATACTCACACAGATACCCATAGACTCACACAGAGACCCATAGACTCACACAGATACCCATAAGCTCGCATAGAAACCCGTAGACTCGCACAGATACCCATAGACTCACACATAGACCCATAGACTCACACATAGACCCATAGACTCACACAGAGACCCACAAAACTCAACGCGTGAGTCAATGACTGCCTTAAAATGACGGGGGTGCAATGGGCGACGTTTCGGTCTAAAGGCCCTTCTTTATAGCACGTGTATAGCACCCGGGCCACATCGCGAGGAAGAATCATGGCGATGGTTCATAATGTATTGATTTGTTTTTTTTTAGGGGGGGGGGTTTAATTCCCCACACTCCCTCGATCGGCTCCGCGTGGCGCCACGGAGCGGCTCCCGGGATTTATGGAGCCATTCCACGTTCTCCCTGAGAGCCCTCCCCAAGGCACAGAGGATAAATCACCCATGGGGATAGACATGGGGAGGGAAGCAGGGAGGGAGGGAAGGAGGGAGGGGAGGGGAGAAGAGGGAGGGGAGGGAGGGGGAGGGAGGGAAATAATAATTAATTCTAAAACTAAAATAGAAAGATGGAGAGAGTCACAAAGAAAGAGGAGAAAGAATGAGAAGAGAAAGAGATCGAGGCAGGTTTGGGGGTTGGTGTAAGTTGCCAATTTAAACATGCGTGTGTGCGCGTGCGTGGGTCGGCTGAGCAGCACTTGCCCCAACAGTCTTTTAGAGGCTACACGGGGGATCTTTGTTCTATGCGTGTGGCCGCGCTGCCAGGCACACGACCGACAGCTCGGCGCTTGCAAGGCCATCCCGTTGGGTGTCAGGGCGGGGGGTTGCACGGTTGCCACCTGTCCGAGATTGACCCGGGACAAATGTTGGCACCTGCGCTCGGGTGACAGGGAAGAGGGGGTCGGTTTTGTACCGAGATCTGGCCGCCGGTTGGTAAACGCTGCGGTGTTGAGCTCAACCGCACAGGAGACTGGCACGGCGCTGATGATGGATCCTCGGTGCTTGCCGCATTAGGGAGAAGTGGCAAACTCTAGAGAAATAGAGGTGGTAACCCGGAGTCGGGGTGGGGGGGGGGCTAGGAGATGTTAACTACCTCGCCTGGTGTACAGGAAGTCGTGGGTTCGATCGCGACCCTGACGGCCCCTGTATATTTTGAGTGTGCGTGTCTCTCTCTCTCTCTGCCCGTGGTCGCGTAGATATTTCTCCGGGTTCTCCGTTTTTTTCCCCTCCACATTAAGATTCAACGTCACCACGCGTTTAGAGTGATTGGCTGTTGCTATAAATTTCCACGCCACTTCGTTGAGCCATCATCTGTTATAGCCACCGTCGCCTCTAAAAAAAAGCGCTACGTAGCTGAGTTGAGGCCTTACCTGGTAAAAATGAAAAAAGGGGACGTCCATAAATGACGTCACGCGATTTTGGACGATTTTGGACCCCCCCTACCCCCCTACCCTCGTCACACGGCGTCACAACAAGTCAGACCCCCCCCCCGAATATGACGTCACAAAGCTCTGCCCCCCCCCCCCCCAAAAAAATAAAACATGCTTCAAATCGCTTTAATCTATTGTCATTGTAGTGCGTATTTAATGTGGCGCTGCACTCTGATGTTGTTGGAGAAAACATTAAAACGTCTATTTAATTAAGTAGAACGTATTGTCTATATTTATTTAAAGTTGCGCATTTTTATGTGACGTCACATTTCTCAACCTCCCCACCCCCGTCACAAATGTCTGACCCCCCCCCCCAGGTGCGTGACGTCATTTATGGACGACCCCAAACAATAATTTAATTGTTTAGCAACGCTGTGGTGGCGTGTGTTCACCGCAATGGTACTGCGCGTCATCTGCTACCACAGTGGACGTTGAAGATGCCCGTGGCGTCGTTGCGTAAGAGTAGTGCCATTGCGTGCCACCAGCGCCACGGTCAACATTTGCCAAAATGAACAACACAAAGTCTCACTCAATTTGGATCACACAAAATCCCACTCAATTTGGATGGCACAAAATCTCACTCAATTTGAATGGCACAAAATCTCACTCAATTTGGATTGCACAAAATCTCACTCAATTTGGATCACGCAAAATCTCACTCAATTTGGATCACACAAAATCTCACTCAATTTGGATCACACAAAATCTCACTCAATTTGGATTGCACAAAATCTCACTCAATTTGGATCACGCAAAATCTCACTCAATTTGGATCACGCAAATCTCACTCAATTTGGATCACACAAAATCTCACTCAATTTGGATCGCACAAAATCTCACTAAATTTGGATCACATAAAATCTCACTCAATTTGGATCACACAAAATCTCACTCAATTTGGATCGCACAAAATCTCACTCAATTTGGATCACGTAAAATCTCACTCAATTTGGATCACGCAAAATCTCACTCAATTTGGATCACACAAAGCAGCGATCATCATTACCCCCCCCCCCCGAACGCCCTCACAATCACTGCCGAAACTTGGCAGGACCACCCCCCCCCCCCCCACTGAAAGATAGTCACGACACTCGGTGGGACTTTTCTAGGCAAACAAGAGGTAAATAATATTCATATTATTATACTTGTATTTAAGTAGCAACGCGAATGCCGTTTGGACGCTACGTCCGTCCATCTGTTTCCTTCCAAGTGTGACGTCCAGCCAGCCAGCCAGAAAAAACTTGTTTTGAATATAGTACCTTTCAACTGCAGTTCACCGCAGTTAACTATATATATTTACATTTCACAATATTTCCACACAGGCTCACAATTGCGAGCCGGTTGTGACTACCTCCATCAAAGGAACTCATCGTGTTGGCATCATCAGGGCGGGTGAACAGCGGGGTGGGTAAATGAGTAGGTGGCTGGGTGGGTGGGTAGCTGGGTGGATGGCTGAGTAGGTGGCTGGGTGCGTGGGTGGCTGGGTGGGTGGCTGAGTGGGTGGCTGGGTGGGTGGCTGGCTGAGTGGGTGGCTGGATGGGTGCGTGGCTGGCTGGGTGGCCGGGTGGGTGGCTGAGTGGATGGCTGAGTGGGTGGGTGGGTGGGTGGCTGGGTGGGTGGCTGAGTGGGTGGCTGAGTGGGTGACTGTGTGGGTGTCTGGGTGGGTGGCTGAGTGGAAGGCTGAGTGGAAGGGTGGGTGGCTGGTTGGGTCGCTGGCTGGCTGGGTGGCTGGGTGGATGGCTGAGTGGGTGGGTGGGTGGCTGGGTGGGTGGGTGACTGGGTGGGTGGCTGAGTGGATGGCTGAGTGAATGGCTGGGTGGGTGACTGGGTGGGTGGCTGGCTGGATGAGTGGCTGGCTGGCTGGGCGGCTGGGTGGGTGGGTGACTGGGTGGGTGGCTGGGTGGGTGGCTGGATGACCTCTGCGTGTGGTGATAGTTTGAAGAAGCGAGAAATGTACGAGAGAAAAAAACTATTTAAAAATAAAAAAAGTTGCAGTGTCTCCCCGCTCGACCCAGCGTGGCCTGGTTTTTCATCTCCGTTAAGGGACCCTGAGCCAATAGTGGAAAGTCCACATTCCTATGGCGGGGGCCGGTTAGCCCACGTGACACCAAGCACTGTCAATTAGCCGCGGCGCGATGAGTGCCAAGTTCCGTTCGTCACGAGTTCAGAGCCAACACCATCCCGCTATTGACGTGATGCAATAACGTAACCAATCAATCAATTAATCAATCGATATCGGCCCGCTTCTCCGAACTGAATCGGATCTGGGGGGGGGGGGGGGGGGAGTAGGACAGCGCTGTCCTACCGCGCTGTCCTACCAGACAGTCTCGTCCCTTCACCTGATGAAGGCCGCTTGTGTTGTGGCCGAAACGTCGTGAGAATATTATTGCGTTATTTTATTTTATCAATTTATTATTTTATTCTCATTTTACGTGACTTTACCGAAAGAACCAAAGAAGATCGTAACGTTTAATAAGCATGCGCGTAAAATGTCGTGCGCGTCAAGTGGAGTTCTTATTGATTTGAAGCTTTCGTGATTGCAGGAATCCATACTCTTTGGTTCTTTCGGTAAAGTCACGTAGGTATATATATGTTTTTTTTAACTTTATTTTATACCTACGTGACCTTACCGAAAGAACCAAAGAGTATGGAGTTATTGTTGTTGCGTGTGACAGTGGTTATTTTTTGGTCAGAGGTTTCGGCACGTAGGCGCAGCCCTGCAAAGTCTCGCTGACGCCACTGCTCGTGGAAGTGGCCTCCTGCACTCGAGGGAGGGGCCCAAGACAACCCAGGAAGGCATGTTACTTGGCCTACTCTTCCACGCTAGACAGACGTCTTGGAAAATGAAGAAGTACCCACAATTTCTTACCCGCCCCTCCCCAACCCCCCAACAAAAAAAGATAAAGATATCCCCTATAGCCTCAACAGACTATTGGGGCAAGTGCTGTGCGCGAGTTGCACCTACGGAAGGTTAACACGGCACACGAAGGGGTGGGTGGCCAGCACCACGCCCGACCGCCTTTGTCTCCCCAGTGGCGATGTTTGCACACCGCACCAGGTACTCATTTGAGGCTGAGTCGACCTAGGGGAGGCCCAGGACCGGTTCACATACTCGTCCCCAGGTGTTAGTGGCCGTGAGCGGGAATCGAACTCGGGTGAGCCGGCTTCGTAGCGCAGCGCGGCGCAGCGCTGACCACTACACGGCCGCTCCCCGCAACTCCACCACCCCCCGCCCTCCGCCCCCAGTGGCAAAACCAAAACCCGCAATTGGCCACGAAGTGACGGCGACGTCACCGCGGCGTCTGTGCCAGGCCAGGTGCACTTTGAGGCCGCGCGAAGTGTCGAAGGCTCGCTGACAGGAGGAGGTCACGGGAGAGACCCGGCAGGCTGCCAAGGGTTGGGCCGACTGAGATGACCGGGAGATGCACCACCAGCTGTCCCCCCTCCTCATCCTACCACCACTACCAAAGACAAAAATCGTTCGTTGTTGGAGCAAGTGCTGTTCGCGAGCAGCACCTATGAAGGCCGGCGGATGAGACTCAAGAGGCAAATCCTCAGCGCAGGCGGTGATGACAAAGAAATATGTGCCATGGGTAGGACATTGGATTTGCGATCCAGAGGTCGCGGGTTCGAATTCTTGGTGTCGCAGCAGTTGTACAACACGGATGCAAGCGCTGTTAGTCTTTATCATGGTGGTGGTGGTGGTGGTAGCGGAGGTCGGTGGCGACTCGGGTTCGATTCCCGCTCACGGCCAACGAGGGGGGACGATGATTTGAACCGGTCCCGGCCATCCTCTAGGTCGACTCAGCCTCAAACGAGTACCTCGTGCAGTGTGTAAATATCCCCACTCGGAAGACAAAGGCAGCTGGGCGTGGTGCTGGCCACCCACCTCCTCGTGTGCCGTGCCGGCCTTCATAGGTGCTCGCGAACAGCACTTGCCCCTACAGTCTGTTGAGGCTATACGGGGGGTCTTTTTGAATTTCTGTGTGCGTATATCTGTGTGTGTGATGTATGAGAGTGTGTTCGCGCGAGCTTGTATTTCACAGGCCATGAATTCACATCAAGAGCTCTGTGGGTCAACATTCACGCTTTGCTGCCCTGAATCTGAGTCGGGACGCGTTGCTTCCCGTCCGCGCGGCCACGCGAATTGCTAAAGGGGTCCATCCTTCGCAACGAGGCCAGAAGCAGTGGGCCAGCCGCGGTGATTTATAGATGCGATGATGACATCTACACAAGGATAGCGCCACGGCGACGCTTCCCCAACCAACCAACAACAACCACCACCAAAGACAAAGATCCCCCACCCCCAGTATAGCCTTTAACAGACTGTTGGAGCAAGTGCTGCAGTAGCAAGCGGCACCTACGAAGGCCGGCAGGACGCCACGGGCGTGGGCGGGTGGCCAAAAAGCGGCACGCCCGGCCGCCTTTGTCTCTCCCGGCGCTGACGTTTAAACACCACACACACACACAGAGACACACGCACAAAGACAAAGATCCCCCGTATAGCCTTAGAAGACTGTAAGGGCAAGTGCTGTTAGCGAGCACCTATGAAGGCCGGAACGGTCCATGAAGGGGGTGGGTGGCCAGCACCACGCCCGACCGCCTTTGTCTCCCCAGTAGCGACGTTTGCACATCGCACTAGGTACTCATTTGAGGCTGAGTCGACCTAGGGGAGGCCCAGGACCGGTTCAGATAATCGTCACTGGTGTTGGCCGTGAAAGGGAATCGAACCCGGGTAGCCAGGTTCATAGCGCAGCGCGTCAACCGCTGCGCCACCGCTCCACCACCACCGCTCCCCCACCACCGCTCCCCCACCACCACCACTCCCCCACCACCACCACCACCGCTCCCCCACCACCACCACCACCGCTCCCCCACCACCACCGCTCCCCCACCACCACCACCACCGCTCCCCCAACACCACCACCACCGCTCCCCCACCACCACCACCGCTCCTCCACCACCACCACCACCGCTCCCCCACCACCACCACCACCGCTCCACCACCACCACCGCTCCCCCACCACCACCACCGCTCCTCCACCACCACCACCACCGCTCCACCACCACCACCACCGCTCCCCCACCACCACCACCACCGCTCCCCTACCACCACCACCGCTCCCCCACCACCACCCACCGGTCAGTGTCGCCGCTGTGTCCCCACATCGCCCCCCCCCTCTTCCCATGGTGGGGGGGGGGGGTGAAGGGTTCAGCGGGGGGCTTCTGTTCCACACAATGGGGCTGGGGCCGTTGTGGGTTGTGGGCGCGACGGGGTTTGGTGGGAGGGGGCAGCGGGGGGGATGTAAGGGCAGCGGGGGGGGGGGGGCAGCGGGGGGTGGGGGGTGGGGGGCCTGGGTGAATGAGCCGCGTTTCCGACTCGGCGTCTCGCTCCGTTTGTCTCGCTGACCATCACTCCACTCGTGTCTTCGTCTCCATTTGTACGTCAGTGCGTGAGCACGTGTGGGGGGAGGTGGGGGTGGAGGGGTGTTGGTTTGTGTGTGTGTGTGTTTGTGTGTGTGTTGGTGCGTGTGTGTGTGTTGGTGTGTTTATGTGTGTGTGTTTGTGTGTGTGTTTGTGTGTGTGTTTGTGTGTGTGTTTGTGTGTGTGTTTGTGTGTTGTTTGTGTGTGTGTTAGTGTGTGTGTTGGTGTGTGTGTTTGTGTGTGTGTGTTTGTGTGTTGTTTGTGTGTGTGTTTGTGTGTCTTGGTGTGTGTGTGTGTTGGTGTGTTGTTTGTGTGTGTGTTAGTGTGTGTGTTGGTGCGTGTGTGTGTTGGTGTGTGTGTTTGTGTGTGTGTGTGTTTGTGTGTTGTTTGTGTGTGTGTTGGTGTGTGTGTGTGTTGGTGTGTGTGTGTTTGTGTGTGTATTTGTGTATTTGTGTGTATGTTGGTGTGTGTGTGTGTGTTGGTGTGTGTTTGTGTGTGTGTTTCTGTGTGTTTGTGTGTGTGTTTGTGTGTGTGTTTGTGTGTTGTTTGTGTGTGTGTTTGTGTGTTTGTGTTGGTGTGTGTGTTGGTGTGTTTGTGTGTGTTTGTGTGTGTGTTGGTGTGTGTGTTGGTGTGTGTGTTTGTGTGTGTTTGTGTGTGTGTGTTGATGTGTGTGTTTGCTTGTGTGTGTTTGTGTGTGTGTTTGTGTGTGTTGTTTGTGTGTTTGTGTGTGTGTTTGTGTGTGTGTTTGTGTGTGTGTTTGTGTGTGTTTGTGTGTATGTTTGTGTGTGTTTGTGTGTATGTTTGTGTGTGTTTGTGTGTGTGTTTGTGTGTGTTTGTGTGTCTGTGTGTTTGTGTGTGTTTGTGTGTATGTGTGTTTGTTTGTGTGTGTTTGTGTGTGTGTTTGTGTGTTGTTTGTGTGTGTTGGTGTGTGTTGGTGTGTGTGTTGGTGTGTGTGTTTGTTTGTGTGTTTGTGTGTGTGTTTGTGTGTGTGTGTTTGTGTGTGTGTTTGTGTTTATGTGTCTGTGTGTTTGTGTATGTGTGTTTGTTTGTGTGTGTTTGTGTGTGTTTGTGTGTTTTTGTGTCTGTGCGTTTGTGTGTGTTGGTGTGTGTGTTTGTGTGTGTTTGTATGTGTGTTTGTTGTTTGTGTGTGTGTTTGTGTGTCTGTGCGTTTGTGTGTGTTTGTTTGTGTGTGTGTGTTTGTTTGTGTGTGTTTGTATGTGTGTGTGTTGTTTGTGTGTGTGTTGTTTGTCTGTGTTTGTGTGTGTGGTGGGGAGTGGTAGTGTAGCGGTTAGCGCGCTGCACTACGAACCCGCCTATCCAGGTTCGATTCCCGCTCGCGGCCAACGCCAGTGACGATTATCTGAACCGGTCCTGGGCCTCCCCTAGGTCGAATCAGTCTCAAATGAGTACCTGGGGAGACAAAGGCGGCCAGGCGTGATGCTGGCCACCAACCCTCCTCCCCCCCATGTGTGTGCCACATCGGAATGAACATCGGTAGGAACTCGCTAACAGCACTGGCATCAATATTTTGTTAAAGGCTACACAGGGGTCTTTTTCTTTGTAGGGTGCGTGTGTGTCCTCTGTGTGTGTGTGTACTCTGTGTGTGTGTCCTCTGTGTGTGTACTCTGTGTGTGTACTCTGTGTGTGTGTGTACTCTGTGTGTGTGTCCTCTGTGTGTGTACTCTGTGTGTGTGTCCTCTGTGTGTGTCCTCTGTGTGTGTGTGTCCTCTGTTTTTGTGTCCTCTGTGTGTGTGTGTCCTCTGTGTGTGTGTGTCTTCTGTGTGTGTACTCTGTGTGTGTGTCCTCTATGTGTGTCCTCTGTGTGTGTCCTCTGTGTGTGTATCCTCTGTGTGTGTGTCTTCTGTGTGTGTGTCCTCTGTGTGTGTGTGTCCTCTGTGTGTGTGTGTCCTCTGCGTGTGTGTCCTTTGCGTGTGTGTCCTCTGTGTGTGTGTCCTCTGTGTGTGTGTGTCCTCTGTGTGTGTATCCTCTGTGTGTGTGTCTTCTGTGTGTGTCCTCTGTGTGTGTATCCTGTGTGTGTGTACTCTGTGTGTGTGTCCTCTGTGTGTGTGTGTCCTCTGTGTGTGTGTGTCTTCTGTGTGTGTACTCTGTGTGTGTGTACTCTGTGTGTGTATCCTGTGTGTGTGTCCTCTGGGTGTGTGTCTTCTGTGTGTGTGTCCTCTATGTGTGTGTGTGTCCTCTGCGTGTGTGTCATCTGTGTGTGTATCTTCTGTGTTGTCCACTGTGTGTGTGTCCCCTGTGTGTGTGTGTCCTCTGTGTGTGTGTGTCCTCTCTGTGTGTGTCCTCTGTGTGTGTGTCCTCTCTATGTGTGTCCTCTGGGTGTGTGTCCTCTGTGTGTGTGGGTCTTCTGTGTATGTGTCCTTTGTGTATGTGTGTGTCTTCTGTGTGTGTGTCCTCTGTGTGTGTACTCTGTGTGTGTGTCCTCTGTGTGTGTCCTCTGTGTGTGTGTGTGTCCTCCGTGTGTGTCCTCTGTTTTTGTGTCCTCTGTGTGTGTGTGTCCTCTGTGTGTGTGTGTCTTCTGTGTGTGTACTCTGTGTGTGTGTCCTCTGTGTGTGTCCTCTGTGTGTGTGTCCTCTGTGTGTGTATCCTCTGTGTGTGTGTCTTCTGTGTGTGTGTCCTCTGTGTGTGTGTGTCCTCTGTGTGTGTGTGTGTCCTCTGCGTGTGTGTCCTTTGCGTGTGTGTCCTCTGTGTGTGTGTCCTCTGTGTGTGTGTGTCCTCTGTGTGTGTATCCTCTGTGTGTGTGTCTTCTGTGTGTGTCCTCTGTGTGTGTATCCTGTGTGTGTGTACTCTGTGTGTGTGTCCTCTGTGTGTGTGTGTCCTCTGTGTGTGTGTGTCTTCTGTGTGTGTACTCTGTGTGTGTGTACTCTGTGTGTGTATCCTGTGTATGTGTCCTCTGGGTGTGTGTCTTCTGTGTGTGTGTCCTCTATGTGTGTGTGTGTCCTCTGCGTGTGTGTCATCTGTGTGTGTATCTTCTGTGTTGTCCACTGTGTGTGTGTCCCCTGTGTGTGTGTGTTCTCTGGGTGTGTGTGTCCTCTGTGTGTGTGTCCTCTGTGTGTGTGTCCTCTCTATGTGTGTCCTCTGGGTGTGTGTCCTCTGTGTGTGTGGGTCTTCTGTGTATGTGTCCTTTGTGTATGTGTGTGTCTTCTGTGTGTGTGTCCTCTGTGTGTGTGTCCTCTGTGTGTGTGTCCTCTGGGTGTGTGTCCTCTGTGTGTGTGTCTTCTGTGTGTGTATCCTGTGTGTGTCCTCTGGGTGTGTGTCTTCTGTGTGTGTGTCCTCTATGTGTGTGTGTGTGTCCTCTGCGTGTGTGTCATCTGTGTGTGTGTCCTCTCTGTGTGTGTCCTCTGTGTGTGTATCTTCTGTGTTGTCCACTGTGTGTGTGTCCTCTGTGTGTGTGTCCTCTGTGTGTGTGTGTCCTCCGTGTGTGTCCTCTGTTTTTGTGTCCTCTGTGTGTGTGTCCTCTGTGTGTGTGTGTCTTCTGTGTGTGTACTCTGTGTGTGTGTCCTCTGTGTGTGTCCTCTGTGTGTGTGTCCTCTGTGTGTGTGTGTGTCCTCTGTGTGTGTGTGTCCTCTGTGTGTGTGTGTCCTCTGTGTGTGTCCTCTGTGTGTATGTACTCTGTGTGTGTGTCCTCTGTGTGTGTCCTCTGTGTGTGTGTGTCCTCCGTGTGTGTCCTCTGTTTTTGTGTCCTCTGTGTGTGTGTGTCTTCTGTGTGTGTACTCTGTGTGTGTGTCCTCAGTGTGTGTCCTCTGTGTGTGTGTCCTCTGTGTGTGTATCCTCTGTGTGTGTGTGTCCTCTGTGTGTGTGTCCTCTGTGTGTGTGTGTCCTCTGCGTGTGTGTCCTCTGTGTGTGTGTCTTCTGTGTGTGTACTCTGTGTGTGTGTACTCTGTGTGTGTATCCTGTGTTTGTGTACTCTGTGTGTGTGTACTCTGTGTGTGTGTCTTCTGTGTGTGTGTGTCCTCTCTGTGTGTGTCTTCTGTGTGTGTACTCCGTGTGTGTGTACTCTGTGTGTGTATCCTGTGTGTGTGTACTCTGTGTGTGTGTCCTCTGTGTGTGTGTCCTCTGTGTGTGTGTCCTCTGTGTGTGTACTCTGTGTGTGTCCTCTGTGTGTGTGTCCTCTCTACGTGTGTCCTCTGGGTGTGTGGCCTCTGTGTGTGTGGGTCTTCTGTGTATGTGTCCTTTGTGTATGTGTGTGTCTTCTGTGTGTGTGTCCTCTATGTGTGTGTCCTCTGTGTGTGTGTCCTCTGGGTGTGTGTCCTCTGTGTGTGTGTCTTCTGTGTGTGTATCCTGTGTGTGTGTCCTCTGGGTGTGTGTCTTCTGTGTGTGTGTCCTCTATGTGTGTGTGTGTCCTCTGCGTGTGTGTCATCTGTGTGTGTGTCCTCTCTGTGTGTGTGTCCTCTGTGTGTGTATCTTCTGTGTTGTCCACTGTGTGTGTGTCCCCTGTGTGTGTGTGTCCTCTGTGTGTGTGTCTTCTGTGTGTGTCCATTCATCCCTCTTCCTGCCCCTCTCCCTGCCCCTCTCCCTCTTTCTCCCCTCTCTCTCCGTCTCTCCGCTGTCTTCATTCTGCACCGCTCCTTGTCGCCGTCCTCTCCCATCTCTCTGTCCCTTGATCTCGTTTCACACCCCCCTCCCCCCCTTTCTCTCTTCCTTCTCATTCCACTCTCGCCATCTATCCCACTTTCACTTCCTCCATACATCCTCTTCCATCCCTCCCATTCCCCTTACCACCCTCCATCGCACTCCCTTATCATCACTTCCTTTCTCCCAATCTCCACCTCCCCCCTCCTACTATCCATCCTCCCCTGGCTCCCTCCCCATATCCCTCCCTCCCTCCCTTCCTCCCTCCCTCCCTCCTCTCCCTCCCTCCCCTTCCTCCCTCCCTCCCTCCCTCCCTCCCTCCCCTCCATCCCCTTCCTCCGTCCCTCCCTCCCTTCCTCCCTCCCTCCCCTCCCTCCCTCCCTCCCCTCCATCCCCTTCCTCCCTCCCCTCCATCCCCTTCCTCCCTCCCCTTCCTCCCTCCCTTTCCTCCCTCCCTCCCCTTCCTCCCTCCCTCCGCTCCCTCCCCTTCCTTCCTCCCCTTCATCCCCTTCCTTCCTCCCTCCCCTTCCTCCCTCCCCTCCATCCCCTTCCTTCCTCCCTTCCCTCCCTCCCCTCCATCCCCTCCCTCCCCTTCCTCCCTCCCCTCCCTCCCTCCCTCCCACCGCTCCTTCCTCTCCCCTCCGCCCCCGTCTCCACCCCGCCCCGTGCGCGCCCCTCACGTCCCCCATCTGATCACGAATTTCATTTGCGCGAGAGGAGAATCACTCAGGGCCTCGTGTCGGCGCGCGGGTCCCGCGCTGTCGCTGGAGCCACGGCCGACGAGTAATGGGCTCTGTCCGGGCAGCGGACGCGCGTGTCTGAGCAGGCGTGTGTGTGTGTTCCTGTGTGTGTGTGTGTTCGCGTGCGTATGTGTGTGTTCCTGTGTGTGTGTGTTCGCGTGCGTGTGTTCCTGTGCGTGTGTGTGTGTTCCTGTGTGTGTGCGTGTGTGTGTGTTCCTGTGTGTGTGTGTATGTGTTCGCGTGCGTGTGTGTGTTCCTGTGTGTGTGTGTTCCTGTGTGTGTGCGTGTGTGTGTTCCTGTGTGTGTGTGTATTCGCGTGCGTGTGTGTGTGTGTTCCTGTGTGTGTTCGCGTGCGTGTGGGTGTGTGTTCCTGTGCGTGTGTTCCTGTGTGTGTGCGTGTGTGTGTTTTCGCGTGCGTGTGTTCCTGTGTGTGTGTGTTCGCGTGCGTGTGTGTGTTCCCATGCGTGTGTGTGTGTTCCGGTGTGTGTGCGTGTGTGTGTGTTCGCGTGCGTGTGTGTGTGTGTTCCTCCCTGGACTACATAGTGACGGACCAGCGGATGCGAGCCCATGTCCTTGACACCAGGACCTACCGTGGAGCTGATCTGCCCTCTGACCATCGACTAGTCATCTGTAAGATGCGCCTGCCATTCTTCCACTCCGGTGGTGGGTGTAAACCCAGGACCCCATTCCAACCTAAAGTGGCCTGGTCTCAGTTATCTGATGAAAGTTGCAAGCGAGAATTTCATCATCACTTGCGGCTGGGATTGGCATCGTCCCCCACTCATCCTGATGTCGATGGTAAATGGGCGAGGTTTAGGACTGTGACTCATGCAGCTGCAATGGTTAACTTGGGTACGCGGCCCAGACCTCCCCAGAGACCCTGGCTGATAGAGGAGGTGTTCAGGGTGGTTGAGAAAAAGCGACAGGCCCACTGTCATCGGCTACAGAATCCCACGTCAGAGAATGAGGAGGCTTACCGCAGCCTTCGCTCGGAGGTTCGGAGAGCCGTGAGGCGCTGCAAGGATAGGTGGTGGTCGCGGGTTGCTGATCAGATGGAGTCTGCCTCAGTGGCCCGCGATCGCAAATCTCTATTTAACTCCATCAAAAAAGTAACCTGCAGCGCCACACCTATTACCATCATTAGGGGAAAAAACGGTGATCCAATCTCCGACCCCCAGGAACAGGTTTGCACACTTGCTGAGCATTTCTGTGAGGTCCTGGGGGAGGGAAAATCCCTCAGCCAGGAAAACATCGTGGCACAAAGTGAGGATGACCCTGCTGAGGCTGCGGTGCCTCAAATATTGAAAGAAGTCACCCCCTGTGAGTGGCTGGCTGAAGTACCATCTGTTGAGGAAGTACTGAAGGCGATTCGGAGTCTGAGACCAGGAAAGGCAGCGGGCAGAGATGATCTCCCAAGCGAAATGCTGAGGGAGGGTGGCGTTTGTGCACAGACTGCCCTATATGACCTCATAACAACAGTCTGGACCACTGGACAGGTTCCGGAGGATTGGAAGGATGCCCTGGTGGTCCCCTTCTTTAAGAAGGGGGACCGCACAGACTGTAACAACTACAGGGGCATCTCACTCCTTAGTGTGCCGGGAAAGGTCCTGGCAAGGATTATTCAACATCGCCTCGCCAGGCACGCTGAGGAGAGGCTTGCGGCGCCCCAATGCGGTTTCAGGAAAGGGCGGTCCTGCACAGATGCCATATTTTCTGTCCGTCTGCTACAGCAGAGGTGTAGGGAATTCCAACAAGACCTACATCTCTGCTTTATTGACCTGATCAAGGCCTATGATACCATCAGTCGGCCTGGGCTCTGGGTTGTTCTTCGTGCTTTTGGAGTACCTGACCCTCTGCTCACGATCATTAAGAACCTTCATGATGGTGAGCGGGCCCGGGTAAAACTACGTGGCCGGGAGTCAGAGCCATTCCCTGTACACCTTGGGGTGCGACAGGGATGTCCTCTGGCTCCCACATTATTTAACATCTATTTTGACCACGTAGTTCGTGAAGCCTTCAATAGCTGTACCGGGGGAATCTCCATTTGGTACAGATATAATGGGAGGCTGATCGATGCTCAGGTGCGGTCAAGGGATGGCTCCCTATTGCTCAACCACGTTATGTATGCCGATGATTTGGTAATAGCTGCGCATTCAGAGGAGGAGTTGGAGATGCTGCTGCTGAGACTGGAGCGTGCCACTAAGAGATGGGGCCTTACCATCAGCCCCACCAAAACTAAGCACCTGCCTGGGTATTTTGTACCATCGGACACTCCACCCCCACAACTCCCAATCGGTGATTGGGCAGTTGTCGAGAGAGTGGAGAGTTTCCCATACCTGGGCAGTGTGCTTATGACCGGCTCCAGTTTAACAGCAGAGGTCTCACTCCGAATCAGTCGAGTGGCAATATCTTTTCATCGGTTGCGTAACGCTGTGTGAAAGCTACCTGGTCTGTCGCTCCACACTAAGCTTCAGGTCTTCTCGGCCACGGTCATTCCCTCCCTTCTCTACGCTTGCGAAACGTGGACCCCCTTAATGGAGCATCTTCGCCGGTTGGAAACATTTAGGCTGGCCTGCCTACGATCCATCCTGGGTTTAACCAGGCTGGATTGTGTGAGGAGCTCACAAATCCTTGAAAGATCTGGGCAAGGTCCCATCGGTGAGCTCCTCCGGCGGGCAAGGCTACGTTGGCTGGGTCATGTAGCCAGCATGCCCAGCCACCGCATGCCGAAACAGCTTTTGTTCGGCCGGATCGAGGGGGCTAAACGGGCGCGGCACGGGCTAGAGAAGAGATGGAGTGATGTGGTACAGGAGTATGTGGAGCTGAGTGGACTTGTCGATGACTGGTACCAGCGGTGTCAAGATCGGCCTCTGTGGAGGAGGCTCGTGAAGGACGCTATTGGGCAGTTGGAGGCAGTCGCCCTCCAACAACAACGGAGGGTGGAGGAGCGACGCTCACAACAACGAGCGGAGCGCCGGGTGGCTAAAGCACAGCAGGTTGGCACAGTAGGGGGCACAATTGGTGCACCAGCCAGTCATCTCAGTCAGTCGACCCGTGGCACCTGGGTCTGCCCCGTGACCTCCTGCCCGCGGGCGTTCGACACTTCACGTGGCCTCAAGGTGCACATGGCCTGGCACAAGCGTCGTGGTGACGTCACCGCCACTTAGTGGCGAATGGCGGTTGTTGTTGTTCCTGTGTGTGTTCCTGTGCGTGTGTGTGTGTTCCTGAGCGTGTGTGGTCGCGTGCGTGTGTGTGTTCCTGTGTGTTCGCGTGCGTGTATGTTCCTGTGTGTGTGTACGTGTGTGTGTGTTCCCCTGCGTGTGTGTGTGTTCCTGTGCGTGTGTTCGCGTGCGTTGTGTGTGCGTGTGTGTGTTCCTGTGTGTGTGCGTGTGTGTTCGCCTGCTTGTGTGTGTTCCTGCGAGTGTGTGTTCCTGTGCGTGTGTGTTCACCTGCGTGTGTGTGTTCCTGTGCGTGTGTGTGTGTGTTCGCGCGCGTGTGTGTTCCTGTGTATGCGTATTCGTGTGCGTGTGTGTTCCTGTGCGTGTGTGTGCGTGTCAGTCTTCTTAACCAACAACACTCACAAACACTCACCAATACTCACCAACACTCACCAATACTCACCAACAATACTCACCAACAACAATCACCAACAACACTCACCAACACTCACCAACAACACTCACCAACACTCACCAACAACACTCACCAACAACACTCACCAACACTCACCAACAATACTCACCAACACTCACCACTCACCAACAACACTCACCACTCACCAACAACACTCACCACTCACCAACACTCACCAACACTCACCAACAGCACTCACCAACAACACTCACAAACACTCACCAATACTCACCAACACTCACCAACAATACTCACCAACACTCACCACTCACCAACAACACTCACCACTCACCAACAACACTCACCAACAACACTCACCAACACTCACCAACAACACTCACCAACACTCACCACTCACCAACAACACTCACCACTCACCAACAACACTCACCAACACTCACCACTCACCAACAACACTCACCACTCACCAACAACACTCACCACTCACCAACAACACTCACCACTCACCAACACTCACCAACACTCACCAACAGCACTCACCAACAACACTCACAAACACTCACCAATACTCACCAACACTCACCAACAATACTCACCAACACTCACCACTCACCAACAACACTCACCAATACTCACCAACACTCACCAACAATACTCACCAACACTCACCACTCACCAACAACACTCACCACTCACCAACAACACTCACCAACAACACTCACCAACACTCACCAACAACACTCACTAACACTCACCATTCACCAACAACACTCACCACTCACCAACAACACTCACCACTCACCAACACTCACCAACACTCACCAACAGCACTCACCAACAACACTCACAAACACTCACCAATACTCACCAACACTCACCAACAATACTCACCAACACTCACCACTCACCAACAACACTCACCACTCACCAACAACACTCACCAACAACACTCACCAACACTCACCAACAACACTCACCAACACTCACCACTCACCAACAAGACTCATCACTCACTAACAACACTCACCAACAGCACTCACCAACAACACTCACCAACACTCACCAACACTCACCAACAACACTCACCACTCACCAACAACACTCACCAACACTCACCAACAACACTCACCAACAACACTCACCACCAACACTCACCAACACTCACCAACAACACTCACCACTCACCAACAACACTCACCAACAACACTCACCAACAACACTCACCAACACTCACCAACAACACTCACCAACAACACTCACCAACAACACTCACCAACACTCACCAACACTCACCAACAACACTCACCACTCACCAACAACACTCACCAACACTCACCAACAACACTCACCAACACTCACCAACAATACTCACCAACAACACTCACCAACAACACTCACCAACACTCACCAACACTCACCAACAACACTCACCACTCACCAACAACACTCACCAACAACACTCACCAACACTCACGACCGACCAGACCAGACTCTCTTTGAGCGAGCAACTGTGTACGAATTCATGATGAAGGTTGTTGGTGTTTGTTGTTGTTTGTTGTTGTAATCGTCGTTGTGTTTCTGGGAGGCGGGTTAGATCGCGTAAATATCAAAGTGTGTCGTAAAACCACCAACCACCCGACACAGCCAATTAGTAAGGGCTCTTGTGTTGGAGAGTCAATCCACAACATGCATGTTATTCATAATAACATGCATGTTATTATGAATAACATGTATACTATTAATAATAAAAATGATGTATTATGAATAACATTGGTCGCCACAACCAATGTGTTAAACTAGATCTGTTATGAGGCTGACACAGACAAAGGTCCCCCGTATAGCCTTGACATACCACTAGGGCAAGTGCTGTTCGCGAGGTTGCCGACATGGCAGAACACGAGGGGCGGTGGTGGTGGTTACAGCCAGGGCTGCCCGCCCCCCCCCTCCCCGGCCGCCTTTGTCTTTCTCGATTGTTGGTGTTTACACACACACAGACATGCCATGCAGGGCACTCAATGAAGGCTGAGTTTAGCTCGGGGCGGGGGGCCAGGTCCAGGAACGGTTCAGATCGTTCGTCATCGATGTTGGCCGCGAGCGGGAATCGAACTCGACCCATCATCCCTTCCTCCCGGGGTGAGGTCGATAAATCAAAGTACCATGCTGTGAGCGAAGGCAACAGTGCATGGTTATACTATGGAGGTGCTCACGCTATCGGAACGTGGAATTTCCAGCACTGGCTCTGCAGGGCTGTACCCAGGAAAACTAAAACTGAACTTTACTAAACGATGTTTCATTGTACCAGGTAAGGCCACACTGAGATACGTCGTTAATTTTTTCAGGAGCGACCTGGCGATCACAAATGAGAGCTCAACGAAGTGGCTTATGGTCATCATCGTGTGGACATTCAGAGCAACCCACCACAAGCAGGAGTCGAATTTCCATTCGTCCGATTTGCTGCGAGTCATCCCGCCGGGTAAATGCATCAATTATAAAGGGCGTGAGATGGCTAGAATCAAAAATACGTAATTATACTGGAGGAATCTGTCTTGATTTGAAGCTTTCGTGACTGCAGGAATCCATACTCTTTGGTTCTTTCGAAAGAATCAAAGAGTATGGAGGAATCTGATGAGCTATAAAGCTCTTTTAAAAAAGCTAATTTCGAGTACGTGGCACGTGGTCACAAAGTCACAACAACAAAAAGATACAAACACACGATATGAATGCAAATTATAGGGAAGTAAAGCAAATCGTTGAACATGATATACAAACAAAATCAAACGACATATTCTTGGTTCTTTCGGTAAAGTCACGTAGAAGGAAAACAATAAAATAATCAAAATATAAAACAATACAATTCTCACGACGTTTCGACTGATGATGATTGCTTGTGTTGCAGTCGAAACGTCGTGAGAATTTTATTGTTTCATACTTTTTATAATTTTATTGTTTCCCTTCTACGTGACTTTACCGAAAGAACCAAGCATATGAATCCCTGCAGTCACGAAAGCTTTCAATCAAAAAATAAAATCAAACTACGTTTTATATATTTTCTTACCAGGTGAAGGCCACTGAGCTAATGGCTTTCCGCCACAAGCGGCCGTAGACGAACAATGATCGAGATCACCAAAAGCCGCGTGGATGTTGATTCTAAATATGGAGTGGTGGTGGGGGGGTCGATGGTGGGAGAATGGGCGGGGGGGGGGGGACGCACTCCTGGAGAAATGAATTTATTTTTATTTCCCCACTTTAAAAAAAAAATCGGTCACGACCTGCCCCATGGATTTCAACACAACGGGGCTCCATCTGTGCCCGTTCGCGTGAGACACGGGCGAGGCAAGCCGGAACGAGTCACTGTTAAAAATTTAATAAATTGAAAGGGGGGGGGCACATCGAACAGAAATGTTTAGTCCACGGATTACGTGACCGGCCTCGTTATTGTCGCTTCACACGCAGTAGGCTTTCGTGACCAATATTATCCATAATAGAGGGGTTTTGGGGGGGGGGGGGTTATATCTCGTAAATATTTCATGGCTAATTATTGTATCTACGCACAATCATGGGAAATGCTCTCTGGTGCACGCGGTGCAATGATTTGAGCACCGCAGACGTTTCCACCAGCAAGTGCCAGAGGTCGCCAGTCGATCCGACCTCCAGGCGCGGCAATTGAACGGGACGTTTTAAAAAAAATCATTTTTTTACGTTATCTCCGAGCCACTGTGTCCACCCATGTCCATCGTATAGAAAGTATGGCAAGGTACCCTGTCTATCCCTTCTCTCTCTCTCTTGAAGAAGAAGAAGCTCAAGAAATTCTAGATTCGAAGTTTTCGTGACTGCAAGGATCCATACTCGATGGTTTATTCGGTAAAGTCACGTGCAGGTAGAAAATAAATTAAATTAAATAAAACAAAAATGAAAACAACTACATTAAATCACGACGGACGCTTGTGTGTGCGCCCGAAACGTCGTGATTTAATTTAGTTGTTTTCATTTTTGTTTCATTTTATTTAATTTTATTAAATTTTTTACCTACGTGACTTTAAGCTCAAGAAAGCCATCTCCCCTCCCTCTATATTTATGGCTAACTGTATTCACGCACAATCATGGGACCTACTTTAAATGTTTTATTTGTGTTATTTTTAAGCAGGATCTTTCTGGAGAGGGAGGGAGGGAGGAGGGCTATCTCGAGCTCCGTCAAAGTCAGCGTTCTTCACTCATTATCACAAGTGGCGTTGGGGGGGGGGGGTGCACTTCGCCGATAAGACATCATCAGCAGCGTGTGAGTGAGAGGAACACCAAACCAGATGAAACCATTGGGGGTTTGACAGCAGCACGACGATGATGACGGTGGGGGTGGGGGGGGGGGTGTTATCACTCGTTGTGTGTTGTCGGGGAAGGGCCGAATGGCAGTGTCCACACGGAGCCACCACGGGGACCGCCAGTGGCCCCCAGCGGGCCTTGCATTGAAGAACGCTGCAATGAAGAAGGCTGTAAGAACGTCGCAATGAAGAACGCTGCAATGAAGAACGCTGCAATGAAGAACGCTGCAATGAAGAACGCTGCAATGAAGAACGCTGCAATGAAGAACGATGCAATGAAGAAGGCTGTAGTGAAGAACGCTGCAATGAAGAAGGCTGCAAGAACATCGAAATGAAGAACGATGCAATGAAGAAGGCTGTAAGAACGCTGCAATGAAGAATACTGCAGTGAAGAAGGCTGCAAGAACGTCGCAATGAAGAACGATGCAATGAAGAAGGCTGTAAGAACGCTGCAATGAAGAATACTGCAGTGAAGAAGGCTGCAAGAACGTCGCAATGAAGAAGACTGTAATGAAGAACGCTGCAAGAACGTCGCAATGAAGAACGCTGCAATGAAGAAGGCTGTAAGAACATCTGAATGAAGAAGGCTGTAAGAACATCTGAATAAAGAAGGCTGCTCTACCTGGAGAGCTCTGTCCGCCGGCGTGAGCTGATAAATTTCTGCGCCTTTATCTTTTTTTTTAATTCGTGGCGGGAGAGATGACCTGGCGCGATACCGTTACAGAAGAATCACCTTGAGTCTGGATAACCTCCTCCCCCCCTACCCCCTTCCTTCCTCCTCCTCCTCATCCTCCTCCATCGTTCGCCACCTTCCATCAGCGCCGTACCAGTCTCCTGTGCGGTTGAGCTCAACACCGCAGCGTTACCAACCGGCGGCCAGATCTCGGTACAAAACCAATCCCCCCCCTCCCTGCCACCCGAGCGCAGATGCCAACATTTGTCCCGGGTCAATCTCGGACAGGTGGCAACCGCGCAACCCCCCGCCCTGACACCCAACGGGATGGCCTTGCAAGCGCCGAGCTGTCGGTCGTGTGCCTGGCAGCGCGGCCACACGCAAAGAACAAAGATCCCCCGTGTAGCCTCTAAAAGACTGCTGGGGCAAGTGCTGCTAGCGAGTATCAGCACCCTACGAAGGCCGGCACGGCGCACGAGGGGGTGGGTGGCCAGCACCACGCTCGGCACACACACACGCGCGCGCACATTGGCACACGTGTGCGCGTGTGTGGGATGGCATCTCCGTAGCAGACGCGAGTTGGGTGGGGGGGTCAGGGTGTACGAGTTGACTGACAGAGCCCACCCCCACACCCAGCTACTTGGGGGGGGGGGGCTAATGGCAGTGTCCTCCGTGAGCCTCGGTCCGGTTCAGAGGTCCCGGGGTAATGAGAAGCAGCAGCAGCAGGCGGGGTCACACCGTGACCTCGCCTCCACCACCACGTGCTGTGCTGTCCTTGACCCCGAGAGGACACCGCGGACAGCAGCAGCAGCAACAGCAGCACGAGCATCAACTGCAGCAACAGCAGCAGTAGTGGTAGCATCAGCAGTAACAGCAGCAGCAGCAGTATCAGCAGCAGCAGCATCAGCAGCAGTGTTAGTATCAGCAACAGGAGCAGCAGTAGTATCACCAACATCAACAGCAGCACTAGAATCAGCAGCAGCATCAGCAGCAGTGTTAGTATCAGCAACAGGAGCAGCAGTAGTATCACCAACATCAACATCAGCACTAGAATCAGCAGCAGCATCAGCAGCAGTGTTAGTATCAGCAACAGGAGCAGCAGTAGTATCACCAACATCAACAGCAGCACTAGAATCAGCAGCAGCATCTAGCAGCAGTGTTAGTATCAGCAACGGGAGCAGCAGTAGTATCACCAACATCAACAGCAGTACTAGAATCAGCAGCAGCATCTAGCAGCAGTGTTAGTATCAGCAACGGGAGCAGCAGTAGTATCACCAACATCAACAGCAGTACTAGAATCAGCAGCAGCATCTAGCAGCAGTGCTAGTATCAGCAACGGGAGCAGCAGTAGTATCAC
The DNA here is from genome assembly GCF_048934315.1 of Petromyzon marinus. Classification (NCBI taxonomy): domain Eukaryota; kingdom Metazoa; phylum Chordata; class Hyperoartia; order Petromyzontiformes; family Petromyzontidae; genus Petromyzon; species Petromyzon marinus. The sequence goes on from NC_133723.1 coordinate 9,357,089, forward strand.
CAACATCAACAGCAGCACTAGAATCAGCAGCAGCATCTAGCAGCAGTGTTAGTATCAGCAACGGGAGCAGCAGTAGTATCACCAACATCAACAGCAGTACTAGAATCAGCAGCAGCATCTAGCAGCAGTGTCAGTATCAGCAAAAGAAGCAGCAGTAGTATCACCAACATCAGCACTAGAATCAGCAGCAGCATCAGCAGCAGTGTTAGTATCAGCAGCATCAGCAGCAGTAGTATCACCAACATCAACAGCAGCACTAGAATCAGCAGCAGCATCTAGCAGCAGTGTTAGTATCAGCAACGGGAGCAGCAGTAGTATCACCAACATCAACAGCAGCACTAGAATCAGCAGCAGCATCAGCAGCAGTGTTAGTATCAGCAGCATCAGCAGCAGCAACACGTGGCCGAAAAATGTTCGTCCGAAAACGAAAAAGGTTGCAGCTGAGACCCACACATTCGAAGTTGCTCCGGCGTTTTCACGCTTAAACAAATCGCTGGCTGGCAAAAACATCGTTCTTGAAGGCATACAGGGTGATGGACAGGCGATAGTGGGGGAGGGGCAATTCATTATTTAATTAAAACGCAATTAATTAATTGCTATCCAGGATTCTCAGCTTTATATTTAAACCAGACACTCGCCTTTTATTTACATCCGCACGTGGCCTATCGTAACAAAAGACAAAGGTCCCCCGTATAGCCTGAACAGACTTTTGGGGCAAGTGCTCTTTCTCGAGCACCTATGAAGGCCGGCACGGCACACAAGGGGCTGGGTGGCCAGCACCACGCCCGGCCGCCTTTGTCTCCCCAGTGGCGATGTTTACACACCGCACCAGGTACTCATTTGAGGCTGAGTCTCCCTAGGGGAGACCCAGGACCGGTTCAGATTATCGCGGTCGCCGGGATCGTAGCGCTGATCGCTAACGCCACCGCTCCCCCCCCCTATTCACACTGGACACGCACACGTGCCCTGCCGTAACATACACACACACACGTGGCCTAGCTTAACACACACACGTGCCCTGCCGTAACATACACACACACACGTGGCCTAGCTTAACACACACACGTGGCCTACCGTAACAAAAAAGATCCCCCGTGTAGCCTTAACAGACTGTCGGGGCAAGTGATGTTAGCGAGCACCTATGAAGGCCGGAACGGTACACGAGGGGGTGGGTGGCCAGAACCACGCCCGACCGCCTTTGTCTCCCTAGTGGCGATGTTTACACACCGCACCAGGTACTCATTTGGGGCTGAGTCGGCACACGCACGCATACGAACACACAACACGCGCACACACACAATGACCCATTCCTTCGGTCCCATAGGGCAACGGGAGCAAGCACGTGTCACAGATAACGCACGGAGCCGAAACGAGACGTCAACAATATCACAAACCGCACGACCGTCTGCTGCGTGGCGAGATCGTGAATATCTCGCGAATCAAGGAATGTTCTCTATTTGCAGAGATATCATCTTGGGTGGTGGTGTTTTTTTATTTTTTATTGTTGTTGTTGTGTATTTTGCAGGTTTTACCGGTGAGTCACGTCCACAGCCTGCTACGGAGAACACACCGTGAAAAACGCGTAAGATTTGGAAACGCAAAGCGTCTTAAAGACACAGTCGGAATCTTCATAATTATCCCGGAGGAATCCGATGAGCTATAAAGCTCTTTTGTCACAGATGTCCAGACGTGATCCCACGTGTGCTTCGGCACGTGACGTGAGTGGTTACCAAACAACGGGTCGTTCGTTCAAAAACAAAAACAGCGAGAAGCTGCGCAAAGCACCTGGGGTAGATGCACCCTTAGAATAAGACTGAGATAGACACACAGAGAGAGAAACACGTGGATTACAGAACATCACATTGATCTTCATCAAGCAGTGGACAGACCACGACGATGATCACGCCGAGAGACAGAGAGAGGAACACGCGAATTAGAGAACACGCACAAGGGCAGAGACATCACCATCACATTGATCTTCATCAAGCAGTGGACAGACCACGACGACGATTACAGAGAGATGAACACGTACATTAGAGAGCACGCGCAGGCTAGAGACTGTTGGGAACCGCTGCTCCCCCAATTCCCCACTCCTTTGCGATCCGAGGCTCTCCCCTTCTTCACTCGGGGGAGGGTTGCCACCCTGCGCCTCTCCCGCCTTCGCCGCTGCTGTGCGAGGCGTGGTACCCGGCTGGCGCTTAGCCCCCCGGGATCCGTCCGCACACACGTGCCCTACGTGCCCAGGCACCCACAAACCCGACCACGCTACCTGCCCGGCTCCGTACACCAATCGCACGCGATTTGACTCGGGGTCAGGGGTCAGAGGTCAGGGGCGTCCACCGCGCGCTCGCGCCGCCGGTTGGAGGAGGCTCGCCTCTGAGCCGATTTAAAGTCCGTGTGAACAGCCGCGCGTGTACACGCGAACACCAGGCACTCCGCCACCCTCCTCTTCGCACTCACAAAGACCGCACGACACGGCTTACCCCTCTGCTGACGATTTATTCCCCGCGAATAAACCAACTAAACCCCGCGTGTTTGTGTGGGTCAGCAGACACTAACCTATTCCTCGGTGATCTGGGACTCGATTTATCCTGCCTGTCGCTCCACTTTCTACCCTCTGGTTAATTAGCCCACACCCCACCTCTCCCTTACTTACTCTTGCTCCCCACTCTGATGCGCCGGAAGCCGTGGAAGGGCGATGCTGTACGTCGTCTCCGTGGAGAACCGGGCCCGGCTGCGCTGGGGGTTCGTCACACGGACGATTCGAACTGCTGGCCGGCCACTCCGCTGACCTCGATGCCTTGAAGAGCACCGACCCTCACCGCCTGTTTCACCCCCAGGCCGTCCAATCAGGGGCCCGGGATTTCCCGCCCTTTTGATAATCGGACTCGTGCTCTCTCCGACGTCCGCTTACCTGCCCCTTTCTCTATTTGCCTACTGACCCGTGTTGAGCGCGGATGTTTCTATCCGCGGTGGCTCAGCAGCCCCCGCCGTGACCACGTGACTATAAACCAGGTCAACGGCGCCGCGGTGCGCGTCAGCCTCGGGGTAGGTCGCCCACTTCCGTGGCCGCAGGAAACCGTGAAGCTTGATCCCACGGGGCTCTATGTGGGGGGCATGCGCGCGTTCATGTGGGGGCTCTATGTGGGGGGCATGCGTGCGTTCATGTGCGGGGGTGGTGATGGACGAGCAGCGTCGGCCCCGTCGCTCGTTGGGCGGCGGCGTCACGGTGGTGGGCGCGGCCCCGACGGAGCGGCTTCGCTGCGGTGGTACCACAAGACACCACCACCATCATCATCATCATCGCATTGATCTTCATAAAGCAGTGGAGAGATCTCGGCCGAAGTCAAAGCCCGCGGTGATTTCGCCTGTCGACCAACTCCGCAGAGGGCTCGCGAACGCACGAGCGGCGATATTGACTCGGGCACCACGTGGGCGAGTTTGAGACTCGCATCATGCGATGGATGGATGGATCGATATTGGCGTGAATGCTGCTTTTGCACTGCGCCGTTCCCTCTGCCGTGAATGGTCACAGATTTAATAATATAAAAAAAACTTTTTTTTTAAACACGCTTTTATGAAATATGCTAGTAATGGCAGAATTCCACGACTCCAGGAAGTGGCCCCGAAGCTTGCCACAACGTAAGGGGACCGTGGCCAATTACAGCCAACGGCAGTTGACAATTAGACCCAAGCCGAAACATAACATATAAAAAAGAATATTATTTTTTTTTTTTAATGATACAATATAGTATTGTCATCAGTATGACATAAGTATACCAAGTTTGCAGTCGATACCACATTGGTAAGTGGGTTTACAATTGAGTTACAAGATTTGAGGATACGACAACAACGACAACAACAACAGACAGTGAGTTAAATGAAAGCGTGTAATGATAATAAAAATGAAGAACACCGTTCCGTGACAAGTGGAGCGCACACTTGTGAGACCTTGGATTTCGCCGGTTGTGTTTTTTTTTCTTCTGTTGCTTACCCGCAGCATTCGGGCGGGCAAGCTTGGCGGGTTGGGAATAGGAGCACGAGTCAGAGGTTGTGTGGGACGTTGAACTTCTTTCGCGCCGTACGTCGCAAACCGTGCTCATCGGAGGCAAGGGTGGGTGGGGTGGGTGGGGGGGAACAAATTAAACAGACAAAAAAACAATTCTAAAGAAATGAGTTTGTCACTCCGGATGATGTCAAAGCGCACGTCTGCACAGTGGCTTCCTAACATCGGATGGAAAGAGCGTTCCAGACGGCCGCAGAAGCGGCACGATGCGGTGTGACCACGGTCTTCGTTCGATGGCCTGCAGCCAAAAGCCCCCGCCGCAAGCCGCGTGCCCGTTGCTTCGTAGCCCGTCGACGACACCGGCGAGGTGCCGTGGTTCATCTGCGGCGAGCGCTTCGCCGCTCATCACGAGCGCGATCTCGCCGTGCCCTCCGCTCGTTCGGAAAAAAAAAAAACGCATTCCGATGCGGCTCGGCGAGCACCGGACGCAGACGGTCGGACCTTGGCAAGTGGTTGGGTGGGTGGGTGGGACGCGTTGATTGTGCGTGGTGGAGGAGGAGGAAGAGGAGGAAGAGGATACGTTACTTTGAGGAAACAGAGGCATTTGTCTATTCCCATCGTGGTCCTCGAGGTCTGCTGATCTCTCAACTGCTCAGCACTGCCCGGCTTCTACAGGTGGCGCCCTTTTGAGCGACCGGCGCTTTTGTTCGCGTCTGGCACCAGCACGCACGTGGAAGCGTCCTCGCCACTTGACAAACAGGGACATCGGAGTCGGTGAGAATATGTTCAAGTCCGCCTTTAAAACCGACATCTCTTGAAACTGCCCCCCCCCCCTCTTTAGTGTGGTCGGTTGTCCCTGGGTTTTTTTATATTAATAATCATTGAAATGTACAATGCGGAATTTCATCCTAGGATCCCAATGCGCAACTGCACGAAAAGCTGTGAAACAAAAACAGAACAGGGGGGGCGGGGGAGGGGGGGGCAAACCGACAAGACTAATGAGGGTAGAAGGCCACTTTAAAGAGATGGGGGGGGGGGGTTCAAAGCAGAGTTCTATACATCTACCGATTCAGATAGTCTGATTTCAAGTGGCGAGGTGTTCCAGAGTTCGTGGATGCCAGCCGAACAAAAGCAGCGACCGCCACAAGAACGCCACCTGGACCTGGCAGTGCTGAGCAGTCGTAGATCAGAAGATATGATTGCCTGCTGCTTTTCACGCATTTGAAATCCTAGGATGGAAGGCGCATTATCCATTTTAACTTTTATTATGTTACGAGCCTTTTGCCCGTCCAAGGACGGGTGTATTGGCAGTAAATCTGAAACTTGCAAGCGAAAAGCAGACCGCAACGTGATATACATTGCATCCATTCGTGTGCAATTTGTAAGGCCGCGGTGACTCAGACTTACGGTGTTTGATTAAAGGTTTTATAATCCCTTGTTCATCACGACGTCCTTTTTACTTCGATGTCTCAACAGCGGTACGGAGATCACGTGACGTGAGGGTTCTGCCTTTGTAGTGAGGGTTGTCAGTTGACGCCGAGGAGGGGGGAGGAGGCGCCTCGCCCCCCATGTGGAGTGACGTCAGTCGCTAATTATTATTAATGGAGGGGGGGGGAGGTGGTGTCCATTTGGAGGACGTCACCTGCTCATGAATATTAATGAGGGAGGCTGGTCGATGTGGAGTGACGTGACGAGCGTTAAGGACATTCCTGGGTGATTATATTATAGTAGGTATTGTTAGGAGGTTATTATGTGTGGGACGCGCGTGCAGGCAGGGATAGGGTTAAGCTTCTTTCGAGGTTGGGGATAGGAAAGCGGTACAGATCAATAGCGTCCATCAACAGCCATCATCATTATCATCATCATCTATCAATTGTCAACAATCAGTCATCGTGGCTACAACTATCATCATAATCAGCATCACGTGAAGATTATCTAAATAGATAAATACGCAGACTGTACACGCGTCCTTGCAACATCTGTTCCTCCGAAAACAACCAAGCCCGATGATGTACACATCCCGTCAGCCACAAAGGGCCTTCTTATAGTGGCCATACGCTCAGCAACACTGGCTCCACAAGCAGCCAAAACACTGGACCGGTGTTTGCATCATGTGTCTCATCAGCAGCAGAGGCAATGAGATGGTTTCGACACTGAGTGTCTCATCAGCAGGGTCAGGTCCGCTTGAATCAATGCTGGCGAACTGCCGGATGTTTATGCGGCAATGGGATGGTTTCGACATTGAATGTCTCATCAGCAGGGTCAGGTCCGCTTGAATCAATGCTGGAGAACTACTGGATGTTTATTCGGCAATGAGATGGTTCCAACATTAAGCGTCTCATCAGCAGCAGAGCCTTGCTGGTGAACTGCTCGATGTTTATGTGGCAAACAAATCGATTCGACATTCAGTGGGGTCAGGTCCGCTTGAATCAATGCTGGTGAACTCTCGATATTGCAGGCAATGACCCTCTCTGGCTTACCGAACAAGGCCTCTGCACTCCCAAAAATAGACCTGTACATTATATATATAGCTATGTGTGTGTATACACAACGACACTGAACAATGCTCTATTTTAAAACAAAAGAGAAAATCGAGATTAATGACGTCACGGGACAAACATTTTCCTGGCCCTCTCCTGCACAAGCAACGCGCCACGACATTCCTCGGTCAGCGGAGACGCTCGCCTCGCTCAGGGTCATCCGCTCATACAGCCACCACCACCACTACAACCACCACCACTACTACAACCAGCACTAGAAGCACCACCACTACTACAACCACCACCACCACTACAAACACTACTACTACCACCACTACAACCACCATTAGTACCACGACTACAACCACCCCTACTACAACCACCACCACTACAACCGCCACTACCACAACCACTACTACCACAACCAACAGCACGACAACTACCACCGCTACAACCACCACCACTACAATCACCATTACCACAACCAACACCACTACAACCACCACTACAACCACCACGACAATCACCACCACTACAACCACCACTACAACCACCACTACAACCACTACTACACATAATTTCCGCTCTCTCCCCTCTCCCCCCTCTCGCCTCTCTCTGCTCTCTCCATCCTCCCCCCTCTCTCCATTCTCTGCGCCCCCTCTCCATCCTCTCCACTGCACCTTAGGGGGTAGGTGGTGGTGTAGGGGAGGAGGAGGAGGAGGAGGAAGGGGTGGTGGTGGTGGTGGAGGGGTGGTGGTTGTGGAGGAGGAGGAGGAGGAGGGGGTGGTGGTCGTGGTGGAGGGGTGGTGGTTGTGGAGGAGGAGGAGGGGGTGGTGGTGGTGGTGGTGGAGGGGTGGTAGTTGTGGAGGAGGAGGAGGAGGGGGTGGTGGTCGTGGTGGAGGGGAGGTGGTTGTGGAGGAGGAGGAGGAAGGGCTGGTGGTGGTGATGGTGGTGGAGGGGTGGTGGTTGTGGAGGAGGAGGAGGTGGTGGTGGTGGTGGTGGTGGTGGTGGTGGTGGTCGTGGTGGAGGGGAGGTGGTTGTGGAGGAGGAGGAGGAGGAGGAGGAGGAAGGGGTGGTGGTGGTGATGGTGGTGGAGGGGTGGTGGTTGTGGAGGTGGTGGTGGTGGTGTAGTGGTGGTGGTTGTGGAGGAGGAGGGGGTGGTGGTGGTCGTGGTGGAGGAGGGGGTGACCCACACTTCCTCCGTTTTACTGCAGGAAACGCTGCTCGCTGCTTGACGGGGCGGTGATGGCAGCGCAGGGAAGAGCGACGCGCCGGGGGACAATCGCGGCCGCTGTGCGCGTGCGTGGCGGGAGCGCGCGCGCCGTGACCCGGCCACGCGCGCGCGTGGTGGAACCAGCTCAGGGGTCAGGGGGTCTTCCCGGCACGGCAGCGCCGGCCGCTGTGGGTGGCGGATTTGGCGATTTGTTCGCAAGGCGTGCACGTCGAACGTCTTTCGCACCGTACGTGGCCAGCCGTGATTGATCTGTGGGTCTTTATGGGTGTCTCTGTGGGTTCTCTGTGGGTTCTCTGTGGGTCTGGGTGTCTGTGGGTATTTGTGTATGAATGTATGTCGAACGTCTTTCGCAGCGTACGCAGCCAATCGTGGTTAATCTGTGGGTCTCTGTGGGTCTCTGTGGGTCTCTATGGGTGTTTCTATGGGTCTCTGTGGGTCTTATATGGGTCTGGGTGTCTGTGGGTCTTTCTTTATGTAACTTAATTCGTACGTAGCCAACCGTACTAAACACACAAAAGCAGTAAAAAAAAATCGTTTGTCAATTTCGATGCTTTAAAAGTGCATCATAGCTCCCAGTAACTTGCCAATATCAGAAGGAAGAGCGTTCCAGACGGCCGCAGAAGCGCATCTAAAAGCGCGCGATACGATGTGACCGTCTTTGTTGTACCGCATGTTGAACGTCTTTCGCACGCTACGTATCTAACCGCGCTAATCGGAGGTGCCGCGTAAGGACAACAAACTGTGCACAACAGCAATCAGTTCCAAATGAATGAGGTTGTCAATGTGGATGATTTACAAGATCATCAATAGCTCTACGGTGACTTCCTAACGTGGGAAGAGCGTTCCAGACGGCCGCAGAAGCGCATCTGGAAAGCGCGCAATTCGGTGTGTGAGTCCATGGGTCTCTGCATGATGAGTCTGTGGGTTTCAGTGGCTTCCTAACATCGGAAGGAAGAGCCTTCCAGACGGCCGCAGAAGTGCATCTGAAATTGCCGCGCGATGAGGTGTGTGAGTCCATGGGTCTTTGTGTGATGAGTCTGTGGGTTTCAGTGTTTTCCGAATATCGGAAGGGAGGAGCGTTCCAGACGGCCACGGAAGCGCATCTGAAAGCGCCGCGCGATGATGCGGTGTGTGACCGCCGTCTTTTGTTCGATAGCTAGCGAATGCGCCACGTGGTTTAAGCAATAACAACAAATTAAAATTGCCACTGACACTTTGTTGGTAACAACAACAACAAACAGCAACTGCAAGCGCAGCCCCTGCAATTCCCGCGCCTGGGTTCGAGCGCCAGTGGAAGGGGTCGCGCGCGTGGACTCAAGAAGCCGCACACAGGGAAATGATTCACAGAAAAGGTGAAGCCGGGGTCTTGGTGGATGGGACGCGTCATGGCTGAGAAGGAATGATGATGATTACGTTGATTGATGATGTTGAAGATAAGAATGATGGTGATGTTGAAGAAGAATAATAAGGAGATGACGACCGAGTGGCAGCTGATGAATGTAACGCGCCCGATGGATGGGGGGGGGGGTAAAAGAGCTTCGTATATCCTCGGATTCGTCTAGGATCACAATAATATGTATATATATGATTAAGCAGCGTCTCGTCTGCACATTCAAGTGATGCGGTGGCGAACCGTGACGGCGGCGATCAGGGTAAGGGTGAAATGTCGCAGCGTTACTGCGTCCACAAGTAGCAGCCCTCGCCACTGCTGGCTGGCTCTCTGGTAGTCAGGTTGGCTGGCTGGCTCTCTGGTAGGTAGGCTGGCTGGCTGGCTCTCTGGTAGTCAGGCTGGCTGGCTGGCTCTCTGGTAGGCAGGCAGGCTGGCTGGCTCTCTGGTAGGCAGGCACGCTGGCTGGCTCTCTGGTAGGCTGGCTGGCTGGCTGGCTCTCTGGTAGGTAGGCAGGCTGGCTGACTCTCTGGTAGTCAGGTTGGCTGGCTGGCTCTCTGGTAGGTAGGCTGGCTGGCTGGCTCTCTGGTAGTCAGGCTGGCTGGCTGGCTCTCTGGTAGGCAGGCAGGCTGGCTCTCTAGTAGGCAGGTTGGCTGGCTGACTCTCTGGTAGGCAGGCTGATTGGCTGGCTCTCTGGTAGGTAGGCTGGCTGGCTCTCTGGTAGGCAGGCAGGCTGGCTGGCTCTCTGGTAGGCTGGCTGGCTGGCTCTCTGGTAGGTAGGCAGGCTGGCTCTGTGGTAGGCAGGCAGGCTGGCTGGCTCTCTGGTAGGCTGGCTGGCTGGCTCTCTGGTTGGTAGGCAGGCTGGCTCTGTGGTAGGCAGGCGGGCTGGCTGGCTCTCTGGTAGGCAAGCTGCCTGCCTGGCCTGAGACACCGGTGGAAATTCCACATTCCTATGGTCGGCGCCCAGCTCCTATCTTGAACACAAACACCTCGTCCCCGGACGGGAGATGCAATCACTCTCTGAGTTCGCCCTGACGGCTCGCCTGATGATGATGGTGATGATGGTTGTGATGATTATGATGATGGTGACGATGGTGGTAATGATTATGGTAATGATGCTGATGATGATGGTGGTGGTGATGATGATGATAGTGATGACGGTGATTATGATGATGTTGGTGATGGTGATTCTGGGTGTTTAATGATCAAGGAGCGATTTCCACCGCGTGAACAGAGATTGCCGAACACGATTATAAAACAGCCACGTGTTGTCCGCGCGGCGGGTCGACGTGTTTTTCTGTGTCGGGTGGTGGAGGGTGAACGCCACAATTTCGACACTACAGGCACGCTATCTGCATGAACCGTGACATCAATTGGTCGCAAATACTGCACCTGCCATCCAGAGGGGCATCGGTTCGCTTCCATCTCACGGCATCGGTAGTTGAAACGGCGGTGCGAGATTAACCACCACCATCACCACCACCGCTCCCCGCTGCTCACCCTTGTTAACCCAGCTAAGTCGGTCGCGAGGAGTGGTGTAGAGTGTGGGCAACTCCCCCCTCCCCACCTCTTCCGAGGCGTGTCGCCATCGTGGAAGAGTAGGCCAAGGTCACCCTCTCGAGGGAATAACGACAGCCATGAAGGAATCGGACGCGTCCTAGAGGATAGAATCAGCCTGCTATTCAGGCTAGCAGGCTGGCTCGAGGTGGCGACAATTTGAGGAGGCCTCTCATCCAGCAGTGGATTGAACCTGCATGATTATAATGGCAATGAGGGTGATTAATGACGCGCATGGAAAGTGTGTCGCGTTGGGGTGGGTGGGTGGTGGTGGTGTGGGTGGGTTGTTACAGGAGATGGGAATTGATGGACTGACTAAACACCGATCTATCCTATTTGCTAATTGCCATCCATACGGGGTAATTGATTGAGCGGTGGACGAGGCGAGGCCTCGGAGTTGTTTAGGCAGAGGGATTCTTTTTTTTTTGTATTCCTTTGCCGCGGATTATTATATTTTTGACTCCCGTCCTCCTGCTAGGCCCTAGAAGCGCACGTGGCCCGCATTGACACTCGAACAAGCGAGTGCAGAAGTCGACGGTTCGAGTCCTGGCTATGGCAATTCCCCCACCCCCCACACACATCCATCGCGTGTCCCCTGCTCGCCTCTGAATGTCCGCACGCACGCGCGCGCGTGCGCGTGTGCGTTTAACCGCTAGAAAGTTGTACGCTTTGATTTAAAAAAATAAAAATATATATATTATTTTTGTAACACGCTGAAGAGAGAGAGAGAGAGAATAAGAACGTTTCAGCGAATTATCACCGCTGCCAACATCCACACAAAACGACGCAGTCCCCCCCATCCTCTCCTCCACTCCTCCCCCCATGCCCCCCCCGCCCCCCAGGACTGATTAAGTTAACTAGTGAGACGGGCGTGCCTCCTCCTCCCCGAGGTAATCTCATGAAAGCTGTTGCATCATCCGTCTCGCGCGCACGCCCGCGTGAGCCACGAGCCATTCATCACCGGACAGCCGCCCGTCGCTTACGGCGGACGGACTGGGCCCCGCCACGGGAATGTGGAAATTCCATCACTGGCTCGGGGGGGGGGCGGGGGGGGGCGGGGGGGAGGGTATACACAGGAGATGAGGATAGCTCCATGCTCCCGGTAAGACAATGATGCTAAGGAACGGAGCCAAAATCGAGGTTACTCTGGGTACATGAAGGGCGTCAAGGAGACAGGGCAGCCCAGGTCAGGGGAAGCGCCATGAAGAAGGGCCATTGCCCGAAACGTCGCCCGTTATATGTTTGTGTTCCTTCCAAGTGAACAGTGCCGTTGACGAAAGTGTCGACGTGTCCTTGTTCGCCGTGCCAGCGAGCCATCTGCAGTGAACATAGCGAGATGTTAACTATCTCTCCTGGTGTGCAGGAGGTTCGTGGGTTCGATCCAGACCCTGACGCCACGTGGTTCCTCTCGTCTCACATGGTGTGAGACGAGGCTCTAAAGAAAGCTGTCTCGGGTGTGGATCAATCAATTTCAAGGACAGTGCCACATACATTATCAGAGTTGTTGTTTTTTGTTTGCGTTCCGACCGCAGGTATTGTGGTCAATGTAAACATGACTCCTTGTAAAAAAAGGTGTCAGTTTTGTTGCCAGATAAAAGGGTAAAAAAACCCAAAAAACAGTTATCATTTTTTGTTACTGGCAAATGAGGTTTCCAATGGTGTAAAAGACCTATACAGCTCAGTGGGCCTTACCTGCTCAAATAAAACGTTTCGTAGTTTTTTTTTTAATTAGTTTAGGCCGATGAGATACTGAATGTCGAAACCAGTCGCAGAGTTGCTGCTGAGAATCACGCACCACCCGAGACGGGCCGCTTCCAGCCGTGTCAAGATCGGCCTCTCTGCGGAGCACGAGAGTGAAGCTCGTGAAGGACGCCGCTGCCACTGCTGAGTTGGCGAGGCAGTCGCCCCCTCCGGCAACGACGGAGGGCGGAGAGAAGCGACGCTCACAACCGGAGGCGCAGCGGGGTCAGCGCCCGTGGGTTTCGTCTGCCCAGCCGTGCGAGTCCATCAGCCAGCCCCCCCACGTGACAGCAAGCACGTGGGAGCCTGCCTGGTCCCCGTGACCTCCTCCTCCGTGCCAGCAGCGAGCCATGTTCCACTTCACGTGACGGCCTCTGGAGGTGGTGCACCTAGCAGGGCACGGAGCGCCGTGGGTCACGGGGCCCCGTCACTTGGCGGCGAACGGCTGCTGTTGTTGTTGTTGGTGTTGCTGATGTTGTTGTTGGTGTTGTTGTTGGTGTTGCTGATGTTGTTGTTGGTGTTGCTGATGTTGTTGTTGGTGTTGCTGATGTTGTTGTTGGTGTTGCTGATGTTGTTGTTGGTGTTGCTGATGTTGTTGTTGGTGTTGCTGATGTTGTTGTTGGTGTTGCTGCTGTTGTTGTTGGTGTTGCTGATGTTGTTGTTGTTGGTGTTGCTGATGTTGTTGTTGGTGTTGCTGATGTTGATGTTGGTGTTGCTGTTGTTGTTGTTGTTGGTGTTGCTGATGTTGGTGTTGCTGATGTTGTTGTTGTTGGTGTTGCTGATGTTGTTGATGTTGGTGTTGTTGTTGGTGTTGCTGATGTTGTTGATGTTGGTGTTGCTGATGTTGTTGTTGTTGGTGTTGCTGATGTTGTTGATGTTGGTGTTGCTGATGTTGTTGATGTTGGTGTTGTTGTTGGTGTTGCTGATGTTGTTGTTGTTGGTGTTGCTGATGTTGTTGATGTTGGTGTTGCTGATGTTGTTGATGTTGGTGTTGCTGATGTTGTTGTTGTTGGTGTTGCTGATGTTGTTGATGTTGGTGTTGTTGTTGGTGTTGCTGATGTTGTTGATGTTGGTGTTGCTGATGTTGTTGTTGTTGGTGTTGCTGATGTTGTTGATGTTGGTGTTGCTGATGTTGTTGATGTTGGTGTTGTTGTTGGTGTTGCTGATGTTGTTGTTGTTGGTGTTGCTGATGTTGTTGATGTTGGTGTTGCTGATGTTGTTGATGTTGGTGTTGCTGATGTTGTTGTTGTTGGTGTTGTTGATGTTGGTGTTGCTGATGTTGTTGTTGGTGTCGCTGATGTTGTCGTTGTTGGTGTTGCTGCTGCTGTTGTTGGTGTTGCTGCTGCTGTTGTTGTTGGTGTTGCTGCTGTTGTTGTTGGTGTTGTTGTTGTTGGTGTTGCTGATGTTGTTGATGTTGGTGTTGCTGATGTTGTTGATGTTGGTGTTGCTGATGTTGTTGATGTTGGTGTTGCTGATGTTGTTGTTGTTGGTGTTGCTGCTGCTGTTGTTGTTGGTGTTTCTGATGTTGTTGTTGGTGTTTCTGATGTTGTTGATGTTGGTGTTGCTGATGTTGTTGATGTTGGTGTTGCTGATGTTGTTGATGTTGTTGTTGGTGTTGCTGCTGTTGTTGTTGGTGTTGCTGATGTTGTTGTTGGTATTGCTAATGTTGTTGTTGGTGTTGCTGCTGTTGGTGGTGGTGTTGCTGCTGTTGTTGTTGGTGTTGCTGATGTTATTGTTGTTGGTGTTGCTGATGTTGTTGATGTTGGTGTTGCTGATGTTGTTGTTGTTGGTGTTGCTGATGTTGTTGATGTTGGTGTTGTTGTTGGTGTTGCTGATGTTGTTGATGTTGGTGTTGCTGATGTTGTTGTTGTTGGTGTTGCTGATGTTGTTGATGTTGGTGTTGCTGATGTTGTTGATGTTGGTGTTGTTGTTGGTGTTGCTGATGTTGTTGTTGTTGGTGTTGCTGATGTTGTTGATGTTGGTGTTGCTGATGTTGTTGATGTTGGTGTTGCTGATGTTGTTGTTGTTGGTGTTGTTGATGTTGGTGTTGCTGATGTTGTTGTTGTTGGTGTTGCTGATGTTGTTGATGTTGGTGTTGCTGATGTTGTTGATGTTGGTGTTGTTGTTGGTGTTGCTGATGTTGTTGTTGTTGGTGTTGCTGATGTTGTTGATGTTGGTGTTGCTGATGTTGTTGATGTTGGTGTTGCTGATGTTGTTGTTGTTGGTGTTGTTGATGTTGGTGTTGCTGATGTTGTTGTTGGTGTCGCTGATGTTGTTGTTGTTGGTGTTGCTGCTGCTGTTGTTGGTGTTGCTGCTGCTGTTGTTGTTGGTGTTGCTGCTGTTGTTGGTGTTGCTGCTGTTGTTGTTGGTGTTGTTGATGTTGTTGTTGGTGTTGCTGATGTTGTTGATGTTGGTGTTGCTGATGTTGGTGTTGCTGATGTTGTTGATGTTGGTGTTGCTGATGTTGTTGTTGTTGGTGTTGCTGCTGCTGTTGTTGTTGGTGTTTCTGATGTTGTTGTTGGTGTTTCTGATGTTGTTGATGTTGGTGTTGCTGATGTTGTTGATGTTGCTGATGTTGTTGATGTTGTTGTTGGTGTTGCTGCTGTTGTTGTTGGTGTTGCTGATGTTGTTGTTGGTATTGCTGATGTTGTTGTTGGTGTTGCTGCTGTTGGTGGTGGTGTTGCTGCTGTTGTTGTTGGTGTTGCTGATGTTATTGTTGTTGGTGTTGCTGATGTTGTTGATGTTGGTGTTGCTGATGTTGTTGATGTTGGTGTTGCTGATGTTGTTGATGTTGGTGTTGCTGATGTTGTTGATGTTGGTGTTGCTGATGTTGTTGTTGTTGGTGTTGCTGCTGTTGTTGTTGGTGTTGCTGCTGTTGTTGTTGGTGTTGCTGATGTTGTTGTTGATGGTGTTGCTGATGTTGTTGATGTTGGTGTTGCTGATGTTGTTGTTGTTGGTGTTGCTGCTGCTGTTGTTGTTGGTGTTGCTGATGTGGTTGATGTTGGTGTTGTTGATGTTGTTGTTGGTGTTGCTGATGTTGTTGATGTTGGTGTTGCTGATGTTGTTGTTGGTGTTGCTGATGTTGTTGATGTTGTTGTTAGTGTTGCTGATGTTGTTGTTGGTGTTGCTGCTGTTGTTGTTGGTGTTGCTGCTGTTGTTGTTGGTGTTCCTGATGTTGTTGTTGGTGTTGCTGCTGTTGTTGTTGGTGTTGCTGTTGTTGTTTTTGGTGTTGCTGCTGTTGTTGTTGGTGTTGCTGCTGTTGTTGATGTTGTTGTTGCTGTTATTGTTGCTGTTATTGTTGTTGTTGGTGTTGCTGCTTTTGTTGTTGGTGTTGCTGCTGTTGTTGTTGGTGTTGCTGCTGTTGTTTTTGGTGTTGCTGCTGTTGTTGTTGGTGTTGCTGCTGTTGTTGATGTTGTTGTTGCTGTTATTGTTGCTGTTGTTGTTGTTGGTGTTGCTGCTGTTGTTGTTGGTGTTGCTGCTGTTGTTTTTGGTGTTGCTGCTGTTGTTGTTGGTGTTGCTGCTGTTGTTGTTTGTGTTGCTGCTGTTGTTTTTGGTGTTGCTGCTGTTGTTGTTGGTGTTGCTGCTGTTGTTGATGTTGTTGTTGCTGTTATTGTTGCTGTTGTTGTTGTTGGTGTTGCTGCTGTTGTTGTTGGTGTTGCTGCTGTTGTTTTTGGTGTTGCTGCTGTTGTTGGTGTTGCTGCTGTTGTTTTTGTTGTTGCTGTTATTGTTGCTGTTGTTGTTGGTGTTGCTGCTGCTGTTGTTGTTGGTGTTGCTGCGCGTGCGTTCCGTCGCATTTTACAGCTGCGAGGAAGAGGCTCTCAACAGGACAAGGGGGAGGAGGAGGTGGAGGGGGAGGAGGAGGAGGGGGGTCGCAGCTGCAAGCGGTCTCCTTCCGCACGTGCGCACGCTGCAATTGTCCACGCTGCGCGATTTACGCAAATCCTGCGTTGTCCGTCTTTGTTGTTGTTGTGTTTTTGTCTGTGTGTTACTGTAACGATCGCTGCGAATGAATACCAAAAACAAATCTAATTCAGCAAAGGCGAGCTATTGTTCACCTCTTTGTGTGTGTGTGCGTGGGGTGTTCGCTAACAGCACTTGCCCCAACTGTCAGTGAAGGCTATACTGGGGGGGGGGGTCTTTGTCTTTGTTGCGTGTTGAGGAGCGGTGGCGTAGCGGTTAGCGCGTTGCACTACCAACCTGGCGCATTGGAGTTCGATTCCAACCCAGTGACGATTTTCTGAACCGGATCCCTGAGCCTACCCCCTAGGGCGAATCGGAATCAAATGAGTACCTGGGATGCGGTGTGCAGTAAACATCGCCACTGGGGGAGACAAAGGCGGACCGGGCCTGCTTGCTATTCCACCCCACTCCCTAGCCTGCCGGCCTTCACAGGTTGCTACTCGCTAACAGCACTTGCCCCAACAGTCTGTTGAGGCGTAATAGCGGTGTTTTTGTTTTGTTTTGGGGTTAGATCGCTTAAATATATAAATGCGTCGTCGTTAAACCCGCCACCACCCGACACAGCCAACCAGTAAGGGTTGTCGCGTAAACGGACCGTCACAATTCGTCACGAGTACAGCACAGCGGTGTGTTGGAGTGCCGTGCCAAAGCCACAACATTTACAATCTGGGTGCGATGTCTGTTAAGGGCTATACGGGAGGTCTTTGTCGTTGTGTGTACACCCCCCCCACCCTCTCCATCCTCCACCCCCGCCCCCTCTAGTTTTATATCTCCTCCATGGCCTTGTTTCATCCGTGAGTTACGACCATGGGCGGCACTGTGCGTCGTGGCGGACTTACGATTCCGAGTAAGCGATGCTCACCGTAAATTGCGCCGTGCGGGCAATTTGCCAACAAAAAAATGGAGACCGCGTTTGAGGCAGTGAGAGAACGAGAGAGAGATGAGTGGGAGCGACACAGAGAGAAAGAGAGAGATGAGTGGGAGCAACACAGAGAGAATGAGAGAGAGATGAGTGGGAGCGACACAGAGAGAATGAGAGAGAGATGAGTGGGAGCGACACAGAGAGAACGAGAGAGAGATGAGTGGGAGCGACACAGAGAGAACCAGAGAACGAGAGAGAGATGATTGGTAGCGACACAGAACGAGAGAGAGATGAGTGGGACCGACACAGAGAGAAAGAGAGAGATGAGTGGGAGCGACAGAGAGAGAACGAGAGAGAGATGAGTGGGAGCGACACAGAGAGAGCGAGAGTTGAGTGGGAGCGACACAGAGAGAACGAGAGAGAGATGAGTGGGAGCGACACAGAGAGAACGAGAGAGAGAGATGAGTGGGAGCAACACAGAGAGAACGAGAGAGAGAAATGAGTGGGAGCAACACAGAGAGAACGAGAGAGAGAGAGATGAGTGGGAGCGACACAGAGAGAACGAGAGAGAGATGAGTGGGAGCGACACAGAGAGAAAGAGAGAGATGAGTGGGAGCGACACAGAGAGAACAAGAGAGAGATGAGTGGGAGCGACACAGAGAGAACGAGAGAGAGAGATGAGTGGGAGCGACACAGAGAGAACGAGAGAGAGATGAGTGGGAGCGACACAGATAGAACGAGAGAGAGATGAGTGGGACCGACACAGAGAGAAATAGAGAGATGAGTGGGAGCGACACAGAGAGAACGAGAGAGAGAGATGAGTGGGACCGACACAGAGAGAGAGAGATGAGTGGGAGCGACACAGAGAGAACGAGAGAGAGATGAGTGGGAGTGACACAGAGAGAACGAGAGAGAGAGATGAGTGGGAGCGACACAGAGAGAACGAGAGAGAGATGAGTGGGAGCAACACAGAGAGAACGAGAGAGAGAAATGAGTGGGAGCGACACAGAGAGAACGAGAGAGAGAGATGAGTGGGAGCGACACAGAGAGAACGAGAGAGAGATGAGTGGGAGCGACACAGAGAGAAAGAGAGAGAGATGAGTGGGAGCGACACAGAGAGAACAAGAGAGAGATGAGTGGGAGCGACACAGAGAGAACGAGAGAGAGAGATGAGTGGGAGCGACACAGAGAGAACGAGAGAGAGATGAGTGGGAGCGACACAGAGAGAACGAGAGAGATGAGTGGGAGCGACACAGATAGAACGAGAGAGAGATGAGTGGGACCGACACAGAGAGAAATAGAGAGATGAGTGGGAGCGACACAGAGAGAACGAGAGAGAGAGATGAGTGGGACCGACACAGAGAGAGAGATGAGTGGGAGCGACACAGAGAGAACGAGAGAGAGATGAGTGGGAGTGACACAGAGAGAACGAGAGAGAGAGATGAGTGGGAGCGACACAGAGAGAACGAGAGAGAGAAATGAGTGGGAGCAACACGGAGAGAACGAGAGAGAGAGAGATGAGTGGGAGCGACACAGAGAGAACGAGAGAGAGATGAGTGGGAGCGACACAGAGAGAAAGAGAGAGAGAGATGAGTGGGAGCGACACAGAGAGAGCGAGAGAGAGAGAGTTGAGTGGGAGCGACACAGAGAGAACAAGAGAGAGATGAGTGGGAGCGACACAGAAAGAACGAGAGAGAGAGATGAGTGGGAGCGACACAGAGAGAACGAGAGTGAGATGAGTGGGAGCGACACAGAGAGAACGAGAGAGATGAGTGGGAGCGACACAGAGAGAACGAGAGAGATGAGTGAGACCGACACAGAGAGAAAGAGAGAGATGAGTGGGAGCGACACAGAGAGAACGAGAGAGAGAGATGAGTGGGACCGACACAAAGAGAGAGATGAGTGGGAGCGACACAGAGAGAACGAGAGAGAGATGAGTGGGAGTGACACAGAGAGAACGAGAGAGAGAGAGATGAGTGTGAGCGACACAGAGAGAACGAGAGAGAGAGATGAGTGGGAGCGACACAGAGAGAACGAGACAGAGAGAGATGAGTGGGAGCGAGAAAGAGAGAGAGAGATGAGTGGGAGCGACACAAAGAGAACGAGAGAGAGATGAGTGGGAGCGACACAGAGAGAACGAGATAGAGATGAGTGGGAGCGACACAGAGAGAACGAGAGAGAGAGATGAGTGGGAGCGACACAGAGAGAACGAGAGAGAGAGAGATGAGTGGGAGCAAGACAGAGAGAAAGAGAGAGAGATGAGTGGGAGCGACACAGAGAGAACGAGAGAGATGAGTGGGAGCGACACAGAGAGAACGAGAGAGAGATGAGTGAGACCGACACAGAGAGAAAGAGAGAGATGAGTGGGAGCGACACAGAGAGAACGAGAGAGAGAGATGAGTGGGACCGACACAAAGAGAGAGATGAGTGGGAGCGACACAGAGAGAACGAGAGAGAGATGAGTGGGAGTGACACAGAGAGAACGAGAGAGAGAGAGATGAGTGTGAGCGACACAGAGAGAACGAGAGAGAGAGATGAGTGGGAGCGACACAGAGAGAACGAGAGAGAGAGAGATGAGTGGGAGCAAGACAGAGAGAAAGAGAGAGAGATGAGTGGGAGCGACACAGAGAGAACGAGATGAGTGGGAGTGACACAGAGAGAACGAGAGAGAGAGGAGTGGAAGCGACACAGAGAGAACGAGAGAGAGAGATGAGTGGGAGCGACACAGAGAGAACGAGAGAGAGAGAGATGAGTGGGAGCGACACAGAGAGAAAGAGAGAACGAGAGAGAGGAGTGGAAGCGACACAGAGAGAATGTCCAGTTTCACCAACAGGACAGCCTGAGGAGCCACAAGGACCATGCCTCGAGGAAAGCCCTGCCCTGCGTCTCTCCGGAGAGGCCTCGCTGGAGGTAACTCCACTCCAGCCCGACGTACAACCGCATCGGCGACCTCAGCTGGAGCATCGCCCACGGTACCGTCACCACCAACGTCTCCCTGGCGCGCTTCACCGACACGTCCCCGGAGTGTCAGTTCTGCGGTAAAGTGGAGACGGTGGCGCACCAACACGTGGTGTGCAAGAGCCTGGACTCGCTGTTCAAGGTCCTGAGAAACATCCTCCTAAGGTTCAGCCTCCACTTCTCCCCGACGGTCCTCATCTTTGGATACCCGAAGGGCAACGGACCCCAACATCTTCAGGGGCTGGTCAACGTGCTCGTCGGCTACATCAAGCTCGCCGTATACAGGGCGAGGAAGGTGGCCCTGGAGGGGCAACGTCCGGCCAGCAGCCTGGGCATCTTCCGTGCTCTGGTCGGAGCCAGGGTGTGGCTGAAGTTCCGCCATGTGCGGCTGACCCACGCCGTGCCGGCCTTCAAGGAGCAGTGGGCGCTGGAGGAGGCCGTATGCTCGGTGGCAGATAACGGAGAGCTCTGCATGCAGATCTAAGCTACCCGTCAGAGGCCGTTTGACTGTGGGAAGGGCTGCGTGCAGGTGCAGCACTTGTCGTAGTTATAAAAAAAAGAGAGAGAGCGAGAGAGTGAGCAAGAGAGAGCGAAATTGAGTAGGAAGAGAGGGGGCAGAGAGAGAGGAGGGGCAGAGAGGGGGGTAGAGAGAGAGGGAAGGGGTAAGGAGAGCAGAAAAAAAGAAGAATAAATATTTTGTTGCGTCTTTCATTTAAAAGGGGGGGTTTTACATAAAGCAAAGCATAAAAAAACAGAAAGAACGAGAGAGAAAGATGAGTGGGAGCGACAGAGAGAAAGAGAGAACGAAAGAGAGGAGTGGGAGCGACACAGAGAGAAAGAGAGAGATGAGTGGGGGCGACACAGAGAGAACGAGAGAGAGAGATGAGTGGGAGCGACACAGAGAGAGAGAGATGAGTGGGAGCGACACAGAGAATGAGAGAAAGAGATCAGTGGGAGCGACACAGAGAGAAGGAGAGAGAGATGAGTGGGAGCGACACAGAGAGAACGAGAAGAAAAGTGAGATAGAGCGAGCTAGATCGAGAGCCAGAGAGAGAACCAGAAGGATAGCAAGAGAGACACATAGCCAGCTAGCGAGAGAGCCAGAGAAGAGAGCCAGCACGCGAAATTTGCGGGAACTTGAACATTTCTTATGCGGAATGGGCCACAACAAATTGTTTTGGCGAATAAATTCGAATCTTTTTACAGTACCACCGTGGCGTCATCTGTTTTCCTCCAGGATGAATTGTCTGTCACGGTCTATCGTCTGGGTGTTGTTGTTGTTGTTATTTGTGGTGTTGTTGTGTTAATTGCAGGCGTCGGCTTTAAATTCAAACACATATTTCCACCCTGATGTTATCTCGACCGTGACGCGTCCCGCGTCAATGGCCTCCCCTCCCCGCCGCCCCTGCCGTGTTAGAGACCACCAACCCCGCAGAAGTGGATATCACAGAGCCACCTTTGAGATCCATTCTTCATGGTAAACTGGACTTCCATGGTAAACTGAACTCCCATGGTAAACTGGACTCCCATGGTGAACTGGACTCCCATGGTAAGCTGGACTTACATGGTGAACTGGACTCCCATGGTAAACTGAACTCCCATGGTAAACTGGACTCCCATGGTGAACTGGACGCCCATGGTAAACTGGACTCCCATGGTGAACTGGACTCCCATGATAAACTGGACTCCCATGGTAAACTGAACTCCCATGGTAAACTGGACTCCCATGGTGAACTGGACGCCCATGGTAAACTAGACTCCCATGGTGAACTGGACTCCCATGGTAAACTGGACTTCCATGGTAAACTGGACTCCCATGGTGAACTGGACTCCCATGGTAAACTGGACTTCCATGGTAAACTGGACTCCCATGGTAAACTGGACTCCCATGGTGAACTGGACTCCCATGGTAAACTGGACTCCCATGGTGAACTGGACTCCCATGGTAAACTGGACTTCCATGGTAAACTGGACTCCCATGGTGAACTGGACGCCCATGGTAAACTGGACTCCCATGGTGAACTGGACTCCCATGGTAAACTGGACTTCCATGGTAAACTGGACTCCCATGGTGAACTGGACTCCCATGGTAAACTGGACTTCCATGGTAAACTGGACTCCCATGGTAAACTGGACTCCCATGGTGAACTGGACTCCCATGGTAAACTGGACTCCCATGGTGAACTGGACTCCCATGGTAAACTGGACTTCCATGGTAAACTGGACTCCCATGGTAAACTGAACTCCCATGGTAAACTGGACTCCCGTGGTGAACTGCACTTACATGGTTAACTGGACTACCATGGTAAACTGGACTCCCATAGTAAACTGAACTCCCATGGTGAACTGGACTCCCATGGTAAACTGGACTTCTATGATGAATTGGACTCCCATGGTAAACTGAGCTTCCATGGTAAACTGAACTCCCATGGTCAACTGGACTACCATGGTGAACTGGATTTCCATGGCCAGTGGGCAACCAAAATAACACGAATTTCGAGAGCCTCAGGTTGGGGTGGTGGGGGTGGGGTGGTGGTGGGTGGTGGTGGGGGGTGGTGGTGGGGGGGTGGTGGTGGGGTGGTGGTGGGGGGTTGTGGTGGGGGTGGTGGTGGGTGGTGGTGTGACGCTTGGCGTGCTATAGCGAGATTGTGGCCTGGCGTGTAACAGGGGAAGGTCCCACAATAACAACAATAACAACAACAAAACACACAAAAGGCTGAACGTTCGGTTAAAAGTGGATTACGCCTAAGAAGGATTTACCAGCGACGTTGCGGTGGTTCCGTTTTTCGTGTTAAACATTTTATATTACGGTAGCGAAAAGATTAACGCTCCCTTCCGCTGGGACGGGTCGCAAAAGTCACGGACTGCTTACAAAGATCACGTGCGCACTCCGACGATGATCACGACGACGATGATGATGATGATCACGATGATGATGACGATGATGATGATGCGGGGGACACGCGGACTCAACGCTGCGCTCGCTCGTCAAGATCGGAATGCCGCTGTTGTTTTTTTTTAACGCGGCGGAGGAGAAATCCGATGAGCTATCAAGCTCTCTTTGTCCACAGATGTTCAGTGAGGGGGCACGGGGTCAGAACGTTACAACAACACAAAACCCATCGATCGATATGAGTGCAGAGTATAAAACATGTAAATAAATCTCTTTAAATAAATATATGCTAATAAAATTGAACAGTGTTTTGTTGTTGTTGTTGTATCTTACAAGGGTAAAGCCAGTTGAGGTTATAAACTTATATTTATTTTTTTACAGTGAGCGACCTGGCCACAAAAGACGACCCTACAACGTGACTCACCACCACCACGTGGTTATGAAGAACACCACTCGACCCAGGTTAGCTGCTCGTGGCATCACAACTTGGGTGAGGGGGGTGTTGGTGGGGGGGGGGGAGGTGAGGGGGGGTGTTGGTGGGGGGACTAGTGGGGGGAAGTGAGGGGGAGGGGTGATAGGGGAGTGAGCAGTGAGTTCTATCGCGTCGTGGGTACGGCGACGTCCCCAACATGCAGGATTTTAAATTCACAACCTTCAGAGAAATTTTTATTTAAAGCTTTCGTGACTGCAGTAATTCATATTCTTAGTTTTTTCGGTAAAGTCACGTTGAAGGGAAACAAAAAAATAATAATATATATAAAACAATAAAAATAATAAAAAATATATAAAACAATAAAAATTATTGTTTTATATATATTTTATTATTTTGTTGTTTCCCTTAAACGTGACTTTACCGAAAAACTAAGAATATAACCTTCAGAGAGTCAAGTCGTGTAAAGCCGCGACTGTTATTCGGTTGAGCTGATTCATCAAAAGAAATGTTCATATGGACTGGAATCCAGAGCCTTGCTAGTGCAGGCTCGGTGTGTCTGTGCGCATGGCCATGATGTGTGCGTCTCTCTGTGTCTCTCTGCGTGTCTCTGTGAGTGTCTGTGTGTGTGTCTCTGTGTGTGTCTCTCTGTGCGTGTTTCTGTGTGTGGGGAGCGGTAGTGTAGCGGTTAGCGCGCTGCGCTATGAACCCGGCGACACGGGTTCAATTCCCGCTCACGGCCAACACCAGTGACAATTGTCTGAACCGGTCCCGGGCCTCCCCTACATCGACTCAGCCTCAAATGAGTACCTGGTGCGGTGTGTAAACATTGCCACTGGGGAGACAAAGGCGGTCGGACGTGGTGCTGGCCACCCACCCCCTCGTGTACCGTTCCGGCCTTCATAGGTGCTTGCTAACAGCACTTGCCCCTACAGTCTGTTAAGGCTATATGGGGGATCTTTATCTTTGTCTTTGTCTCTGTGCGTGTCTCCCTGTGTGTGCGTGTCTCTCTGTGTGTGCGTGTCTCCCTGTGTGTGCGTGTCTCCCTGTGTGTGCGTGTCTCCCTGTGTGTGCGTGTCTCCCTGTGTGCGCGTGTCTCTGTGTGTGTGTGCGTGTAATGAGATGCTTCTTCTAGCTGCTGGATAGGGAACGCGAGCACTCATCACAACAACGAATCCGCCTGGCACCAGAACGAACGCAAATGACAACGAGCAGATTACCGCTGTGATTGCTCCCAGGGTTACGGTTCAGAAGCTGTAATGGCTTTCGTTGAGATTATATATATACCATTTAAATGTATTCTTACACAACACTAAAAAAAATTATACACTCGCCCCAAAGTATATGTATTCATTTGTCAATCTGTCATTGCCATCATAATAATCAAAATCGCAATCATCGTTTATTATACATCATCATCCACCATCACTGCCATCATCGTCATCATTACTTTCACTGTCATCATCATCATCATCATCGCTAATCATCACTACCGGCAATCATCATCCACCATCATCATCACTACCATCAATACCATCTGCACCATCACTATCATCATCTTCTTCACTGTCATAATAATTTCCACGCTCATTATCATCATCATGACCATTACCACGACTCTCATCGCCATTGTGTATGTGTGTTGAATTTCTTTCGCACCGTACGTAGCCAACCGTGCTAATCGGAGGTGCGGGGGAAGGACAACAAACTAACACACACACAAAGCAGTTCTAAAGAAACGAGTTTGTCAATCTAGACGATGATCTAAAAGTGCATAGTTTCTTCGGCTTCCTAATATCGGAACGAAGAGGGTTCCAGACGGACGCAGAAGCGCATCTGAAAGCGCCGTGCCATGCGGTGACCACCGCCTTTGCTCGATGGTTAGCTAAAGCCCGTGGTGCTCTGGTGGTGGTGATGATCACGGTGATGATCGAGGTGCTGCGATTATGATGAAAGGTGCTGTGGTTATAAAAGTGACGCAGTGTTATCATCATCATTATCATCATTATTATCATCAACACCATCATCAATTAAGAGTATAAAGTCAGCATCAGTCAACATCCATCATTATCACCAACATCGATGAATTGTCAACAAACAATCATCGTGGCCACCATAATTTATACATCCCATCAGCCACACACACGACCTTCTCTGAGTCGGCATATTATCAGCAGCCCTGGTTCAACAAGCAAGCAAAACTCTGGAGCGGTTTCAAAATCCAGCGTCTCATCAGCAGAGTCAGGCTCAGCTTGAACCAATGCTGGTGACCTCCCCAGATATTTATTGGCAAGGACCGGTTTCGACACGTAGTGTCTCATCAGCAGAGTCAGGGTCTGCTTGAACCAATGCTGGTGACCTCCCCAGATATTTATTGGCAAGGACCGGTTTCGACACGTAGTGTCTCATCAGCAATGTCAGGGTCTGCTTGAACCAATGCTGGTGACCTCCCCAGATATTTATTGGCAAAGACCGGTTTCGACACGTAGTGTCTCATCAGTAGAGTCAGGGTCTGCTTGAGCCGGTGACCTGCCCAGATGTTTATAGGTTACCTTTGATAGATATGGGTCTGAGTTGGACACAGAACTCCAGAGTATAACACAACACAACCATCGCTGACATTGCGAACAAAATTAGACAATTTTTTTGCACTAAACAATTGAGTGGGTGGCTGGGTGGGCGGGGGTGGGATAGTGGGGGGGGGGGGTGATGGCCCCCCTCCCCACCCACTATTCCCCCTCCCCTCCACACACATACATTTTCACCGTGAAGTCCAATCGTGGTGAATGGGGGGGGGGGGGGGGGGGGGCTGTGGTTAGCAGGCCCCGGTGCGTCGTTCCCTACAAGTAATCTCTGTTGAACTTCTTTCGCATCCGTACGGTAGCAGCAGGGGGATCAGAAAGTAGCAAGAACAAAGAGTACGCACGTAAGGCATCGATAAGTGTGCAAAATAGAAACTGTTTTAAACTAAAAATATAACTGTCATTTTTTTTAAGGCCACCACTGAACTGTTACGTACGTAGCTCTCTTGTTTCGGAAGCGACATGGACTCTCAGAAACGATGGCTCAATGAAGTGGGCTCATCAACATCATCATCATCGTCGTCGTCATCATCAACACGTGGGAATGTTTTGAGCAGCCAAATACTCTCTAAACGCGTGGTGATGTTGGTTCTAAAAATGTGGAGGAATACAAAAAAACGGAGGACCCCTGAGAAAAATCCACGCGACCACGGGGAGAGAGAGACACGCAAACTCCAAATATACAGCAGCAGGCGTCAGAGTTGGGATAAAGCCCAGGACCTCTTGTACACCAGGCGAGGTAGTTAACATCTCCTAGCCACCACGGCGCCAAATAGAAAAGTCACGAATAGGAAGTAAATAAATACATTTAAAATTCTATAAAGTACAAATTGCAAAAGTACAGAAATTCCTACCGATTTTTCAACACGACATGGAAAGCTTGGAGCAAGGCAGCAAAACTATCAACAACAACAACAGTCCCAGACCATAGCAAGACAACAACAACAGTCCCAGACCACACCAAGACAACAATCACAACAACAATCCCAGACCACACAAAGACAACAACAATCCCAGACCACACCAAAACAACAACAACAACAACAGTCCCAGCCTACACCAAGACAACAACAACAACAGTCCCAGACCACACCAAGACAACAACAACAGTCCCAGCCTACACCAAGACAACAACAACAACAGTCCCAGACCACACCAAGACAACAACAACAACAGTCCCAGACCACACCAAGACTACAACAACAGTCCCAGTCTACACAAAGACAACAATCACAACAACAATCCCAGACCACACAAAGACAACAACAATCCCAGACCACACCAAAACAACAACAGTCCCAGACCACAACAACAACAACAACAATCCCAAACCACACCAAGACAACAATAACAACAGTCCGAGTCTACACAAAGACAACAACAACAACAGTCCCAGACCACACAAAGACAACAACAACAACAACAATCCCAGACCACACCAAGACAACAACAACAACAACAATCCCAGACCACACCAAGACAACAACAACAATCCCAGACCACACCAAGACAACAACAACAATCCCTGACCACACCAACAACAACAGTTTTTTTGTGTGTTCCAGTCTATTTCAGATTTAATTTATTTGACTATTTCTGAGACTTCCTCCTCATTAGCAATGGAAGCGAATTGTAGCGATGCCTTTCCCCCCACCTACCCCTCCCCTCCCCCCTCCACACTCACACAAAGCAACTTAACTCACAAGGGGGAGAACTTTTTTGAATTTTTCAAGTGGGTGCTGTCGGTGGGTGCGGGGCCCCAAAAATCTCTCCATTATCCCTCCCTCTCTACCCCACGTTTATAAAAGAAAAATATATTAATTAATTAATTGGCACTAAACAATGAAGCTCATTCATTGTGCGGCAAACTTGTCTCGCGCTGCAGGCCTCCCTGGTTAGCTTCCCATTCGCTAAACAAATGAACATCAATCGTTGTTGTTGTTGTCGTTGTTGTTGTTGTGGCGGCGGTAGCGGTGATATTGTAAGTGCTACATTCGAAGCTTTCGTGACTGCAGGAATTACTCTTTGGTACCTTCGGTAAAGTCACGTCTATAGAAAATAAATTAAATCACAGAATAGGACGTTTCGATTGCAACACAAGCAACCGTCATCAGGTCGAACTAAATTTTAGAGAGAGAGAGACAAAACACAGACACGGAGACGCACAGAGACAGACACACAAGCTGAGAGAGAGAGACAACACAGAGAGAGAAACACACACACGCATAGGCACACAGAGTAAGAGCTCTCCGCTTGGCTCGACAGGAACGGGCGTTTATCGTTGGAGATGTTTCACTCAGGCACCACAGCAGCGGCTGTTCGTTTGTAAGGCCGCGTGGGCCACGGAGGGCCCGGCTCTGGACTGGTTCAGATATTCCCGTGGCCGATGTTGGCCGTGAGCGGGAATCGAACCCGGCAACCAGAGGGGTCCTGCGGTCCGGAGCGCCAACCCGGCACCCCGAGTTCGACTCCCGCTCACAGCCGCGATTACCTGAACGTGACCTGGGTCTTCCCTCGCCCCTCCTCCTAGGTCGAATCAGCCTCAAATTAGTGCTCGGTGCGGTGTGCAGCAAGCATCGTCTCTGGGGAGACAAAGGCGGCCGGGCGTGGTGCGGGCCGCCCACCCCCTCGTGTGCCGTGCCGGCCTCCTTCATAGGCGCTGCTCACTTCCAGCACTTGCCCCAACAGTCCGCTAGGGATATGCGGGGGATCTTTGTCTTTGTGTGTGAAGCCGACGCAGCCTCACAATGAGTATCTGGTGCGGTGCGTAGTAAACATCGTCGCTGGGGAGACAAAGGCGGCCGGGCGTGTTTCTGGCCACCCACCCCCTCGTGTGCCGTGCCGGCCTTCATAGGGTGCTGCTGCTCGCTAACAGCACTTGCCCCAGCCGCCTGTCAATGCTGTCCGGGGGGGTGGGGGGGGGAGTGTGGATCGTTGTCCCTAACCACTGCGCCACCGCTCCTCGCTCACGCCGTAAGGCGCGCACGAGGCTCTCCGCCAAGCTCTGTTGGGGTTTTGCACCCGCGATGTTTTTTTGGTTCGGCATGAGCGCCGTTTGTCGCGTGTGTTGCCTTACTCACATTTGCGACTCGTTTATCGCATTAAAAAAACAACAACTTGGAACTGAAACAACAAAGGTAATGTGTGTGTATATGTAAACTTAAATGGCAGTGGATTTAACCCTTCTGCTGCGTTGGCAGTGGAGCACAGAGACACAATTAACACAACCCCGGTCCTTCATTGCAGAAGGGTCATTACCCGAAACGTCGCCGATTGTGTACGTTCATTTAAATACCACTAAGTATTGTTGTTGTTGAGCGCGTTGAGTTTGTTGTTGTATAACAATGGAAACGTGTGGCATCATCACCATCATCAGCCATGTGCAGTGGTCAAACAGTCACGGGGAAATAATTGAATACGGACGCAAGACCTCGCTTAGCGCACAACCCTTGCGGAACGCTGATACGTTATAGCGCGCACTTCTCCAGGAACGCATCTTGAGCGCTAAGCGAGGTCTGCCCGTATACGCATAGAGGCCCTCCCCCCACCGACCGCTCCCACCCTGAGCCCCCCACTCAAACGCCAGCTGGCCCTGATCACAGGTGTAACTCGGTGACCGTGCCACTCTACACCTCGCTGGGAAGGTACAGCTGTTGGCTGTACAATGTCCCTCTCTGATCGCTCTGTCCGCAGTAGACCGCTGTCTCGCGGTGCAGCTGTCAAAACAACGTCGGCATGTCGAGGAACGCTCGCGCGGTGTTCACACGTTGTGTCTGTCTCCCTGTCCGTGTCTCTGTCTGTGTGTCTGTCTCTCTGTGTCTCTCCCTGTGCCTGTGTGTATCTGTGTGTCTGTGTGTCTCTCCCTGTGTGTGTCTCTGTGTCTGTCTCCCTGTCCGTGTCTCTGTCTGTGTGTCTGTCTCGCTGTGTCTCTCCCTGTGCCTGTGTGTGTCTGTGTGTCTGTGTGTCTCTCTCTGTGTGTGTCTCTGTCTCCTTGTCCGTGTCTCTGTGTCTCTCCCTGTGTGTGTCTCTGTGTCTTTCCCTGTGTGTGTCTCTGTGTTTTTCCCTGTGCCAGTGTGTGTCTCTCCCTGTGTGTGTCTCTCCCTGTGCCAGTGTGTGTCTCTGTGTCTCTCCTGGTGTGTGTCTCTGCGTTTCTCCCTGTGCCAGTGTGTGTCTTTGTGTCTGTGTCTCTGTCTCCCTGTCCGTGTCTCTGTGTCTCTGCCTGTGTGTGTCTCTGTGTCTCTCCCTGTGTCAGTATGTGTCTCTGTCTCCCTGTGTGTGTCTCTGTGTCTGTGTGTCTCTCCCTGTGTGTGTCTCTGTGTTTCTCCCTGTGCTAGTGTGTGTCTCTGTGTCCGTGTCTCTGTCTCCCTGTCCGTGTCTCTGTGTCTCTCCCTGTGCCAGTATGTGTCTCTGTCTCCCTGTGTGTCTCTGTGTCTGTGTGTCTCTCCCTGTGTGTGTCTCTGTGTTTCTCCCTGTGCTAGTGTGTGTCTCTGTGTCCGTGTCTCTGTCTCCCTGTCCGTGTCTCTGTGTCTCTCCCTGTGCCAGTGTGTGTCTCTGTGTCTGTGTCTCTGTCTCCCTGTGTGTGTCTGTGTGTCTGTCTCCCTGTGTGTCTCTCTGTGTCTTTCCCTGTGCCAGTGTGTGACTCTGTCTCCCAGTGTGTATCCCTGTGTCTCTCCCTGTCAGTTACTCATTTTGAGGCTGAGTCTACCTAGGGGAGGCCCAGGACCGGTTCAGAAAATCGTACCTACGGTAGCACGGTAGCTCGGTTGCTCGGTAGCACGGCAGCACGGCAGCACGGTAGCACGGTAGCACGGTAGCTCGGTAGCACGGTAGCACGGTAGCTCGGTAGCACGGTAGCTCGGTTGCACGGTAGCTCGGCTATGACCTCAGTCTCGACAACTCCGGCCTCGTTCAATTGCCGAGCATTTCCCGCGTCTTCTTCATCATCATCATCAGCAGCATCATCAGCAGCATCATCAGCAGCATCATCAGTAGCATTATCCTCAGTAGCATCATCAGCAGCATCATCATCAGCAGCAACATCATCATCAGCAGCAACAGCAGCAGCATCATCATCAGCAGCAGCATCATCATCAGCAGCAACAGCAGCAGCAGCATCATCATCATCAGCAGTAGCAGCATCAGCACCAGCACCAGCAGCAGCAGCAGCATCATCAGCAGCAGCAGCAACAGCAGCAGCAGCATCATCATCATCAGCAGCAGCAGCAGCAGCATCATCAGCAGCAGCAGCAGCAGCAGCATCATCATCATCATCAGCAGCAGCAGCAGCATCAGCAGCAGCATCATCATCAGCAGCAACAGCAGCATCATCATTAGCAGCATCATCATCAGCAGCATCATCATCATCATTAGCAGCAGCATCATCATCATCAGCAGCAGCAGCATCATCTGCATCATCAGCAGCAGCAGCATCATCAGCAGCATCATCAGCAGCAGCAGCAGCATCATCATCATCAGCAGCAGCATCAGCAGCAGCATCAGCAGCAGCATCAGCAGCAGCATCATCATCAGCAACAACAGCAGCAGCATCATCAGCAGCAGCAGCAGCAGCATCATCATCATCAGCAGCAGCAGCATCATCATCAGCAGCAGCAGCATCATCATCAGCAGCAGCAGCAGCATCATCATCATCATCAGCAGCAGCAGCATCAGCAGCAGCAGCAGCATCATCATCATCATCAGCAGCAGCATCATCGTCATCAGCAGCAGCATCATCATCATCAGCATCATCATCAGAAGCAGCATCATCATCATCATCAGCAGCAGCAGCATCACCAGCTGCAGCATCATCATCAGCAGCAGCATCATCAGCATCATCGTCGTCGTCGTCAGGGCAAAGATTATCGCGTCGCGAGCGGCAGTGCCGAATGTCCGTCGGGATATTTAGGAGTTTGCGTTGTCGTTATAAGCGGATCTCACCTCTTTGGCTGATAAAACAAATCTAGTACGATAGCGTCCCCCCCTATCTGGCAATAAAACAGGAGTTTGTGTTAAGATGTGCTCAAACACAAATTCAAAGATACATCTTGCAAGGCAGCGTCGAGTCTGCATTAACCCACACACAATGATTGTGGCAGAACGTGCAAACAAACACGCTGTGACGACGATTATGATGATGATGACGATAATATGCATTGTCTTTGTTTTGTTTGCCAGAACAAATAAAGCCCTATTGTAATTTTCCATCGTGTTGGATGCTGGCCAAAAGGTATCCCAATCACTCTTTGGTTATTTCGGTAAAGTCACGTAGAAAGGAAACATTAATTAAATAATATCATACGACGTTCCGATTGCAACACAAGCAATCATCATCAGGTACAAATGAAAGAGAAAACAAACCTCGAAAACTTATAAAACAATGTTTACCTCGGAAACTTTATATTCTTGGTTCTTTCGGTAAAGTCACGTAGAAGGGAAATAACAAAATAAAAAAAAACATCATTTAATAAAATTCTCACGACGTTTCGGCCACAACGCAAGCAGCCGTCCTCAGGTGAAGAACAGAGCTGTCGGAAATACAGCGTTGGTTCTTTCGGTAAAGTCACGTAGAAGGGAAATAATACAATAATGAAAATTAAACTTAATAAAATAAAATTCTCACGACGTTTCGGCCACAACGCAAGCAGCCGTCCTCAGGTGAAGAAGAGAGCTGTCGGAAAGACAGCGTCCCTTAGGACAGCGTCCCTTAGGACAGCGTCCCTCTTCTTCACCTGAGGAAGGCTGCTTGCGTTGTGGCCGAAACGTCGTGAGAATTTTATTTTATTAAGTTTAATTTTCATTATTGTATTATTTCCCTTCTACGTGACTTTACCGAAAGAACCAAGAATATGAATCCCTGCAGACACGAAAGCTTCAATTCGAAATCTAGTAAAACGTTGTTTTCTCTTTCATTCGTACCTGATGATGATTGCTTGTGTTGCAATCGAAACGTCGTATGCTCTTATTTAATTTATTTTTCCTTTCTACGTGGCTTTACCGAAAGAACCAAAGAGTTATTCCTGCAGTCACCAAAAGCTCCAAATCAAGGTATCCCATATCTTTAACATATATATAAAACTGCTTGACCCGACCAATACGTTCTCTGTTACGTGCATTGGCTTTGTCACGTTCGCCTTTAGCGCTGCTGTTCTCTGGTGTAGCACTGCTGGTGAGACATGTTCACAAAGACGACTGTTGCCTCTGGTGTAAGCCAATCAGTTTCAAACACAATGCGTGCATTCTTATCAGAGCGTGTTGTTTGCATGTATCGCCACAAGTACGTGTGGTTGACGCAGATTGTGATGCCTTGCAAATAGGTGTGTGTGTGCGTGTCTATTTGGTGTTTGAGCATCTTATCACAACTCCTGTTCGATTGCACGAAGGGTAAAAGCCTCAGAGACACTTCAATAAACAAAAAGAATGCGCTTTATAAAATTGAGGTTGTTATTATTATTCTGACTTTATTTTTTTCTCTCCCAATGATGTTGCTTGCACAAACGCTCCCATAATTGCACCTCTTGTCAATCGCCCATCATCTTCCCCCCTCCACCCTCCCACCTCCACTCCTTCCCATCCCTCCCCTGTAGCATTTTACCTGATCCCCTCAACGTGCCCATGGATCGCTGCTGTCACCCATCCATCAACACCTCGCAGCACACCCCCTGGCGAGATGTTAACTACCTCGCCTGCTGTACAGGAGGTCGTGGGCTCGAGCCTAACCCTGCCGCTTGCCGCTGATTTGAAGTCTGCGCGTCTCCCTCTCTCTCTCTCCCTGTTCGCGATAATTTTTCTCCGCGTCCTCCGGTTCTTTTTCCACGTGGTGATGGTGATGATGATGAGCCCACTTCTTCGAGCTAAAATAAATAGTTTAATTTAACAACATCATTCCATTCCGTGTTATCGCTTTGTAAGCGACGTCGTCATAGCGCTTTGACTAAAGGGCACTCTCTGTATATAAAAAATGCAATTAGATAATTACGATAATTGTCATGGTTATTATAATTACGTCATGAGTTGAAGAATACGCTCGGATCACTTGCTGAGCGGTGCGAGCCGCCCTCGGCCCACAGAAGTGGACATTGCAGAGCTAAATCCGAGGCTCGTTTCAGAATCGGAACATTTCTTGATTCGGCAATCCGATGAGCTATAAAGCTTTTATTTTTTTTCCCCCCCACAGATGTCCAGTCAGCGGCACAGGGTATGGACGTCACAACAACGGACAATCCTACAAACACGACAGCCGTGCAAAGTACAAGCCAACAAACCAACCACGCACGTGGACACGACCACACCTCCCCCCCCCCAAACTCGCCCGTAGCTTTGGCCAATCTTCCCCGATAACCGCGGTGGCAATGGCGCAACCGTGGAACCATCGTTACCAACACGCCGACGATGACATTGGGGGGTGGTGGGTGGGTTGGTGGGTAGGGGGGCAGGTGTAAGAGGGGAGGGAGAGGTTGGGGGGGGGGCGGGCAAGGCACCCCCCCCCAACACGCGCGTCACGCGACTGAGATCGGGGGTGACACCCACGGATGTGCTCCTGCGCAATTGAATCTCAAAAAACGCGAGTGTGTCCACGGAGAGGCAACAAGAGACGACTAGAGAGCGAGCGAGCGAGAGAGAGAGAAAGGAGACTTGACTTTTAAACAACTTTTATTGCCGCCAGCAGCAACAGCACTGGAGGCGATTTCGATACGAAATACACAAAGTCACCAGCAACACAAATGAAAATAAACGCTACAATTCCACGCGCTGTGGCGCCAAATGCAGCGCGCACAACACGAAAGAAAAGTCACGTGGTGGTGGTGGTGGTGGTCATCGCGCACGCCACAGTGACGAGCGAGCGCTTCAGAACGTGAACATGAGAGAGGAGAGAGCGGATGCGTAGGGCCAATCGAGCGACAGGGAATCTGGGCACGATCTCTCAAGATCAGGGCGGGGGGCGGGGAGAGGTTTGGTAATCGTGCCCCAAAGCTGGTTGTAGCATAATTAATGTTTTTGGGGGTTAGATCGCGTTAGTATAAATGTGTCGTTAACCCCTCCACTACCCGACACAGCCAATCAGTAAGGGATTTGTCACGTAATCAAAACGCCAATTAGTTTACTATTTCAGCCCACCGGTGTGTTGGAGAGTAAATCCACAACATTCACAAATTGAGTAGTAATGTGGCGTTTCGCTCGTAATTACATCCAGCACCATCGGGCGATTTGCCAGAACAGTGAAGCAATCCACCTGCTTCCGGCCTTGAATAAAATAAAGAAGAAAAAAACCTTTACTATGAATAATATTGGTCGCGAAAGCCTACGTGTTAAACTGGTCGCATCGCATGCGCGGGTGCCGTTTCTCCCAGAACTGCGACGACAGTGGGAGTTTGTTGCCTTGCTCAAGATACACCGCGTGATGGTGGGAGAAACATCGCGTTAACCTAAGTAAAGTGTAACATGGGGAGCGAGATGCGTAACGCAGGCCGAATCAAGGCCAAGGCGCCGTGGGTAGCGTCTAGAAACATCCATCAGCATCCCACTACCTTTGCGCGATGATTATGATGATGATGATGACGATGCTTCTACGCCGAAGCGGCCACTGCAGCCGCTTATTCCTACCCGCGCTGCGACGCAGTTCCGTTCGCTCGATCGCGTTATAACCAATCCGCGTTATAACAGCGTGTGTTCCCGAATTACGTTAGTCGCGTTCCATATCCGATTGGCGTAATGAAAACCGCACGGCGTTATAGGACAACAGACTGTTGAACTTCTTCCGCAACGCACGCAGTCAATCGGAGGTGCGGGGGGAGGACAATAAAGTAAACACAAGCAATCGGTCGTAAAGAAATGAGCGTGTCAATGTTTCCGTGTTAAAAGTTCACAGCGCCTGTGGCTTACTAACGCGGGAAGGAAGAGCGTTCCAGACGGCCGCAGAAGCGCATCTGGAAGGGCCGTGATGCGAACGTCACCCGCCTTCGTTCGATGGCCAGAAGCCAAAAGCTGCTGCTGCTGCTGCTGCTGCGAAGATGACCGGAGTTCACGTGATGGTGGTGGTGGTGATTTATGCTTCTTGACGAGATCAGCAAGGCATTGTGGTTCATTTGTGGCAAGCGCTTTGTGCGTGTAATGAGCGCGGTGACCTTATAACAACGCATTAGTTCGGCAACTGGCAGCCGATGGAGCTTCGTGAGCACCGGACAGACTCCGGACAGATCCTGCAGTAGAATGATGTCACAACCACAGGCCACCACCACCACACTCCACACTCCACACCCTCTGCCAGATCTCACAGCTGCTGTTGCTACTGCAAAGCAGAGATTTGTCGACCTCCAAGAAGCACCCTGGCTCGGTCTGATTCAGCGGAGTGAACCCGCGAAGAATTCCCCTCTAAGCTCTGCGGTCATCAACGTATTAAGGTGTTCTCAGCGGACGAACGAGTGTTTAATACGTGTGGGAGGAAACACGCGTGCGAGGGGGAAACACTCTATCCCCCCCGCCCCGCCCCCCCCCCCGTCCTCGTACAGACGGAAGTGATGGGAGTCCGCATCTTATGCTGTGACCGCCTTCTCCTGGCAGAGAGCCGGGGTACAGCTCCTTCAGGACACCCACGTGAATTGAGTTTCAACGTCAATGTCCACGGTGGGTTGGCATGAGTTAGAGTAACTAGTTAGTATAACCAGCAGGGTTATTGATATCATGGGTCCCATGGTATAGCTGCTCAGCCCGAGCTATGCATGCTCTGACACGTGTGGCATTGTCTTTGTGCTGTTCGCCTTTTGGCGTTGTTCTCTGCTCTGACGCTGGTGGTGAGACTGGGCCCTGAAGAAGGCTGCTGTGTCTGCTGTAGGCCATTCGGTCTCAAAGACAACGCGTAGATTATTCGTATCTGCGTGCTTCGGTAATTATCAGAGCACGTGGTGTTTGCATGTTCACCACAAGTTCAGTGTGGAGGGGCTATCGCAGTGCTTGATTACTTGTGTGGTGTTCGAACATCCGAACAGAACTACTGTTGTATTTACAGAAAGGGTTAAGACACCTATTATTATTTTTGCCAGGGCTATTAATATATTTTTGGTGGGGGGGGGGGGGGGTTATATCAACGGAAACCGATTGAAAAAACGGTTAAAGAAGCGGTTACCGGTTACTAAAATGTCTCGCACAATGACCATCCATCGTGCGGTGTTACGAGTCGCGGGGTTGGTGATGGTGGTGGTGGGTAAATGTCCCACGCGGTGACCGCAGCCGCCGTGCCGGTTGTTACGTCCGCGCGTGCCAATCGGAGTCGGGGTCGCGCTCGTTTACGAACATGACCCACCAGGAACGGGTCATCGGCAATCGATCCCGGTAATCGGTCGCACGGGTTGCACCGCTAGCCGGTCGCAGCAGTTGCACCGTTAGCCGATTGCACCGGTTGCACCGTCAACTGGTCGCACAGGTTGCACCGGTTAACGCCCAAATCCGGGAGCGCACAATTATGCAGATCATGTCATGGTCCACCAACCCCTGCATTGAATATTGCAGGATGCGAAGGGGATTAGGGGATGGGAGGGGGGGAGTCTGAATGTGGCTGTGCATAGCCACACTCAGACTCCAGTGGGGACGATTATCTGGACCGGTTCTGGGCCTCCTCTAGGTCGACTCAGCCTCAAACGAGTGCCTGGCGCGGTGGGTTAACATCGCCACGACTGTTACTTTATAATTTTTTGACCTGTTAAGGCCCACTGGGCTGCTACCATAGCTCTCTTTTGAGAAGCGTCCTGGCCGTCACAGATGATGAGTCAGCGATGTGGTTCATCACCGTCGTGTGGAAGTGCAGAAATTGTCTAAATTGCGTGACGCTCATTCTAAATGTGGAAGGGGGAATAACCCGGAGGACCCAGAGAAAAAAAATCCACAAACATTCAGGCGCCGGGGTCGGGATCGAACCTCGGCACCTCCTGTATACCAGACGAGGTAGTCGACATCTCGCCACCACTAGGGAGACAAAGGCGGACCGGGCGTGGTGCTGGCCCACGCAACTGCTGCTGCTGCTGATGGCTCACAGCACTTGCCCGGAACAGTCTGCTAAGGCTATGCGGGGGATCTTTGCCTTTGCCGTAGCTTTGCCAGACCAAAACATCACTCCAAGGCAATGTGAGTGGGGGATGGTAGCCGTGCAGTGATGGGAGGTAGGGAACTCATGGGGGAGATGGGGGGGGGGTGATTGGGTGGGTGGGTGAGTGGGGGAGGGAGCGAGTGGAGAGTGCGTGCGGGTGGAGGGCGGGGGAGCGGTGGCGCAAGTGGTTAGCGCGCTGCGCTGCTCTACGAAACCTGGGACAAGACAAGTTCGCGATTCGCGCTCACGGTCAACATCGGTGATGATTATCCTGAACCGGTTCTGGGCTCCCCACCCACCACCCCTCTATGTCGACTCAGCCTCAAATTAACACTGTCGTAAACATCAGCACCGGGGGAGACAAAGGCGGCCCGGCGTGGTGGGTGTTGCGTCGTACCCCACCCACCACACCCGTGCTCTGTTTCGGCCTTCATTGCCAGGGGGTTTCTATTAGCGAGCGGCACTCGCCCTTTGCAGTCCGTCAAAAAGGCTATACGGGGGACCTTTGTCTTTGCGTTGGTGGGTGGGGTGGGTGGGAAGTTGGTGGGTGGGGTGGGTGGGAAGTTGGTGGGATGGGTTTTGTGCTTTGTGAGGCAGGGTAGGGGGAGCGATCCGATTGGTCGGTGGGAGCGAGAGTGTGAGAGGGAGGGAGAGGAGAGAGAGGGGGGTGGGGGAGCAAGGGGGAGGAGAGAGAGAGGGGAGAGTGGGGGGAGCAAGCGAACAGAGAGGGGGGAGAGAGAGGGGAGAGAGTGCAGCAGAGACAGAGACGGGAGGGAGGGAGGGAGAATCGTTCTGGATCCGCGCTCTGCCGGTAGCAGCGCGCAGCGATCTGCAAAAGCGCGTCTATAGTGAGACCTCACACGCATACACACATAGCCTACACACATGGCTTACACACACAGCATACACACATAGCATGCACACATAGCTTATACACACAGCATACACACACAGCATACACACATAGCTTACACATAGTATACACACATAGCATACATACATGCATAGGATACACACATTGAACACTCACGCGTTCACAGACGCGCATGCAGAGATCCACACAGACACAGAGAGATACGTGCATGTGTACGCAAGCGTCAATGCACAGGTAACCCATAGACTCATAGAGTTGACACGCAGAGAGGGGCATGGGCGGGGAGCGGTGGCGCTGCGGTTAGCGCATTTCGCTCGGTTCAGTTGAGAGACAGACACGGATGCGCACACACGCGCGTGTGCGTACACACCTGCACAGACGCACAGACACGCGCGTACACACGTGCACACGCAGACGCGTACACTCATATACACACAACGAAAGGCATGGGCACATACAGAGATGTATTCGAAGCACAAAGATCCCCCGTATAGCCTTGACGGACTATAGGGGCGAGTGCTGTTAGCGAGCACCTATGAAGGCCTATAGACACACGCAGACACACACCGTGAGAATCGGACACAGACACACGTGGACACACGTAAACTTACATAGACACACCTACACAAACGTAAACACACATAGATATATTACATACACGGTTTGATAATTGCATACACACACAGGTACAGGCGCATAGACACACATACACACAAAGACGCGCGGATACACAGGTACATAGATATACACAGAGAGACACACATAGACACAGGACTAGGCACATAGACACACACGCAGAGAGATACACACACACACATAGATGCATACGCACTTAGACACACTGTCACGGAGATGCGCACACACACACAGATACACAGAGATAGATACACACACAAACACAGATACACAGAGACAGATACACACACAAACACAGATATACACAGATACACACACAGAGATACACATAAACCCACAGATACACACACAAACACAGAGGTACACAGATACACACGCAGATATACAGACACACACACATACAAAGATAAAAAAGAATCCCCCGTGTAGCCTTAACAGACTGTAGGGGCAAGTGCTGTTAGCGAGCACCTATGAAGGCCGGAACGGTACACGAGGGGGTGGGTGGCCAGCACCACGCCCGACCGCCTTTGTCTCCCTAGTGGCAATGTTTACACACTGCACCAGGTACTCATTTGAGGCTGAGTCGACCTAGGGACCGGTTCAGATAATCGTCACTGGTGTTGGCCGTGAGCGGGAATCGAACCAGGTTCATAGCGCAGCGCGCTAACCGCTACACATACGCACACAGAGAGATATACACACACGCAGATATACAGACACACACGCAGATATACAGACACACACAGAGATATATATATACACACACACGCAGATATACAGACACACACAGAGATACAGACACACACAGATACACACACAGAGATACACACACACACTCACAGATACACACACACACTCACAGATACACACACAGAGATATACAGACACACACAGAGACAGTGTAAGGAATCTCAGGTCTCATTTGGCTTCTCTGCTCTCAGCAGCCGGCGACCGGATTAACTCACCTCGGAACCTGGAGAGTCCACAGACACGGGGAGACGACAACGAGCGGAGACTCCGGCTGAGACTCCGGCTGAGACTCCAGCTGAGAGAGACGACGACAGAAGAGCGGAGACCGCGTTACCCGGCCAGGCGCTCCTTTCGGTGAGTTTGCGGTGTGTGCAGTGAGTGTGTGGTGAGTGTGGTGTGTGGTGAGTGTGGTGTGTGGTGAGTGTGTGTGGTGTGTGTGGTGAGTGTGGTGAGTGTGTGTGGTGAGTTTGTGGTGTGTGTGGTGTGTGGTGTGTGGTGAGTGTGTGTGGTGAGTGTGGTGTGTGGTGTGTGGTGAGTGTGTGTGGTGAGTGTGTGTGGTGAGTGTGTGTGGTGAGTGTGTGTGGTGAGTGTGTGTGGTGAGTGTGTGTGGTGAGTGTGGTGTGTGGTGAGTGTGTGGTGTGTGTGTGGTGAGTGTGTGTGGTGAGTGTGTGTGGTGAGTGTGGTGTGTGGTGAGTGTGTGTGGTGAGTGTGTGTGGTGAGTGTGTGTGGGGAGTGTGTGTGGTGAGTGTGTGTGGTGAGTGTGTGTGGTGAGTGTGTGTGGTGAGTGTGTGTGGTGAGTGTGTGTGGTGAGTGTGTGTGGTGAGTGTGTGTGGTGAGTGTGTGTGGTGAGTGTGTGTGGTGAGTGTGTGTGGTGAGTGTGTGCAGTGAGTGTGGTGTGTGGTGAGTGTGTGTGGTGAGTGTGTGTGGTGAGTGTGTGTGGTGAGTGTGTGTGGTGAGTGTGTGTGGTGAGTGTGGTGTGTGGTGAGTGTGTTGTGTGTGTGTGGTGAGTGTGTGTGGTGAGTGTGTGTGGTGAGTGTGTGGTGCGTGTGGTGTGTGGTGTGTGGTGAGTGTGTGTGGTGAGTGTGGTGTGTGGTGAGTGTGTGCAGTGAGTGTGTGGTGAGTGTGGTGTGTGGTGAGTGTGTGTGGTGAGTGTGGTGTGTGGTGAGTGTGTTGTGTGTGTGTGTGGTGAGTGTGTGTGGTGAGTGTGGTGTGTGGTGAGTGTGTGTGGTGAGTGTGTGTGGTGAGTGTGTGTGGTGAGTGTGTGTGGTGAGTGTGTGTGGTGAGTGTGTGTGGTGAGTGTGTGTGGTGAGTGTGGTGTGTGGTGAGTGTGTGTGGTGAGTGTGTGTGGTGAGTGTGTGTGGTGAGTGTGTGTGGTGTGTGTGGTGAGTGTGGTGAGTGTGTGGTGTGTGTGGTGAGTGTGGTGAGTGTGTGTGGTGAGTGTGTGGTGAGTGTGTGTGGTGAGTGTGTGTGGTGAGTGTGTGTGGTGAGTGTGTGTGGTGAGTGTGTGTGGTGAGTGTGTGTGGTGAGTGTGTGTGGTGTGTGTGGTGAGTGTGGTGAGTGTGTGTGGTGAGTGTGTGGTGAGTGTGTGTGGTGAGTGTGTGTGGGGAGTGTGTGTGGTGAGTGTGTGTGGTGAGTGTGTGTGGTGAGTGTGTGTGGTGAGTGTGGTGTGTGGTGAGTGTGTGTGGTGAGTGTGTGTGGTGAGTGTGTGGTGAGTGTGTGTGGTGAGTGTGTGTGGTGAGTGTGTGTGTGTGGTGAGTGTGTGGTGTTGTACTGTGGCAGGAGATGGGACTGTGTACTGTGGTAAAGACAGTTGTACTGTGGCAGGAGATGGGGCTGTGTACTGTTGTAAAGCCAGTGGTACTGTGGCAGGAGATGGGACTGTGTACTGTGGTAAAGCCAGTTGTACTGTGGCAGGAGATGGGACTGTGTACTGTTGTAAAGCCAGTGGTACTGTGGCAGGAGATGGGGCTGTGGTACTGTGGTAAAGGCAGTTGTACTGTGGCAGGAGATGGGACTGTGTACTGTTGTAAAGCCAGTGGTACTGTGGCAGGAGATGGACTGTGTACTGTGGTAAAGCCAGCTGTACTGTGGCAGGAGATGGGACTGTGTACTGTGGTAAAGCCAGTGGTACTGTGGCAGGAGATGGGGCTGTGTACTGTGGTAAAGCCAGTGGTACTGTGGCAGGAGATGAGACTGTGTACTGTGGTAAAGACAGTTGTACTGTGGCAGGAGATGGGGCTGTGTACTGTTGTAAAGCCAGTGGTACTGTGGCAGGAGATGAGACTGTGTGCTGTGCTAAAGCCAGCTGTACTGTGGCAGGAGATGGGGCTGTGTACTGTTGTAAAGCCAGTGGTACTGTGGCAGGAGATGGGACTGTGTACTGTGGTAAAGCCAGTTGTACTGTGGCAGGAGATGGGACTGTGTACTGTTGTAAAGCCAGTGGTACTGTGGCAGGAGATGGGGCTGTGGTACTGTGGTAAAGGCAGTTGTACTGTGGCAGGAGATGGGACTGTGTACTGTTGTAAAGCCAGTGGTACTGTGGCAGGAGATGGACTGTGTACTGTGGTAAAGCCAGCTGTACTGTGGCAGGAGATGGGACTGTGTACTGTGGTAAAGCCAGTGGTACTGTGGCAGGAGATGGGGCTGTGTACTGTGGTAAAGCCAGTGGTACTGTGGCAGGAGATGAGACTGTGTACTGTGGTAAAGACAGTTGTACTGTGGCAGGAGATGGGGCTGTGTACTGTTGTAAAGCCAGTGGTACTGTGGCAGGAGATGAGACTGTGTGCTGTGCTAAAGCCAGCTGTACTGTGGCAGGAGATGGGACTGTGTACTGTGGTAAAGGCAGTTGTACTGTGGCAGGAGATGTGCACTGTGTGTTGTGGCAGAGACCATTCGTACTGTGGCACGAGATGGATTGTGCTGTAGCCTGTGTGGGGCAATATACCATGGCAATGCTAATTGTACGGTGGCAGGAGATGAACTGTGTGCTGCGGCAAAAGCCAGTTAGTTGTGGTGTGTGGCAGTAGATGGTGCTGCGTGGCTAAGGCGAGCCACACCGTGGCAGATTCGAGCTCTCGAGTCGATTTCGTGTTTGTGCACGGCGAGAGGAGAGGTCAGGGAGAAGGTCTCGTTTCCAAAGCGGCCGATGCTGGGGCTCCCGAAAGTAGTGGACAGGACGAAGCAAAAATGAGAAATGGGCACATGAGCGACTACTGCTGTGTCGTCACATTGCTCTTCCGATCTCTTATCTGCTTTTTTATGTTTCGTGTGTCAGTGTGTGTGTGTAAACATCGCCACTGGGGAGACAAAGGCGGCCTGGCGTGGTGCTGGCCACCCATCCTCTCGTATGCCGTGCCGGTCTTCATAGGTGCTGCTCGCTAACAGCACTTGCCCCAACAGTCTGTTAAAGGCTACACGGGTGACTTTTGTCTTTGTCACATTCGCTGTGTCACGTGGGAAATGGGGGCGAGAGAAAAAAAGATATTGCACGGACATCATAAATCAATGTTAAATAACGCATGCCCCCTATAGCGTAAGTCGGTTTGGGACGGGCTGTACTGTGGCATCCGGGACTACTTTTGCGGGGATTGGAACGACACTGCTGTGGCAGGCGGAGGGGTCTGTGCTGTGGAAAACAGCACTTGTGCTGTGACCAAACCTGCCTCCATCTGTACTGTGGAAACTCAAGCACGACCGTGGCACTTGAATCTGTACTGTGGAAGGGAAGCCAGATGTGTACTGTGGTGATTGAAGCTGTACTCTGGCAATTGAATCGGTACTGTGGCAAATGCATCGGTACTGTGGCAAATGCATCGGTACTGCGGCAATTGAATCGGTACTGTGGAAATTGAATCTGTACTCTGGCAATTGAATCTGTACTCTGGCAGTTGAATTTGTACTGTGGCAATTGAATCGGTACTGTGGAAATATAATCTGTACTCTGGCAATTGAATCTGTACTGTGGCAATTGAATCTGTACTCTGGCAATTGAATTTGTACTGTGGCAATTGAATTTGTACTGTGGCAATTGAATCTGTACTCTGGCAATTGAATTTGTACTGTGGCGATTGAATTTGTACTGTGGCAATTGAATCGTTACTGTGGCAATTGAGTCCATACTGTGCCAGGATTCTCCGTGTAGCTATGTGTGTGCTGCTTTGCTGGGGAGCAGTAGTGTAGTGGTTAGCGCGCTGC
This sequence comes from Petromyzon marinus, assembly GCF_048934315.1. Lineage (NCBI taxonomy): Eukaryota > Metazoa > Chordata > Hyperoartia > Petromyzontiformes > Petromyzontidae > Petromyzon > Petromyzon marinus. The sequence goes on from NC_133723.1 coordinate 9,401,708, forward strand.
GCTACGATCCCGGCGATTGTCTGAATTGGTCATAGGCCTCTCCAAGGTCGACTCAGCCTCAAATGAGTACCTAGTGCGGTGCTCAACCATCGCCACTGGGAAGACAAAGGCGGCCGAGGCGTGGTTCTGGCCCACCCACTCCGTCGTGTGTCGTGCCGCGCTTCTTGGGTTGCTACTCACTAACAGCGCTGGTCCCCAACATGCCTGTCAAGGCTATACGGGGGATCTTTGTATATACAGTATACGTAATTGGGTCTATGGGGAGCGGTGGCGCAATGGTTAGCGCATTGCGCTGAAAATCCCCGCGAGCCTCGCACACCCGAGTTCGATTCCCGGCCCAGCAACGAGCATCCTGTTCCTCTCGCCTCCAATCTATCCATCCAGCAGTGGATTGACGAAGGGCTGTCGCATTAATATTGCGTTTGCTCCGTGTACATGTGCTGGTGGTATATCCACGTGTGTACCATTGTAGATGGTGGCGCAGTGGTTAGCTCACTCGGCGATGAACGTGGCTGAGAGTTCAATTCCTGTGCCACGGCCAAAGTGAGTGATGCGTGATCCCCTAGGTCGACTCAGCCTTAACGAGCACCGATCTTTGTGCGCGAGTCGCGAACAAGGGGGTCGGTGCACGTTTCGAGAATGGCAGCGCATATGTCATAACCCTAATGTGCTAAGATCATTAAAATCGATGGATTTTTTTTTAACCCTGCTCCGGGCCAACCCCTATGCAGACTCAGCCTGAAATGTAAATGTCCCTAATGCCTCGGCGGAGGCGGTGGAGGCGCTGGTGGATGGTGCAGGAGGAGGGGGAGAGGGGGAGCGGTGGTGCAGTGGTCACAGCGCGCTGCACTACGAACCAGGCGAACCGAGGTTCGATTCCCGCTCACAACAACCAACACCAGCGGCTGCTGTCGGAATCGGTCTCGGGCCTCCTGCCTTAGTTCGACCCCGTTTCAAAAGAGTTTACACATCGTCGCCGGGGAGACAAAGGCGGTCGGGCGTGGTGCCGGCAAACCCACACCCTCGTGTGCCGTGCCGGCCGTTCATAGGTGCTGCTACTCGCTAGCACAGCACTTGCCCCAACAGTCTGTTAAGGCTACACGGCGCGGATCTTTGGTGGCGGTGCGATCACAACAATCCGAGGCCCTCCCTCGCCGGGGAGACAAAGGCGGTCGGGCGTGGCCCCTACCATAGCGACGGCTAGAGTCGGTGCTCGCGACTCGCTGCTTTCGACTGCACGCACCGGGTTCAACCTTCTTTGTGTGCGCTGTTATATTTGTTGTCGTTGTTATATTTGTTGTCGTCGTTGTTGTTGTTGATGATGATGATGATAACACCATCGATGTGCGGGGAATAATTTCCATCCAGCAGTGGATTGACCGTGGCTGTTGACGACGGCGGTGACGGGAGGGGGTGGGTGAGGGTGTGATGAGCGCTTTGTCTTCGCGAGCAGCACGCACTGCGTGTGCGCGTGTGTGGGGAGCGGTGGCGCAGTGGTGAGCGCGCTGCACTGCGCTGAGAACTCCGGCGACCCGAGTTCGATTCCCGTTCACGACCGCTAACAGTGGCCAATATCTGAACCTGGCCTGGGCCTCCCCCACTTGGTATCTGGTGCGGTGTGTAATAAGCATCGGGACTGGGGAGACAAAGGCGGCCGGGCCTGGTGCTGGCCCACCCCACCCCTTTAACGTGCCGTGCCGGCCTCCGTGGGTAGCTCCTCGCGAACAGCACTTGCCCCAACAGTCTGTGAAGACTATACGGGGGATCTTTGTCTGGTGCGTGGGGAGCGATGGCGCAGCGGTTAGCGCCGGGCTCCGAACTCCGTCGAACCGCGCTCGATTCCCGCTCGAAGCCAAACAACGCCGGCAGCCGCCTAAACCGGTCCCGAGCCCTCCATTAGGTCGACTCAGCCTCAATTGCGGAGTACCCGGGTGGCCGGGCCCACCCGCACTCCCACCTCGGGTCTTCACAGGTGCCCCCCGCGAGCAAGCACGTGCCCCCCCCCCCCCGCCGCCCCCCCCCCCCCCACCACCACCACCACCTCCACCAAAGCAGCCTGTTAAAGGCGTTGCTGCGTTGAAGGGCATCTTTGTCTTTCATAAAATAGTTTTTTCGGGGGTTGGATCGCGTAAATAGCAGCGAGCATCGTCAGGCGCTGAAGCGAGTTGGCGAAACGTCGTACTCAGATTGTAAATGTTGTGGCTTGGCTCTCCAACATACAACCGGTGTGGCTGTACTAGTGACGAATTGGTCACTTTCTGTTTACGTGCCGAGTCTTGCTAGTTGGCTGTGTCGGGTGGTGGCGGGTTTTAACGACACATTTTTTATTTATTATATATATTTACGCGATCTAACCCAAAAAAGAGAGAGACCCTCTCTTGCGGATGATATTGGCCGCGAAAGCCGACCACGTGTTAAACTGATCTTTGTCTTTGTTAAGAAGACGGCGATGGTGATCCCATTCATTGTGCTGGTAATCGGCGCGGCCTCGAGATCTGGCGCCTCTCTCCCTCCCTCCCCGCCGCCGCCTTTTCATTTGCACGCTCACAATCAGTGGCGAATTGCAAAGGAATAAATAACAAAGGTTACTGGGCCCGGGAATTGCCTCCCAGGAGTGTCTCGAGATTCTTCCTCGAGGAGGGTCCTGCATCGGAATGTTTGGCAACTTCCTTACACCCCCCCCCCCCCGTCAGCCCCCCTCCCCATCCCCAAACCAACCCCCAACAAAGCTGGCCAAGTTCCCTCACCTTTACAAGCCATTTTCAATTCAAACCTAGAACCGTTTGAAGTGTGTAAAGACAAACACAATCGTCCAAGCAAAGGTGAAGGTACAGAAAGAGAGAGAGAGAGATGGGGATGGGGGGCTGAGAAGAAGGCAGGAATGACCCCTAGGGGGTACGCCCAATCGGGTCGACCGCCCCGGGTCCCGCGCTTTGGGGGGCCCTGAGCTTGCGACGTCACGGTGGTGTCAGATGAAGGCGTCGTTGGGAGGAGGGGGGGGGGTGAGATTTGTCCCGGGCCCCCCGCATCACCCCCCCCACCCCACCCCCCATTCTATCCCATCACCACTGCCTGCGACCTCCTCTCGATGCCACGCCGAGTGTCATTAAGGCGTCCGGGCGGGCGTGATGGTGGTGATGGCGGTGGTGATGGCGGTGGTGGTGGCCACCCACAGCCGTCCGTGGTGCCGCGCCGGCCTTCACAGGCGCTGCTTTACTCGCTCGCAGCACTTGCCCTGGCAGCACTTGCCCCGGCAGCCTGTGGAGACCGCACGGGGGAATCTTTGTCCTTGGAAGCTGGCACGTGTTGTCGATCTGGCCTGGGGGGGGGGGGGGGTGGTGGGCAGGCACAGACATTCGGGACAAATATAATGGGTAGCGGGGTAGGTAGGTTATTTTATTCTGAGTCAACGGTTCGCACCCCCCCCCTCCCCCACACACACCCCATCCATTCACCAGAAACGCTGATTTAGGCTGACGGGCGGAACGAGGCCTCGCGTGGCACGCTCCGTGCCTTAGCGGTGCGACCCCATTCTGTACGAGGTGCCACCTTTCCTCTCCTCCTTCTTCAGTGAGTTGGTGCTGGTAGAGGCTAAGCGACCAACAACAGCAACATTTTTTTTCTAACAATATGAGCTGTTCCTCTTTTCCGAATTCGGTAAAACGAACAAAAAAAAACACACTCGCCAATGATAATAAAAAATAATAATTATCATTATTATTATTATTCAAGAGCCACTAACCGCGTGCGGGTGAATGCAATGACGGTGGCAGCCTCGGCGGAGAGCGTCACGAAGGCGGGCTGCCCTTATGGGGAGAGTTCAGCGGTGCGCCTCCAAAGCCTCGAAGGGTTGAGCCGACCCCTCCTGAGTTGAAGCCGCTCGCAGTCATAAAGGGGGGTGGGGGGAGGGTGGGAGCAGCGATGTGTCGCTGTTTTTTTTTTCAATAACCCCCGGGATCTCCTAGCCCTCGGCGTGTCCCTAGATGGCGTAGGTTTTCTAATAAAGGGACTCCTCTACTTGTGAACATTCCAGTTACGAACTTTCAAGAGGTACGAACAAAAAACTGGTCCCGTAGATCGGTTGCCTGTTCGGACCGAGAGTCGTAAGCTCGACCACCGCGCAATAGATGGCGGTGGTGGCATCTAACATCTGCAGAACGTGAAGAACCAGTGGCATCTACATTTGCAGAACGTGAAGAACCAGTGGCATCTACATGTACAGAACGTGAAGAACCAGTTGCATCTACATCTGCAGAACGTGAAGAACCAGTGGCATCTACATCTGTAGAACATGAACCAGTGGCATCTACATCTTCAGAATGTGAAGAACCAGTGGCATCTACATCTGCAGAACGTGAAAAACCAGTGGCATCTACATGTACAGAACATGAAGAACCAGTGGCATCTACATGTACAGAACGTGAAGAACCAGTGGCATCTACATCTGCAGAACGTGAAGAACCAGTGGCATCTACATCTGCAGAACGTGAAGAACCAGTGGCATCTACATGTACAGAACGTGAAGAACCAGTGGCATCTACATCTGCAGAACGTGAAGAACCAGTGGCATTAACATCTACAGGAGATGATACAACTTTTAAATATATTCCCCCGTGTTTATTGTACATGCTGTACGACACGTTTGGAATCGGCAGGAGTAAAGTTGGACTTAGGAACAAATCGACTTACGAACAGACGTCTGGAACCTAACTCGTTCGTAAGTAGATGAGTCACTGTATCCTGTACTGTTGGATAAACGAAACTATTAAACTTAATTATTTTTAAACTTTACCTTGTTAAGGCCCACTGAGCTCTATAGCTCTTTTTTGTTTCAAAAGCTACCTGGCTATCACAAATGATCGCTCAACGAAGTGGCTGATATCATCGCGTGGGGCTTTAGAGCAGTCGAGTACTCAGAACGCGTGTTTGTTGATTGTAGATGTGGAGGGGGAAAAACGGAGGGCCCGGAGAGAAGTCCACGCGACTACCACGGGGAGAGAGAGACACGCAAACTCCAAATATACAATCTTGATTTGAAGCTTTCGTGACTGCAGGAGTCCATACTCTGAGGTTCTTTCGGTAAAGTCACGTAGGTAGAAAAATTAAAATAAAACAAAAAAATAAATAATATCAGGACGTTTCGATCGCAACACAAGCGGTCATCCTCAGGGGGAAAAAATAATCAAGCAGTGGAATTGCTGAAACCAAAATATACAGCAGCAGCAGGCGTCAGAGTCGGAATCGAACCCACGACCTCCTGCGTACCAAGCGAGGTAGTTAACATCTCGCCACTGAAGTCAAACACATCGAGTTATCACTCGATACACTAATATTCAATATACGAGGTTTCAGTGTAACGAACTTAGGATTTATTATAAATATTGTAATGGTAATTAATACAATTATTAATAATTATGTATCGGTCTGGGGTACTATATGATTAAGAATACAAGTGCGTGTCTTCCCGATGTTTCCTTGATCCAATATTGTACAGCATGAAATATTATATTATTTTCAACGTAAATTATCTCTTTTTACAAAATATATTGTAAGTTGCGTCGCGTTTATCGCACGAAAGAGTACGTCACGAAGGCCGGGAACGCATCCTCATGGCACTGCCGTTTCGAGTGATTCGATATACGACGTTTCAATATACGAACGAAGCTCCGGGAACGCATCTCCTTCGTATATCAAGTTGCTACCGTACTGTACGGCACAACGTCACCACCACCAGCACCAGCTGACGGGCGAATGTGCAAAGCGATTTTGGATTTTCAGCAAAAACCGTTTACGTCGAGAGAGACGAGCAAGCATTTTTATTTCATTATTGCACCTAAAAATTGTACCCGAACGTTTGCTCGCTCGCGGACGCTCCAATGCGGTGTTGATTTGCCGCAGCATGGAATCGGATTCGCAGCGCCTTTGTCCGCGCGACGGCATGTGGATTGATTCGTTTTCACTCTGTCGGGTGGTGAGAGGATGCTCTGCACAAACGGAAGGTGGGTAGCGAGTACTGTGGCTGGAGATGGGTCTCTGTGTAAGTCTATGGGTCTCTGCGTGAGTCTATGGGTCTCTGTGTGAGTCTATGAGTGTCTGTGTGAGTCTATGGGTATCTGTTCGAGTCTATGGGTCTCTGTGTGAGTCTATGGGTCTCTGTGTAAGTCTATGGGTCTCTGCGTGAGTCTATGGGTCTCTGTGTGAGTCTATGGGTGTCTGTGTGAGTCTATGGGTATCTGTTCGAGTCTATGGGTCTCTGTGTGAGCCTATGGGTCTCTGCGTGAGTCTATGGGTCTCTGTGTGAGTCTATGGGTATCTGTGTGAGTATATGGGTCTGTGTGTGAGTCTATGGGCCTGTGTGTGAGTCTATGGGTCTCTGTGTGAGTCTATGGGTATCTGTGTGAGTCTATGGGTATCTGTGTGAGTCTGTGTCTCTGTGTGAGTCTATGGGCCTCTATGTAAGTCTATGGGTCTCTGTGTGAGTCTATGGGTCTCTGTGTGAGTCTATGGGTCTCTATGTGAGTCTATGGGTCTCTGTGTGAGTCTATAGGTCTCTGTGTGAGTCTATGGGTCTCTATGCGAGTCTACGGGTCTCTATGTGAGTTTATGGGTCTCTATGTGAGTCTATAGTTCTCTATGTGAGTCTATGGGTCTCTAAATGAGTCTATGGGTCTCTATGTGAGTCTATGGGTCTCTATGTGAGTTTATGGATCTCTATGTGAGTCTATGGGCCTCTGTGTGAATCTATGGGTATCTGTGTGAGTATATGGGTCTGTGTGTGAGTCTATGGGTCTCTGTGTGAGTCTATGGGTATCTGTGTGAGTCTATGGGTATCTGTGTGAGTCTATGGGTCTCTATGTGAGTCTATGGGTTTCTATGTGAGTCTGTGGGTCTCTTTGTGAGTCTATGGGTCTCTACGTGAGTCTATGAGTCTCTATGTGAGTCTATGGGTCTCTATGTGAGTCTATGGGTCTCTATGTGAGTCCATAGGGCTCTATGTGAGTCTATAGGTCTCTATGTGAGTCTATGGGTCTCTATGTGAGTCTATGGGTCTCTAAGTGAGTCTATGGATCTCTGTAAGTCTATGAGTCTATGTGAGTCTATGAGTCTCTATGTGAGTCTATGGGTCTCTATGCGAGTCTATGTGTCTCTATGCGAGTCTATGGGTCTCTATGCGAGTCTATGGGTCTCTATGTGAGTCTATAGTTTTCCTGTATTCTTCATATCACTGATGATGATGGTGGTGGTGGTGATGCAGAGGCCTCAGCTGTAAATCTACATGGAGGTGGTTGATGAGCCAAGATGGTTATGGTCAGGAGTAGCGCGGAGTGGTGAATCACCGTCGCTACTGTGATGATCATGATGCTACTGACTTCTCCTCCGTCGTATTGAAGACTCTGGCACCGAGTCGTTATGAATTCCATGGCTTACTTCTGGGTGGAGATCACGCAGTTACCGCGCTTAAAGAGTTTGTTGTGCTTCTCCATCTGTGCATCATCACGGCAGACGGTGATGTCGATTTTGGGGGAAACATTTGAGATCAGATGAGTCACACAAAAAAAACATGAACCCATAATCGTAAAGTGGATTCGGGAAGTAATCAAAAGAAAGGTGAAAACCACCTGAACATGGTTTCTTTGTTTGTTGTTATTGTTACTTTAAATTCCCAGTTGTTTGGTAAGTTTGGGGAGTGTTTTGTTGTTGTTGTTGTTCACAGGATGCCAAACAATTACGAGGAACGATTAGCAAGACGCATCTTGGCAACAATTAATTGACTTACGTAATCGGTGTCCCGTATACCCCCCCTCCTCCTCCTCCTCACCACCCTCCATCCGCCTGCCTTAACTCGATTAGCGAGTCCCGTGTGTGTGTTTGTGTTATCCGAGGTAGCAGCCCTAGTTCTCCACTTTCTCAACTTAATAACGAAACTATTTTTGTTGTTGTTGCTACATAGAGCTCTTTATAGTCAAAAGCGTGCCTGGCTCTCACAAAGGATAGCTACCGCGAAGTGTGTCTTATCGTCAACGTGTGCAAATTTATAGCAGGGGCCACACACGCGCAGTGCGCGTTGATTCTAAACGTGGTGGGAAAAGATCGGAGGGAGAAAAAAACCCCAACGCGACCACGGGGAGAGAGACACGCAAACTCAAAGTTTACAGGCGTCGTCAATGCCGTGATCAAACGCACGACCTCCTGTGTACAAGGCGAGCTAATGAACGCGCAGGTATCGTCTTACAAGAGGCGGCTTAATGAGGAAACTTTGTTAATTTAGGCAAATGCATTCAAGAAATGCCACCTTGCTCCCCAAACACATTGGAGGCTGATTGGAATAGCAACGCGCGCGCACACACACACACGCGCAAAGACAAAGATCCCCCGTATAGCCTTGACAGACTGTCGGGGCAAGTGCTCGTTGCTATCAACTATGAAGGCCGGCACGGCACACGAGGGGGCGGGTGGCCAGCACCACTCCCGTCCACCTTTTTCTCCCCAGTGGCGATGTATGCACAACGCACCAGGTACTCATTTGAGACTGAGTCGACCTAGGGGAGGCCCAGGGCCGGTTCGTAAAATAATCACCGGTGGTGGCCCTGAGCGGGAATCGTACCTGGTCGGGCGGGATCGTAGCGCAGAGTAGTGCTAACCGCACTGCACCCACCTCTCCGCACGCACGCACATACACACGCACGGACATACACACACGCACGCACATACACACGCACGCACGTACACGCACACACGCACACACACGCACGCACGTACACGCACACACGCACGCACGTACACGCACACACGCACGCACACGCACGCACACGCACACACGCACACACACACGCGCATACACACACGCACACACACACGCACACACACACGCACGCACACACGCACGTACACGCACACGCTTTAGGTTTCACGTCTATGGGGTTCGGCACGGCGTTTGGAACTGGCAGCGAGGAGGGCGGCATCCTGCAGATCGTAGCGACAAACGTCGCGTGAGCGAGCGCACACAACAGCGAGTTGCGACGCTCCGCAAAACAACAACAACAACAAGAGCGATAGCCGCCTCACCGTAGCACACACGACGATATGTTCAACTCCCCTATATTAATATTATATTAACAATGGTATTTTTGGGGGGATTAGATCGCGTCAATACAAACGTGTCGTTGAACCCGCCGCCACCCGACGCAGCAGTCTGTATTGTTTACCCCCCCGCCGAGTAAAGTTTGTCACGCAAGACAAAGCGTGCCGGTTAATTTACCGCTCCAAGCCACGCGGGGCCGGCTGCGTGTTGGAGAGTAAAATTACCCACGACGTTTACAATTCGAGATACTGTGACGTTTCGTCGGCGATCACAACAACGACCCCAAGCGGCTGCTTGAACTGCAGCTTCGGTCGATGACCCACCGCGCGCGAATGTCTCCCGGTCACTTTGTGCCACGCAACCGCAAGTCGACGTGAAATCTCGTTCCGTTTTCAGCGTTCCAGAACCGGAAATCTCTCCTTTGTCATCTCGGGGTTCTCCAACGTGGCCAATGCGAACCTCCAAAATCCGCTGGTCACTACAGGTCGGGCCAGACACCCCATAGAGAGCCGTTAAATCTCGTGCGATTGTCAGCATTCTAGACCAGGGAGCTCAGCTTCGCCATCTCGGGCGTTGGAATCGCTCATAAATATTCGCGTTCACGTGGCTGCCGCTGACATTTTGCCGGCGAGCAGAATGCCACCTCGTGGAATCTGCTACTCGTGCTAGCATGCGCCGTATGTACCCAATTTGTTACGTTGTGTGGGGGGCGGGGGGGGGGGGGGGTGGTTATTATTTATTTGATTTATTTTGGGTGTTAGTCATGGTGATGGATTTTTTTAAGTTTAGTTTTTTTGCGGCAATAACTTTCAATTTTTTTTCTTCCCAGCATCCCGCAGAGATGGCGTGAGTCGGTGTCTCTCGCTGACTCACGTTTTCCCCGGATGCGTGAGCGCTACGGATGTTACTGCTTTAGATTCCAGGCTGTAACCCGCACCCTTAGGGGGGGGGGGACATCTGTGACCAAGAGAAAAGAGCTTTACGCCTCTTCGGATTCCTCCGGTGTAAATAGATATTCTGATTCTGTAAGGAGGTTGCATGCGCTTGGGTGTGTAAGGCTATTGGGGGGAACCATTGCCATTGGTGTTGCATCGTCAGCTGTGCGTGCTTCTGTGTTTGGTGTGGGGGGGGGAGTGGTGGCACAGCAGTTAGCGCGATGCGTTACGAACCACGGCAACCCGAGTTCGATTCACCGCTCGCGCCCAACAACGTCAGTGATGGATTATGTGAACCGGTCCTGGGCCTCGTCTAGGTCGACTCAGCCTTAAAAAGAGTGCCTGCTGCGGTGTGTAATCATCGCCACTAGGGAGACAAAGGCGGCCGGGCGTGGTGCTGGCCACCCACCCCCACGTGTGCCGTTCCGACCTTCATAGGTGCTCACTAACAGCACTTGCCCCAATAGCCTGCTAAGCCTATACGGGAGAATCTGTGTCTCAGGAGGAGCGGTGGCGCAGCGGTTAGCTCGCTGCGTTACGAACCACGGCAACCCGAGTTCGATTTCCCCGCTCACGGCCGAACAACACCGGTGGCTGATAATGCGAACCGGTCCTGGGCCTCCCCTAGGTCGACTCCGAGCGAGTGAGAGCAAGGGGACGAGTTGGCGAGTGCGAGTGAGGTGCTGTCGGAGCGAATTAAGCCTCTGGCGTGCATTCCCCTACACTCGCTTCACGAGCAAATCGCGAAACGAGAGGTTTTCGCGGAACCAACGACGGTCGGTGAGAGCAGAAGGGGTGGGGGGAAGTCGGTACCCTCTCGTTGGGATAGAATTCGCATTAGCCCTGGGGGTTCGACTGCCGTAGCAAATAGAGTGAGACGCATCGGAGGAGGAGACGACACAGAGAGGAGAGAGAGGAGAGAGAGGCAGAGGGTTCATTGCCGGTGGCCCGTGTGAAATCGCAGCTACGGGAAGACAGAGAAATGTGGGGGGGGGGCCTCCAGTCCCCGGACGCACCGCGAGGAGGCCTCCCCCCCCCCCTCCTCCTCGTGTCCGCGTGTTACAGAGGGGCAGGGAGTCGGGGGTTGTGTGGGTGGGGAGAGAGGGGAAGGGGCATTGCCCCCCCCCCCAATCTCTTCCCAACCCATCTCCGCTTCCGAAAGCTTCCCCAGTTCACAATACCAGAGTCGGATGATTTGTCTCTACTTTTGTTTTACGGATGTCCAGTCGGCACGTGTGAAACATTTCAGATTCGAGAGCTCCCCACTACCACCCACCCACCCCCACTCCCACCCACCCACCCCCACTCCCACCCACCCACCCCCACTCCCACCCACCCACCCCCACTCCCACCCACCCACACAAACACACCCACCCACACCCCACACCCACCCACCCCCACACACACCCACCCCCAAACCCCACACAAACACACCACACCCAGCACCCACATCCACCCCTCACACCCACCCCCACACCGTACCCATACCCACCCCCACCCCTACACCCACCCACACCCACCCCCCCCCACACCCCCCCCACACCCACCCACACCCACCCCCCCACACCAACCCCCCACACCCACCCCCCCACTCCACGTGCAGCGCCAAACTTCCCAGACAACCGCGGTGGCAGCGCAGCCCTGGAACCATCGCGGCACTCCACACGTCGACCACCACATTGGGGGTGGGGAGAGGGGGGGTGAGGGGGGGGTGGGTGGGGGGGTGAGGGGGGGGGGTGTGGGGGTGGGTGGGGAGTGGGGGGAGGGGGGGTTAAGAGGGGTTGGGGGCGGGGCAGCGAGAGGCGTCGTCGTGCCCCGGTGGCCAACGACGCAGAGTCATCTTTGGGAGAGAGAAGGACATGAAATACATAATTACATTTTTCAATTACAGCGTTGCAAATAAAATACGGATATTATTACAAATGAAGGAAAATAAATACATTGAAAATAAAAGTTACAAAAAAAAACATGGACAATACTCTAATTTAAAAATAAAAATGTATATTCTTAGATCTTTCGGTAAAATCACGTAGAAGGGAAACAATAAAATAAAAAAATATATAAAACAATTAAATAAAAAATATATAAAACAAGAACCAAGAATATGAATCCCTGCAGTTACGAAAGCTTTAAATCAAAATAAAAATGTAATTAGAAGTTTAAATGTAGAAAATCAACACATTTCGTAGGATTAAACCGCACAAACGGAGCGGGGGCATCGCGCTCCCAGCTTAATTCCAGCGATGACGATGACGTGTTTAATAGCCCCCCATCAGCCCCCCCCATCACCCCCCCCCATCAGCCCCCGCCCCCATCAACACCCCCCCCCTCCACATCGGTGAATTAACAGAAGCTCAAATAATAAAAATACATCTCTACATACATCCCTACATGCTTATAGCGGCTTAGAGACAGTAAGCGCGGACACACGCACGGACGGGTTCCAATTGTGCACTTTACTCTCCCCGCTACTCTCCCCGCCACTCTCCCCACCACTCTCCCCACCACTCTCCCCGCCACTCTCCCCGCTACTCTCCCCGCTACTCTCCCCTCCACTCTCCCCGCTACTCTCCCCGCTACTCCCCCCTCCACTCTCCCCGCTACTCTCCCCGCTACTCTCCCCGCTACTCTCCCACTCGAGTCTCTGATAGGAAGGGAGCCGCTCAAACGTAGACCATCGAAGCGTCGCTCGGATTTCTGATCGGGAGTGGAATTCTAAAATCACACGGAGCTTCTCAAGAGAGTGTGTCAGTGAGAGAGTGTGTCAGTGAGAGAGTGTTAACGAGTGTGTGTCAGTGAGAGTGTGTGTCAGTGAGAGAGTGTGTCAGTGAGAGTGTGTGTCAGTGAGAGTGTGTGTCAGTGAGAGTGTGTGTCGGCGAGAGAGTGTGTCAGTGAGTGAGTGTGTCAGTGAGAGAGTGTGTCAGTGAGAGAGTGTGTCGGCGAGAGAGTGTGTCGGCGAGAGAGTGTGTCGGTGAGAGAGTGTGTCATTGAGAGAGTGTGTCAGTGAGAGAGTGTGTCAGTGAGAGAGTGTGTCAGTGAGTGAGTGTGTCAGTGAGAGTGTTTGTCAGTGAGAGTGTGTGTCAGTGAGCGTGTGTGTCAGTGAGAGAGTGTGTCAGTGAGAGAGTGTGTCAGTGAGAGAGTGTTAACGAGTGTGTGTCAGTGAGAGTATGTGTCAGTGAGAGTGTGTGTCAGTGAGATAGTGTGTCAGTGAGAGAGTGTGTCCGTGAGAGAGTGTGTCAGTGAGAGAGTGTGTCAGTGAGAGTGTGTGTCAGTGAGAGAGTGTGTCATTGAGAGAGTGTGTCATTGACACAGTGTGTCAGTGAGTGAGTGTGTCAGTGAGAGTGTTTGTCAGTGAGAGTGTGTGTCAGTGAGCGTGTGTGTCAGTGAGAGAGTGTGTCAGTGAGAGAGTGTGTCAGTGAGAGAGTGTTAACGAGTGTGTGTCAGTGAGAGTGTGTGTCAGTGAGAGTGTGTGTCAGTGAGATAGTGTGTCAGTGAGAGAGTGTGTCAGTGAGAGAGTGTGTCAGTGAGAGTGTGTGTCAGTGAGAGAGTGTGTCAGTGAGAGAGTGTGTCAGTGAGTGAGTGTGTCAGTGAGAGAGTGTGTCAGTGAGAGAGTGTTAACGAGTGTGTGTCAGTGAGAGTGTGTGTTAGTGAGAGTGTGTGTCAGTGAGAGTGTGTGTCAGTGAGAGAGTGTGTCAGTGAGAGAGTGTGTCATTGAGAGAGTGTGTCAGTGAGAGTGTGTGTCAGTGAGAGTGTGTGTCAGTGAGAGTGTGTGTCAGTGAGAGAGTGTGTCATTGAGAGAGTGTGTCAGTGAGAGTGTGTGTCAGTGAGAGAGTGTGTCAGTGAGAGTGTGTGTCAGTGAGAGAGTGTGTCAGTGAGAGAGTGTGTCAGTGAGTGAGTGTGTCAGTGAGAGAGTGTGTCAGTGAGAGAGTGTTAACGAGTGTGTGTCAGTGGCAGACGTGGTGGGGAGCGGCAGTGGAACGGTTAGCGCGCTGCGCTGCGCTACGAACCTGGCTACCCGGGTTCGATTCCCGCTCACGGCCAACACCGGTGACGATTATCTGAACCGGTCCAGGGCCTCACCGTACTCAAATGAGTACCTGGTGCGGTGTGTAAACATCGGCACTGGGGATACAAAGGCAGCCTTCATAGGTGCTCGCAAACAGCACTTGCCCCGACAGTCTGTTACAGGCTACACGGGGGATCTTTGTCTCTGTTGTGTTGGCTCGAGAGGCACCCCCAAGGCACCCCCTGTGGGTAACCTTCTGAGGCCCGCGAGAACGAAGCTTTGTGTTTGTGTGTGCCTGTGTGTGTGTGTCTGTGTGTGTGTCTGTGTGTGTGTGCTTGTGTGTGTGTGTCTGTGTGTGTGTGTGTGTGTCTGTGTGTGCCTGTGTGTGTGCCTGTGTGTGTGTGTGTCTGTGTGTGCCTGTGCGTGTGTGTGCCTGTGTGTGTGTGCCTGTGTGTGCCTGTGTGTCTGTGTGTGCCTGTGTGTGTGTGTGCCTGTGTGTGTGCCTGTTTGTGTGTGTGTGCCTGTTTGTGTGTGCGTGCCTGTGCGTGTGTGTGTGCGTGCGTGCCTGTGCCCGTGTGCGTGCGTGACTGTGCCCGTGTGCGTGCGTGCCTGTGCGCGTTGTGCCCGTGTGTGCCTGTGTGTGCCTGTGTGTGTGCCTGTGTGTGCCTGTGTGTGTGCGTGCCTGTGTGTGTGTGCCTGTGTGTGCCTGTGTGTGCCTGTGTGTGTGTGTGCCTGTGTATGCCTGTGTGTGTGCGTGCCTGTGTGTGTGTGTGTGCCTGTGTGTGCCTGTGTGTGTGTGCCTGTGTGTGTGCCTGTGTGTGTGCCTGTGTGTGTGGCTGTGTATGTGTGCGTGCCTGTGTGTGTGAGTGCCTGTGTGTGTGTATGCCTGTGTGTGTGCCTGTGTGTATGCCTGTGTGTGCCTGTGTGGCTGTGTGTGTGTGCCTGTGTGTGTGCCTGTGTGTGTGTGCCTGTGTGTGTGTGCCTGGGTGTGCCTGATTGCCTGTGTGTGCCTGTGTGTGTGCCTGTTTGTGTGCCTGTGTATGTGTGTGCCTGTGTGTGTGTGCGTGTGCCTGTGTGTGTATGCCTGTGTGTGTGCCTGTGTGTGTGCCTGTGTGTGTGCCTGGGTGTGCCTGATTGCCTGTGTGTGTGTGCCTGTGTGTGTGCCTGTTTGTGTGCCTGTGTATGTGTGTGCCTGTGTGTGTATGCCTGTGTGTGTGCCTGTGTGTGTGCCTGTGTGTGTGCCTGGGTGTGCCTGATTGCCTGTGTGTGTGTGCCTGTGTGTGCCTGTTTGTGTGCCTGTGTATGTGTGTGCCTGTGTGTGTGTGCGTGTGCCTGTGTGTGTGTGCCTGTGTGTGTGCCTGGGTGTGCCTGATTGCCTGTGTGTGTGTGCCTGTGTGTGTGCCTGTGTGTGTGCCTGTGTATGTGTGTGCCTGTGTGTGTGTGCGTGTGCCTGTGTGTGTGCCTGTGTGTGTGGCTGTGTGTGTGGCTGTGTGTGTGTGCCTGTGTGTGTGTGTGCGTGTGTTGAAGCGTAGCGCTAACCGCACCCCCGAGTTCCTATTCTCGCTCACGGCCAACACCGCCAGTGACGATTATCTGAACCGGTTCTGGGCCTCCGCTGGGTCGACTCGGCCTCAAATGAGTAACCCGGTGCGGTCCGTACACATCGCCACTGTGGAGACAAAGGCGGCCGGCACTGGGGATGGCCACAAACCCCCACCTCGTATGCCGTGTCAGCCTTCATAGGTGCTCGCTAACAACACACGGGGGATCTTTGTATGTGCGTCACCATTTTCCACACTCCGATGTTGAGAAATATTACTACCACTCACCCACTCACCCACCCACTAACTCACCCACTCACTCACTCACCCACTCACTCGTCTTCCAACCCACTCACCCACCCACTCATTCACCCACCCACTAATCCCCCTACCCACCCGCTCACTCACCCCCCTACCCACCCGCTCATTCACTCACCCACCCACTCACCCCTCTACCCACCCGCTCACTCACCCCCCTACCCACCCGCTCACTCACCCACTCACTCGTCTTCCAACCCACTCACCCACCCACTCACTCACCCACCCACTCATTCACCCACCCACTCACCCCCTACCCACCCGCTCACTCACCCACCCACTCACCCCCCCACTCACCCCCCTACCCACCCGCTCACTCACCCACTCACTCGTCTTCCAACCCACTCACCCACCTACCCACTCACCCACCCACCCACTCACCTACCCACTCACCTACCCACTCACCCACCCACTCACTCACCCACCCACCCACTCACTCACCCACCCACCCACTCACCCACCCACTCACCACACCGCAGGTCACCTCCACTTCTCTCTCTCTCTCACTGCTTCTTCTTTCGCCACTGCTCCCACTCTGGAGGAATTCCCTCCTCTCATCATCACCATCGTCACTACCATCATCGTCACCATCACCAACTCGGATCGACTCTGACGACCACGTTGGTGCCGTTTCTGTTCGCTGGGGTCACTCGACGTTTCGGGCCTTTTGTCTGGGGGAGGGGGGCTGGGCAGCGCACGGCAACAACTCTCGCGTGTGAACTTAACAACACCACCACCACCACGGGACAATGAGCCCTGGCCGTGCGTTAGAGAGAGGCGCTCGCTCACGGCACTTAGCGGGCCCGTGGGGGGGGGGGGGCAGCGGAGGGAGAGCGGGGCTATGAAAGGCGACATTGTCCATGTGTGTGTGTGTGTACTTGTGTACGTGTGTACGTGTATATACGTGTGTGTGTGTGTACTTGTGTGTGTGTGTGCGTACTTGTGCGTGTAGCGATAGTGTAGCGGTTAGCGCGCTCCGCTACGAACCTTGCGACCCGAGTTCGATTCCCGCTCACGGCCACCACCACCAGTGGCGATTATCGGAACCGGTCCCGGGCCTCTCCTAGGTCGGCTCAGCCTCAAATGAGCACCCGATACGGTGTGTAAACACCACCATTTGGGGAGACAAAGGCGACCGGGCGTGGTGCTGGTCGGGTTCGTAGCGAAGCACGCTATCCACTACGCTACCGCTCCCCATACTCGTGCAGACACTCACACACACACACCGACGGATTCCACCGGTTCACATTGCAAATTGCTAACCCATCCGAGCAGCGCGTCTCCAGCATCGCATTCTTTCCCACAACAGAGATTCAGAGCGTTACACTTGGTGGCAGCTGCTTTCATAATGGCCGTGTCCGAGTCACTGCTGGTCTTGGTTCGATCCCCTGGGTCTGGGTGTCTCTCTCCCTCTAAGGAGGTTCATAGTAGCCTTGTCCGAGTCACTGCTGGTCTTGGTTCGATCCCCTGGGTCTGGGTGTCTCTCTCCCTCTCAGGAGGTTCATAGTAGCCTTGTCCGGAGTCACTGCTGGTCTTGGTTCGATCCCCTGGGTCTGGGTGTCTCTCTCCCTCTCAGGAGGTTCATAGTAGCCTTGTCCGGAGTCACTGCTGGTCTTGGTTCGATCCCCTGTGTCTGGGTGTCTCTCTTCCTCTCAGGAGGTTCATAAGAGCCTTGTCCGAGTCACTGCTGGTCTTGGTTCGATTCCCTGGGTCTGGGTGTCTCTCTCCCTCTCAGGAGGTTCATAGTAGCCTTGTCGGAGTCATTGCTGGTCTTGGTTCGATCCCCTGGGTCTGGGTGTCTCTCTCCCTCGTGTCGGAGTCACTGCGCCAGCCACACTCACGAATTGAGCCGTGTTGAGCCCTGGTACATCGATCAGCCGAGTCACCACGGCTGCTAAATGACCATGACGACGAAGCCAGCAATGACAATGGGCTAATTTATCCCCGTACCCCACCACGACGCAGCGATTCGATCTCGCGACCTTGCTCCAAACCAATCTGCAACATCGCCTCCGCCCGTTCGCGAGATTGACTCCCCCCCCCACCCACCCCATTTGCTCGATTGGTAATCGTGCGTTTGAAATTTCTGGAGGGAGGCGGTGGTGGATGGGTGAGTGAGTGGGTGAGTGGGTGAGTGGGTGGGTGCGTGGGTGCGTGGGTGGGTGGGTGCGTGGGTGGGTGGGTGGGTGCGTGGGTGGGTGGGTGCGTGGGTGGGTGGGTGAGTGGGTGCGTGGGTGGGTGAGTGGGTGCGTGGGTGGGTGAGTGGGTGCGTGGGTGGGTGGGTGGGTGAGTGGGTGCGTGGGTGGGTGGGTGAGTGGGTCTGTGGGTGGGTGGGCGGGTGGCTAGAAACTCACGCGCAGATTCCTTGAACTTGAAATGTAAAAACACCGAGAATAATTTCGCAGCTGTCGCTGGCAGACAGAGGCGGGCGCCGGGACTGCTGTGGCACGACCCATTGATGTTGCAGAGGGGCCGGAGTCTGCGAGACGTTACGCGATGGTCGGGGTGGGGGGGTGTGAGAAAGAAATTTACTCGGGGCGAGATTGGAAAATCCAAATTCGTTTCTCAGCTGTGCCTGAAGTCGGGTGGGTCAATGTGTGAGCAAGTCGGTGGGTGAGCAAGTCGGTGGGTGAGCAAGTCAATGGGCGTAAAAATGGAAGATTGGGCGAGTGAGTGGGTGGGTGAGTGTCGGTATGGGAAATTGGGTGTAGCGGGAGACTGGGTGGGTGAGTGGGAAGGAGAGCGGTTAAGTGGGTGAGTGAGTGAGTGGGAAGGAGAGTGGGTGAGTGGGTGAGTGAGTGGGAAGGAGAGGGGGTGAGTGGGTGAGTGAGTGAGTGAGTGAATGGGAAGGAGAGGGGGTGAGTGGGTGAGTGAGTGTAAAGGAGAGCGGGTGAGTTTAGGTACAGTATGTGCGATTGTGTGTCGCGGGAGACTGGGTGAGCTAGTGGTTGACTGGGTGTTGACCGGGTGAGCGTGGGAAGAAGCGTGGGCGAGCGAGGGACCGAGCAGGGGGAGCCATGCGGGACGACGCGGGCGGAACGGCGCTGTCTGTCATCGCCGTTCCATGGCCCCACGGCGTCCGTCACGGGAAGCCACGGATCGCTCTCTCCCGGTGTCACGCAAAGATTCCAATCCCCGCCCAACACCACCGCCGCTACCACCTCCACAGTCACCACCAGAACCAACACCACCGCTATCTCCGTCACCACCACAACCAACACCACCGCTATCGCCGTCACCACCACAACCAACACCACCAGCATTGCCATCACGACCACCACTGCAACCACCGCTCTCCCTCACGGCTGCACCCTCCCCCACCGCTCTCCCACCGCTCTCCCTGCCTCCACCCTCCACTCTTCACCACCGCTCTCCCTCACGGCTGCACCCTCCCCCACCGCTCTCCCACCGCTCTCCCTGCCTCCACCCTCCACTCTTCACCACCGCTCTCCCTTGTCTCGTCTTGCCAACCTCCCATCACCACCTGGCCGCTCCCACCGCTCCCGTCACTCTCGCCGTCGCCCTCCTCCCTTCACCGCTCCCTCACCGCACTGCCTCCCCACCATTCACCCCTCTACCATCTCTCCCCACCATTTCCTACCCCCCACCATCTCACCACCTCCCCCCACCATCTCTTCACCACCACCTCCCCCACCACCCCCCCCCACCATCTCCCCCCCCACCACCATCTCCCCCCCACTATCCCCCCCCCACCATCTCCCCCCCCACCACCATCTCCCCCCCTCCCCACCATCTCCCCCTCTACAATCTCCCCCCCCACCATCTCCCCCCCACCATTTCCCCCCCCCACCACCTCCCCCAACCACCCCCCCACCATCTCTCCCCCACCATCTCCCCCCCACCACCCCCCACCATATCCCCCCCACCATCCCCCCCACCATTTCCCCCTCTACCATATCCCCCCCCCACCATCTCCCCCTCTACCATATCCCCCCCCACCCCCCCCACCATCTCCCCCCCACCACCCCCCCCACCATCCCCCCCACCATCTCCCCCTCTACCATATCCCCCCCCCACCATCTCCCCCTGGGGGAGAGAAGCTCCCCACATCAACCCCCACCCCCCGTGTTGTATCGACACCACGCCCACGTCGACACCACGCCCACGTCGACACCACGCCCACGTCGACACCACGCCCACGTCGACACCACGCCCACCTCGACACCACGCCCACGTCGTCCTAATTAAGTGAATAATTAGTCGGGGGGTGGCAGGGAGGGAGGGAGGGTGGACCGCGTCTGGTGTGTTGTGGTGTGGTGTGGAGTGTTGTGATGTGGTGTGTTGTGGTGTGGTGTGTTGTGGTGTGGTGTGGAGTGTTGTGTTGTGGTGTGTTGTGGAGTGTTGTGGAGTGTTGTGTTGTGGTGTGTTGTGGTGTGGTGTGTTGTGGTGTGTTGTGGAGTGTTGTGGTGTGGAGTGTTGTGTTGTGGTGTGTTGTGATATGGAGTGTTGTGGAGTGTTGTGGTGTGGAGTGTTGTGGTGTGGAGTGTTGTGGAGTGTTGTGGTGTGGTGTGTTGTGGAGTGTTGTGGGGGGTTGTGTTGTGTTGTGGTGTGTTGTATTGTGGTGTGTTGTGATGTGGAGTGTTGTGGTGTGTTGTGGAGTGTTGTGGAGTGTTGTGGTGTGATGTGTTGTGGTGTGTTGTGATGTGGAGTGTTGTGGTGTGTTGTGTTGTGGTGTGTTGTGGTGTGTTGTGTTTTGGTGTGTTGTGGTGTGGAGTATTGTGTTGTGGTGTGTTGTGGTGTGGAGTGTTGTGGTGTGGAGTGTTGTGATGTGTTGTGGTGTGGTGTGTTATGATGTGGAATGTTGTGTTGTGCTGTGGTTTGGAGTGTTGTGGTGTGGTGTCTTGTGGTGTGTTGTGGAGTGTTGTGGTGTGTTGTGTTGTGGAGTGTTGTGGTGTGTTGTGGTGTGGTGTACTGTGGTGTGTTGTGGTGTGGTGTGGAGTGTTGTGGTGTGTTGTGGTGTGTTGTGGTGTGGAGTGTTGTGGTGTGGAGTGTTGTGGTGTGTTGTGTTGTGGTGTGTTGTGGTGTGGAGTGTTGTGTTGTGTTGTGGTGTCCATCACCTGGCGCGCCGTGCCAGCCTTCACAGATGCTCGTTAACAGCACTTGCCCCAACGGCCCGTGAAAGGCTATCCGGGGGATATTTGTCTTTGTGGTGTACACACGCACGCGTGTCTCCGTGTCCGAGCTGCGCTTCGAACCCGGCGACCCGAGTTCGATTCCCGCTCCCTGCCACCAGCACCAGTGACGACTGACTGAACCGGTCCTGCCCCCCCCACCCCCTAGGTCGACTCGGCCTCAAATCACTTCCCCTGTGCGATGCGTGAAATGATCGCCGGCTGGGATCGGGCGAGGGATGATTGGACACCAAACCCCACCACCACCCCCCCCCCCCCAGCCCTTCATAAGCGCCAATCCCATAACAGCACTTGCACCCCAAACAGTATGTGCAGGCTGTACGGGGGGTGGAGGGGGGGGGCCTTTGTCTAGTCCTGTGCGCGTGCGTGCGCGTGCATCTCCGTGTATCTCCGTGCACCGCCCGCTGCGACGCTGATGTCGCAGCCAGGAGGTCCCGGGAACCCGTCCTCTGAATTAGATCAGCGGAGATCTCGGACCCATCACTGGCGCACGAAGGCCGTCCATCCGGGTTCGATTCCCGCTCGCGGCCAACAGCGGTGGCGGTTAATGAATGATCTGAACCGGTCCTCGGCCTCCCCTAGGTCGACTCGGCCTCAAACGGGTCCCCGGTGCGATGTGTGAATGCCGCCACTGGGGAGACAAAGGCGGCCGGGAGTGGTGCTGGCCATCCACCCCCCTCGTGTGCTTTTGACGGCTTTTATAGGTGCTCGCTAACAGCACTTGCCCCAACAGTCTGTTACAGGCTATATGGGGGGGGGGAGGCATCTTTGTCTTTGCTATGGGGAGCGGTGGTGCAGCGCTTAGCGCGATAACCGGCTGCACCACCGCGTCGAACCCGAGTTCCATTTCCGCCCACGACCGGCCACCAACAGCTGTGGCGATTTATATGAACCGGTCCTGGGCCTCCCCTAGGACAACTCAGCCTCAAAATAAAAACCTGAGCACCTGGTGCGGCGTGTAAACGTGAGCGCTGGAGAGACAAAAGCGGCCGTCTGGGCGTCGTGCTACCCACACCAAAATCCTTACGTGAGCTTCCCCGTGCCGGCCTTCATAGGTGCTCGCTAACATCACTTGTGCCAGCACAGGTTCGCCAAGACTACACGGGCGACCTTTGTTGTGCATCCGTTGTCGGCATGAGCGGGCGAAGCGTTGTCGCATGGTGCGCAGGCCAAGTCTGCCAGACCTACACCCGGGGCATGGGGTCAAGGGTTTGATAACGGAGGCTCTAATATTTACATAACCTCATTGCGCGCTGCCACGCGTGTGCACATCGCATCAGTCGCAAACGGGACAGCGCACTGCGCTCCAAACCCGGCGGACCCGAGTTCGATTCCCGCTCATGGGCCCAAACACAAGCAGCAGTCACGATTATCTGAACCGGTCCTGGCCCCTCCCGTAGGTGAACTCGGACTCGAATGAGCCTTATGAATGAGTGTCTCCTGCGGCGAGGGAGAACATCGGCACTGGGGAGACAAAGACGGTCCGGGCGTGGTGCTGGTCACCCCCCATCGACGTCGTGTTCCGTTCCGGCTTTCATCGGTGCTACTCGCTTGACACAGCACTTGCCCCAACAGCGTGTTAATGCTATACGGGGGATCTTTGTCCCCTGTATGTTTCCTACCACCCTCAGATCATTGATGCTTTGTTATTGCGTCAGAACAAAATCCATATAACGTGGAAGGCGTTTTTTCTGTGAGGCCAGTTGCAACGGGGGTTGTTGTTGTTTTGATTGTTTTGTTTCAAATCACGGTTGATCTGAGCCACAGACCCAGTGGTCTAAAGACGCCGAGCGGCCAGCAACGAACAGCACCGTCGCTGGGGCGTGATGGGCGAGAGTTCACGTGTGGTGAGTTAACGTGATTGGTGAGAATTAACGTGATGAGTTGTTGATATTTCTGATTGGGAATCTTCACTCAATAGGGAGGGAGGCTGGCCCAGAGGTCAGAGGCACAGCAGAGCCAGGCACCGTGGTGGACCTGGGTTCGAATCCGAGTTCCGAGCCGCACCACCAACTTCTGCGATCAGACGCGTGGGGCGTTCCTGTCCAGCGTGGGTGTCCCTCTGCACGCTCGATCGATGATGAGCCGATAGAAGCCGAACCGCCGATGAACGAGACGTTAGACGCAAGCACGTGCCGTGCGTGCGTCGAGTCGATTACAAGGGGCACCGCCGCCTTAACTTCACGCGATTACTGGTGTGGAGATTTTTTTGTCGTCGTTTCAGCTGTGGGGGAAAAAATTTACATTTATGAAAAAAAAAACCCCGATGTTTAACATATTTATGAAATCTCTGAAGCATATATTGAAAAAAAACCTTTTTATATATTGTATTTAAATATATATAAAGCATTCATTTTATATTTATATATGAAAAATGCATAATATACTTATATATATATTCATTTTATATATTATATACCTGAAATATATATGAAATATATATGAAATATATAGAAATACTCTTAGCTTTTTGTTATATATTAACTATTATTATTTATATAAATATTGGAAACGAT
Organism: Petromyzon marinus; assembly: GCF_048934315.1. Taxonomy (NCBI): domain Eukaryota; kingdom Metazoa; phylum Chordata; class Hyperoartia; order Petromyzontiformes; family Petromyzontidae; genus Petromyzon; species Petromyzon marinus. The sequence continues at coordinate 9,425,259 of NC_133723.1, forward strand.
ATTATTTTTATTACATATTATATATTGATTATATAATATATTTATTATGTATATTAGAATTAATATATTTGTATATATAATGCATTTCAAAGTATATTTATATATTTACCTGGTTTTATTGGTTCAGTTCAAGGGTCAAGAAAGACGGTAGGTGCGGTTCCTGAGAAAGGGCCTTGGTGGAGAGAGTGACAGTTTCTGTGAAGTCCCAGGCACAGAGAGAGAGCGAGGGGAGAAAGAGAGAGAGGGAGAGTGAGTGAGAGAGAGTTAGAGAGAGTGAGAGCGAGAGACAGAGACTTTTGACTTTTAAACAACTTTTATTGCCGCCAGCAGCAAAAGCACTGGAGGCGATTTCGATATGAAATACACAAAGTCACCAGCAACACAAATGAAAATAAACGTTACAAATCCACGCGCTGTGGCGCTAAAAAGCACCGCGCACAACACGAAAGAAAAGTCACGTGGTTGTGGTGGTCATTCGCGCACGCCACGTTGACGAGCGAGCGCTTCAGAAGGTGAACATGAGGGTGCCGTCCACACTAGTACAGAGGGCTTCTCCGGCTCCCCAGCGTTCGAAGAAGACGCGCTGCACATCACCGACACGTGTGTGTGGTACATGGCGTGCTCCAGCCGGAGCCGCGCCTTAAGCAGGCCTCTGAACACTGGAAGCAGCACAGAGCAGCCGTCGGTGTCACCTTCCAGCATCTTATTCCTCGTTCTGTACACCGCCAACTTCGCCTGAGCACAGGCGAAGTTGGCGAGGTCATGGCGTTTGTTAGCCAGGTAAGGCACCACCCCATATACGAACCTGCTGTTGTAGAAGGGCACCCCCAGTTTCCTGAAGATGTCCCCCAAAAGGCAGAACATTGAGTTTGAGCCGCTGGCAGTGTAAGTACTGGTGGGGCAGATCCTCCCTGGCACCGCAGGAAATGCACAAGTCTGTTACCCCTGGCGAGATTCGGCTGAGCCACACGGCCGATGGCAAGAGAGAGTGAGAGAGAGAGCGAGAGAGAGCGACATGGAGTAGGAAGAGAGAGGGTAGAGAGAGAGGGAAGGGGTAAGGAGAGCAGACCGAGAAATCTTTTGTTAAATCTTTCATTTAAAAAGGGTGGGGGGTTACATAAAGCAAAGCATAAAAAAAAAACGAAATGATGAACGAAGCATAGTGCCGACTACACCGAGCATCGTCTTGTTTCCTCTGATCGTAAAAAAAGAAAAAGAGAGTGAGAGAGAGAGCGAGAGAGAGAGTGAGAGAGCGAGAGAGAGCGAGAGAGAGTGAGAGAGAGAGAGCACAGGACCTTGCATTGCACGCACCTCTGGGCATGTTTGGACCAAAGTGCTTGTGATGAATTTTTTATGATTGCGCTGTAATGATTCCAGCGGGTACGGTTGTGGCAGCGAGATATATATAGTTATTTATTATCTCTCTTCTCGCCAAAAATTTGCCTGTCCTACCCCTCCATCTATCTCTTTCCTCTCTCTCCCCCCCCCTTGTATCTTACTCTCCCCACTTCTATTAATGAATCATATTATCACTGACCTCTCCACCCTATCTTCTCGCGAAAGATTTGCCTCTCCTACCCCTCCATCTCTCCCTCCCCCCTCTCTCTCTTTCCTAGTCTCTTAATCTCCCCGCTTCTATTGATGAATATTATAGTAGTTATGAAAATAATATTCGTCATTATCCCGCTTATGTTTAGTAATCCAGAAGAAAAACCACATCAGTGGGTAAACCGAAGTGCACGCGTTCCCTAATGGAAGAAGCGCGTTTGTAGCGAACGCGCGCTGCAGTGTGAACAACACCACAGTGTTAGTCGAGGACTCGACTCGATCTGGAGAAATCGGAGTCGACTGGAGTGTCACGCGTTACTCTCGGTGGCAGGGGCGGGTGTGGTGGAGGGGGGGGTGGAGGGGGGGGGGGTGGTGCTGCCCTCCCTGCTGCGTATGGGCGAGGGGAGAGGGCGGTCAGAGGGTCACGTGCAGGGGACTTTTCAGATGTGGTTCTGCAGGATCCGCTTCCGTGGGTCAGTTCTGTTCTGTCGCACCCTCTCTGGAGGACGCGGGGAGAGATTCCGAAGTGGCAATGGAGGACGGGGAGGGAGGAGAATGTTGCCGATGGAGTCGCGCGTCGGCCGTGGTGCTCCGTAAACGTGCGAATCGCGTCTCTCGCAGTCGACGAGGGCACCACAGACATATAGCTGGAAGGGGGACAGCAGCAGCAGCAGCCAGGCGCCGAGGAGCCAATTAATGCATGTGTGTGTGTGTTGAACTTGTTTCGCGCCGTACGTAGCCACCCGTGCTAATTGCAGGTGCGGGGGGAAGGACAACAAACTATGGGTCTCTGTGTGAGTCTATGGGTCTATGTGTGAGTCTATGGGTCTATGTGTGAGTCTATGGGTCTCTGTGTGAGTCTATGGGTCTATGTGTGAGTCTATGGGTCTCTGTGTGAGTCTATGGGTGTGTGTGTGAGTCTATGGGTCTATGTGTGAGTCTATGGGTGTGTGTGTGAGCCTATGGGTCTCTGTGTGAGTCTATGGGTCTCAGTGTGGTGGTGGCGGCTGTGGTGGCGGTGGTGGTAGTAGTGGTGGCGGTAGCTGTGGTGGTGGCTGTGGTGGTGGCTGTGGTGGTGGTGGCGGTAGCTGTGGTGGTGGTGTCGGTGGTGGTGGTGGCTGTGGTGGTAGTAGTGGTGGCGGTAGCTGTGGTGGTGGCTGTGGTGGTGGCTGTGGTGGTGGTGGCGGTAGCTGTGGTGGTGGTGTCGGTGGTGGTGGTGGCTGTGGTGGTGGCTATGGTGGTGGTGTCGGTGGTGGTGTCGGTGGTGGCGGTAGCTGTGGTGGTGGTGTCGGTGCTGGTGGTGGCTGTGGTGGTGGTGGCGGCGGTGGATGAGGTGGTGGCGGTGGTGGTGGCGGGGGGTGGCGGCGGCGGTGGCGGTGGCGGCGGCGGTGGCGGCGGTGGCGGCGGCAGCGGCGGTGGTGGTGGCGGCGGTGGCGGTGGTGGCGGTGGTTTAAATACCACGGAGCTCATTTCATGGGCAGTTTCCGTTCTTGAAGCGCGCGCTGCGCACGGGGGCTTGAAATGAGTCCCTGGGAGAAGACGGTGGGAGGGGGGGGGGTGTAAATCATCATCGCGCGGGCGGGCGGGTGGGCGGGGCGGCGTGCGTGGGGGGCGTGTGGGGGTTTGGGGTGCGTGGAGCCCCCCAGTCCAATCGAGCGACCGTCCGTGCAGGGGCCTCGTGCAGGGGCCTCGCGCAGGGGCCTCGCGCCGGCGTGAGTCCGTTGTCTCATCGATCATGGATATTGAGGACGATCAGCTGCCGCTGCTGTTGTTGCTGCGTTGCCAAAACCAAAAAAACTTCCCCAAAGTTGTCGGCCTCCGCTCGCGATCTTTGGAACGTTTCGTCGCAGCGTTAAAACCAAATCAAGGTCAAATTCACACCCACCACTCGCACCCCCTATAAAAGAGAGAAATCTCTGGCCAAGTTGGCGAGATGTTAACTACCTCGCCAGGTATACAAGAGGACGTGGGTTCGATCCCGACCATAACGATGCCTGCTGCTGTGTATTTCGAGTTTGCGTGTCTCTCTCTCTCTCGCCACGGGTCCCTCCGGTTTTTTCCTCCACATTTAGAATCAAGGTCACCACGCGTTTCGAGGACTTAGCTGCTGCTGTGAATGTCCACGTGGTGATGATAAGCCCACTTCTTTGAGCTACCATTTGTGATAGGCAGGTCGCTACTGGTAAAATACTTAAAAAAAAAACTTCATTTTATAGGTTCATTTAAATCGTTTTCATCCTGTACGAAAATTAAATAAAACGTATGAAAAAAACGAGACTAAATAAAATGTGTTCGCTGTACGATATTAAAATTAGCAACTCATTCTCATCCCAATAAAAAAATAATCAAACGAGCCTCGCAGCAAGCAAGCACGCCAGCGTGACCACACATTCCTCCGCGCGATTAACCAGAATCAGATAATCTGATGAATCTTCACTGATGTGGTGCTTGGGGGGGGGGGGGGTGGTCAGCGAAGTTACGAGGTCCAACCCCCCTCCCGGCGCGTTCGCTTCGGATTTCGCCGTTCCAGTGAAAATCGCCGTCGGCCAACAACAGCTCCGTAAAAATCCTAAATCTTCAGCGGCGCAACATCGCACGCCGATAACGAGAAGCAATAAAGACGAACGCGGTCCCGCTGCTTGCTTTGCCAACCGCCCGCTGGACCAACGCAGTCCGCACGCCCTGTGTCGGTCACGTGCGGCTTGTTTTGACCATACTTCACCGCGCTGGTCAGCGCCGGTTGGGGAAGAAATGGGTCGTCCCAGGACCGTATCGGATGTCACTCGTCACTAATGTGCGACTTGGCCTGGGAGTCGACCTCGGGTCAGAATAAGGGTGAGGGTTGGGCAGAGCGGTGATCACTCAACGCGTCTTGATTTTGAGCTTAGAATACCAAGGCGTTTTCCCTTTGATGCCAGACTGTGTTACCACTACGCGTCTTACATTGCATCCATAACAAAGCGTACATCGCCTTGTGTGTGCGTGGGTCGGCATGTGTGTGCGTGTGTAGGAGTGTTTGTGTAGGGAGGTATTTGTGTCAGTGTGCGCATGAATGTGCGTGTTGGCCTGTACGTGTGTAGGTCTGTATGTGTGTAGGTCTGTATGCGTGTGGGTCTGTACACGCACGTGTAGGTCTGTATGTGTGTAGGTCTGTATGTGTGTAGGTCTGTTTGTGTGTAGGTCTGTATGTGTGTAGGTCTGTATGTGTGTAGGTCTGTATGCGTGTGTAGGTCTGTACGCGCGTGTAGGTCTGTATGTGTGTAGGTCTGTATGTGTGTAGGTCTGTACGCGTGTGTAGGTCTGTACGCGCGTGTAGGTCTGTATGTGTGTAGGTCTGTTTGTGTGTAGGTCTGTATGTGTGTAGGTCTGTATGCGTGTCGGCCTGTATGTGTGTAGGTCTGTGCCCGTGTAGTTTTGTGCGCGCGTAGGTCTGTACGTGCGTGTAGGTCTGTATGTGTGTAGGTCTGTACGTGCGTGTAGGTCTGTATGTGTGTAGGTCTGTATGTGCGTCGGTGGGAAGCGGTAGTGTCGCGGTTGGCGCTATGCTACGAACCTGGCGACCCGGGTTCGATTCCTGCTTACGGCCAACACCAGTGACGATTATTTGAACCGGTCCTGGGCCTCCCCTAGGTCGGCTCAGCCTCAAATGAGTACATGGTGTGGTGTGTAACTATCGTCACTAGGAAGACAAAGGCGGCCGGGCGTGGTGCTGGCCACCCAACCCTTCGTGTTCCTTGACGGCCTTCATAGGTGCTCGCTAACAGCACTTGCCCCAACAGTCTGTCAAGGCTATACGGGAGATCTTTATCTTCGTTTAGGCCTGTGTAAGTGAATGTCAGTCTTTCCTGGTGCGTTTGTATGCAACCGTGAGTGGGGAGCGGTGGGGCAGTGGTTAGGGCAGTGGTTAGGGCACTGCCCTACAAACCCTGCCACCCGAGTTCGATTCCCGCATACACCTTACATCGGTGACGTTTCATCTGAACCAGTCCTGGGCCTCCCCGAGGTCACGTGGTCTCCTGGACATCTGTGAAAAAAGAGCTTTATAGCTCATCGGCTTCCTCCAGCATACATACACATTTTCTATTGTGAATTGCGCCAAACTGTATCGCTACGACATAATTTATGGCGACAATTGTTGTCGCTTAACGCCGCACTCTTCAGGAACGCATCCACCGTACTCGCGCGTTAAGCGAGGACTTGCCGCAATTACGTTCAGACGCTACAGTGCAGTGCCTGGGGTAGGTGGGGCGAAGAAGATGATGAGGATGGGCTGGTGAGGAAGGGGGGCGGGAAGGCTGTGGAGGGGCTAGGGGGTGTCTGTGGGGGCGGGGGTGATTTGCCTACAGCCGTCCACTATCTCGGCTCGATCTGCACCGTCAGATGCGCAAGGGAGCAACTTAAGGGGGAGGGATGATGGGTGTGGTGGTGGTGGGGGTGGATCTTAGCGCGGATTAAACATTCATGCGATAATGCACGGCCCATTCACCCCGCGCGGCCCTAGGCGCACAGCACGGAATGTCAGAATATTTATTCATTACTGGACGAGGAATCCGATGAGCTATGAAGCTCTCTCTCTTTAATGTTTTTTTGTTTTACACGTGCCGTGGGGGGCACGTTGTCAGGAGGTCACAACAACAGACAATGCAAAAAAAAATCCACGATAGCAGTGCAAAGCATAAGGAGGGTGAACAAATCACGGTGGTGGAAATTCCACATCGAAGCGTCGGTCTCGCATCCACTGCGGCGAGGGCGCAATGGCGAGATGTTGTCGCCCTCGCTAGGTGTGCAGGAGGTCGTGGGGGTTCGTTCCCGAGCCTGTGACGATGCCCGCTGTATATTGAGGAGTTTGGAATGTTCTCCCCGTTGAGATTACTCGGCAGTTAGATAGCTAATAGCTCAGTGGGCTTTACCTTGTAAGATAAGTGGCGATGTTTGCACACCGCACCAGGTACTCATTTGAGGCTGAGTCGACCTAGGGGAGGCCCAGGGCCGGTGTTGTAAGTGAGCGGGAATCGAACTCAGGGTCGCCGGGTTCGTAGCGCAGCGTGCAAACCGCGACGCCCCCATACACACATAATCACACACACACACAATCACACACACAATCACACGCACACAATCATACACACACAATCACACAATCACACACACATCCATACACATAATCACACACACACAATCACACACACATAATCACACACACAATCACACACACACATCCATACACACAATCACACACACAATCACACACACACACCGGTACACACACAAACACACACACACCCATACACACAATCACACACACACCCATACACACACAATCACACACACCCATACACACACAATCACACACACACCCATACACACATAATCTCACACACACCCATACAAACACACACACACATACACACACAATCTCACACACACCCATACACACAAACACACACCCATACAAACGCACACACCCGTGCACACACAATCACACACACACCCATACACACAATCACACACACACACCCATACACACAATCACACACACAACCATACACACACAATCACACACACACACCCATACAAACACACACACCCGTGCACACACAATCACACACATACACACACAAACACACACCCGTGCACACACAATCACACACACACACAATCACACACATACACACACAACACACACACACACCCATACAAACACACACACACCCGTGCACACACACAATCACACACACACACACACACAAACACACACCCGTGCACACACAATCACACACACACAATCATACACACATAAACACACACACACACCCATACACACATAATCACACACACAATCACACACACACATCCATACACACAATCACACACACAATCACACACACACACCGGTACACACACAAACACACACACACCCATACACACAATCACACACACACCCATACACACACAATCACACACACCCATACACACACAATCACACACACACCCATACACACATAATCTCACACACACCCATACAAACACACACACACATACACACACAATCTCACACACCCATACACACAAACACACACCCATACAAACGCACACACCCGTGCACACACAATCACACACACACCCATACACACAATCACACACACACACCCATACACACAATCACACACACAACCATACACACACAATCACACACACACACACCCATACAAACACACACACCCGTGCACACACAATCACACACATACACACACAAACACACACCCGTGCACACACAATCACACACACACACAATCACACACATACACACACAACACACACACCCATACAAACACACACACACCCGTGCACACACACAATCACACACACACACACAAACACACACCCGTGCACACACAATCACACACACACACACAATCATACACACATAAACACACACACACACCCATACAAACACACACACCCGTGCACACACACAATCACACACACACACAAACACACACCCGTGCACACACACAATCACACACACAAACACACACACACCCATACACACACAAACCCATACACACACAAACACACACACCCGTGCACACACAATCACACACACACACACAAACACACACACACCCGTGCACACACAATCACACACACACACCCATACACACACAATCACACACACACACACACCCGTGCACACACACAATCACACACACACACGCACTCTCCACACAAAGAACGCCAAGCTACGTCCTTCACTACGCCCTGTGCATTCCTCGCGCTCCCGCCGTAACAAAAGCAATGAATCCTGCTCAAAGTTGGTCTGCGTTCACGAATGCGTGCCCGTGAAATTAACTAATTTTTTTGTGCGCGTCAACAATGCATCGATCAGCTCCCTGTGTCTGGGTGCGGGAAGCATTTCACGCTCTGCTGCGCTACGAACATCTGCACGTCTGTGAGAAAAAAAGAGCTTTTTAGCTCATCGGATTCCTCCAGGATGAATAAATATTATGATTCTGAACCCCGGGGGGCTCCCAAGTTCGCTTCCCGCTCTCGGCCACGAACACCGGTGACGATTGTCTGAACCGGTCCTGCCCCCCCCCCCCTAGATCGAGTCAACATCAAAACGGAGTACCTCGTGGGGTGTGTAAAAAAAAAGCATCGCCACTTAGGGAGACAAAGGCGGCCGGGGAGGGGGGGTTAGTCCTAGCCACCCCAGCCCCTCGTGTGCCACAGTGCCTGCCTTCATAGATGCCAGTCCGCTAACACAGCACTTGCCCTAACAGTCTGTTGCAGGCTATACGGGGAATGCGGGGATCTTTGTCTTTGTCTTGTGCCTGCATGCGCGCGCGCGAGAGAGATTTTGTGCTCGCGATTCTGAACGGCGGTGGGGGTGTGGTGGGGGGGGGGGGGCTGGTGGGGGTGTGGTGGGGGGGGTTGTGGTGGGGGGGGGGTGGTTGTGGTGGAGGGGGTGGACGGAGTTTCTCTATCCGATGGCCAATCGCGTTCTGGGCCAACGCCATCGTCTGCGCCCGATCCGCTCGGCACCGCCACCGCCTTCGTTTCGAAGAGACGAGGAGGCATGGGGAGAGACGGGGGGGGTGCATCGAGAGAGAGGCTAGGCAGTCTGGGCAGGCTAGGCAGGCAGGTTAGGCAGGCGAGGTAGGCAGGCAATTTACACGCCCTTTCATAATACAAAGATCCCCCGTACAGCCTTAACAGAGTCTTGGGGCAAGTGCGGTTAGCGAGTGTCACCTATGAAGGCAGGCACGGCACACGAAGGGGTGGATGGCCAGCACCACGCCCGGCCGCCTTTGTCTCTCTAGTGGCAATGTTCCCTTCAAACGGCACCAGGTTACTCATTTGAGGCTGAGTCGACCTAGCAGGGGAGGCCCAGGGCCGATGTTGTAAACAAGAGCTTCATAGTTCATCGGATTCCTCCACTATCAATATTGTAATTGTGAACTGGGGTCTCTTGCGGGCTCGTTGCGCGGCGCGTTAACCGCTGGGCCACCGCTCCCCATTCCAACTTACGGACACATAAACCACACACACCACGAACACACACACATGCACACACACACACACCACATACATACACAGACATACACACACACTCACACCACACACACCACACACACACCACGCACACACAAACACACAAACTACACACACACACCACACATACACACACATACACACACCACACACACCACGAACACAAACACACACTTACATACACACACCACACACACCACGAACACACACACATACACAACAACAACAACAACCGCCATTCGCCACTAAGTGGCAGTGACGTCACCACGACGCTTGTGCCAGGCCATGTGCACCTTGAGGCCACGTGAAGTGTCGAACGCCCGCTGGCAGGAGGTCACGGGGCAGACCCAGGTGCCACGGGTCGACTGACTGAGATGACTGGCTGATGCACCACTTGTGCCCCCTACTGTGCCAACCTGCTGTGCTTTAGCCACCCGGCGCTCCGCTCGATGTTGTGAGCGTCGCTCCTCCGCCCTCCGTTGTTGTTGGAGGGCGACTGCCTCCAACTGCCCATTAGCGTCCTTCACGAGCCTCCTCCACAGAGGCCGATTTTGATACCACTGGTACCAGTCATCGGCAAGTCCACTCAACTCCACATCCTCCTGTACCACATTACTCCATCTCTTCTCTAGCCTGTGCCAGGCCCGTTTTTCCCCCTCGATTCGGCCAAACAAAAGCTGTTTCGGCATGCGGTGGCTGGTCATGCGGGCTACATGACCCAGCCAACGCAGCCTTGCCTGCCGGAGGAGCTTACCGATGGGACCGTGCCCAGATCTTTCAAGGATTTGTGAGCTCCTCACACAATCCAGCCTGGTTAAACCCAGGATGGATCGTAGGCAGGCCAGCCTAAATGTTTCTAACCGGCGAAGATGTTCCATTAGGGGGGTCCACGTTTCGCAAGCGTAGAGAAAGGAGGGAATGACCGTGGCCGATAAATACCTGAAGCTTAGTGCGGAGCGACAGACCAGGTAGCTTTCACACAGCGTTACGCAACCGATGAAAAGATATTGCCGCTCGACTGATTCGGAGTGAGATCTCTGCTGTTAAACTGGAGCCGGTCATAAGCACACTGCCCAGGTATGGGAAACTCTCCACTCTCTCCACAACTGCCCCATCACCGATTGGGAGTTGTGGGGGTGGAGTGTCCGATGGTACAAAATACCCAGGCAGGTGCTTAGTTTTGGTGGGGCTGATGGTAAGGCCCCATCTCTTAGTGGCATGCTCCAGTCTCAGCAGCAGCGTCTCCAACTCCTCCTCTGAATGAGCAACTATTACCAAATCATCGGCATAAATAACGTGGTTGACCAATAGGGAGCCATCCCTTGACCGCACCCCGGCATCGATCAGCCTCCCATTATATCTGTACCATATGGAGATTCCCCCGGTACAGCTATTGAAGGCTTCACGAACTACGTGGTCAAAATAGATGTTAAATAATGTGGGAGCCAGAGGACATCCCTATCGCACCCCAAGGTGTACAGGGAATGACTCTTACTTATGGCCACGTAGTTTTACCCGGGCCCGCTCACCATCATGAATGTCCTTAATGATCGTGAGCAGAGGGTCAGGTACTCCAAAAGCACGATGAACAACCCAGAGCCCAGGCCTACTGATGGTATCATAGGCCTTTACCAGGTCAATAAAGCAGAGATGTAGGTCTTGCTGGAATTCCCTACACCTCTACTGTAGCAGACGGAGAGAAAAAATGGCATCTGTGCAGGACCGCCCTTTCCTGAAACCGCATTGGGGCTCCACAAGCCTCTCCTCAGCGTGCCTGGCAAGGCGATGTTGAATAATCCTTTCCAGGACCTTTCCCGGCACACTGAGGAGTGAGATGCCCCTGTAGTTGTTACAGTCTGCGCGGTCCCCCTTCTTAAAGAGGGGGACCACCAAGGCATCCTTCCAATCATGCGGAACCCGTCCAGTGGTCCAGACTGTTGTTATGATGTCATATAGGGCAGTCTGTGCACAAACGCCACCCTCCCTCAGAATTTCGCTTGAGAGATCATCTCTGCCCGCTGCCTTTCCTGGTCTCAGACTCTCGATCGCCTTCAGTACTTTCTCAACAGATGGCACCTCAACCAGCCACTCACAGGGGGTGACTTCTTCCAATATTTGAGGCACCGCTGCCTCAGCAGGGTCATCCCCACTTTGTGCCACAATGTTTTCCTGGCTGAGGGATTTTCCCTCCCCCAGGACCTCACAGAAATGCTCAGCAAATCTGCAAACCTGTTCCTGGGGGTCGGAGATTGGATCACCGTTTTTCCCCTAATGATGGTAATAGGTGTGGCGCTGTAGGTTACTTTTTTGATGGAGTTAAATAGAGATTTGTGATCGCGGGCCACTGAGGCAGACTCCATCTCCTCAGCAACCCGCGACCACCACCCATCCTTGCAGCGCCTCACGGCTCTCCGAACCTCCGAGCGAAGGCTGCGGTAAGCCTCCTCACTTTCTAACGTGGGATTCTGTAGCCGATGACAGAGGGCCTGTCGCTTTTTCTCAACCATCCTGAACACCTCCTCTGTCAGCCAGGGTCTACCGCGTACCCAAAGCAGCCATTGCAGCTGCATGAGTCACAGTTCTAAACCTCGCCCATTTACCCTCGACATCAGGAGGAGTGGGGGACGATGCCAACCCCAGCCGCAGGCGATGATGAAATTCTCGCTTGCAACTTTCATCAGATAACTGAGATCAGGCCACTTTTGGTTGGAATGGGGTCCTGGGTGTACACCCACCACCGGAGCGGAAGAATGGCAGGCGCATCTTACAGATGACAAGTCGATGGTCAGAGGGCAGATCAGCTCCACGGTAGGTCCTGGTGTCAAGGACATGGGCTCGCATCCGCTGGTCCGTCACTATGTAGTCCAGCAGATGGTCTTGCTTGGACCCGACATGCATCCATGATGTTGTGTGCATGTGCCGATGCCGGAACAGCGTGTTGGTAATTACAAGCCCATGGGCTGCACAAAAATCTAGCCGCCTCCTACCGTTGTTATTGAGCTGATCCGGCCCATGCCCTCCAATCACTCCAGACCAGGTGCCAGCATCATGACCAACTCGGGCATTGAAGTCACCCAACATGATGACTCTATGCCGAGGTGCCACTTTAGCCAGCACCTGTGACAGGAGGTCATAGAAGGCATCTGACTCATCGGCTTTGCCTGCATCCCTCCACGGATGTTCGTCTGCGGTGGGGGCATAAGTAACCATGACCACCAATCCTCGCCTCCGATTGATGGGAAGGCGAGCCCAAAGTAGCCTGGGGCTTACAGCTTCCCACACCTCACCGCCACGCTCCCACGCCCCCATCATTCTTTTGTTCTTAAGAAGAGCCACACCCTGTTGTTTGACAGTCTGCTGCCCCGAGTAGAGGACTGTCCACCCCTCATGGTGGCAGGAGCCAGAACCGGTCCACCAGACCTCCTTAATGCCACAGAGATCCAGGCGGTACCGATCCAGCTCCCGAAAGAGGAGTGGCAGCCTCTCCTCCGCAGTGAGCGTTCGAACATTCCACGTGGCCAAACGAAGTGGCTTTTCGTTGTTTCTGGAGGAGCCCCGAGGGTAGATATTCAATCTCCTGGCTCCGCCAATTGGGGTTTGGCCAGGAGACATCATAGACGCCTGTCTCCCCGGGGCCTCCGGCACAAGCTTATTAGTTACATATTTAAGTCGTAGTTTCGTGGTAATTTTTTTAAGGTGGAGGGGTTACCAGTCCCTCGCACCCGTCCAGAGCCCCCTGTTTAGCCCCTGTGGTGGTCACAGACGCCATGAGGGGAGGAGCCAATCGGAATTGGCTCTCCCCGCACAGCACTGTCCACGACAGAGTTGCCCGTCCGGCACCGCGAGGAGGTAGGGGTTGTTTTTGCCGGACACACATACACACACACATACACACACAGACATACACACACACCACACACATACACACCCACACCACACACACACCACACACACACCACATACACACACCACACACACTCCGCGCACAGAAGCAATTATGCACGGTTATATTGCCCGACCTCTCCCGATCCGTCTCATCTCTCTCGGAGGCAAAATGCTGCAAGCAGCGCCGCTCATTCATCCTCGCCATACCCCTGCCCATCTCTCTCTCTGTCACTCTGCATCTCCCTGCCTCCTCTCTTTCTCTCTCTCCGTGTCTTTTTGTGTCTCTTTCTCTCTCTCTGTCCATCTGTGTGTGTCTCCGCCCTCCCTGCCTCCACTCCATCTTGCTGTGTCTATGCGTCTGTTTGTGTCACATCGTGCCTCACTATCTCTCTCTGTGTGTGTCTCTCCGTCTCTGTGTATTGTGTCCGCCTTTCTATTCACGTCGCTCTCACTCACTCGAACTCTCACGATGTCTTTCTCTCTGTCTGTGTTTGTCTTCTCTCGTTCTCTGTGGCTCTTTCTGTCTGCCTCCCTTGTCTCTCTCTGTCTCTCTTGGCGTCTCTGTGTATCTCTTCATCGCTCTCCGTGTGTCTCTGTCTCTCTCACTTCGCGTGTCCTTCTGTGCGTCTGTGCCTCTCTCTCCATCTCGGTGTCTTTCTGTGTCCGTGTTTCCGTGTGTCTGCCCTCCGCCTCTCTATCTCTGTCCCTCACCGCTGTCGCAGGGTCTACACCGAGAGAGAGAGAGACACACACACTTGAGACACAGGCAGAGAGACACAGAGAGATACACAGACTTTTTTGTACTTTTAAACAACTTTTATTGCCGCCAGCAGCAACAACACTAGAGGCGATTTCGATACGAAATACACAAAGTCACCAGCAACACAAATGAAAATTAACGCTACAAATCCACACGCTGTGGCGCTAAAAGGCACCGCGCACAACACAAAAGAAAAGTCACGTGGTGGTGGTGGTCATCGCGCACGCCACGGTGACGAGCGAGCGCTTCAGAAGGTGAACACGTGAGGTTCCGTCCACGCTGGTACAGAGAGGGGCTTGTCCGGCTCCCCAGCGTTCGAGGAAGACGCGCTGCACATCACCGACATGTGTGTGGTACATGGCGTGCTCCAGCCGGAGCCGCGCCTTAAGCAGGCCTCTGAACACTGGAAGCACAGAGCAGCCGTCAGTGTTACCTTGCAGCATCTTTTTTCTCGTTCTGTACACAGAGAGAGAGAGAGAGACAGAGAGAGACACACACAGACACAGAGAGGGAGACAGAGAGAGATACAGATAGAGACACAGAGAGACGGAGAGAGAGAGACACAGAGAGAGAGACACACAGAGAGAGAGACACACACACACAGAGAGACAGAGACAGAGAGAGACAGAGAGGGAGAGAGACACAGAGAGACACAAAGAGATACAGAGAGAGAGACAGAGAGGGAGACAGAGAGAGAGAGAGAGACACACACACAGAGAGAGACACAGAGAGACACACAGAGAGAGACACAGGGAGAGACACAGAGAGAGACAGAGAGGGAGACAGAGAGAGACACAGAGAGAGACACAGAGAGAGAGTGTGAGATGCACGAAGGAGATCTACTTATCACCAATTTGACTTTGACCTTTTTTCCCACGCCCCAACGAAGTTGTGGCACGGCACCGCACGGGTCCCGTGTAAATCTCCGCCTTCACCTGGAGGAAACCACGTAAATCCCTCGGCGCGCTTTTATCAGTTAATGAGATGCCCGCGAATTACGGCGCAGGCCTCCAGTGCCCGTGGTGGTGGTGGTGGTGAAGAGGGGAGAACGCCGAGCCGGCGAATCTCCGCGTGGCTCCACCGGAGGCGGTTTCGCGTAACTAAACCTATAAACTATTTTTATTTATTTTTTTACCCCAGGTAAGGCCCCACTGAGGTGCTACGTAGCTTTTTTTTTAAAATGAGAAGTAACTTGGCTATCACAAATGGTCGCTCGACGTAGTGGGCTCATGTCATCATCGTCGTCGTCGTCGTCGTCCTCGTGTGGAGATTCATCGCAGCAGCCACTTACTCTAGAACGCGTGGTGTCTATAGATGTTGAGGTCGGAGGGGGTGGGAGACAGGAGGATCCAGAGAAAAATCCACGCGGCCACGGACAGAGAGACACCGCAAACTCCAAATATACAGCAGCAGGTGTCAAGGTCGGGATCGAACCCACGACCTCCTGTACACCAGGCGAGGGAGTTAACATCTCCTAGCCACCGTGATGATGATGAGAGAGAGAGAGACGCAAACTCTAAATACACAGCAGGCTTCAGGGTCTGGATCGAACCCACGACCTCCTGCATACCAGGCGAGGTAGTTAACATAAATGACGTCGTCACTTGATGACTAAGCGCTTCAGCAGCAGCAGCAGGAGTGGTGTTGGAGGAGAGCGATCGAAGTTGTTCAACGTCGTGCCGAATGGTTACGTGGTGTTGTGTCCATCCAGATGCTCTCCATGGGAGCTCCTGTCACTCTCTCTATCTATCTATCGACTGATAGTGACATTGAGAAAGTGAGAGGAATAGAGAGAGAGAGGGAGATAGGGAGATACTTTGACTTTTAAAACACTTTCATTGCTGCCAAGCAGCAATTTCACTGGAGCCGATTTCGATACAAAAACCCCACGTGCAAAAACAACAGCGTCGCGTGTGCACGTCACAAACAAGAGCATGACCCGCGTGGCCACGTGACCCCGCACGCGCCACGCCCATAAAACAAACGGCACGTGGTCGCGCCCTCCGCGCGCACGACGACTTGAGGCACGTTAGGAGATGCAATGAAGAACGCAGAGGGATTGACCCACCCCCAGCGTTCGAAGAACCACGCACGCATATTCTTAGTTTTTTCGGTAAAGTCACGTTGAAGAGAAACAACAAAATAACAAAATATATATAAAACAATAAAAAATTCTCACGACGTTTCGACCATAACTCAAACGGTCATCATCAGGTGTGTCGGTTTGCATAAATTATAAATATATATATTTTGTTATTTTGTTGTTTCTCTTCAACGTGACTTTACCGAAAAAACTAAGAATATGAATTACTGCAGTCACGAAAGCTTTAAATCAAAATTTAACCACGCACGCGTCACCAGTATGTGAGCCGTACGCTTGCGCTGCAACTGGAGCCGTGCCTTGAGCAGGCGCCTGAACACTTGTGCACCGTCAGAGCAGCCGTCAGTGTACGCTGCCATCGTGGCTCGGGCACAGGCGGAGATTGCGAGATCGTGACGCTTGTTCGCCAGGTAAGGCACCTCGTGTCTATGAGCCGCTGGCAGCGCAAGTACCGGTGGGGCAGATACTCAACTGGCACTGCAGAAAGCGCACAAGTCTGGTACCCCTGGGGGAATTCGGCTGAGAGTGAGATCGCGTTGAGGGAGTTAATGAGAACGCGAAAGGGAGTGAGTGAGAGCGAGTGAGAGAGAGAGAGAGAGTGAGAGAGAGAGAGAGTGAGAGAGAGAGAGAGTGAGAAAGAGAGTGAGACTTTGACTTTTTAAACAACTTTTATTGCCGCCAGCAGCAAAAGCACTGGAGGCGATTTCGATATGAAATACACAAAGTCACCAGCAACACAAATGCAAATAAACGCTACAAACCCACGCGCTGTGGCGCTAAAAAGCACCGCGCACAACACGAAAGAAAAGTCACGTGGTGGTTGTGGTGGTGGTCATCGCGCAGGCCACGTTGACGAGCGAGCGCTTCAGAAGGTGAACACGAGGGTGCCGTCCACGCTAGTACAGAGAGAGAGAGTGAGAGACAGAGAGAGTGAGAGAGAGAGAGTGTGAGAGACAGAGAGAGTGAGAGACAGAGAGTGAGAGACAGAGAGTGAGAGACAGAGAGAGAGTGAGAGACAGAGAGAGTGAGAGAGAGTAAGAGAAAGTGAGAGACAGAGAGTGAGAGACAGAGAGTGAGAGACAGAGAGTGAGAGACAGAGAGTGAGAGACAGAGAGTGAGAGACAGAGAGTGAGAGACAGAGAGTGAGAGACAGAGAGTGAGAGACAGAGAGTGAGAGACAGAGAGTGAGAGACAGAGAGAGTGAGAGACAGAGAGTGAGAGACAGAGAGTGAGAGACAGAGAGTGAGAGACAGAGAGTGAGAGACAGAGAGTGAGAGACAGAGAGAGTGAGAGACAGAGAGTGAGAGACAGAGAGTGAGAGACAGAGAGTGAGAGACAGAGAGAGTGAGAGACAGAGAGTGAGAGACAGAGAGAGAGTGAGAGACAGAGAGAGTGAGAGAGAGAGAGTGTGAGAGACAGAGAGAGTGAGAGACAGAGAGTGAGAGACAGAGAGAGTGAGAGACAGAGAGTGAGAGACAGAGAGTGAGAGACAGAGAGTGAGAGACAGAGAGAGAGTGAGAGACAGAGAAAGTGAGAGACAGAGAGTGAGAGACAGAGAGTGAGAGACAGAGAGTGAGAGACAGAGAGTGAGAGACAGAGAGTGAGAGACAGAGAGTGAGAGACAGAGAGAGTGAGAGACAGAGAGTGAGAGACAGAGAGTGAGAGACAGAGAGTGAGAGACAGAGAGTGAGAGACAGAGAGTGAGAGACAGAGAGAGTGAGAGACAGAGAGTGAGAGACAGAGAGTGAGAGACAGAGAGTGAGAGACAGAGAGAGTGAGAGACAGAGAGTGAGAGACAGAGAGAGAGTGAGAGACAGAGAGAGTGAGAGAGAGAGAGTGTGAGAGACAGAGAGAGTGAGAGACAGAGAGTGAGAGACAGAGAGAGTGAGAGACAGAGAGTGAGAGACAGAGAGTGAGAGACAGAGAGTGAGAGACAGAGAGAGAGTGAGAGACAGAGAAAGTGAGAGACAGAGAGTGAGAGACAGAGAGTGAGAGACAGAGAGTGAGAGACAGAGAGTGAGAGACAGAGAGTGAGAGACAGAGAGTGAGAGACAGAGAGAGTGAGAGACAGAGAGTGAGAGACAGAGAGTGAGAGACAGAGAGTGAGAGACAGAGAGTGAGAGACAGAGAGTGAGAGACAGAGAGAGTGAGAGACAGAGAGTGAGAGACAGAGAGTGAGAGACAGAGAGTGAGAGACAGAGAGAGTGAGAGACAGAGAGTGAGAGACAGAGAGAGAGTGAGAGACAGAGAGAGTGAGAGAGAGAGAGTGTGAGAGACAGAGAGAGTGAGAGACAGAGAGTGAGAGACAGAGAGTGAGAGACAGAGAGTGAGAGACAGAGAGTGAGAGACAGAGAGAGAGTGAGAGACAGAGAGAGTGAGAGAGAGAGAGTGTGAGAGACAGAGAGAGTGAGAGACAGAGAGTGAGAGACAGAGAGTGAGAGACAGAGAGAGAGTGAGAGACAGAGAGAGTGAGAGAGAGAGAGTGTGAGAGACAGAGAGAGTGAGAGACAGAGAGTGAGAGACAGAGAGTGAGAGACAGAGAGTGAGAGACAGAGAGTGAGAGACAGAGAGTGAGAGACAGAGAGTGAGAGACAGAGAGAGAGTGAGAGACAGAGAGAGTGAGAGAGAGAGAGTGTGAGAGACAGAGAGTGAGAGACAGAGAGAGTGAGAGACAGAGAGTGAGAGACAGAGAGTGAGAGACAGAGAGTGAGAGACAGAGAGTGAGAGACAGAGAGAGAGTGAGAGACAGAGAGAGTGAGAGAGAGAGAGTGTGAGAGACAGAGAGAGTGAGAGACAGAGAGTGAGAGACAGAGAGTGAGAGACAGAGAGTGAGAGACAGAGAGTGAGAGACAGAGAGTGAGAGACAGAGAGTGAGAGACAGAGAGAGAGACTGAGAGACAGAGAGTGAGAGACAGAGAGAGTGAGAGAGAGAGAGTGTGAGAGACAGAGAGAGTGAGAGACAGAGAGTGAGAGACAGAGAGTGAGAGACAGAGAGAGTGAGAGAGAGAGAGTGTGAGAGACAGAGAGAGTGAGAGACAGAGAGTGAGAGACAGAGAGTGAGAGACAGAGAGAGTGAGAGACAGAGAGTGAGAGACAGAGAGAGAGTGAGAGACAGAGAGAGTGAGAGAGAGAGAGTGTGAGAGACAGAGAGAGTGAGAGACAGAGAGTGAGAGACAGAGAGTGAGAGACAGAGAGTGAGAGACAGAGAGAGTGAGAGACAGAGAGTGAGAGACAGAGAGAGATGAGAGACAGAGAGAGTGAGAGAGAGAGAGAGTGTGAGAGACAGAGAGAGTGAGAGACAGAGAGTGAGAGACAGAGAGTGAGAGAGCTCCTTTATAGTGGAGGCCTCTTCCGCGACCAGCGGCGCGAGACGAGCAATTGCAGGGCTGTACCTTTTTAATATATCAAATTTAATTTAAATACGTTCAAATTTTGATGGGGTTTTTTGTAATCAACAAAAATTTGAGACAAAATTACGTGAAAGAATGTAATTATGAAAACATTATATTAAATGCGTAAAAATTTAGATTTCTTTTGTAATATTTTTTAATATAAAATTCTACTTTTTTAACGTGCAAAAATATAATCTGGATGAAATATCATTTTAAACGCGTTAATATTTTTCCCTTGACAAAAATTATGCATCGAAAAAATATATCCTTTTGAATGCGTTAAAATGTGGATTTTTGGTTGTGATAAAACAAATGAACGGAGACATTTTTATTTTTTAATGACGCACAAATCCTATGGGTAGACGATTACCTTTGTTGAGCGGCACGCGGCGGCCCGCGGTGGCCAGAAAAGTCCTCGTCGCCTGAGATTTGGGTTCAGAATACAAAACGTCAAACCGGCTACAGCACCCCCAGACTCGCCGATCGCTCGCCACTGCTCAGCGCAGACGAGGAGCGGGCGACGAGGAGCGGGCGACGAGGAGCGGGCGACGCGGTGACAACGTACGGAGAGGGGGGGGGGCGGGTGGGTGCGTGGAGCGAGACGCGAGAGATGGCAACCCGCGTGTGAAAGATATCAACGAGGACAACGAGGACACGGCGTTAGAGGTGGCTGATGGGCTGGGATTGATGCGTTGGGACATCGATGATGACGATGCGGTGATGATGACAATGTTGATGGTGACGACGATGATGATGATGGTGATGATGACGAAGTTGATGACGATGATGGTGACGATGATGGTGACGATGATGTCGATGGTGGCAATAGTGACGATGGTGACGACGGTGACGACGATGATGATGACGATGGTGACGACGATGATGATGATGACGATGGTGACGAAGATAGACCAAGTGTCCTGCACTGCACGGGCACAGCGCAGAGAGAGAAGTCACTCCGCTTCGCTATGCAGGCCACTTTCTGTTCTCTGTCTCTCTGTGAGGTCACCCCTTGTAACCCCAGGGAGAGGGGGGGGGGGGGTCATCTCCGTGGACCCCGGGGTCACCGGGTCACGACTCGATTTATCGATCGCGGATGACCTCACAGGAATCGATCACTGCATGGCACTAATGCAACGGGGTGGGGTGGTCATCAGCTTCGTGGAGCTACAGAGGCGGTACTCTGGTTCGCTGGCCAGGGTTCTCACTCGGTGAGATCCCTTCTTCCAAACGATGATGATAAGCCACTTCGTTGAGCTATCATTTGTGATCGCCAGGTGGCTTCTGAAACAAGAGCTGTGGTAGCTCAACGGGGCCTTATCTGGTCAAATAAAACAAAAAAAATAGTTTTGGTTTAGTATCGCAGAAGCGATGCGGTTCAGTTAGGCAGCCCTGGTTAATACCAGGGGTGTATTAACCATGGTCGTAGATGTTTATAATCCCGTGGCTTCTTATTCTTATGCCACGTCTTCTTCTTCTGCCACGTCTTCTTCTTCTGCCGCATTTTCTTCTTATTTCACATCTAAATCTTTTCCAGTCGCTCCCGGCCGTTATTCCGCATCTCCATCGCTCAACTCGCATCTCCCTCCTCCTCACCTCCTGCCCGCCGTGTCTGCGAACCCCTCGGCAGCACCCATAGATGTTACGCCATGCTTTGTAGATATATAATATATTTATTTTGTTTGCATCAGCCTGCATGCATCGTCATATTTTTGTTTTTTAAGTAATCTGTTTACCTTTCCTATCTTTGCACTCCTATCGTGTTTGTATTGTTTCGTTATTTAGTAACGTTTTGACCCCGTGCCTCTTACTGGGACACGTGTGAACAAATAGCTTCACAGCTCATCGGATTCCTCCTCCAGCATAAATACATGTTCCGCTGATTGATTTTTTTCTTACGGATAGTTTATGAATCGTGAGTTGGCAATCGGCGTCCGAGTATATCTAGGGGGTGGTAACGTTGAAACGCTCAGTGATCCGCAGAATAAGTCAGGATATGCTGTCTGCAGAAAAAAAAAACACGGACATCATCAGTTTTCCATCCGGGCTGAAAATGCTAGCGGCAGATGGAAAAAATATATATATTTTTTAAACGCAAACTATTTATATGTTTGAAATCGCACAGCTAAAGCAATCTGATTTCGTTTGAGGAGGGGGGGGGGGGTTGTGGTTGTTTTTGTTGTTGTTTTTTTTTCCCTCCGCAAGAACAAGGACGGTTTTTTTGTAATCTGTGTGCCGTGTATGTTCACGAGCCTGTGATGGGGATTGGGCAGTGGTGGGGTGGGGGGTGGTGGAGGTGCTGGGAGAGAGCAAATGAGATCGTTCCATATCGCGAGAGTACACAAACCCACGGCTTCGCGATGTTTTTTTCCGATCCCGCACACGACGACGAAAACACAACAGCAGCGCCGAGGGCTTGGCTCGTGTCTGGAACCACTCAGAACACCTGGGTTCGAATCCAGGTCTCGGCCGGCTGATGGCCGGATGGCCGGCTGGCCGGCTGGCCGGCCGGCTGGCCGACTGGCTGGCTGGCCGACTGGCTGGCCGACTGGCTGGCTGGCCGACTGGCTGGCCGGCTGGCTGGCCGACTGGCTGGCTGGCCGACTGGCTGGCCGGCTGGCTGGCCGACTGGCTGGCTGAACGGCTGGCTGGCCAACTGGCTGGCCGGCTGGCTGGCCGGCTGGCCGTGTAGCTGGCTGGCCGGATGGCTGGCCGGCTGGCTGGCCGGCTGGCTGGCCGGATGGCCGGCTGGCTGGCCGACTGGCTGGCTGGCCGACGGGCTGGCTGGCCGGCTGACTGGCCGACTGACTGGCTGGCCGGATGGCTGTCTGGCTGGCCGGCTGTCCGGCCGTGGGTGCGTGCGTGCAGCTGCGGTTAAATTGGGTTCCCGAGTGGAGCGGCATTGTTTGCGTTTGTCGGAGGTGCAATGAGCTGAATCTTGCGTGACGATTTCTAATTTAACACCATGGGGTGGTGGCAGGAGGGGGTATAATGTGTGCACCTATTGTTTGATGGAGCCCCGACAATCACCTCGTTAAACCATGGTCACCTCGTTCAATTAGAGAAATCGGTTTAAATCACGGGTCGATGAAACCCAGATGCCAGATGCGAACCCAGCAACTCAGTGGTGCTGGTGCAGTGATCTCTCTCTCTATCACACAACCCCCACCTCTTCACCGCATCTCTTTGTAAAGTCATCGTCGCCAAGTAATGATATCCACTGCTAGATGAACACCTCCAAGATACCGCCATCGCCTTACGGCCTTTGAGTATGTACTTGTTGTAGAACTTCTTTCGCACCGTACGTAGCCAAACCGTGCTCATCGGAGGTGCGGGGCAAGGACAGCAAACTGAACACGCATACAAAGGCAGTTCTACAGAAATGAGTTTATCAATCTAGAGGACGATGATTGAAAAGTGGCACAGCTCCCAGCGGCGTCCTAACATCGGAAGGGAAGAGCGTTCCAGACGGCCGCAGAAGCGGCATCTGAAAGTGCCGCGCGTTGACGCGGTGTGACCTTGCGTCTTTGTGTCGATGGCTTGAGGTGAACAAAAGCTTCAGTTTGGCTCCGGCTCTCCAGACATCATCCGTGGCGCCTGATGTCTATAAACTCGTTGTTGTTTTCTCACTTGCTGCCCTCCGGAGGTCTCTTTAATTGCTCTTGTAATGCCTGTTGACTCGTAAAAGTTGCCTTCTGCCTCAAATGAGTACCTGGTGCGGTGTGTAGTAAGCATTCCCATTGGGGAGACAAAGGCGGCCGAGGCGTGGTGCTGGCCACCCCACCCACCTTGTGTGCCATGGTTGCGGCCTAAGTCGGGCGCTGCTCGCTAACAGCACTTGCCCCAACAGTCTGTTAAGGCTATAGGGGTTGTCTTTGTCTTTGTTGCTGCGTACAACACGTGGTTAGGTGTGAAAATGGCATCCCTTCCTCTCTGCTGTGCGTCTTGTTTGCCCTCTCTCCTATTGAGCCTGGTTCCCCGAGTTCGATTCCCACTCACGATCAACAACAGTGGCGATGATCTGAGTTGGTCCTGGCTCCCCCCCACCCCCCCCCCTCCCCTAGGTCGACTCAGCCTTAAAATTAGTACCTGGTGTGGCATGTAGAGATCGCCATTGGGGAGACAAAGGCGATCGGGCATGGCTCTGGTTATACACCCTTTAATGTGTATCCTCATTTGGTCGTTAAGAATAGGCATGATTTTAAAATATATTATCATGAATGATAATTATCCATAATAGAGGGGTTTTTTTGTTGGATCGCATAAATACGACCGACTGTCGTTAAACCCGCGACATATTTATATTTACGCGATCTAACCCAAAAAAAACCTCTATTGGGGTATTATATTGGTCGCGAAAGCCTCTGTGTTTTAAAATCATAATTATGTTTGGCATGTTGCCGAACATGAGCTGCTGCCAGAATTCCATCGCCATCCAGTATTCGCGCGCTTAACCCTGACCCGTGTGGCGTTGATGTTGTTCATAACGGTGATTGTGAAAAAAAATTGATCGCGCAAAAATAGTCACGTTAACAAACATTAAAATGAGCTTTTGGCCCTGGGCTGCATTGGCTTCTAGTGGTGGAGCGGTGCGTCCTGTCATCACAGTCACAACGTAGTGCCCGTGATGTTTTAAGTAATATTCGTATGGAGTCATCGCTGGAACGTTTCAAATCTCCGAACCGGGCAGAGCCCTTGCCGTTAGTTAAAACAGCTCAGACGCCGAGTGTGGCAGATTTCCTGCCACGGGCAATTTTAAAGCAACGGGGGGTGCCCATTTACGTCCTTTCTGGTAAGTGGCTGTGTTCGCTCAAGGAAAGAGTTTTATGAGTCCGTGGCATTTCACACATATATATAACTAAAAACTTAACTTTGTTTTTGCTTACCAGCTGTATAGCTCTTTTTAATTGTCAGAAGCGACCTGGCCATCACAAATGAATGCTCAACAAAATAAGTGGATTGTCATCACGTGAACATTTATAGCGGCAGCCAAATCGTCTCTAAGCCGGTCGACCCGGAGAAAAATCCACGCGAACGCGGGGTGAGAGAGAGAGAGAGAGACGCGAACTCCAAATACACAGCAGGCGTCAGTCGGGATCGAACCCACGTCCTCCTGCATACCAGGCGAGGTCGTTAAAATCTCGCCATCCAAAGCCGTCAAGCCTGTTCTGTATTCCAACTTCTCCGTATGCGGCTAATTGGCTTTGCCCCATCAGTTTTTTTTTTTCTCCCCGGCTCTCGACATGAAAACACATCCTCGATATGAAAGGAAATATGACATTAAACATAAAGAACGTAACATTTAAAAATATTTTTTTTGGGAAAAGGCATGGGACACGCTCCCTAACAGCGCTTGCCCCAACAGTCTGTCGAAGGCTATACGGGGGATCTTTGTCTCTGCGTGTGTTTGATCCTGCCGGCCCGTGCACGGCAGATGAGATGTTGCTAATCAAGCGAGGCCGGCATCTTAATCCCGCAGTCTTCGCCGAGCTGCGATGTCTTAATTTACTGATAACGTCCTAGTCTACTGCTCCTCCTCCTCATCCACCTCCTCCTCCACCTCCACCAACTCCTCCACCTCCACCACCATCTCCTCCACCTCCACCACCTCCTCCACCTCCTCCACCTCCTCCATCTCCACCTCCTCCTCCACCTCCTTCTCCTCCACCTCCTCCTCCACCTCCACCTCCACCACCTCCTCCACCTCCTCCACCTCCTCCTCCACCTCATCCACCTCCACCACCTCCTCCACCTCCTCCATCTCGACCGCCTTCTCCTCCACCTCCTCCTCCACCTCCTTCTCCTCCACCTCCTCCAACTCCTCCACCTCCTCCAACTCCTCCACCTCCACCTCCTCCAACTCCTCCACCTCCTCCACCTCCTCCAACTCCTCCAACTCCTCCACCTCCTTCACCTCCTCCAACTCCTCCACATCCTCCTCCACCTCATCCTCCACCTCCACCACCTCCTCAACCTCCTCCTCCACCTCGTCCTCTACCTCATCCTCCACCTCCACGACCTTCTCCTACTCCACCACCTCCTCTGCGTCTCACACTGCCACCCGTGCCCGACTGCCCCTGCCCCGTCCGCCTGCCGGTCCTTCTGTGACCGCGCTGCGACCCGAGTTCGATTCCCGCTCACGACCGCCACCAACACAAAGTGCCGATTAGCGCAGCCTTTCCTGGGTCGCTCCGAAGTCCACTCGGCATTGAATGAGTACCCGGTGCTGTGTGACTATCGCCACTGGGGAGACAAAGGCGGCCGGGCGTGGTGCTGGCCACCCACCCCGCCTCCGTCTGCCGTGCCGAGCCTTACATCGGTGGCCCTCGCTAACCGCGCACTTGCCCTAAGATTCCATCGAGGCTATACGGGGGATCTTTGTCTTGGGTGTTTTTTTTGTAGGTGTTTACGCGCGTATGCTTGTCTCTGTGTTCACGTGTGGTGTTGACGCGTTGTGCTGCTGCGTGTGTTGTGCTGCTGCGTGTGTTGTGCTGCTCGATGCGTGTGTTGTGCTGCTCGATGCGTGTGTTGTGCTGCTGCGTGTGTTGTGCTGCTGCGTGTGTTGTGCTGCTGCGTGTGTTGTGC
The DNA here is from genome assembly GCF_048934315.1 of Petromyzon marinus. NCBI lineage: Eukaryota > Metazoa > Chordata > Hyperoartia > Petromyzontiformes > Petromyzontidae > Petromyzon > Petromyzon marinus. The sequence goes on from NC_133723.1 coordinate 9,451,585, forward strand.
TGCTCGATGCGTGTGTTGTGCTGCTGCGTGTGTTGTGCTGCTCGATGCGTGTGTTGTGCTGCTGCGTGTGTTGTGCTGCTGCGTGTGTTGGGCTGCTCGATGCGTGTGTTGTGCTGCTGCGTGTGTTGTGCTGCTGCGTGTGTTGTGCTGCTCGATGCGTGTGTTGTGCTGCTCGATGCGTGTCTGCTGTTGTTTGCTGTCTTTGTTAAAGCACTATGGGTGCTTACCCCCCCCCCCACCCCCCAAAAACAATATATAAAGAAAAACACAGATAAAGATTCCCCGTATAGCCTTCACAAACTGTTTGGGGCAAGTGCTGTTTAAGCGAGCATCTATGAAGGCCGGCACGGCACACGAGGGGGTGGCGATGTTTCACTCCACACCGCACCAGGTACTCATTTGAGGCTGAGTCTACCTAGGGGAAGCCCCAGAACCGATTCGGACGATCGTCACCGGTGTTGGCCTTTCACACGCAGAGCGCATCATACCCACACGACTGATACACTCAGACATGCTGGTACACAAATGGTCACAATCACAAAGCACGCGCGAGGTGACACGCACGCACGCACGCACACACGCACGCACGCACGCACACACGCACGCACGCACGCACACACGCACGCACAGCCTACGTACAGCCTACGCACAGCCTACGCACAGCCTACGCACAGCCTACGCACAGCCTACGCACAGCCTACGCACAGCCTACGCACTCTCGAACAAAGGCAAAGATTCCCCACCTTAGCCTTCACAGACTGTTGGGGCAAGTGCTGTTCGCGAGTGCCAGCAGCACCCTATGAAGGGCGGCACTGCACACGAGGGGGTGGGTGGCCAGCACCACGCCCGGCCGCCTTTGTCTCCCCACCGGCGATGTTTACACACCGCACCAGGTACTCATTTGAGGCTGAGTCGACCTAGGGGAGGCCCAGGACCGGTTCAGATAATCGCCACCGGTGTTGGCCGTGAACGGGGATCGAACTCGGGTCGCCGGGTTCGTAGCGCGGCGCGCTAACCACAGCACCACCGTTCCCCCCACACAGACACAGACGGGCTGTATTTGGGGGTGTTCCGTGTGGGTGTGAGTGGCTGTTGCGGCCGGGGGCTGGCCCAAGAGTGTAAAATGCAGAGACTGTTCGTGATTGGTTCAGCTCGGAGGGTGTCACAATGGCTGGGTCGGTGGGACCTCGTGGTGAATCCAACACGGCCTGATCCTCGACACCGCCTGGCGAAGCTTCCCTCCGCCGGCGTGGATCCCGCGCCTTCAGCCGCCCACGATTGGGCCAGTGCCGGATGAAGCTCGTGCGGGGCCTGTAGCAAATGTTATAAAGGAGCCCAACGTAAAAAAAAAATACCCCGTAAATATTAAAAAAGAAAAACTAATTTTAAACTTGCATAGTAAAGTAATTGTATTTTTTCATTTGCTATACAGCCGGATAATACGACAAATCGATAACCTTAAACACCCAGTCGTTCATAAAAGTTGAAGGCGGTGTAGTACTACAGTAATAGAGCAAGTGCAGAACCACTTAACCGGAATTGATAGCTTGAAAGCATTTAGCGCGGGGCCCTTGAAAGTGCGGGGCCCGTAGCAACTGTAGCGACCTTTGCTACGAGGATAATCCGGCACTGGGTCAAGCGGTGATTTTTCAAGTCCATCATCAGCATCCATAACAGATGGGGTAAATATAACCGTGTCGTTAAACCCGCCACCACCCGACACAGCCAATTGGCAAGGTGTTGTCACGTAAACAAAACGTGCCAATTCGTTACTAGTACAGCACACACACACACACCGGCTGTGTGTTGGAGAGTTAAACCCCAACCTCAACGTTCACAAATCGGGTGCCGTGACGTTTCGCCGGTAATTACAACGACAGCAGCAGCCAGCATCATCAGGCAACAGCCAGGGCGTTGTGGAGAAACCCTGCCTCCTGCATCGGTCTTCAAGAAAGCCCGCGTGGTAAACGTATCATCATCATCATCATTCACCAGTCGTGGTCAGTTCACTGGCCGGATAAAAGTCTCTCCAAAGCCGTCACGACCTCTCTCTCTCTCTGTGTCTCTCTCTCTCTCTCAGAAGCGACCCTGCCTATCACGAATGATGGCTCGGCGAAGCGGCTTAACGTCATCACGTGGGCGTGTACAGCAGCATCCACGTGGCTCTAAATGTGGAGGGTAACACCGGGAGGACCCGGAGAAACATCCACGGGGAGAGAGAGAGAGACACGCAAACTCCAAATATACAGCAGCAGCAGGCGTCAGGGTCGGGATTGAACCCACGACCTCCTGTACACCAAGCGAGGTAGTTAACATCTCCTAGCTACCGTGATGATGATGATGATGATGAGAGACACGCAAACTCCAAATATACAGCAGCAGGGGTCAGGGTATGGATCGAACCCACGACCTCTTGTACACCAGGCGAGGTAGTTAACATCTCCTAGCCACCGTGATGATGATGAGAGACACGCAAACTCCAAATATACAGCAGCATGCGTCAGGGTATGGATCGAACCCACGACCTCTTATACACCAGGCGAGGTAGGTAACATCTCCTAGCTACCGTGATGATGATGATGAGAGACACGCAAACTCCAAATATACAGCAGCATGCGTCAGGGTATGGATCGAACCCACGACCTCTTGTACACCAGGCGAGGTAGTTAACATCTCCTAGCTACCGTGATGATGATGAGAGACACGCAAACTCCAAATATACAGCAGCAGCAGGCGTCAGGGTATGGATCGAACCCACGATACCTCCTGTACACCAGGCGAGGTAGTTAACATCTCCTAGCTACCGTGATGATGATGATGAGAGACACGCAAACTCCAAATATACAGCAGCATGCGTCAGGGTATGGATCGAACCCACGACCTCTTGTACACCAGGCGAGGTAGTTAACATCTCCTAGCTACCGTGATGATGATGATGAGAGACACGCAAACTCCAAATATACAGCAGCATGCGTCAGGGTATGGATCGAACCCACGACCTCCTGTACACCAGGCGAGGTAGTTAACATCTCCTAGCCACCGTGATGATGATGAGAGACACGCAAACTCCAAATATACAGCAGCATGCGTCAGGGTATGGATCGAACCCACGACCTCCTGTACACCGGGCGAGGTAGTTAACATCTCCTAGCCACCGTGGTGATGATGATGAGAGAGACGCACACACCACGACCTCCTGTACACCAGGCGAGGTAGTTAACATCTCCTAGCTACCGTGATGATGATGATGAGAGACACGCAAACTCCAAATATACAGCAGCATGCGTCAGGGTATGGATCGAACCCACGACCTCCTGTACACCAGGCGAGGTAGTTAACATCTCCTAGCCACCGTGATGATGATGATGAGAGACACGCAAACTCCAAATATACAGCAGCATGCGTCAGGGTATGGATCGAACCCACGACCTCCTGTACACCGGGCGAGGTAGTTAACATCTCCTAGCCACCGTGATGATGATGAGAGAGACGCACACACCACGACCTCCTGTACACCAGGCGAGGTAGTTAACATCTCCTAGCTACCGTGATGATGATGATGAGAGACACGCAAACTCCAAATATACAGCAGCATGCGTCAGGGTATGGATCGAACCCACGACCTCCTGTACACCAGGCGAGGTAGTTAACATCTCCTAGCCACCGTGATGATGATGATGATGAGAGACACGCAAACTCCAAATATACAGCAGCATGCGTCAGGGTATGGATCGAACCCACGACCTCCTGTACACCAGGCGAGGTAGTTAACATCTCCTAGCCACCGTGATGATGATGAGAGAGACGCACACACCACGCCCTCCTGTACACCAGGCGAGGTAGTTAACATCTCCTAGCCACCGTGATGATGATGAGAGAGACGCACACACCACGACCTCCTGTACACCAGGCGAGGTAGTTAACATCTCCTAGCCACCGTGATGATGATGAGAGAGACGCACACACCACGACCTCCTGTACACCAGGCGAGGTAGTTAACATCTCCTAGCCACCGTGATGATGATGAGAGAGACGCACACACCACGACCTCCTGTACACCAGGCGAGGTAGTTAACATCTCCTAGACACCGTGATGATGATGAGAGAGACGCACACACCACGACCTCCTGTACACCAGGCGAGGTAGTTAACATCTCCTAGCCACCGTGATGATGATGAGAGAGACGCACACACCACGACCTCCTGTACACCAGGCGAGGTAGTTAACATCTCCTAGCCACCGTGATGATGATGAGAGAGACGCACACACCACGACCTCCTGTACACCAGGCGAGGTAGTTAACATCTCCTAGCCACCGTGATGATGATGAGAGAGACGCACACACCACGACCTCCTGTACACCAGGCGAGGTAGTTAACATCTCCTAGACACCGTGATGATGATGAGAGAGACGCACACACCACGACCTCCTGTACACCAGGCGAGGTAGTTAACATCTCCTAGCCACCGTGATGATGATGATGAGAGACACGCAAACTCCAAATATACAGCAGCATGCGTCAGGGTATGGATCGAACCCACGACCTCCTGTACACCGGGCGAGGTAGTTAACATCTCCTAGCCACCGTGATGATGATGAGAGAGACGCACACACCACGACCTCCTGTACACCAGGCGAGGTAGTTAACATCTCCTAGCTACCGTGATGATGATGATGAGAGACACGCAAACTCCAAATATACAGCAGCATGCGTCAGGGTATGGATCGAACCCACGACCTCCTGTACACCAGGCGAGGTAGTTAACATCTCCTAGCCACCGTGATGATGATGATGATGAGAGACACGCAAACTCCAAATATACAGCAGCATGCGTCAGGGTATGGATCGAACCCACGACCTCCTGTACACCAGGCGAGGTAGTTAACATCTCCTAGCCACCGTGATGATGATGAGAGAGACGCACACACCACGCCCTCCTGTACACCAGGCGAGGTAGTTAACATCTCCTAGCCACCGTGATGATGATGAGAGAGACGCACACACCACGACCTCCTGTACACCAGGCGAGGTAGTTAACATCTCCTAGCCACCGTGATGATGATGAGAGAGACGCACACACCACGACCTCCTGTACACCAGGCGAGGTAGTTAACATCTCCTAGCCACCGTGATGATGATGAGAGAGACGCACACACCACGACCTCCTGTACACCAGGCGAGGTAGTTAACATCTCCTAGACACCGTGATGATGATGAGAGAGACGCACACACCACGACCTCCTGTACACCAGGCGAGGTAGTTAACATCTCCTAGCCACCGTGATGATGATGAGAGAGACGCACACACCACGACCTCCTGTACACCAGGCGAGGTAGTTAACATCTCCTAGCCACCGTGATGATGATGAGAGAGACGCACACACCACGACCTCCTGTACACCAGGCGAGGTAGTTAACATCTCCTAGCCACCGTGATGATGATGAGAGAGACGCACACACCACGACCTCCTGTACACCAGGCGAGGTAGTTAACATCTCCTAGACACCGTGATGATGATGAGAGAGACGCACACACCACGACCTCCTGTACACCAGGCGAGGTAGTTAACATCTCCTAGCCACCGTGATGATGATGAGAGAGACGCACACACCACGACCTCCTGTACACCAGGCGAGGTAGTTAACATCTCCTAGCCACCGTGATGATGATGAGAGAGACGCACACACCACGACCTCCTGTACATCAGGCGAGGTAGTTAACATCTCATAGCCACCGTGATGATGATGAGAGAGACGCACACACCACGACCTCCTGTACACCAGGCGAGGTAGTTAACATCTCCTAGCCACCGTGATGATGATGAGAGAGACGCACACACCACGACCTCCTGTACACCAGGCGAGGTAGTTAACATCTCCTAGCCACCGTGATGATGATGAGAGAGACGCACACACCACGACCTCCTGTACACCAGGCGAGGTAGTTAACATCTCCTAGCCACCGTGATGATGATGAGAAAGACGCACACACCACGACCTCCTGTACACCAGGCGAGGTAGTTAACATCTCCTAGCCACCGTGATGATGATGAGAGAGACGCACACACCACGACCTCCTGTACACCAGGCGAGGTAGTTAACATCTCCTAGCCACCGTGATGATGATGAGAGAGACGCACACACCACGACCTCCTGTACACCAGGAGAGGGAGTTAACATCTCCTAGCCACCGTGATGATGATGAGAGAGACGCACACACCACGACCTCCTGTACACCAGGCGAGGTAGTTAACATCTCATAGCCACCGTGATGATGATGAGAGAGACGCACACACCACGACCTCCTGTACACCAGGCGAGGTAGTTAACATCTCATAGCCACCGTGATGATGATGAGAGAGACGCACACACCACGACCTCCTGTACACCAGGCGAGGTAGTTAACATCTCCTAGCCACCGTGATGATGATGAGAGAGACGCACACACCACGACCTCCTGTACACCAGGAGAGGGAGTTAACATCCCCTAGCCACCGTGATGATGATGAGAGAGACGCACACACCACGACCTCCTGTACACCAGGCGAGGTAGTTAACATCTCATAGCCACCGTGATGATGATGAGAGAGACGCACACACACCACGACCTCCTGTACACCAGGCGAGGGAGTTAACATCTCCTAGCCATCGTGATGATGATGAGAGAGACGCACGCACCACGACCGCCTGTACACCAGGCGAGGTAGTTAACATCTCATAGCCACCGTGATGATGATGATGAGAGAGACGCACACACCACGACCTCCTGTACACCAGGCGAGGGAGTTAACATCTCATAGCCACCGCGACGCTCCACCTCGTGCATAAGCTGCTCCATCTCCTGCACGGTGGCCGTCCCACCCCTCCGGCTACCTCCCCCCCCCCCCGTTCTTATCTTTGGCGGCGGGGCCACTGTGAGCAGTCGCGGCCCCAGTGCCCCACTCCCTCCCCTCCTTGCCCCAGCAGCCGCCCTCCTCCTCGAATACCTCGCGAAAGTCCTCGCAGCGTGACGCGTGCCTCCCGTCTCATTGTGATTAACGTCATCCACGAGCACGTGCGTGCCCCCCCCCCTACCGTCTCGCCCCCCCCTCCCCCCCGTCTCTCTCTTCCCATCCCCCCCCGTCTCTCCCCCCTCCCCCCCCGTCTCTGTCTTCCCCCCTCCCCCGTCTCTGTCCCCCCCCGTCTCTCTGCCCCCCCTCCCCCCGTCTCTCTGCCCCCCCTCCCCCGTCTCTGTCCCCCCGTCTCTCCCCCCGTCTCTCCCCCCGTCTCTCCCCCGTCTCTTTCCCCCCCGTCTCTCTCCCCCCCCTGCCCCCGTCTCTCCCCCCTCCCCCCCGTCTCGAACCCCTCCCCCCCCCGTCTCTGTCCCCCCCCTACCGTCTCTCCCTCCCGTCTCTCCCCCCGTCTCGCACCCCTCCCCCCCGTCTCTCCCCCCCCCCGCCCCCCCTCATGTTTCTTTGCGAACTTTTTCAGTGTTCACTTTCTGTTCCGCTTTTTTGTTTGTGTCCCCCCCCCCCACCCACTTACGAGCGACCTCCCGTGGCCAGGCGTCCGCCGTCTCCACGCCTGCCATGTTTACGTCGTGCGCTTCGAATGTCATAGCTCCTTTAATGTCTAGCATGCGCATTCATTGCGAGAGCTGGGGAAAAGAATCAACAAACAAACAGATGGGGCACAGCCAATTAGCAGCAGATTGGGAAGTTTGAATACAGAGCACGCTTGATGGCCTGGGGTGGCTATGAGATGTTAACTACCTCGCCTGATATGCAGGAGGTCCGTGGGTTCGATCTCGACCCTGACGCCTGCTGCTGTATATTTGGAGTTTGTGTGTCTCTCTCTCTCTCTCTTCATCACGGTGGCTATGAGATGTTAACTACCTCGCCTGGTATGCAGGAGGTCCATGGGTTCGATCCCAACCCTGACGCCTGCTGCTGTATATTTGGAGTTTGTGTGTCTCTCTCTCCGTTATCACGGTGCTATAAATTTCCTACGTGCAAAGCAACTTCGTTGACCTATCATTTGTGGCAAGGTCGCTTCTGAAAAAGAAGCTAAACAGCTCAGTGGGCTTTGCCTGATAAGATAAAAATAATAATTTAGTTGTATTTGTGCATATCTTTAAGTTATTTATTTACCGTTCTGCACTTTGCACTCCTATGGTGTTTTAGTAACTGTTGCTGTAACGTTCTGACCCCGTGCCCCTAGTGGACATCTGTCAGTAAAAGAGCTTCATAGCTCATCGGATTCTTCCAGCACAAGTCAAATATTCTCATTCCGGTTCTGACCCGCGGTCTCATAGAGCAGGGCGATGCGAACGTGACCCTCGTGGAGATGGAGCGATTAAATCGGATCGCGTGCGCCTTGTTGCCCGCCGGATGGATCGTAACATCCGCAGAGCTGCGAGGGCTTGTGGACATCTTGGGCCGGCGGGGAGGAGGGGGGGGTAGAAGGCATTCATCCAGCAGTGGATTGACCATGGCTGTTACGAACCCCGTTCGAGAGAGACGACCAGGGCACGAACCCAATAACTCAGGAGATACTGGCTGTAGTACTTGTCGCTGACATGGCCATTATGAAACCTCCTACAAGCGAGAGACGTTCGCACTCCACCCAGCATCCCTCCCGCCCCCCGCAGAATCGAGCAGCACGCTCTGCAATGCACGCGAGTCCGTGGGAGGCTCACTCGCAGCATTGGCACGCCCAGCTGTGAATGTCAACAGCGATGGCAGCTCACATAAAGGTTCATTTACCGCCCCCCCCCTCTCTCTCTCTCTCACAAACTTTGTCCGTGGCCTTTTCCAGACGTGTTTTTTTTGTTCTTTTCCTTTTCACCCTCCCTCTCCCCCCCCCCTCTCTCCTACCCATCATCTTAAAATAAAAATAGAGATGTTTTATATTTTTTTACCCTTCTAAAGCTCGCTCAATTCGCCCGCCCACCTCTGCCACCCTTTCTCCAAAGAGGGGCTTCAAACGCACGCGGCCCTCACCCCTCCGCCCCGTGTCGGTTGTTTAATTACCCAGCCATACACAGCGCTCGCCGACTTCTGTGTAGCCCAGGAGGTGTGGAGGGGGGTGACCACGTGGGGGGGGGGGGGGCACAGACGCTCCTGGGCCGGTGAAGTTGAACGGCCTTGGTTCGAAATCTGAAATTCAGTCGCCCCAGCCGAGATTACTTACAGCCGGGGTTATCGGTTCTAGCGAGATGAGCAGTGACTCACAGACAGACCCTTAGACTCACAGAGAGACCCGTATATTTATAGAGAGAAACACATACTTAGAGACCCGCATACCTACAGAGAGACCCAGAGACTCGCATATAATCCCTTAGACTCACATAGAGAACCGTAGAATCACACAAAGATCTGTAGACTCACATAGAGACCCGTAGACTCACATAGAGACCGGTACACTCACACAGAGACCAGTACACTCGCTGAGAGACCCATAGACTCGCACATAATCCCATAGACACAGAGGCCCGTAGACTGATAGTGAGACCCATATATTCACATAGAGACCCGTAGGCTCACATAGAGACCCGTAGACTCGCATAGAGACCTGTAGACTCACATAGAGACCGGTACACTCACACAGAGACCAGTACACTCGCTGAGAGACCCATAGACTCGCACATTATCCCATAGACACAGAGGCCCGTAGACTGATAGTGAGACCCATATATTCACATAGAGACCCGTAGGCTCACATAGAGACCCGTAGACTCGCATAGAGACCCGTAGACTCACATAGAGACCGGTACACTCACACAGAGACCAGTACACTCGCTGAGAGACCCATAGACTCGCACATAATCCCACAGATACAGAGGCCCGTAGACTGATAGTGAGACCCATATATTCACATAGAGACCCGTAGGCTCACATAGAGACCCGTAGACTCGCATAGAGACCTGTAGACTCACATAGAGACCGGTACACTCACACAGAGACCAGTACACTCGCTGAGAGACCCATAGACTCGCACATAATCCCACAGATACAGAGGCCCGTAGACTGATAGTTAGACCCATATATTCACATAGAGACCTGTAGACTCACACAGAGACCGGTACACTCACACAGAGACCAGTACACTCGCTGAGAGACCCATAGACTCGCACATAATCCCATGGACACAGAGGCCCGTAGACTGATAGTGAGACCCATATATTCACATAGAGACCCGTAGGCTCACATAGAGACCCGTAGGCTCACATATTTCCTCGTAGCCTCGCAGAGTTGACCCGAAGACTCGCACAGAGACCCATGGACCCGCAGCGGTGTGGTGGCGCGTCGCCGATTGACGATGAAGGCCGCGTTCTCGGACGTCTGTCGACTTGGCCCGAACCACCAATGAGGCCGCAGAGATTCGCGGCTCACAGCCCCCAGTCATTTGCGAGGATAAATGACGAGAAGTGTTGGCGGATTACGGGGGAGGGGGGGGTGGCGGGGGGGGGGGGTTGATCTTCTATCCAGCGGTGGGTTCAGAATCAATGTAAGTAGACTAGAGGAGGAATCCGATGAGCTGTGAAGCTCTTTTTTTTTTGTTGGAACGGATGTCCAGTCGCGGCACGGGGTAATAACGTTGTCGCAACAACGCAACGACACGAACACGATGACCGTCATCAATTTATTCATACTGTTGGCAGAATCCGATGAGCTGTAAAGCTCTTTTTTTCACTGATGCGCAATAGGGGCACGGGGTAAGAACGCCACAACAACAAAGAACACAAACACACGTCCGTGGTGCGTGGTACTAGAAATGTTCAACGAAATCACCCAGAATAACAACTAGAACCATCCCCATCCTACCAGCCAAAAGCTCCAAGTGAGCTGCTAGCTTGCTGTTCGGAAGCGACCTGGCCAGGCGACAGGCGGGTGACTGCAAGGCATGTCCACGCGCTTTAAATTGGGTTTATTGTTTTGTTGTGTTTTTGTGGAGGGTTTTTTTTGATTGTTGTTGCTCACATAGTTTCACCCTCTCTCCCCTGGACGCACGCAATGCGAAAATAATTCCACCGTACAGGTTCAGGTTTTTATTTAATTTTTACTTTTGGGGCAAGTGCTGTCCGCGAGTAGCAATGCCTAGTGTGCCGTACCGGCCTTCATTAAGGGTGGTTGTGGTGGGGGTTGGCGGGCCAGCACCATTCACGGCCGCCTTGTCTCCCCAATTGCGACGTTTTACACACCGCTCCCGGTGCGCGTTTGAGGCTGAGTCGACCTAGGGGGAGGCCCTGGACCGGTTCAGATAATCGTCACTGACAGTGTCGGCCGCGAGCGGGAAATCGATCCCGCGTCGCCAGGTTTGTAGCGCAGCGCGGCGCGCTCACCGCTGCACCACCGCTCCGTTCACTCAACGCCGCCGCACCTTAGAAAGGAAATCACGCGAACCTTTTCGAATGGACACAAAAGGACCGATTGGTTTCCCTCTCCTCGGTGGCGTCACTCGGCCGCGTCCGTCGTTACCCTCGTGACGCACGGCGTCAGCCCGCGGTCTCTGTCCATTGCGGAGCAGCACGAGGGAGGGGAAGGAGGGGAGGGGAGGGAGGGGAGGGAGGGATGGAGGGGAGGGAGGGGAGGAGGGAGAGAGGAGGAGGGAGAGGAGGGAGGGGAAGGAGGTAGGGGAGGGAGGGAGGGGAGGGAGGGGAAGGAGGGGGAGGGAGGGGAGGGAGGGAGGAAGGGGAGTAGGGAAGGGAGTAGGGAGGGGAGGAGGGAGGGGAGGGAGGGGAGGAGGGAGAGGAGGGAGAGGAGGGAGGGAGGGAGGGGAGGGGAGGGAGGGGAGGGGGAGGGAGGGGAGGGAGGGAGGAAGGGGAGTAGGGGAGGGGAGTAGGGAGGGGAGTAGGGAGGGGGGGAGGGAGGGGAGGGAGGGTAAGGAGGGGGAGGGAGGGAGGGGAGGAAGGGGAGGGGAGGGAGGGGGGAGGGAGGAGAGGGAGGAAGGGGAGTAGGGAGGGGAGTAGGGAGGGGGGGAGGGAGGGGGGAGGGAGGGGAGGGAGGGGAGGAAGGGGAGGGGAGGGAGGGGGAGGGAGGAGAGGGAGGAAGGGGAGTAGGGAGGGGAGTAGGGAGGGGGGGAGGGAGGGAAGGAGGGGGAGGGAGGGGAGGGGAGGGGGAGGGAGGAGAGGGATGGAGGGGAGGGGAGGGAGGGGAGGAGGGAGGGAGGGGAGGGAGGGGAGTGGTGGCCAGTCGGTTGTCGCACTGTGCTGCCGGGTTGGCTTTAAACGGTCCCAATGAAGTCCGACGCGACGCCCCGAAGTTCCATTCCCCGCTCGTGGCCAACATCGGCGAGGGATATCCAAAAACCCGATACGGGGTCTCCCCTAGGTCGACTCGGCCGCAGATGAGTTCCTGGTGCGGTGTGTGAACATCGCCACTAGGGAGACAAAGGCGGCCGGGTGTGGTGCTGTGGCCACCCCACCCCCTCGTGTGCACTGCCGGCCTTCATAGCTGCGGCTCGCTAACCGCACTTGCCCAAAGAGTCTGTTAAGGCTATACGGGAGGAGGGGGGGGGGGCTTTGTCTTCATTGCTGGTAGTGATAATGATGATGATGACACTTTCACTGCTAATGATGATTGTCATAATAATGTCGTGAACTTCCCTAACAGCACTTGCCCCAACAATCTGTCGAAGCATATACGGGGGAACTTTGTATTTGTTGTAAAGAAATACATTTGCAATCTTGACAATTAAAAAATGCACTGCTGCAGTGGCTTACGAATATGGCAAGGAAGGGCTTTAGCAGACGGCGTCAGAAGCTCAAATGATGACGACGACGATACGAATTATGACGATGATTACGATCAACAAAATACATCATCACAGTCGCGATCACGTGTTACACCTCCGTGGGTTGCTACTCAACAGCACTTGCCCCGACAGCGTGTTCGAGGCGTATACGTGTGGCAGGGTGCAGATCTTTCTCATTGTGACGTCGCTACTGCGTCTCCTGCTGCTGCTGCTCGTGGATCATGTGCACGAGATAGTGACGGGGGGAGCTTCGTCCGCGCGGAGTGCGATACGAGACGGGGTTTGTGGTCCGTTTACGTCAGCGCTAGGATACGGGGGGTGGCGGTGGAGAGAGGGGGAGGGGGGTGGGAGTCTCCGGGTGACACTGCCACAGAGCAACAGTCGGGAGCGCAATTTGCGACTACAGCCGCCACCACCACCACCGCGAGAACCATAAAGCTCCGTCTCTTGTGCTCGTGCCAAGCTCGCCACGCGGTGCGAGTGGCGTTGGTGGCATTGCCTCATCGAGCCGCCCCACGCCAGCGCAAAAGGTGAGTCTCAGGCAATGTCTTGGTGTCATTTCATTGGCAATGTCTTGGTGTCATTTCATTGGCAATGTCTTGTTGTTATTTCATTGGCAATGTCTTGTTGTTATTTCATTGGCAAGAACTTGTTGTTATTTCATTGGCAATGTCTTGTTGTTATTGCATTGGCAATGTCTTGTTGTTATTTCATTGGCAATGTCTTGTTGTTATTGCATTGGCAATGTCTTGTTGTCATTTCGTTGGCAATGTCTTGTTGTTATTTCATTGGCAATGTCTTGTTGTTATTTCATTGGCAATGTCTTGTTGTTATTTCATTGGCAATGTCTTGTTGTCATTTCGTTGGCAATGTCTTGTTGTCATTTCATTGGCAATGTCTTGTTGTCATTGCATTGGCAATGTCTTGTTGTCATTTCATTGGCAATGTCTTGTTGTTATTTCATTGGCAATGTCTTGTTGTTATTTCATTGGCAATGTCTTGTTGTTATTGCATTGGCAATGTCTTGTTGTTATTTCATTGGCAATGTCTTGTTGTCATTTCATTGGCAATGTCTTGTTGTTATTTCATTGGCAATGTCTTGTTGTCATTTCATTGGCAATGTCTTGTTGTCATTTCATTGGCAATGTCGTGTTGTTATTTCATTGGCCATGTCTTGTTATTTCAATGGGAATGTCGCTGCATGGGATTTCCGGCGGGACCTGGTGATGCCCGCACGTATCGAACCCGGGCGAACCGCCCCGCCGAATTCGCGATTCCCGCTCAAGGCAAAACTCGAAAATGACGATTGTCTAAAACGGTCGACTCGGCCTCCCCTAGGTCGACTCGGCCTCAAATGCGTACCTGGTGCGGTGTTTAAAACCATTTGTACTGGGAGACAAAGGCGGCCGTGCGTGGTGCTGGCCACTCAACCAGCTCGTGCGCCGTGCCGGCCTTCATAGGTGCTGCTCGCGAACAGGCAGCACTTTCCCCAACAGTCTGGTTAAGGCTACACGGGGGATCTTTTTCAGCGTCGTGCGTGCGTGCTGGGTGGTGTGTGACACGCAGGGCGGTGTTTGTTCGCGCTGCACCTTGAACTCCGCTGTGAGAGGCGGCGTCGTTCGTGCGTGGTATGGGGAGCGGTGGCGCAGCGGTTAGCGCACTTGCGCTCCGAGCCCGAGTTCCATCCTCCGCTCACGGCCACCAACGCCGGTGACGATTATTATGAACCGGTCCTGGGCCTCCCCTAGGTCGGCTCGGCCTCAAATGAGTACATTACCTGGAGCGACCGGGCCTTCATACGCGCTGCTACTCGCTACCAGCACTTGTCCCAATAGCGTGTTGAACGCAATGGGGGGTGAGGTGGGAGGGGTCTTTGTCTTTGTTCGGACGTGGATCTGGCCACCCACTCCCTCGCGTGCCGTGCCGGCCGTCATAGGTGGTGCTGCTACTCACTGACAGCACTTGGCCCCAGAAGTCTGTTGGAGGCTATACGGGAATCTTTGTCTTTGTGCGTCGCCAGTGAAACCCACGCACGCGATTTGGTTCGTCTCTCCGTGTGGCACTAAAAATGCCAGCGATGCGTAAAGCCCCAGATGTCGTACTGGGTGGACATTCCACATTCCTATGGCGGGGATATACCTGCCCATGACGTGCATTCCCGACCCGATGTCAAGGGTGGAGTAGAGGCGATTCGAGAGCTTGCGTGATCTCCTCCACCAACCACCACACATCGCTGGCTCTCTCCTCTCTTGGAATTGTACTTTTACAGTGCTCGAGATGAGTTTCTGATTCCAAAAAAATATTCGGGTGTTTAAGGACACATTCGTGTCTCTGTGTGAGTCTCTGGGTTTCTATGTGAGTCTAAGGGTATCTGTATGGGAATGTGTCTCTGTGTGAGTCCATGGGTATCTGTGTGAGTCTATGGGTCTCTCCGTAAGTCTAAGGGTCTCTACGAGAGTCTATGGGTCTCTGTGTGAGTCTTAAGAGCTGATACTGGGAGTCTGGAGGTCGATACATCTCCACCGTGCAGCGGTAGTAGTTGTGGTATCCTGGCAAAGGGTGGAGAGCATTGACAGGGAGGTGGTGGTGGTGATGGTGGTGGTGATGTTCGTGGTGATGGTGGTGATGGTGATGGTGCTGGTGATGGTGCTGGTGATGGTGGTGGTGGTGATGTTCGTGGTGATGGTGGTGATGGTGATGGTGCTGGTGGTGGTGATGTTCGTGGTGATGGTGGTTCTGGTGGTGATGGTGGTGATGGTGCTGGTGGTGGTAGTGATGTTCGTGGTGATGGTGGTGATGTTCGTGGTGATGGTGGTGGTGATAGTGGTTCTGGTGGTGGTGGTGATGGTGGTGGTGGTGGTGGTTCTGGTGGTGATGGTGGTGATGGTGCTGGTGGTGCTGGTGGTGGTGGTGATGTTCGTGGTGATGGTGGTGGTGATGGTGGCATCAAGAGCTTTGACCACGGCAACATGTTCGCACCTCGTCGACGTTGTTTAAACCTCAACGTCGACTCAACGTCGATTCGACGCCAGGAGACGAACTCGGGGGGAGGTCGCGGCGGGGCGAGCGCCACAACCGCAGCACGGCCACCACCGCCGCTGCCGCTTTCATTTCTAAAAATAGTTTCGACAACAACAACAAGAAGAACAAGAACAAGAAGATGAGACAATCGCGCACGCACACACGAGACTGTGCAGTGACGCAAAGCGCACACCCCCCCACATCCACCCACCCCCACATCCACATCCCCCCCCCCACATCCCCCCCCCTCACATCCACCCACCCCCCAACATCCACCCCCCCCACATCCACCCACATCCCCCCCCCCACATCCACCCCCCCCCCCCACATCCACCCACATCCCCCCACCCACATCCACCCACATCCCCCCCCCCACATCCACCCACCCCCCACATCCACCCCACCCCCCCCACATCCACCCACCCCCCCACATCCACCCACAACCCCCCCACATCCACCCCCCCCCCACATCCACCCCCCCCACATCCACCCACACCCCCCCCCCCCACATCCACCCCCTCCAAATCCACCCACAACCCCCCCACATCCACCCACCCCCCCACATCCACCCACAACCCCCCCCCACATCCACCCCCCCCCCACATCCACCCCACCAACCCACCCACTCCACCCACCAACCCACCCACCCACTCCCCGTAGTCCGTCTCCTCCGCTCTGCCGTGGCGCGCAAACATTCCGAAGATTCTCCCCACGTGGAAAATCAATAAAGATGCTCACCTCTAAGACGCACCTGAGATTGGCGCCGTTGACTGTGTACGGTGCGAAAGAAGTTAAACATGCCTACATACATACATAGACTCACATAGAGACCCATAGACTCACACAGAGACCCATAGACTCACACAGAGACACACAAACTCACACAGAGACCCCCAGACTCGCACAGAGACCCCAGACTCGCACAGAACCCCACAAACTCACACAGAGACCCCCAGACTCGCACAGAGACCCACAGACTCGTACAGAGACACATAGGCACACAGAGACCCCATAGACTCACAGAGACACAGACTCACACAGAGACCTCATAGACTCACAGAGACACATAGACTCACACAGAGACCCATAGACTCACAGAACCCCACAGACTCGCACAGAGACTCACAGACTCGTACAGAGACACATAGACACACAGAGATCCCATAGACTCACAGAGACACATAGACTCACACAGAGACCCATAGACTCGCACAGAGACCCATAGACTCACACAGAGACCCATAGACTCACACAGAGACCCATAGACTCACACAGAGACACATAGACTCACAGAGACACATAGACTCACACAGAGACACATAGACTCACACAGAGACCCATAGACTCACACAGAGACCAATAGACTCACACAGAGACCCACAGACTCGTACAGAGACACATAGACTCATACAGAGACCCACAGACTCGCACAGAACCCCACAGACTCGCACAGAGACCCCCAGACTCGCACAGAGACATATAGACACACAGAGACCCCATAGACTCACAGAGACACACAAACTCGCACAGAGACCCCCAGACTCGCACAGAGACACATAGGCTCACATAGAGACCCATAGACTCACACAGAGACCCATAGACTCACACAGAGACCCATAGACTCACACAGAACCCCACAGCCTCGCACAGAACCCCACAGACTCGCACAGAGACCCACAGACTCGCACAGAGACCCACAGACTCGTACAGAGACACATAGACACACAGAGACCCCATAGACTCACAGAGACACATAGACTCACACAGTAACCCATCGTTTGTTTTCCCCCACCCGCACCTCCGATTAGTACGGTTGGCTCCGTAGGATGCGAAAGAAGTTCAACGTACACACATCTCATTCAATGTGCACGACTGGTTGACCCGATGATTCAAGCACTCAACGTACGTACGTACAGAAGCATCTTTTTTTTCCTTACGGCAGTTCGTGGCCCACCGATCTACCACGTAGCTCTCTCTGTCAGAAGCGACCTGGCTATCACCGAAGGTAGCTCCACGGAGTGGCTCATCATCACGTAGACATTTATAGCAGCAGCGAAACACTCTCAACGTGCGATGTTGATTGCAAATGTGGAGGGGTGGGTGGTGGGGACTGGAAGACCCGGAGAAAAATCCACGCGACCACAGGGAGGGAGCGAGAGAGACACCGCAAACTCCAAATATACAGCAGCAGGCGTCAGGGTCGGGATCGAACCCACGACCTCCTGTACACCAGGCGAGGTAGTTAAAATCTCCTAGCCACGGTGATGATGATGAGAGAGAGACACACAAACTCCACATATACAGCAGCAGGCGTCAGGGTCTGGTTCTAACCCACGACCTCCTGTACACCAGGCGAGGTAGTTAACATCTCCTAGCCACCGTGATGATGATGAGAGAGAGACACGCAAACTCCACATATACAGCAGCAGGCGTCAGGGTCTGGTTCTAACCCACGACCTCCTGTACACCAGGCGAGGTAGTTAACATCTCCTAGCCACCGTGATGATGATGAGAGAGAGAGACACGCAAACTCCACATATACAGCAGCAGGGCGTCAGGGCAGCAGGGCGTCAGGGTCTGGTTCTAACCCACGACCTCCTGTACACCAGGCGAGGTAGTTAACATCTCCTAGCCACCCGCGACGGACTCGAGTAAAAGCGACCGTGGCGGACGCCGTCCTCGTGGGAGTCACTCCCACAAACGCCTCCCTCGCCCCTTCTCGCGAGTCGGTGTGACCCTCCCTCTCCCTCTCCCTCCCTCCCCCCCTCCCTCCCTCCCTCCCTCCCCTCCCCTCCCCCCCTCCCTCCCTCCCTCCAACCCGTGGCTTTCCTCCTCATTCCTCCTCCGTCGCGGTGTCCTCACTTCCAAGCCCCTCGTTTCTTAACGCGCCGGTCTTGGTCGGTGCCTTCCTCAAAAGTGTGACGCGTTACGCGAAACGAACACGACCGTGAATGATGTCACAGGAGGATGAAGTTTGACGAGTTGCGATGCTCTGCTGCTGCTGCTGCTGCTTCGCTGTATCACTCCGCCGTGCCGTACCGCACGGCCGCTGCAGCTCAAGAAAGTAGTTCGTCGTCGTACCGCTTAAAAGCCGCGTTATAACGGGGGGGCACGTTCCGCGTTATAACGGGGGGGGGCACGTTTTGCGTTATACCGGGGACACGTTCCGCGTTATAACGGGGGGCACGTTCCGCGTTATAACGGGGGCACGTTTCGCGTTATAACGGGTGGGGGGGCACGTTCCGCGTTATAACGGGGGGGGCACGTTTTGCGTTATAACCGGGGACACGTTCCGCGTTATAACGGAGGGCACGTTCCGCGTTATAACGGGGGGGGGGGGGCACGTTCCGCGTTATATCGGGGGGGGGGCACGTTCCGCGTTATAACGGGGGGGCACGTTTTTGCGTTATAACCGGGGACACGTTCCGCGTTATAACTGGGGGGCACGTTCCGCGTTATAACGGGGGGCACGTTCCGCGTTATAACAGGGGGGGGGGCACGTTCCGCGTTATAACGGGGGGGGGCACGTTTTGCGTTATAACCGGGGACACGTTCCGGGTTATAACCGGGGGGCACGTTCCGCGTTATAACGGGGGGCACGTTCCGCGTTATAACGGGGGGGGCACGTTCCGCGTTATAACGGGGGGGGCACGTTCCGCGTTATGACCACGCAGTGTTCCGCGTTGAGTAGTCGGAGGTGGCGGTGGCACCACGAGAAATCGACACAGCGGCCGTTTCCGTGGATTAGACCGGGGGGGGGGGGGAGGGTGGTGCGTGGCCCTGCCACGTGAACGTGGAATTAGAATTGAGATGATGATGATGTTGTTGTTGATGCCACCGCCAGCGCCTCCCAGCGTCCGTTCGATCCGAGAATCTGGACCGTCGCTGGGACGTTGCCGGCCTGTCGGGGAGAGACCGTCTTCGCGAGCCCGTCGCTTCCGCTACCAAGGGCGATTCGTTCTTTCTTTCTTTCACATCTTCATTCACACATCCCGGGCAGAGGAGGAACCTGTCCACAATTAACCCCGGAGGACTGACGCGAGCGGGCGAGAGAGAGAGGGAGAGAGGTAGGGAGGTAGGGAGGTAGGGAGGCTGAGCGAGCTCCTTTGAAGTTCATCCCAGCCTCGTTTGCTGTCAAATGTTGCTCGTCAACGGAGCCCCTCCCCCCCCACTCCCCCCCACTCCCACCCCCGCCCCCACTCCTGTGACGTTGGTGCTGAGGAGGCAGCGTTGACCCAATTTGAAAAAGGAGGCCCCCCTCCTCGGTTTTGAGAGCGGTTGACCCCACTGCTCTCACCAACTCTGTTTAAGGACGTGTCCACGATGTGGGGAGGGCGAGGGCGCCCCCCTCTCTCATCTCCACCCTCGCACCCCCCCCCTCCCCCCGGGGCCTCCACTCCACATCCCCCCCCCCCTCTCGTCAGCTGTGATGCGGTTTTCACAATCGGTGCATCGTATTATCAGCGATTGGGGCGATATTATTGGTGATGAGAGGGTTATTTTTGTTTGTTTGTTTGTTGTTGTTGTTGTTGGGTTAGATCGCGTAACTGTAAATGTGTTTGTCACGTGAGCGAAACGTGCCGGTCAGCTGTCACTCCAGCACACGGGTGCGGCACGTGGCGGGGTCGTTCCGCTGACGTATTGAAACACTCATGGCAAGTCGCCTGATGAAGCTGGTTGTAATCGCCCGCGTGATGCTGCGTGGAATCTTTCCTGCTCTGTCACTCCGTAACGAGGCTCCGGGTCTTCTCGGCGACGGTGGAATATTTTTTTTCAAGCATATTGTGAAAGTCACACGGGGTGTTATTGACAATGGTGTTGAGTTGTTGTTTTTTTTTGTTAACTGCTAACGCAGCAGCATCAACATCACCCGGCCCTCTGCTTAATTTACTAATTATGATCTCCCCACGTTTGCTCACCAATAGCGGGTATCGACTCCCAACGCGATGGTGAACAGCAGCAGCACAGAGACGAAAGACGTCCCGATATTTAAGCGAGATGCTAATCCCACCCCCAAAAAATCCTAAGTATTATTTGTTTCAATTTGAAATCATTATCCGCAACTCACCCCCTACTAATGCACATGTCCAGCTGAGTAATTACATGGCGCCCGGTATACAGGAGGGCGTGGGTTCGATCCCGGCCCTGGCGCATGTACGGTTGGAATTTGCGTCTCTCTCTCCCCGTGGTCGCGTGGACTTGTGAACCGGTCATGGGCCTCCCCTAGGTCGACTCCGAGCGAGTGGGAGCAAGGGAACGAGTTGGTGAGAGTGAATGAGAGTGAGAAAGTGGGCACCATGGTGGCGAGATGTTAACTACTTCGCCTGGTATGCAGGAGGTCGTGGGTTCAATCCCTGCCTTGACGCCTGCTGCTGTATATTTGGAGTTTGCGTGTCTCTCTCTCTCTCTCATTATCACGGTGGCTGGGAGATGTTAACTTCCTCGCCTGGTACACAGGAGGTCGTGGGTTCAATCCCTGTCTTGACGCCTGCTGCTGTATATTTGGAGTTTGCGTGTCTCTCTCTCTCATTATCACGGTGGCTGGGAGATGTTAACTTCCTCGCCTGGTACACAGGAGGTCGTAGGTTCGATCCCGACCTTGACGCCTGCTGCTGTATATTTGGAGTTTGCGTGTCTCTTCCCATTGTTGCCTGGACTTTTCTCCGGGACCTCCGGCTTTTCCCTCCACATGTAGAATCGATTGTCACGCCTTTAAGAATATTTGTCTTCTATGAATTTCCACGCGATGATGACGAGGCCGCTTCGTTGGGCTCTCGTTTGTGATGGCCAGGTCGCTTCTGGGAAAAGAGATGCGTACTGTAGCTCGGGTTGGCTATTGCCGGCGACCTCTAGTGCTGCTGCTGGCCACTGTGACAGAACCATTAACACGTACAATTACACGCGTTCAGAGTATCCGGCTGCTGCTATAAATGTCCACGAGATGATGATGATGATGAGAAGGCCACTTCGTTGAGCACCTCTACCCCCACCCTTACCCCCACCCCTACCGCCACCCCTATACCCACCCCTACCCCTACTACCCCTACCCCCACCCCTACTACCCTTACCCCCACCCCTACCCCTACCCCCACCCCGCCCCCCCTCCCCCCACTGAACTTGAACCTTCCGTTGACCGCGTGAGTTTGTTAGCCTGCCGAGAGAGAGAGCAAAGCGGAGGGGGCGGTGTTGAGGGTAAGGACAGCGGCGTGGGCAGGCGGGCAGGCGGGGTTATTCCGGTCCATCCAGGTTCCTGGCTCGCAATGACCTGCTCGGCTTGCCCTCTGCAAACACGCAACTCCATCGGCTCGTTTGCAGTGTAAAAGAAAATTGAACTGGTAACTTTTTTTATTTTATTTTACCGGGTAAGGCCCCCAACTGAGCTACACGGCTCTTTATTCAGAAGCGACCTGGCCACAAATGACAGCTCAACGAAGTGAGCTCATCATAATCATCATCATCATCACGTGGACATGTGTAGCAGTAGCCAAATTCTCGAATCGCGATTCTAAATGTGGAGGACCCACGGGGAGAACATGCGAATTCCAAACATACATGCGACTCTAAAATATTATAATCTATTTTTATTTTAGCAGGTAAGGGCCACACTGAGTTATATAGCTATTTTTTTTCAGAAGCGACCTGGCTATCACAAATGATAGCCCAACGAAGTGGCTTATCGCGTGGAAATTGTTGATTCTGAACGTGGAGGGGAAAAAAAAATCGCGAGAATAATTCCTGTATACCAGGCGAGGTAATTAACATCTCGCCACCGTGATGATGATGAGAATGAGACATGCAAACGACAAATATACAGCAGCAGCAGGCGTCAAAATTGGGAGCGAACCCACGTCCTCCTGCATACCCAGCCGAGGTAGTTAACATCTCCTAGCCACCGTGGCCCCCCTAGGTCCAGCTTGAGGGGTGGGGGGGGGGGAGAGGGAATAATCCATGCGAAAGTAAATAAATAGACACCCGGCCTGTCTGTCAGTGCAAGCCTGACTGCTGACGAGACGCTGAATGTCGAAACCGAGTCCCCAGGGCTGTCTATATTTTCTTGCTGGTGTTGAACCCAATGCTGCTGAAATATTTCACACCCAGAAGTCCGCGCGCGTGCGTGCGGCTGCTGGGATGTGTAGAGGATACAATTGGAATGTATAAGCGTCGCCTAATTATCTGCTTGGTCGATGTTCAGGGCTAGCGGGGAACACGCAGAGTGAAATGAATTAATTTAAATAAACATGTAAACTTTTAACGATTTTAAATTGTACAAAGTATCTGGCCAATGGTGTCATCTTCTCGTCACTCCATCATCATCAACATCATCGTCGTAATCATCATCATCATCAGCAGCAGCAGCAGCAGCATCATCGTCATCATCATAATCGGCCATGATCTATCCACTGTTGCATGAGGGCCTCTCAGAGACGCTGTCATCACCTCACGCAGTCTCCTTGGACAACGTCACCGTGGACATTCTAGCGTTGATTATTATCATTCTGGCGTTGTTATTATCGTTGTTATCGCGTTGTTATCATCTTCTCGCGCCTCCCAATCTCCTCCAAGTGCTGGCGTGCTCGAGACGTCGCTCCGTCCGATAACGATGGCATCCCGGCCGATAACGATGGCATCCCGGCAACGTTGGGCGACCATTGGAATGTGGTTGGCCCAACAATTGGGCCCAAAGTTTCAACGTTTGGTGCGATGCGAGTTGGTGCCGTGAGCGAGCTACGATACAAACCCGGCCACCGGATTGTCTGAACCTGTCCTGGGACTCCCCTAGGTTGCCTCAGCCTGAAATGACTACCTGGTGCGGTACGTTAAAAACATCGCCGCTACGGGGAGACAAAGGCAGCCGGGCGTGGTGCTGGCCACCCACCGCCTCGTGTGCCGTGCCTTCAGAATCCACTTGGTACTCTGGGTTCTTGAATAATAATACTTTTTTTGTAAAAGGTTTCACGTTGGGGGGGGGGGGGGGGGTATTTGTCATTGTAGATTGCCATGGGCAGGTGCGCACACAGTGGTTACGCGTCTAATGTGGTAATTGGTTTGCCCGGTAGTGTATCGGGTAAGGCGGCGTGCATTGTTCCACCACCAACAACACCACCAACACCACCACCACTCATCTCTCCTGCACCACCCCCCACCATGAAGTTGTTCATCCAGGGCCGGGAGTCTCGCTTGTCGAGCGGATTTGCGCTGTGTTGGTTCACCTGGAACGGCGTGAACGCACGCGGCGGTGGTGGTGGTGGCGGTGGTGGTGGTGGTGGTGGCGGCAGCGGTGCTGGTGGTGGTGCTGGCGCTGCTAGTGGTGCTGCTGGTGCTGCTGGTGGTGCTGGTGGTGGTGCTGCTGGTGGCGCTGGTGGTGTTTGGTGCTGGTGGTGCTGGTAGTGCTGCTGGTGGTGCTGGTGATGTTTGGTGCTGGTGGTGCTGGTGGTGCTGGTGCACGCCACGGTCTCTGGAATACAGAATGAGACACCGCAGGCAGCTGATGATGGAGCGGCTGCTGCTCCCCCGATCCGGACACGTGGCACGGCCTTGGAGATTAACAATGCCGTCCCCCCCCGCCGGTCCACACCACCCCGATCCCCCCGCCGCCCCCCAACAAATCGCGTGTTACGTTTGTGTGCTCACAACAGTCGGTATGTTTGTGTACATCATAAAATTGCCGTATTACGAATTCTATGTACATGTGTGTCAAAGGCAAACGTGTATAAGCTCAATAGAGAGCAGTTTGTTTTCCATGGGAGTATTATTTTATACGTGTGTGTGTTTCTGTTTGTGTGTGTGCGTGTGATGGGGAGCGGTAGTGCAGCGGTTAGCGCGCTGTGCTACGAACCTGGCGACCCGAGTTCGATTCCCGCTCACGGTCAACACCTGCGACGATTAGCAGAACCGCTGATGGGCCTCCTCTAGGTCGACTCAGCCTCAAATGAGTACCTGGTGCGGTGCTTTAAAACATCGCCACTCAGGCCGCCGGGCGTGGTGCTGACCACCCATCCCATGGTGTGCCACGGTGCGGGCCTGCATATAGGCGCTGCTACTCGCTAACAGCTCTTGCCCCAGTGATGTGTAGAAGGCTACGCAAGGGATATTTGTCTCTCTGTGCTTCGGCGAGTAGCGGTTAGCGCGCTGCGCTACGAACCCCGTCGAACCGAGTTCAATTCTCGCCCACGGCCAACACCAGTAACGGATATCTGGACCGGTCATGGAGCTAGCCTGAGGCAAAGGCGAAGATCCCCCGTAAAGACTTAATAGGGCAAGTGCTGTTCGCGAGTAGCAGCACCTATGCAGGCCGACACCGTGGCACACGTGGGGGTGGGTGGCCAGCACCACGCCTGGCCGCATTTTGCCTTTCCCCGTGGCGATGTTTACTACACACCGCACCAGGTCCCCACGACCTAGCTTAGTCCCCACGACCGGCTCATGTAATCGTCACCGGCGTTGGCCGTGAGCGGGTCCTGTATGTTATAAAGGGGCCCTAAATAAAAAAATATATTAAAACACGTAAATGTTTAACTTGCATCGTTAGCAATTGTATTTTTTTCATTTAAAAATGTTTTCCAGATAATACGACAAATCGCTAACCTTAAACACCCAGTCGTTCGTAAAAGTCGAAGGCAGCATAGTACTATAGTGATAGAGCAAGTGCAGAATCACTGAACCGGAATTGATAGCTTGGAAGCATTTAGTGCGGGGCCCTTGAAAGTGCGGGGCCTGTAGCTACAACACGTGTTGTAGCTACTGCACGTGTAGTAGCTACTACACGTGTTGTAGCTACTACACGTGTTGTAGCTACTACACGTGTTGTAGCTACCACACGTGTTGTAGCTACCGCACGTGTAGTAGCTACCGCACGTGTAGTAGCTACCGCACGTGTAGTAGCTACTACACGTGTTGTAGCTACTACACGTGTTGTAGCTACTACTGCCACTAGGATCATTCATCACTGGCGCTCACCGCTGCGCCACCGCTCCGTCGTACACGAACACACGCGTGCAGTGCAAAGCCGGGTAAGCTTCCACACAGTAGTGTCGATGTTGGTATAGTTGTGTGCACACAACCCATGTCACGTGAATGAAATCCGGCTGAGCTGTCCAGCGCCGCTCTTGCACCTTTTGCAAATATAATCTAATGCCGTGTTCATTCGGGGAGCGGGTGTGGTCGCGTGGAATTCTGTATCCAGGTGCTCCGGTTCCCCCCCCCACCCATCCACATCAATTTAGAATCAACATGCATTAAGATTATTTAAGATTATTTTTGCCGCTCTGAATTTTTCCGCACGGTAAGCCACCTTTGTTGAGCTCTCACCTGTCGACAGGTAGCTTCTGACAAGTTACTAAATCGGTGTGGACCCTCTACCTGTGTAGCATGGGGGTGGCTTCGTGTTTTAATTTGTACGCGTGTGGGTCATTTGTCTAACTGTCTTGTACCACGCACTACGCGATCGTGTTTTTGTGTTATTTGTTGTTGAAGCGTTCTTACACCGTGCCCCTACCACGCATCAGTGAAAAAAAGAGCTTTACAGCTCATCGGAGTCTGCTTGCGGTATGAATAAATTGATGACGGTTATCGCACTGCGCTCGGCACGGCTAACGTCAGTGGCGAGCGAGTAACATGTTACACCTGGACAAGCCCCTGATTACCCCCCTGCGTCCCCTCTCTCTCTCTCTCTCGGTCACTTGAGACTTTAACATTTTCACACCTCCGTAATCACCGTCACCATTCGCTTTCGCGACGGGCTGGTGGCACTACGAACCCTGAGCCCGGTCTTGGTGAGCGGAGTCGATGGCCGGGGTGGTGTCTTGAACCGGTCCAGGCCACCGTCCCCTGATCCAACATCTCAGTGAGGATATTTGCACGGTAGGATGAGGGATGAATCTTGATTTGAAGCTTTCGTGACTGCAGGAATCCATACTCTTTGGTTCTTTCGGTAAAGTCACGTAAGGTAGACAATAAAATAATACAAAATTAAACAAATCACGACGTTCCGATCGCAACACAAAAAAAATAGCTGAAGCATTTTTATTTTTAATCTTTCGTGACTGAAGCATGTTTTTTTCCTGCCGTGGTTGTCCCACCTGATGAGGATTGTTTGTGTTGCGATCGAAACGTCGTGATTTTTTTATTTTAGATTATTTTAATTCTACCTACGTGACTTTACCGAAAGTATTGTGTTTGTATGTGTTTGTGCGATTTGTATACTCTCTTGTTCTTTGCACTTACTATCGTGGACATTTGTGGGGGGGGGGCGGGGGGGGGGAAGAGCTTTATAGCTCATCGGATTCTTCCTGCAGTATAAATAAACATTCGGATCCACTGGCCAGAGCGGTGAGGCCGCAAATCCAGCGGTGGATTGACACGTTGCAAAATAAATCGAGCGAATCAACGGCAGCTAATTTGACCTCGCAGGGAGGGGTTCAACACGGGTCGATGTTTCGCTCGCCCACTGTGCGTGAACATCAGCGTGGGTAGGCAAAGGCGGCCTTGTCGACCTCCATAGGTGTTACTCGCTAACAGCACTTGGCCCCAACAGTCTGTTGAAGGCCTGTTGAAGGCTATACGGGGGATCGTTGTGTGTGTATGTTGTTTGACTGTGTGTGCGCGCATCTGTGTGGTAGTGCCACACACACACGCACACAGGGGTAGCGGTAGTGCAGCGGTTAGCGCTACAAACCCGGGACGCGGGTTCGATTCCTGCTCACGGCCAACACCCAGTGACGATTATCTGAACCGGTCCTGGGCCTCCCCTAGGTCGACTCAGCCTCAATTGAGTACCTGGTCGGTGTGTAAACGTCGCCGCGAGGGAGACAAAGGCGGCCGAGCGTGGTGTTGCCCCCCGCCCCCCCCTCCCCCCTCGTGTGACGTGACAGCCTTCATCGGTGCTGCTCGCTAAGAGCACTTGCCCCAGACAGTCTGTGAAGGCTATACGGGGCAGCTTTATCATCCTATGCCTGTGCATTGTGCGTGTACACGCGCGTGTGTGTGCGCGTGTTGTAATTATCTGTTAGCATGAGGTGTTAAGTGGTTGCCGGGAAACTAATGATGCAGTAATGCACACTGCATGTTAAACCCTGCACATTGCAGCCTCGCTCGCCCGCTGTAGATATTTAAACATTCCCCAGGCCTCGAGTTGAATGCGTTTTTATTTATTCTGCACACCAAACACAGAGGTCCCCCGTGTAGCCTCCACAGCCTGTTGGGGGCAAGTGCTGTTAGCGAGTTAGCACCTACTCGGGTGGCTGGGTGGGTGGCCAGCACCACGCGTCGCCGCCTTTGTCTCCCTCGTGGCGGTGACATCACCACAGCGCGTGTGCCAGGCTACGTGCACGTTAAGGCCACGTGAAGTGTCTCACACCCACTGGCTGGTCACAGGACAGACCCAGTTGCCATGGGTCGACTGAGATGACTGGCAGATGCACCGCCTGTGCCGCCTACTGCGCCCACTCGCTGTGTTTTATCCACCCGGCGTTCCGCTCGTTGTTGTGAGCGTCGCTCCTCCCTGTCACCGTTGTTGCTGGAGGGCGCCTGGCTCCAACTGCCCAGTAGCGTCCTTCACGAGCCTCCTCCATGCACGCAAACACATAGACACGCGCACGCACACACAAACACACAAACACATAGACACGCGCACGCACACACAAACACACAAACACACAAACACATAAACACGCGCACGCACACCCAAACACACAATCACATAGACACGCGCACGCACACACAAACACACAAACACATAGACACACGCACGCACACACAAACACACAAACACATAGACACGCGCACGCACACACAAACACACAAGCACATAGACACGCGCACGCACACACAAACACATAGACACGCGCACGCACACACAAACACACAAACACATAGACACGCGCATGCACACACAAACACATAGACACGCGCACGCACACACAAACACACAAGCACGTGTCCTTGCTCTCCACGTTCGATGGCAACAAGATGTCCAGGAAGCTCGATGGCTCAGTATGGAGGTCCTGGTGCTGCTTGAGCTGCTGTCGCCACGATGAGAGGGCTTCAGTGGAGAGACAGGTCATGTCGTTTTGCCATTCCTCCTCCTCTGATGAAGGATCGCAGACCACAGTTGGGTTTACTGTGCGGTCCTTCGTGTGAGTTGTGTATCTCTGTGGGCCTCTGTGTATCTCTAGTGTGAGTTGTGTATCTCTGTGGGCCTCTGTGTATCTCTGTGGGCCTCTGTGTATCTTTAGTGTGAGTTGTGTATCTCTGTGGGCCTCTGTGTATCTCTAGTGTGAGTTGTGTATCTCTGTGGGCCTCTGTGTATCTCTATGTGACTCTATGGGTTGACTGTGCGTTCCATAGCTTGGGTTGCATGGCCTCAGTGGCGCACTCCTGTCACTCGTGTCTCTTGGGTGTATCTCCGTGTTTCTCCATGGGTCTCTATGCATCTCTCTGTGTATCTGTATGTCTACGCATCTCTTTGAGTCTCTCTATTGTGCGTCTTCTATGGGTTTATTGTACAGTCCACAGTTGCCGTTGTGTGGCCACAGTCGTGCTGCTGTGGCTTGTGTCATTAATGTATCTCTATGGGTCTCGATGTATCTCTATGGGTCTCCGCGTTTCTTTATGGGGTTTTACTGTGTGGTCCATAGTTTGGTTTGCATGGCCACAAACGCACTCCTGTGGCCAGTGTCTTCAATTTGCCTTGAGCGGAATAAGTTAATTTTAACAAAGGTAAATAAATAACTGCGGTTTTGTTATTTGCATTAATATCTCATACATACTTAGGCCCTTAGCTCCTGCAGCAGAATCAGCAGCCAGTCTCATGCAGGGTGGTCACCCATCCAAGCGCTATGCAGGCTTTTTTTTTCCTGTTTAACTTTCTGAGATCTGCTGATATCGGGTGGAGTCAGGGTGACTTTTTGCAATAGGTTTGAATATATAAGAATACAATGTATAGTTTGTATGTACGGTAAGGTCTCAGAGTACATGGGCTCAGAGTACGCGGACCCGCTCATACGTGACCGACCCCGATTCATCCTTATGCTTTGTGTGACTCGTACGTTCGCTACACGCACGGGGCGAGAAGCGAGGTGTCAAATCACCCCCCGCCATCACGTGAATTATGGATTTGACGGCGTGTAACTATCACACGCGCAAGAAACGAGTCCAAAATCTCTCGTGTTCTCACCGACCTGGATGCTCCTGATGATTAGTGAATCATTTACTATACAGTATTGTACTTTTATTAATCATTCATGTACATTTATCTACATTTTATATACGCTCTAACATTTTATATACACACTCGAATAGGCGAACCCCAACTTACGCAAATTCACTTTCACGCGGGGGTACACGGAACCTAACTCCCGCCGCATACTCTGACACCTGACTGTATGTAATTGTACGCCTTAAAGATGCTGCAACATTGGCTGTTGCAGTGGTTAGCAGCGCACCAGACTTGGCAATCCGGAGGTCGCCGGTAAGGCCCACTGACGTACGTAGCTCTTTTTCTGAAGTGACCTGGCTCTCACAAATGATAGCTCAACGAAGTGTCTCATCATCGTGTGGAAATGTACAGCAGCAGCGAAATACTCTGAACGCATGTTCATTCTAAATGTGGAGGGGGAAACTGGAAGATCTAGAGAAAAATCCACGTGACCACAGGGAGAGCAACATGCAAACGCCAAATATACAACAGGCGTCGGGGTCGGGATCGAACCCACGACCTCCTGCATACCAGGCGAGGGAGTTAACATCTCTCCACTGCGCCACCCACACCATGTGTCGCACGTATGCAATTACGTGTGCTAACCATTTGCTTGTCTGTGTGCACACATGCACACACATGCGTGTGCTGATGCAGATTTCACAACCACCGTGGCTTCTTGCACTTGGAGTCCCGTACCGGTGCCACCCCTCCTCCACGTCCTCGTCATCTGCGCCGTTGTCCCCGCTAGCCCCCGCTAGCCCCGCCGCCCTCTACGGCGGAGGGCGGTAGCGGGCGGGATGTCGCGCCCCGCGATGCGTGTGGCGCTCTGCGTCTTCGCCGGAGTCGCCATCATCGCCTCCTCCGCTGCCGCCACCGCCACCGCCTCCTTCCCCGATGACGCGACGCCCATCAACATCGTTGATGCCAAATGTGAGTGTATTCGCAACGTGTAGAGATGTGGCGGCTGAAGCCTTGCGTAGCCCGAGATACACAGCAAAGCCTTGCATTGGCCGAGAAACACGACAAAGCCTTACGTAGGCCGAGAGAAATGACGAAGCCTTGCGTCGGCCGAGTGACACGATGAAGCCCTACTTAGGCTGATAGATGCAATGAAGCCTTACATAGGCCGAGAGACATGAATTACTGCAGTCACGAAAGCTTTAAATCAAAATTTAACCGCCTCTACGGGGAGGGTTTTCACATAACTTTAAGATCCTTCAACAAACTCCGGGATAAGAAGGCTCAGCTGATCGAGTCTCTCACCTTTCTGAAGAGATGCCGCGACTCTGGGGTAATACCAATCGCATTTACACTGACCTCTGCTGCTGTAACTTCTTCTAATGCGAAACGAATTCTTTTCAAAACTAGCTTAGCTCTTATCTCAGAAAAAATCAGACTTATACGCACCGAACTAGATCAGTTAGACAAGACACTCTACAAATCACACTTATCATTGACAGCAACAATGTCCACATCGGATTGGGAACATGTAGACAATATGACTGCCTCTTCAGCTGCTACTATGTCGACCAAATGTAAGGACAACCTGATTTCCAAATTTAACCTCCTCTTCAACAAAAGATCGGACCCACACACCAAAAAGTTAGACGTTAACAAAGTCGTAATTCATCGCAGTAACAGTTCTATTACCGATTGTCTGAAATCCGTTTTGGCTGAAGGTCTAAACTTTGCAGTCACACCTAAACACATACCAGTTAATGATATAATTGCCCAAGTAGACGTTGCTCTCAGGGGCCTGGGTCACATCGCTGCAGACGTAGCAAGATCTGAAATCGCTGCAACCCTCAAAAACGCTAAGATGCCAGCTAGCAACCTCAGCAAAGATGAGCGTTTTGAATTATATAAATTAAAAAAGAGGGATGATATTGTAGTCCTCTCAGCTGACAAGGGCAATGCTACTGTCATCATGGATGAAATAGAATACAACAACAAAATTAAAGAATTACTCGACGATGGTAGTTATACAAAAATAAAAAGAGATCCCACCAACAGCCTCGTCACACAAACCAACAAAATAATTTCTGATTCAACCGCATTAATTGATCAATCTAGACAGTTTTCGTTGAAACCTTCTGCTGCCAGGCCACCAAGATTATACGGCTTACCAAAAATACATAAAGTAGATACACCCCTTCGTCCCATCGTCTCTACTATCAACTCCCCCACCCTACAAACTGGCTCGTTTTTTGTCTTAAATCCTGCGTCCTTTCACTGGAAAAACGACCTCTGCGGTACAAAATTCTACTCACCTGGTATCGACAATCAAGGGTATTTCCCTGTCCCCAGACGACCTGCTTGTCAGTTTTGATGTAGTTTCCTTATTCACCAAGGTTCCTGTACCTGACACCATCGCAATCATTGCAGACTTGGTTCATCAAGGACTAAACAGTGAGGTACCCCCCCTGGTGAGACACTGTTTAACCAATACATACTTCACTGGGAATGGAACTTTCTACAAATAAACTGAGGGCACCCCAATGGGCTCCCCCCTATCTCCGGTTATAGCTAACATTTTCATGGAGAAATTTGAGACAGACGCCATCCAGACTGCCACTCTGCGCCCAACCTTATGGAAGAGGTACGTGGATGACACTTTTGTCATCTGGCCACATGGCCGGCCTGCTCTAGACCAATTCTTCGACCACATCAATTCCATACACCTAGCCATCAGATTTACCATGGAAGTCGAAAAAGATGGCAAGCTACCTTTTTTGGATGTCCTAATTAAAAAGAGACCTGATGGTTCAATGAGCCACTCTGTCTACAGGAAAGCTACCCATACGGATGCTTATCTGAAACCGGATTCCCACCACCATCCATCACAGAAGAATTCTCTCATCAAGACTCTGTATCATACAGCCCAATGCATATCCGACCAGGAACACATAGGCAGTGAACTCAAGCACGTACACCAAGCTCTTAAGGCTAATGGTTACTCCGACTATACAATCCGCAAAGCTATCACTCAAACCATGAAGAAGGACCCTCTTGAGGAGCCTTTCAAAACCATCACTTTACCCTACATTGCGGGGATCACAAAAAAGATCTCCAAAATCTTGAATAAACACAAGATCCAGGTCCGTTTCAACACATTACATAAAATCCGTGATCTGGTTCCGTCTGTAAAAGATGTGATTCCGGACATACAATACCCTGGTGTCTACAAACTAAGTTGCCTCTGTGGTAGTAGTTACATTGGAGAAACCAAACGCCATGTCTCGGACCGCATTCGTGAACACAAAGCAGACCTTAAACACGGTAGGACCAACACCTCGGCCGTGGCAGGTCATTGTTATAATTCAGTAGGCTCACATGACATTGACTTTTCCAAGACAGAGGTTATTTGTAAGCCATCTGGCTACCATGAGAGATTCGTTCATGAGGCTATCCACATATACAAGCACAGAGACAATTTCAACCGAGAAGATGGATTCTGGCTTAGCAATCATTGGAAAGATTTGATAAACCATTTCAGGTCTTGATTGTTCACGCTTACAGTGGCTTTCAGACAGCATATATTAAAACATTTTCGTCTCTCCCCTCCTCTTTTCAGAACATAGATGGACTAGTCCTTCTAAATAAACTGCCAAATCGCTGCGCGTGGCGCTGACGTTTTTTTATAAATAAATACACCGTTTAAAAATAAATGTATGCAAACCGACACACCTGATGACGACAGTTTGTGTTATGGTCGAAACGTCGTGAGAATTTTTATTGTTTTATATATTTTATTATTTTATTGTTTGCCTTCAACGTGACTTTACCGAAAGAACTAAGATTATAGGCCAAGAGAGACAACAAAGCCGTACATAGGCCAAGAGACACGACAAAGCCTTACGTAGGCTAAGAGACACGGTGAAGGCTTATGTAGGCCGAGAGAAACGACGAAGCCTTGTGTAGGCTGACTAGCGGACAGGTCCATAGCGAGTAGAGTTACGGTTTTTAACCTGGTGCTCAAGATTCACCGTCGATGTCGTTTTGATTGGGCCATGTAATGATTCGTACAAATTTGTGTCGTGAGACCCTCCACCACCTCACACGGCCAAACAAATAAAATTGTCTACATGTACAAGAGTTTAACGGCGACATGCAAGGTATTATTGTTTCAGCCAAGTCACCGGTGAGTTGAAGATGGTAACAACCAAAATTGTGCATATGTTAAATTACCTCCCCAAAAAAAACTATGGATGATAAAAGGTCCTTGAATGAGAGTCACTTGCATAAGTTCTGTGATATCTCCTTCCGCGGACCATTCCCTGCCGATAACATCTGGCAGTTCACCAGCATTGATTCAAGTGAGCCTGACTCTGCTGATGAGACACTCTGCATCAAAACCGGTCCTGAGTTTTCCTTGCTGATACTGAATCATTGCTGCTATAATGACACACTCCCGGAAGGCCATGAGTTGTGTGAAAATTACTTTCACTTTCTCCTTGGAGAGACAAATACATGGAGATGATGTATCATCTGTTTTGCTACTTGTACCGCAACGACCCACAGTTAATTATTCTGTGTTTTCTAGCAATGAATGCATGCCATGGGTCGATGTTGTGTGAGAATTCCAAATGGATCCTTCATCTAATGGCGTGATGCCGATAGCACAAATTGTAATGAGAAACCTCGGGCAAAACACCAAAGTATTATTTGCTAATTTTGCATATTTTACAATGGCAAACATCTGGAACATAAACGCACAGCATCAATCTGGCAGTTTTGAATACCCCCGTGCATTATTTGCTTTCATCTTGGGCAAATAACCGTCGGCTAAAATCTTCACGAATTGTTTATCCAGCCGCGCCCTGCTCTTGGCTTTCCCCGTACGTGGGGTAATCGCGATGCCATTTATTCAGAATCTCACGCTTGGCCAAGCGTATTTTGGACGACAAGGCATCACACGGCTCTTGGGTTCCGCAGCCCGTATGAAGTGACTGAGATAAACCCCCTATCTCCGATTAGCGCGGTTGCCTGCGTACGGTGTGAAAGAAACACAGCACGTTATCGCAGGGCGGAGGTGGGTGGGGGCGGGAGGTGGGGGGCGAAAAATCCAGACGGCCGATCTTGCGTTGGGTTCCATTCCCTCGTGAATGCCAGGGCAGCGTGCATCATGGTACGGCCCGGGCAGCGGTTAGCGCCGGGGGTCTGCAACCAAAACAACAAGAAGAGCCGTTGTTTTTTTTTTCCGATTCGGTAAAACAACTTCAATATTTCAAAAGCCTCAAAGCAAGTGGTGAATATGAGATGGCGGTCCTTGTTAAACGGTGGTCAAGAAACGGTCCTTGATGAGCCCCGCGTGCGGCTTCGGAGCCACAGGCTGCCAATCCTTGAGTTACGAATCACGAACTGTGAAGCCGGTGCACTGAGACAATTCTATTCCCTTTGCCCCTTTCCCCAACTGCTACCGACCAGCGTGGTGAAATATGGTCATACAACACCCCCCCCCCCATGACCTGTGGGGGAGACCCCCAATCCAGCAGCGGATTGACACGGTTGAAAAGTAAAATCGAATCATCACCAGCAGTAATCGACCTTAGGAAGGGTCAACACTCTTGTGAGCACCGGGTGCTGTTATGTGAACATCAGCGTGGAGCGACAAAGGCGGTGGGTTGTCGGTGCTGGCCACCCACCTACCCACTGTGCGTCACGGTGGCGAGATGTTAACTCCCTCGCCTGGTATGCAGGAGGTCTTGGGTTCCATCTCGACCCTGACGCCTGCTGTATATTTTGAGTCTGCGTGTCTCTCTCTCTCATCATCACCACGGTGGCTAGGAGATGTTAACTCTCTCGCCTGGTATGCAGGAGGTATTGGGTTCCATCTCGACCCTGACGCCTGCTGTTTATTTGGAGTCTGCGTGTCTCTCTCTCTCTCTATCTCCCCGTGGTCGCTTGCATTTTTTCTCCAGGTCCCCCGGTTCTTTCCCTCCCCATTTAGAATCAACATCACGTGTTTGGAGTATTTGGCTGCTATACATTTCCACACGATGATAAGCCACTTCGTTGAGCTGTCATTTAAGATGGAAAGGTCGCTTCTGAAAAATAACTACATAGCTCAGTGGGGCCTTACCTGGTAACATAAAAAATGGTTTCGTTTTCAGTTTTAGTGTACCGTGTCGGCACAAAGCCCCTTTTCTGCCAGTTCACAGCAGCCGTTGTGCTCAGTCAACACGCAGGGTGAGCTCTCACAGTCCCCGCGAGCATCACCACATGCGGCTGGCTTTACCTGGCGGGCCCCCCTTTTTTACGCAGATAACGCATCAATCCTCTGCTGGAAGAAGATAAAGATCTCCCTTACACAAGTCGTTTTTGTCATCGGGGGTTGCATTTTCAAACTCCGCCACACCGATCAGCACCTTTTAGATGTTCATAATAAAGGTTTGTGGGTTAGATCGCGTTATTTAATAATGTGTCGTAACCCTCCACCACCCGACACGGCCAATCAGCAAAATAAAGTGTCACGTTGACAAAAGACAATTAGTTCACTACTTTAGCCCACCGGTGTGTTGAAGAGTGAATCCACAACATTTACAGTTTGAATACGTGACACTTTATCTTGCTGATTGGCTGTGTCGGGTGGTGGAGGGTTACGACACATCCATAAATAACGCGATCTAACCCAAAAACCTTTATTATGAATAATATTGGTTGCGAAAGCCTACGTGTTAAACTGACCTTTTAGATGTCTCCCCTATTATGTGGTCAAAATGTCCTTTTGAGGACCTCTCTCACAGCATCATCATTATCACAAGCATCTGGCTATAGCTCTTCCCCTTGATAGTCTATCACTGGGTGACACTCCCATGCCCGGCTCGGTTACCTGGCCTCCTCCTCCACCATGCACACCACGTGTCCCACTCATCATCACCAACCTCTTCGTCGTGTTTTAGAACGGCCCACAGAAGTGGACATCACAGAGCTACCTCTGAGATCCCTGTATCTTCAAGTGACGCTCTGGTCCACACAGAACGGCCTACGGAAGTTGATTACACAGAACTACCTCTGAGATCTTCTTAAAGTGACGCTCTGGTCCACACAGTAGCGGGCAGCACTTTTTCACCCACCCCACCCTGCCCCAGAGAGTGACGTTCATCTCATGACAGTCACTAAATACAATTTTTTATTCTCAGGATATGGAATTCAGCCAAATTAAGCGCAGGACCATATTTAACATGACAGGTGGTGGTGTTTAGTTGTTGATGTTGTATGTGCAGTCATTAACCTCTCGCTGTACGTGAGAACCCTAGCTGAAGTGCAGGCCGTGGCTGAAACCTTGGCATCGAACCCGGGGTCTCAAAGGTGCCGGGCTCATCGCTCTGACCTCTGTCCTCTGAGCCAGTGGGCCTCCATCCCAGAGGCTTTCTTGTCTGTTCGCCAGGTTAAAGTTCAGCTCTCTGACTCACAGGGGTGGCTATCTCTTATCGCTGAAAGGTCCCATTTGACGCCAAGACTTTGTTTTTATCACGTTACATTTTATCTCCATGGCCGGCGCTTTTGCGACTCTGGCGCTCTCCCCGCTCAATTTAGCCCGCGGTGGCTGGGACATCATCCACGTTCTGTACGTCTGTGTATGTTGAACTTTTTCACCGTGTTAATCGGAGGTGCGTGGGAAGGACAAGAAACTAAACACAAAAAAGCAATTATAAAGAAATGAATTTGTCAATCTAGACGATGATCATTTAAAAGTGCATAGCTCCCGATGGCTTCATAATATCGGAAGAGCATTCCAGATGGCCGGAGAAGCGCATCTGAACGTGCGAGATGCGGTAACCGTCTCTGTTCAATGGCTAAGTTAAAAGCCACTGCTGCTGCGAGGATGAGCGGAGTTTGCGAAATGATGGTTCATGTTCCTTGACGAGATCAGCGAGGTATTGTGGTTCACTTGTGAGATCTTCCGTGAAAAAAAGAATGCACATTGTTCTTTTGGAGGGGAACCAGGCTCTCCTTGATTTTTGATTTAAAGCTTTCGTGACTGCAGGGATTCATATTCTTGGTTCTTTCGGTAAAGTCACCACGTAGAAGGGAAACAATAAAATAATAAAAATATAAAACAATAAAGTTCTCACGACGTTTCGATGATTGCTTGTGTTGCAGTCGAAACGTCGTGAGAATTTTATTGTTTTATGTATTTATTATGTTATTGTTT
The DNA here is from genome assembly GCF_048934315.1 of Petromyzon marinus. NCBI lineage: Eukaryota > Metazoa > Chordata > Hyperoartia > Petromyzontiformes > Petromyzontidae > Petromyzon > Petromyzon marinus. The sequence continues at coordinate 9,489,699 of NC_133723.1, forward strand.
CCCTTCTACGTGGTGACTTTACCGAAAGAACCAAGAATACAGGCCCTCCTTGTAAAAGCACCAGCTGCAATACATCAATAATGCTTCGTAATAATCTCCTACACTAACAAGCAATCGAGGAATGAGATCACATGTTGCCATTTGGTAAATCAGTAATCCACCACATCAACCCTGAATGCGTCCAATGTTGGTCAGATCTCGGAAAGCTGAGTGGGGGCTCGGCGGATAGGGTTGGCTGCGGGGAATCCCTCATCCAGCAGTGGATTGACTACAGGGCTTTGCCTGTGGATTGACTACAGGGCTTTACCTGTGCACGCGACTGGGGTGGGCTATGTGTGCATGTTTGTAGTGGCGGGAGCAGCAGCGGCCGCAGGGATCAGCGCCCTGCGCCGCGAGTTTAAATTCCCCCGCTCGCGGCCAATAACGGCGGCAAGTATCGAGGATGACCGGTTCCTGGGCCTCCCTTAGGTCGACTCAGCCTCAAATTCGTAATTGGTGCGATGCGTATAATGATCGCCGCCGGGGTGACAAAGGCGGCCGGGCGCGGGATGCTTGACCACCAACCCCCTCGTGTGCCTTGCCAGCCTACTGACTCGCAGCACTTGCCAGCCTACGGACTCGCAGCACTTGCCAGCCTACTGACTCGCAGCACTTGCCAGCCTACTGACTCCCAGCACTTGCCAGCCTACTGACTCGCAGCACTTGCCAGCCTACTGACTCGCAGCACTTGCCAGCCTACGGACTCGCAACACTTGCCAGCCTACTGACTCCCAGCACTTGCCAGCCTACTGACTCGCAGCACTTGCCAGCCTACTGACTCCCAGCACTTGCCAGCCTACTGACTCGCAGCACTTGCCCCAACGGTGGGTAAGGGCTACGCTGGGGACCTTTGTCTCGTCTTGTGCGCGTGTGCGCAAGCCCCCCCCCCCCCCGTCCGTCGCTGTGTCTCCACGCACCGCCCGCTGCGCACAGATGTCGAGCTCCCGGGGTCTCATTTCGATTGGCAGAGCTCAGGCTCGTCGCTGGGTCGACTCGGCCTCTAGACGTGTACATCTACCTGGTGCGGTGTGCGTAACGTCAACAGTGGGGAGACAAAGGCGGCCGGGCGTGGTTGGTTGTGACCACTGCCCCCCCCCCCAACCCCCCCACACACACCGAGACTACCACGCCGGCTTTCCCAGGTGCTGCTACTCGCTAACAGCTCTTGGCCCAAGGGTCTGCTGGAGGCAATGCGGGGCGGGGTGAGAGATCTCTGCGTGCCGTGTAACGGGAGCTACATTAGTGGCGTTCGCATTGATCGCTCACCTCTCCGCCGCGTTTCATATTTCTGAATTAGGCTTCGTTACTTCGTTATCCCTCCTTCCCCCCCTCCGTGGACGGCGCACGAGTGAGGGCACTGCGAGTTAGTGGCAGGATGGGGGGTAAGCGACTAGGAGGTTGGGAATAGGAGGAGGAGGTAAAGTGATGGGTGGGACACGTGGTGTGCAGGGTGGAGTAGGAGGATGGGGGTAAGCTACTTGGAGGTTGGGAATAGGAGGAGGTAAAGTGATGGGTGAGACACGTGGTGTGCAGGGTGGAGTAGGATGGGGGGTAAGCGACTTGGAGGTTGGGAATAGGAGGAGGTAAAGTGATGGGTGGGACACGTGGTGTGCAGGGTGGAGTAGGAGGATGGGGGTAAGCGACTTGGAGGTTGGGAATAGGAGGAGGTAAAGTGATGGGTGGGACACATGATCTGGAGGGAGGAGGAGGAGGAGGCCAAGTCACCGATAAAGGCGTGGGAGTGGCACCCAGATGTTGTCGACCAAGGGGAAGAGCTAATAGACGTGGTTGTTGACGACAATGATGATGATGACTGTAAGAGCAGTCCTTGAAGGAAGTGTTGGCTGTGTAACAAGGGGAACACGTAAAGCCGGATAGCGGTAGTGGTGGCGATTCCGTGAGACCGGACCTTGGAGGTCAGTGGTGAACTTGAACTCTGCAGAACTTCAGAGGCTATCAGGACGAAGGAAGCGATTGTGATGATGATGATGATGACATCCTGACCTTTGCTTGTGTCTCCCCCGTGTCTACCCAATGTCTCCCCCGCGTCTCCCCCGTGTCTCCCCCGCGTCTCCCCCGTGTCTCCCCCGCGTCTCCCCCGCGTCTCCCCGTCGGCCTGCAGACACGAGCCAGTACCCCGTGCTCCTGGGCCCCAGGCCAAAGAACGAGACGCGGCGACACAAGCTCAGCTTCCAGATGATGGTGATGACCAACTCCACCCTCTTCATCGCCGCCAGGTGAGTCACCGCGATCACCGCCACTCCCCCGCCCCCTGCAACGCACTTCGCGTTTCCTCCCAACAAGGTTGCCACCGCCGTGTCTTTTGAGGACGGTTTCAGCAGCTGTGGCAGCTGTCTCCCCTCCACCGGCGAGAGGGACAATCCTGAGGACGAAACCGGGACAGGTGGCAAGCATACTCCCCAGGCCCTGCCTCTCCCCCCCCCCACCCCCACCGAGCCTGATGGCCAACCCGAGAGGGTGCACCTTGGCTGGGCAGGAATCTAGGCGAGGTTGGACTGGGGGGGGTGGTGCAGCGTTGTTGGCCAATAAGAAAGCAATTCTGCGTAAACGTTGTATTCTAATACAGAGGGCTTCTCGCGCCTCGCCCTTCGTGCCCACTAATTTCCTCTTCTCCCCCCCCCCCATCCCCCAATGTGTGCAGACACTACTGGCTCGTACCACAAAGTTCAATAGATATTTTTTTTCATTTCGCCCTCCAACCATTGCCGCAGCTCCCACAACTCTAAATAAATGCTCAAAAAATGGAAAATTACGCTTTTCTTGATAATGGATGAAACAATCATTGATGAAGCAATAATTGTATTGATCATAGTGGTTTCAGAAGGGCTCTTATAGTTTAGTTGACGGGCAAACTGACAAACGGAATGCCGGGATTTTATAATAGATATGGCGGTGCTTGTGTAGGCCTCCATCCAACAGTGGATTGAACATGACGGCTGACGACGGTGAGATGGTGGATGCACGTGGTGGGTTCTGCGTTGGTCTTTCAGGGACTGGCTCCTGCCATAGGACTGTTCACCAAATACCAGGGCTGGACGGGTGGGAAGTGCTGCCCACTGATGCGTGAACCAGAGGCCTCAGCAGTAGCTTTGTGATAACTGCTTCCGCGTGCTGTTCCGCGTGTGAACCAGAGCGTCACTTGCGGTAGAAGAGATCTCGGAGGGTAGCTCTGTGATATCCACTTCCTCGGGCCGTTCTGCGTTTGAACCAGAGCGCCACTTGCAGTAGAAGGAATCTCAGAGGATGGTTGTGCTGCCGTTGCTGCTCATATCTGGTGGCTAGGAGATGTTAATTACATTCGCCTGGTATACAGGAGTTAATGGGTTCGATCTCGACCCTGATGATGCCTGTATATTTGGAGTTCGCATGTTCTCTCTCTCTCTCTCCCGCCCGTGGTCGCGTGGATTTTTCTTCGGATCCTCCGGTTTTCCCTCCTCCACATTTAGAATCAGCGTCACGCGTTTAGTATATTTGGCTGCTATAAATTTGCACATGATAAGCCACTTCGTTGAGCTATCATTTGTGACCAGGTCGCTCAGTGAGCCTTACCTGGTAAAACAAAAAAATCTAGTTGTTGGTACTCCGGTCGTGCCGCTGCGGGTCGTTTCCACACAATGTCCGACGTTTCGGCGCCGCGTGCCTCTGAGGAACGGGACGTAAGCGGAGCTGTGATGATGTTTATTTCGCTGGGGTAGCACGATGCCAAATCGTAAGTCTGAAAGTGAAACTCTGGCCCATGAGAAATGAAAATATAGTTTGCCCGCATAGATATTGCTCGTCGTAAATCTCCGTATGCAAATCGGGGGGGGGGGGGGGGGGAAATGTAAAAGTCTTCCCTGTAAACAACGGGAGAGTGAATCGAAATAGTTCCCCATTTCATAAACAACCCGTATTATTCAAATTGGCTGGTTTAGTGAGGGCCCTGTTAACCCACGCACGCACACAGCCCGTGCAGCAAGGATGTAGCCGGCGCACATGCCGTTAGCGAGTAGCAGCACCTATGAAGAAGGCTGACACGGCACACGAGGGGGTGGGTGGCCAGCACCACGCCCGGCCGCCTTTATCTCCCCAGTGGCGATGTTTTTTTTTATCCAGAAACTAATTTGAGGCTAAGTCGACCTAGGGGAGGCCCAGGACCGGTTCAGATAATCGTCAATGGTCTTGTCCGTGAATGGGAATCAAATTCGGCTCGCCATGGTTCGTTGCGCAGTGGGATAACAGCTGCACTATCACTCCCCACACACACACACAGGTGCACACACGCGTACACGCGTACACACATGCACACGCGCGCGTACACACACACACGCGCGTACACACACACACGCGCGTACACACACACACGCGCGTACACACACACACGCGCGTACACACACACACGCGCGTACACACACACACGCGCGTGTAAACACACATACACACGCGCGCGTACACACACACACGCGCGCGCGTACACACACACACGCGTACACACACACACGCGTACACACACACACGCGCGCGCGTACACACACACACACGCGTACACACACACGCGCGCGTACACACACACACACGCGCGCGCGCGTACACACACACACGTGCACACACACGCGTACACGCGTAAACACACATACACACGCGCGCGTACACACACACACGCGCGCGTACACACACACACACACGCGCGCGTAAACACACACACACGCGCGTACACACACACACACACACGCGCGTGTTCGTCAAATGAAATCTGCCCACTTTTGCAGGTCTATTACTACACACACGCAAATCCGCGCAGGTGAAGCGATTGCAGATCTGAGCCGTGAAGCGGTGGAACGTACACATTCTAGATCCCAATCGAGTGTTTTGGTGCACCGTGTGATCAGCAGGGATGGTGTGAGCCCGCCCGCGTGTGTCTGTGTGTTATTGTAGTGTGTCTGTGTGTTATTGTAGTGTGTCTGTGTGTGTTATTGTAGTGTGTCTGTGTGCTTCTGTATGTGTGTGTGTTATTGTAGAGTGTATGTGTGCGTGTCTCCCTGTCTGTGTTAATGTAGTGTGTCTGTGTGTTATTGTAGTGTGTCTGTGTGTTATTGTAGTGTGTCTGTGTTTTATTGTAGTGTGTGTGTGTGTTATTGTAGTGTGTCTGTGTGCTTCTGTATGTGTGTGTTATTGTAGAGTGTATGTGTGCGTGTCTCTCTGTCTGTGTTAATGTAGTGTGTCTGTGTATTATTGTAGTGTGTCTGTGTGTTATTGTAGTGTGTCTGTGTGTTATTGTAGTGTGTGTGCTTCTGTATGTGTGTGTGTTATTGTAGAGTGTATGTGTGCGTGTCTCTCTGTCTGTGTTAATGTAGTGTGTCTGTGTGTTATTGTAGTGTGTGTCTGTGTGTTATTGTAGTGTGTCTGTGTGTTATTGTAGTGTGTGTCTGTGTGTTATTGTAGTGTGTGTCTGTGTGTTATTGTAGTGTGTCTGTGTGTTATTGTAGTGTGTCTGTGTGTTATTGTAGTGTGTGTCTGTGTGTTATTGTAGTGTCTCTGTGTGTTATTGTAGTGTGTGTCTGTGTGTTATTGTAGTGTGTCTGTGCGCGCTTTGCTACGAACCCGGCTATCCGGGTTCGATTCGCGCTCACAATCAACGCCAGTGACGATTATCTGAACCTGTCCTGGGCCTCCACTAGGTCGACTCAGCCTAAAATGAGTACCTGGTGCCGTGTGTAAACATCGCCACTGGGGAGACAAAGGCGGCCGGGCGTGGTGTTGACCACCCACCCCCTCGTGCGCCGTGTTGGCCTTCATAGATTGCTACTCGCTAACAGCACTTGCCCCAACAGTCTGTTAAAGTTGTACTGGGGATTTTTGTCCTTGTTTTGTATTTGAACATTCCAGATCCCAAGCGAGGTGATGCAGCGATGGTGGACCCTCGTGTGTGTGTGTGTGTGTCTGCATGTCTGTGTGTGCGCGTGTGTCTGTGTGTGTGTGGGGAGCGGTAGTGTAGCGGTTAGCGCTACGCTGCGCTATGAACCGGTCCCGGGCCTCCCCTAGGTCGACTCAGCCTGAAATGAGCACCTGGTGCGGTGTGTAAACATCGCCACTAGGGAGACAAAGGCGGTCGGGCGTGGTGCTGGCCACGCACCCCCTCGTGTACCGTTACCGGCCTTCATAGGTGCTCGCTAACAGCACTTGCCCCTACAGTATGTTAAGGCTATATGGGGGATCTTTGTATTTTTGTGTGCGCGCGTGTGTGTGTCTGTGTACGCGCGTGTCTGTCTCTGCTTGTCTGTGTGCGCACGCGTGTGTGTGTGTCTGTGTACGCGCGTGCGCGTGCGTGCGCGTGTGTATTTGTGCGCGTGTGTGTGCACGGTTAGTGCGCTAGTTACGAATCCTGCGTTACCGATTTCGATTCCCGCTCACGGCCAACACCAGTGACGATATCTACACCGGTCCTGGGCTTCCCCCAGGTAGACTCAGCCAGATTATCCAGTGTATCTCTGTATGTATCTCTATGTATGCATCTCTATGTATCTCTGTATCTCTGTTTCTGTATGTGTATCTCCGTGTATGTATCTGTGTATACATCTCTGTATGTATATCTGTGTGTATCTACAGTGAGGGAAAAAAGTATTTGATCCCCTGCTGATTTTGTACGTTTTCCCACTGACAAAGAAATGATCAGTCTATAATTTTAATGGTAGGTTTATTTGAACAGTGAGAGACAGAACAACAAAAAAGTCCAGAAAAACGCATGTCAAAAATGTTATAAATTGATTTGCATTTTAATGAGGGAAATGAGTATTTGACCCCTCTGCAAAACATGACTTAGTACTTTGTGGCAAAACCCTTGTTGGCAATCACAGAGGTCAGACGTTTCTTGTAGTTGGCCACAAGGTTTGCACACATCTCAGGAGGGATTTTGTCCCACTCCTCTTTGCAGATCTTCTCCAAGTCATTAAGGTTTCGAGGCTGACGTTTGGCAACTCGAACCTTCAGCTCCCTCCACAGATTTTCTATGGGATTAAGGTCTGGAGACTGGCTAGGCCACTCCGGCACCTTAATGTGCTTCTTATGGAGCCACTCCTTTGTTGCCTTAGCCGTGTGTTTTGGGTCATTGTCATGCTGGAATACCCATCCACGACCCATTTTCAATGCCCTGGCTGAGGGAAGGAGGTTCTCACCCAAGATTTGACAGTACACAAGATTTGACAGTACACAATACACACAGGACACACACACAGTACACACAATACACACAGTACATACATGACACACACACAGTACACACAAGACACACACACACAGATCACACAGGACACACACACAGTACATAGAATACACACACAGTACACACAAGACACACACACAGTACACACAAGACACACACAGTACACACACGACACACACACAGTACATAGAATACACAAACAGTACACACAAGACACACACACAGTACACACAGGACACACACACAGTACACATACACAGTACACACAAGACACACACACAGTACACACAGGACACACACACAGTACACATACACAGTACACACAAGACACACACAATATACACAAGACATACACACAGTTCATACAAGACACACACAGTACACACAAGACACACACACAGTACACACAGGACACACACACACAATACACACACAGTACACACAGGACACACACACAGTACATACAAGACACACACAGTACATACAAGACACACACAGTACACACAGGACACACACATTACATACAGGACACACACAGTACATACAAGACACACAAGACACACAGGACACACATACAGTACACACAGGACACACACACAGTACATACAGGACACACACACAGTACACACAGTACACACAAGACACAGACACAGTACACACAAGACACACAGAGTACACACAAGACACACGCACAGTACACACCGGACACAATGTTCCACGTTGTTAAAAAAAATATGCAAATAAAACTTAACTTTGTTTAACTTCACCATGGGACCTCCTTTGCCGGTATAAAACATTTAGAGAATCGGTTTTTCCCCTTTTTTTCTGGCAACAAAACAGGTGTTAAGATGTTCAAGACACCAAACTGAAACCTTTTACAAGGAATCATGTCTGCATTCACCACAATACGTGCGGTTATAATGCAAACAAAAATCGTACTCTGATAATATATGCATTGTCCTTGAAACTGATTGGTCCACACCAGAGACAGCTTTCTTTTGAACCTCGTCTCAAAACGGTGTTATACCCCAGAGGACGCCACAAGGCGTACAGCCCAAAGACAATGCCACTATCAGAGTAATGAGGGTCTAACACCGTTTGAGAGGAGGCTCAAAAGAAAGCTGTCTCTGGTGTGGACCAATCCGTTTCAAAGACAATGCATCATATTATCAGTGTGTGTTTTTTGGTCGCATTCTGACCACAAGTACTGTGGTGAATGCAGACATGATTCCTTGTAAAAGGTTTCAGTTTGGTGTCTTGAACATCTTAACAACAAAAAAAAAAGGGGAAAACCTCTTCTCAAGGTGTTTATCTTACCAGCTGAAACCCACTGAGATATTAGCTTATTTTTCAAAAGCGACCTGGCCACAAATGATAGCTCAACGCAAGTGGCTTATCTTCATCAAGTGGAAATGTTTCGCAGCAAAATAATCCAAATACTTTCAACGCGCGTTCATTTTGAATCGCAGTTCCTGCAATCACTGTGACATTGTTTTTTATAGCTTTATTTTGGTGATATTCTAAAACGTACGGTTAAGCCATGTTTGTTTGTTGAAGTGGGGAGTCAGCCTGATAATTGTATCTAAATTGTCTTATGGTTGTTATTGTGCGACTTGCATCCCATTGGGATTTTTGCACACAGCGTTGATGTACGGTGCTTTTTTTTTCTGGAAGATTCTTTTTTACTGTTTTTTCCCTGGATGTTTCTGTTGCGAAACGTCACTTTAAGATGTTCTTCGTTCATGATTTGTTTGCTGTGGTTGCACCCAAGTCAAGAGCCTCATGGCTCACAGGGCTAGTACCTAATAAATGAAACCGAAATATGCGTGGAGGGGAGGGGAGAGAAAGAATCCACGCGACCACGGGGAGAGAGAGAGAGAGGGACGCAAACTCCACATCTACAGCAGCAGGCATCATCAGGGTCAGGTGATTCGACCTAGTGGAGACCCAGGACCGGTTCAAATATCGCTTACTGATGTTGGCCGTGCCACGTCTGAGAGTGGTGCTGGAACGGGGTTAGAGCTTCCGGCGTTATTGCAGCAGCAGCAGCAGCAGCAGCAAAAAAAAACCACCACCACGGAGGCCGTTTGAGATTGTAAAATAATGCATTGGAGTTTAAGGCTCCTCCACATGATTGTCCTCCACACCCACCCACCCACATCTCCTCCACACTGCTCACACCCCCTTTGGGGTTAAGTGTCAGGAATTGCATGGGCCCTGATTTAAAGGTTAGCTCAATTGATGCCGGGGATGTGAGGAATGAGCAGTGGCAACCATAGCAGCGGGGACGGAGAGAACGAGAAGAGCTAAGGGCGTCTGGAGGCTGTTGTAATGCATGAGCAAACACAAGCGCCATTTAACTCATTAGGTGCTATTTGCTCTGAATGTGTGGCCTTGCTACGTGTGTGTGTGTGGGTGTGTGTGGGAGCGGTGGTGTAGCGGTTAGCGCGCTGCGCTATGAACTTGGCGACCTGGGTTCGTTTCGCGCTCACGGCCAAGAGCAGTGACGATTGCCTGAACCGGTCCCGGACCTCCCCTAGGTTGACTCAGCCTCAAATGAGTACCTGGTGCGGTGTGTAAACATCGCCACTGGGGAGACAGAGGCGGTCGGGCGTGGTGCTGGCCACCCACCCCCTCGTGTACCGATCCGGCCTTCATAGGTGCTCGCTAACAGCACTTGCCCCTACAGTCTGTTACAGGCTATACGGGGGATCTTTGTGGGAGCGGTGGTGTAGCGGTTAGCGCTACGCTGCGCTACGAACCTGGCGGCCCGGGTTCGATTCCCACTCACGGCCAACACCCAGTGACGATTATCTGAACCGGTACTGGACCTCCCCTGGGTCGACTCAGCCTCAAATGAGTACCTGGTGCAATGTGTAAACATCGCCACGAGGGAGACAAAGGCGGCCGGGCGTGGTGTTGGCCATCCACCCCCTCGCGTGCCGTGCCGGCCTTTATAGGTGCTCGCTAACAGCACTTGCCCCTACAGTCTGTTAAGGCTTTTAAGGGGGGGTCTTTGTCTTTGTGTGTGCTACCAATCCGAGTTGGTATTCCCACCTACGAGCAATAACAGTGATGAATTACTGAAGCGATCCTGGGCCTCCTCTAGGTCGACTCAGCCTTAAAACTGCACTTGCCCCAACAGTCGGGTTAAGGCTATACCGGGGGGAGGGGGGGGTGAGTAACATTTGCTTGTATCTTTGCACGCGTGGGAAATACATTCGAGTGTTCTTTGGCGTCTGTTAAATCAAACACGCTCCTATTAGGATCAGCACTCGGAGATTTGCTTGTTATTATATTTTTTAAACGACACCAGAGAAGTGCCAGAGTGTGACTCAACGCCCCATCACGGATCGATTTGGCCAAATGCAAATGCTGATCTCGTGATTTCCCCCGGGGGCTGTAATGGTTTGCTCCAGGTGTGAACGTTGAATGCGGACCGTGCTATTGTTAATTGACGAGGGGGCGCGATCGGGCAGTGGGGGGGGGGGCTGCGGGAGCGGTGGTAGAGGAGCGATGCTGCTACGAACCCGGCCACCCCAGTTCGATTCCTGCTCAAGGCCAACAGCGGTGACGATTATCTGAACCGGTTCTGGGCCTCCCCTTGGTCGATTCGGCCTCAATTGAGTACCTGGTGCGGTGCGGAATAACATCGCCACTCGGGGAGACAAAGGCGGTCGGGCGTGGTGCTGGCCACCCACCCCATAGTTGTTCCGGCAGACATGCCATGTCGCTACCTGCCTTCAATTTGGGCTACAGGCCACTGCTGCGATTGATGAGAATGCAAAACCAACAGGATAGTGAGACTGTGCATACAGCACACGATGACCAACCCTTGTGAACGAGGTCACGGGAGTCTTTAAAATCCATGATCAACTTTGACGTCTTCGCCAGTGCAGTGATGTAAGCGCAAAGATAGAGATATCCCCCGTGTATATATAGATAGCCTGGAACAGACTGTTGGGGCAAGTGCTGTTCACGAGCACCTATGAAGGCCGGCAACTGCACACGAGAAGTGGGGGTGGGAGTGCCAGCACCACGCCCGGCCGCCTTTGTCTCCCTCGTGGCGTCGTTTACACATCGCACCGGGTGCTCATTTGAGGCCGAGTCCACCTAGGGGAATGTCAGGTCCTGTTCAGATAATTGTGAACCGCTGCTGGCCATGAGCGTGGAAAATGGAAATGGGTTATCAGGGTTTCAGTAGCGGTGGAGCGTTAACCGTGGACCACTCACGGGGACCAGCAGTCAGTGACGATTCGGATCTGAACCGGTCCTGGGCTCTCCTAGGTGGACTCAGCCTTAAATGAGTGCCCGCTGCACCACGGCTCCCCCACGTCGACACACACACGACAGACACACACACTACAGATACACACACACACTATAAACACACACACACACTACAGATACACACACTATAGACACACACCACAGATTCACACACAATACAGATACACACACTACAGATACACACACTACAGACACACACACACTACAGACACACACACACTATAGACACACACACACTACAGATACACACACTACAGATACACACTACAGATACACACACTACAGATACACACACACACACGACAGACAGACACACACACTACAGACACACACACTACAGACACACACACTACAGACACACACACACACTACAGACACACACACACACTACAGTTACACACACACACTACAGATACACACTACAGATACACACACTACAGACACACACACACTACAGATACACACACTACAGATACACACACTACAGACACATACACTACAGATACACACACTATAGACACACACACTACAGATACACACACACTACAGATACACACACACACTACAGATACACACACTATAGACACACACCACAGATACACACACACTACAGACACACACACTACAGACACACACACACTACAGACACACACACTACAGATACACACACACTACAGACACACACACACTACAGATACACACACACACTACAGATACACACACTATAGACACACACCACAGATTCACACACAATACAGATACACACACTACAGATACACACACTACAGACACACACACACTACAGACACACACACACTATAGACACACACACACTACAGATACACACACTATAGACACACACACACTACAGATACACACTACAGATACACACACTACAGACACACACACACACTACAGATACACACACTACAGACACACACACACTACAGATACGCACACACACTACAGATACACAAACACTACCGATACACACACTACAGACACACACTACACACACACACACTACAGATGCACACACTACAGATACACACACTACAGACACACACACACACTACAGATACACACACTACAGATACACACACTACAGACACACACACTACAGACACACACACTACAGACACACACACTACAGACACACACACACTACAGATACACACACACACTACAGATACACACACTACAGATACACACACTACAGATACACACACACTACAGACACACACACACTACAGACACACACACACTACAGATACACACACTACAGACACACACACACTACAGACACACACACACTATAGACACACACACACTACAGATACACACACTATAGACACACACACACTACAGATACACACTACAGATACACACACTACAGACACACACACACACTACAGATACACACACTACAGATACACACACTACAGACACACACACTACAGACACACACACACTACAGACACACACACACTACAGACACACACTACAGATACACACACACACTACAGATACACACACTAGAGACATACACACACACTACAGACACACACACACACTACAGACACACACACTACAGACACACACTATAGATACACACACACTACAGACACACACACACACTACAGACACACACACACTACAGATACACACACACTACAGATATACACACACACACACTACAGACACACACTACAGACACACACTACAGATACACACACACTACAGATACACACACTACAGATACACACACTACAGACATACACACACCACACTACAGACATACACACACACACTACAGACACACACACTACAGATACACACACACACTACAGACACACCACACTACAGACACACCACACTACAGATACACACACACACTACAGACACACACACACTACAGACACACACTACAGATACACACACACTACAGATATACACACTACAGATACACACACTACAGACACACTACAGACACACACTACACACTACAGACACACACACACTACAGATACACACTACAGACACACACACTACAGACACACACACTACAGACACACACACTACACACACACTACAGACACACACACTACAGACACACACACTACATACACACACACTACATACACACTACAGAAACACACACTACACACACACTACAGACACACACACTACAGACACATACACTACACACACACTAAAGACACACACACTACACACACACTACAGACACACACACTACAGACACACACACTACACACACACACTACAGACACATACACTACACACACACTAAAGACACACACACTACACACACACTACAGACACACACACTACAGACACACACTACACACACACTACAGATACACACACTACAGACACACACACTACACACACACTACACACACACTACACACACACTACAGACACACACTACAGACACACACACTACAGACACACACACTACACACACACTACACACACACACTACACACACACTACAGACACACACACACTACACACACACTAGACACACACTGCAGACACACTACACACTACAGACACACACACACTACACACACTACACACTACAGACACACACACACTACACACACACTACAGACACACACACACACACTACACACACACACTACAGACACACACACACACTACACACACACACACTGCAAACACACACACTACAGACACACACACACTACAGACACACACACACTACACACACACACACTACACACACTACACACTACAGACACACACACACTACAGACACACACACTACACACACACACACTGCAGACACACACACTACACACTACAGACACACACACTACACACACACACTACAGACACACACACACACACACTACAGACACACACACTACACACACACACTACACACACTACACACTACAGACACACACACACACTACACACACACTACAGACACACACACTAGACACACACACACTACAGACACACACTACACACTACAGACATTGCGGTGGAGGAGTTGAGAGTGCAGGAGGGGAGCTGAAGGGTCCGCGGGGTGGGTGGAGTGCAGGGGGGGATGGAGAGGCATTCCCCCCCCCCCCCCATTTCTCCCGAGCCCCCCCTCCCAGCGTTTCTTTATCGTCATCTCCCAGAGGAAGCCGTGATGCCTCACGTGGTTTGTGTGTGGGGGGTCCTCGTTACAACAGCGCGACCTGGCGGGAGCCCTTCCTGAGACCTGCGTCCCAATTAAGTGACAATTCACCCCCGTCTTAATTGGGCAGAATCTAAAGCGGGGGTCGACGGAGTGTCGCGGAAGTTTGTCCAGGTGTAGGTGTGTGTCGGTATGTAGGTGTGTGTAGGTATAGAGGTGTAGGTGTGTGCAGGTGTGTGTAGGTGTGTAGGTGTGTGTAGCTATAGAGTTGTAGGTGTGTGTAGCTATAGAGGTGTAGGTGTGTAGGTGTGTGTAGCTATAGATGTGTAGGTGTGTGTAGCTATAGAGGTGTAGGTGTATGTAGCTATAGAGGTGTAGGTGTGTGTAGCTATAGAGGTGTAGGTGTGTAGCTGTGTGTAGCTATAGAGGTGTAGGTGTATGTAGCTATAGAGGTGTAGGTGTATGTAGCTATAGAGGTGTAGGTGTGTGTAGCTATAGAGGTGTAGGTGTGTGTAGCTTTAGAGGTGTAGGTGTGTGTAGCTTTAGAGGTGTAGGTGTGTGTAGCTTTAGAGGTGTAGGTGTGTGTAGCTTTAGAGGTGTAGGTGTGTGTAGCTTTAGAGGTGTAGGTGTGTAGGTGTGTGTAGGTGTGTGTAGCTATAGAGGTGTAGGTGTGTAGGTGTATGTAGCTATAGAGGTGTAGGTGTGTGTAGGTGTGTAGGTGTGTGTAGCTATAGAGGTGTAGGTGTGTAGGTGTGTGTAGCTATAGAGGTGTAGGTGTGTAGGTTTGTGTAGCTATAGAGGTGAAGGTGTGTGTAGGTTTGTGTAGCTATAGAGGTGAAGGTGTGTGTAGGTGTGTGTAGGTGTGTGTAGCTATAGAGGAGTAGGTGTGTGTAGGTAGTGTAGCGGTTAGCGCGCTGCGCTATGAACCTGGCGACCCGGGTTCGATTCCCGCTCACGGCCAACACCAGTGACGATTATCTGAACCGGTCCTGGACCTCCCCTAGGTCGACTCAGCCCCAAATGAGTACCTGGTGCGGTGCAAAAACATCGCCACTGGGGAGACAAAGGCGGTCGGGCGTGATACTGGCCACCCACCTCCTCGTGTACCGTTCCGGCCTTCACAGGTGCTCGCTAAGAGCACTTGCCCCCACATTCTGGTTAGGCTATACTGGAGATCGTTGTCTTTTGTGTGTTGGTTTGTGTGTGTGGGGGGAGCGGTAGTGTAGCGGTTAGGACACTGCGCCACGAAACACGGCGAGCCGAGTTCGATTCCCACTCACGGACAAGACCGGTGACAATGATCTGAACCGGTCCTGGGCCTCCCCTAGGTCGACCCAGCCTCAAAATGAGTACCATGTGCCGTGTGTAAAAAAACCCCATCGCCACTGGGGAGACAAAGGCGGCCGGGCGTGGTGCTGGCCACCCACCGTTGCTACTCGTTAAGAGCACTTGCCCAAACTGCCTGTCCAGGCTGTACGGGGGATCTTTGTCTTTGTGTGTGCGTACGGGAATCCGTGGCGCAGCTGCTGCGTCTACGACCACGGCGTCTACCCGAGTCCCATTGCCACTCACGGCCCACCGTCAATCAGTGACGAATCGTATCTGAAGCGTCCCGGGCTCCCCCTAGGTAGACTCAGCCTTAAATGAGCACCAGCTGCCGTGCCGACCTTCATAGTTGCTCGCTCACACAGACACACACACACACTCAATCGCACAAACACCCACACACATACCGAGACACACGCGCATTCATCTACCACTCGCACAAAGACAAATATCACCCGTATAGCCTTGACGGCTTGTAGAGGGGCAAGTGCTGTTAGCGAGTAGCACCTACGAGGGGAAGGCACACACACACACACGGAGACTCACACATGCACACACAGACACCCCCACACACACCAAACAAAGACAAAGACCCCCCAGTATAGCCTTAAACTGTTGGGGCAAGCGCTGTTAGTGAGCACCTATTAAAGCCGGAACGCCAAACAAGGGGGTGGTTGGCTAGCACTATGCCCGGCCACCTTTATCTCCCCAGTGGCAATGTTTTTACACATTACACTCGGTACTAATTTGTGGCTGAGTCTACCTCGGGGAGGTCCATGATCTTTTTAGATAATCATCACTGGTGTTGGGCCGTGAGCGGGAATCGAACATGGGTCGCCGGGTTGGTAGCGCAGCGCTCTAAACCGCTATGCTACCACTCCAAAGACAAAGATCCCCCGTATAACCTTAACAGATTGTAGGGTCAAGTGCTGTTAGCGAGCACTTGTGAAGGCTGGCACGGCACACGAAGGGGTGGGTGGTCAGCACCACGCCCGACCGCCTTGGTCTCCCCAGTGGCGATGTTTACACACCGCACCAGGTACTCATTTGAGGCTGAGTCGACCTAGGGGAGGCCCAGGACTGGTTCAGATAACCGTCACCGGTGTTGACCGTGAGCGGGAATCCGAACGCGGGTCGCCAGGTTAGATTCCGCTACACCACCGCTCCCCCCCCACACACACAGACCGAGACACACACGCACACAAGCGCACACACACCGAGACTCACACACACTCACACACACACACACTCACGCACGCACATTCACACACACCGAGACTCACACACACGCGCACACACCGACATTCACGCACCTACACACACCGAGGCTCACACGCGCACACACACCCAGACACACCAATACTCACACACTCGCGCACGCACACTCACGCACACACACCGAGATACACACTCACACACTCACGCGCGCACACACCTGCACACACCGAGACGCACACACGCGCACACACACACACCTGCACACACCGAGATGCACACACGCGCACTCACACACGCACACTCAAACACACACCGATACTCACACACGCGCACTCACACACGCACACTCAAACACACACCGATACTCACACACGCGCACTCACACACTCAAACACACACCGATACTCACACACGCGCGCACACACCTGCACACACCGAGACGCACACACGCGCACACACACACACTCACACACACACCGATACTCACACACGCGCACACACACACACCTGCACATACCGATACTCACACACGCGCACACACACACACTCACACACACACCGATACTCACACACGCGCGCACACACCTGCACACACCGAGACGCACACATGCGCACACACACACCTGCACATACCGATACTCACACACGCGCACACACACACTCACACACGCACCGATACTCACACACGCGCGCACACACCTGCACACACCGAGACGCACACACGCGCACACACACACACCTGCACACACCGAGATGCACACACGCGCACTCACACACGCACACTCAAACACACACCGATACTCACACACGCGCACACACACACTCACACACACACCGATACTCACACACGCGCGCACACACCTGCACACACCGAGACGCACACACGCGCACACACACATACCTGCACATACCGATACTCACACACGCGCACACACACACACTCACACACACACCGATACTCACACACGCGCGCACACACCTGCACACACCGAGACGCACACACGCGCACACACACACACACACCTGCACACACCGATACTCACACACGCGCACACACTCACACACACACACACACCGATGCTCACACACGCGCACTCACACACACTCACACACTCACACACACACCGATACGCACACACGCGCACTCACACACGCACGGCCCGTCGCATTTCCACCGCGTAATTCACTCCCGCGAGCGACGCTCGGCGCTTGCAGCCTTTTCAGGACTCGGGCGTCTCCTGCTGAGATATGTCGACCCAAAATTGGGCAAATTGAACATTTTGTTGGTGATTGATTGACAGGCGAGCAATTACTGCCGAGACGAGAGATGCTCGGTGTTGAAACGCTCGCCGGACAAAAAAAACAAACCAGGAACCTCCCCCCCCACCACCACCACCACTACCGGATGAAATACTCAAATCAGAAGAAGAATGAAAAAGGAATGTAGCATTAAAAAATGATAGATTATATGCCCCGGCGTCTATTATCCGTGCGTCAATCTGCATAGAGAGAGAGAGAGGGAGAGAAGTGTGTGCGTGTCTGTCACGGGTACCGTGTTTGAAATACCTTATTTATACGTTGCAAATAAATTCAACAAGGCTTTCTTAAGAAAAAAATAAAATATATAGACGGTCCTTTCAGCATCCAATTTTTTGGGGGGGTATTCGTACTGGAGGAATCCGATGAGCTTTAAAGCTCTTTTTTCACATGTTCCAGTCGGGGCACGGTGTCAACACAAACACGATAGGAGTGCAAAGCGTAGGAAGGCTAAACCAATCACTTAAACATTGTCTTCTACATAAATAAAGACCTTCATCTGTATGTCTCAAAAACTTCTAGGGCACTTCCCAACATATGTCTGAAAATCCGAGATTTTTGCATTTTAAGGCCCTCAAATCTCGATGTTTAAGTGCCCCATTGTGCACGTGGTGTCATTCAGAAACCGTTCAAAATATAACATTGCGTTTGTTTCGTTTGATAGAGCTTTAGGCGGCGAATGCGATTAAAGCGAGAACCATCGGGGTTATCTGTTTAATTGTTTTGAGATTTCGGATTAAAGCCGTTTTGAACGAAACAAATCTGAGTTTAAAAACTTATGATGTTCAAATCTGAATTATTCGAAAACGCTAAAAGATAGGTGCTTCCACTCACAGAGTATTAAGTTAATAGATTTTTGTTCTTTCTAATGAAAAATATCGAGCGGTTTCCGATAGGTCAGTCTTTAAGTATCAGAAGTTGGATCAAGTCGTCAACAATTGTTATGTTCTTTTTTAGCGGAAAAAATACCAATTGTTTGGAGTAGTTATTAGTGTCTGGTCGTCGAAAAAAATTGTAACAAAAATCATATCAGGTTAATGATTATATTTATTGAAAACTTTTGCCTGGCAAGTGCCGAGGTGTCCAATGCACATATTGTTATTCGGATAGTTGTTATGGTGTTATTTGGTTGTAATTTGGACTCGTTCCATTATTTCGTGATTGATTTCATTTTTCAAACTTTGGTTGATTATTTGTTGGACATTCTATTGCAATGTTGTGGAGCTGACAACTCAAGCATTTTGCTGCACCCGCTATAACATCGCCTTCACTGCGTATGCGACCAATAAACTTTGATTGATTGATTGACAGGCTTTATAACACTAGTTTACAAATGAAACTAAACTATGTTGTATTATCTTAACAGGTAAAGCCCATTATCTGTTTATTGTGCTATGAAGAATGGGTCATTGCCCGAAAAGTGACCGTTTATATATTTATTTGTTTTAATTCTTCCGAGGGTACACCACATTGTTGTTGTGTTGTTATTCACGCGGAGTGTGTCGTCGTTGTTGTTGTTGAACTGCGGTGGCGTTGCCAGTTGGTGATGATTCGTTTCATCCACACGAGAGAGGTCGTATATGGATGGAGAGGTGACGAGGTCAAAAGGTCACGCCGGGAGGATTCGTGTCGGAGCGGAGCGATGCTCAGCTGTGTCGGTGGCCGTGCCGGCATTCATAGGTAGTTCTCGTGAACAGCACTTGCCCCAACAGTCAGTTAAGTCTATACGGGGGATCTTTGTCTTTATTGCTGGTAGTGATGGTGATGACGCTTCCGCCGCTGATGATGATTATTTTTATGATAATCATCAAAATGTTGGACATTATCATGATGATTAAGATGATGACGATTATCGTCATACATCATCACATTCGTGATCATTGCTATCATGACATGGGAGAGTCAACTGTCAAATCAGGATCTTCCTCATTGCCGGGCAATCTAACCACGGACACCAACCCACTCACCGAGCCTCTAACCCTAACCGCAGCGCCACCGACACACCTACTAAGCCACCCACCCAGCCACCCACCCAGCCACTCACTGACCCTTCCAGCCACCCACCCACCCACCTACCAAGCCACCCACCTATCAAGCCACCCACCTACCAAGCCACCCACCCACCGACCCAGCCACCCACCTACCGACCCATCCAGCCACCCACCCAGCCACCCACTGACCCTTCACCCACCGCTCACCCACCCCTCACCCAAATTCTCCGATTGGGGCCATAAACCATCATCACGCGAACTCCGATCATCCTCGCAGCGACAGCGTTTGGCTCAGCCATCGGACGAAGACGATCACCGCATGGCGCGCTTTTAAGATACCGTTTCTGTGGCCGTCTGGAACACTCCTTGCTTCCGAAATTCGGAAGCCATTGGGAGCTCTGCACTTTTAAATCACCTAGAATTGACAAACTAATTTCTTTGGAACCGCTTTTGTGTGTGTTTAGCTTGTTGTCCTTCCTTCCGGACCTCCGATCCGCACGGTTGGCTTACGTACGGTGCGAAAGAAGTTCAACATACACGTGCCCAGCGAGACATCTCCTCCTTGCCCCAGATTTTTTAAGGTTTTGTTTCACTCTCTCTCTCTCTTCCTCCCTCTCTCTCTCTCTCTTCCTCCCTCTCTCCATCTTCCCGCCCCCGAGTGAATTAGACTCTGCGCCCTTAATCTGCGCCTTTCCACGCCGTCACCCTCATTTAAAAACACGCCACAAAGGGGGGGGGGGACGTGGAGGGGGGGAGACGTGGGGATGGAGGGGGGAGGGGAAGAGTGGCTTAGCGAGCGCAGCACCGCACCGGGGCCTCCAAAGCAGGGCGGGGAATCAACGTCTCGAGGCCTAATGGACGGAAACGATCAGCGTCAAAGCCAAGCGGCGATTTTCTCGCTCAAGTGAATGCGCGCCCCTCGGATACGGCAATTCCACATTTCTGTGGCGGGGCAATGTCGCTTCAGTGAACGCGTTTTCCATAGATACAGCTCCCATTGAGCCGGTGGTGATAGCAATTCCACATTCCTGTGGCGGGGCAAAGTCGATTCAGTGAATGATGTCCCTTGGACATAACCTTCCCAAGTGAGCTGGTGATGGTGGCAATTGCACATTCCTGTGGCGCGGCAAAGTGGCTTCAGTGAATGATGTCCCTTGGACATAACCTTCCCAAGTGAGCTGGTGATGGTGGCAATTCCACATTCCTGTGGCGCGGCAAAGTCGCTTCAGTGAATGCGTGTCCCTTGCATACAATCTCCCCAAGTGAGCTGGTGGTGAGGGCAATTCCACATTCCTATGGCAGGGGCAAGTAAGAGTTTTCTCGCCCAAGTCAATGAGTGTAGTGGCGGCGTGCGCTCTTGATGCCACAGCCCCCCCCCCCCCATCGAGATGGTGGTGCTGTAAATTCCACATTCCTATGGCGAGGCGGTGGGCAAATGTATACTTGGAGGACAAAATCTGTGCATTGAGAGTGAGTGGTGCTAGGCGCGCAGAGGCTTCCAAATGACTCGTTGTGCTGCCTATTCCTACGTTTCAGTGAATCGTAGGGATTGGTGGAGGGGAGGGGATATCTGCAAATGGTTGGCCATGTACAGCAGCACCACGCGCATCCCACTGAACTCTCCCACGCAACAACGCCAATCAAACTCGACCCGGCCCCCCCCCCTCACTCCCCCCCCCCCCCCCCTGCGAGATGGATTATGCCAAGCTGAGCCAAGAAGCCCTTTAATCGCTTAGCCGGACGAAACCAAATTGAGAGAACGCAGGGGTTGTAAGTGATGCCGGCCTTCCCGTCCTCCGACACGGCCATTACGGACCACCCCCCCCCCCGATGCCCCCCCCCCCTCAACCATACGCCCCTCCCCTCCCTCCCCATTTCCTCCTGCCCCCCCTCCCACCTGGACCGCCCACCATCGCCCTGGCCAGCCATACACTTGTGCTCATGTCTGCTAATGTCTGCTAATGTCTGCTCATGTCTGCTAATGTCTGTCTGCTATTTGCTGTGAGCCTCATAAGGGCCCTCGCAAGAAGAAGCCAAGGAGGGGAGCGTTTTATATGTGCGGCACTCTCTCTCTCCCTCTCTCACTCCCTCACGCTCTCCCTCTCTCTCTCTCACACCCTCTCTCTCTCTCTCCCTCCCTCACTCTCTCCCTCCCTCACTCTCTCCCTCCCTCGCTCTCTCACACCCTCACTCTCTCCCTCCCTCACTCTCTCACACCCTCTCTCTCTCACACCCTCTCTCTCTCGATCTCTCCCTCCCTCACTCTCTCCCTCCCTCACTCTCTCCCTCCCTCACTCTCTCCCTCCCTCACTCTCTCACACCCTCTCTCTCTCGATCTCTCCCTCCCTCACTCTCTCCCTCCCTCTCCCTCACTCTCTCACACCCTCTCTCTCGATCTCTCCCTCCCTCACTCTCTCACACCCTCACTCTCTCTCCCTCCCTCCCTCACTCTCCCTCCCTCACTCTCTCCCTCCCTCTCTCCCTCCCTGACTCTCTCACACCCTCTCTCTCTCTCTCCCTCCCTCACTCTCTCACACCCTCTCTCTCGATCTCTCCCTCCCTCATTCTCTCCCTCCCTCATTCTCTCCCTCCCTCATTCTCTCCCTCCCTCATTCTCTCCCTCCCTCACTCTCTCTCTCTCCCTCCCTCTCTCTCCCTCCCTCACTCTCTCACACCCTCTCTCTCTCTCTCGATCTCTCTCTCCCTCACTCTCCCTCCCTCACGCTCTCCCTCCCTCTCTCTCGCTCTCTCCCTCCCTCACTCTCTCACTTTCTCTCTCTCCCTCCCTCAGTCTCCCTCCCTCACTCTCTCACACCCTCTCTCTCACTCTCTCCCTCCCTCACTCTCCCTCCCTCTCTCTCGATCTCTCCCTCCCTCACTCTCTCCCTCCCTCACTCTCTCGATCCCTCTCTATCTCTCGATCCTTCTCTTTTTTTACGATCAGAGGAAACAAGATGCTCGGTTTAGTCGGCACTTTGCTTCGTTCATCATTTCGGGTTTTTCCCCATTGCTTTCCTTTATGTGCTCCCCCCTTTTAAATGAAAGATTTTACGTGTTTTTTTTTATTTTGAAACAAAATCAATCTCTCGAAACTTCTCTCTCTGGGTCTCTCTCTGGGTCTCTTTCAATCTTTCTGGATCTCTCAATCTCTATCGATCTCTCTCTCTCTCTGGATCTCTCTCTCAATCTCTCTCGATCTCTCTCTGGATCTCTCTCTCTCAATATCTTTGGATCTCTCTCTCTCTGGATCTCTCTGGATCTCTCTCTCAATCTCTCTGGATTTCTGTCTCTCGATCTCTCTCTCTCTGGATCTCTCTCAATCTCTTTGGATCTCTCTCTCTCTCTCTCAATCTCTTTGGATCTCTCTCTCTCTCTCAATCTCTCTGGATTTATCTCTCTCGATCTCTCTCTCTCTCTGGATCTCTCGATCTCTCTCTCAATCTCTTTGGATCTCTCTCTCTCTCTCTGCTCTCTCCGTGGAGGTATCGCGATTTTTTCGTCGAAGCATAGAGCAGAAAAGAAAGTGGGTGGCCACGGCTTTTAGAGTTAGCTTCCTAATCACCACGATGGTGATTATGATGATAATACAAACTAGAGAGTTTGAAGAGAAGTGCTTATTGTTGTCTGGGACAAAATCGGATTGGCAGGTAGGCAGGCAGCCACCGCCAGTGAGGAATTACGAGCCCCTGGCACCCGGCACACACGAGGTGATGATTCCAAAAAGCAAGTTCAAGAGTGATTCACGTTGTTCGTCTGTACCCCCTGGGGGGCCGGGGAGCGGGGTTGGCAGGAGGAGGGGGTGGGGGGGAGGGTAGGGGTCGGAGCTCCAGAGACGAGGGTGAGGTCTCATTTGCAAGAGTGACCCGTGCCACACAAGTGGCAGAAGCAATGTCGTCAGGAAAAAAAAAACACGAAAGTAAGAAAAAAAGAACGACGTTGAAGCGGCGAACAGAAATGGGGGCAAAGTGAAACGGCCGTTGAGAGAAGAGAGCGGGGAATAGCGCACGGCGCACGAGTCCAAAAACAAAATGAAATTGATTTCCAGTAACAAGAGTCAGCTTCGGACAAATCACTTCTTTTTTATGAAGCCCATTCGTTTAATAAAAAAAAAATCTGGATTGAAAATGATTTCTTTTTCCAGCTGCTTTTTGTGTTTGGCTTGTTGTCCTTCCCCTCCCCCCCTTCCCCCCATGGCACCTCCGATTAGCCACGGTTGGCTACGTAGGGTGCGAAAGAAGTTCAACACGGACATGTGACTCGTAAGACGGTGGTCACCGCATCGCGCTGCGCTTTCAGATGCGCCTCTGCGGCCGTCTGGAACGCTCTTCCTTCCGATAGTAGGAAGCCACTGGAGCTATGCACTTTTAAATCATCATCTAGATTGACAAACTCATTTATGTTAGAACTGCTTTTTGTGTTTAGGTTTTGTTGCCCATTCCCCCGCACCTCCGATTAGCCACGGTCGGCTACGTAGGGGGTTGAACGATGTTCGACGTGCATGCGAACTTAGGGAGCGCTCATGCAGCAATGCCACAGGCGTGTAATGATGATTCATTGAATCGATTGTCTAGGACGAGAGGCGCCGTAGAGGCGAGCGAAATTCTATCTGCCTTGCAAACTGTAAAAAAATAAAACCTTAAGATACGGTACATTAACACCGTGCCCTGTAGACGGACACTCACGTAATGTGGGGGACATTATATTCATATCGAATCTAGTTTTATATTTATATCGTAACATTTTATTTCAACGTCGGCACTCAGCTGGGCCTGCCACTCCACTTGCGTAACGAGGGCATTGTGACGACACTTAATGTCAGCCAATCATGAGGCCGGTCGCCCTCGAGGGATGTGACGACACTTAATGTCAGCCAATCATGAGGCCGGTCGCCCTCGAGGGATGTGACGACACTTAATGTCAGCCAATCATGAAGCCGGTCGCCCTCGAGGGATGTGACGACACTTAATGTCAGCCAATCATGAAGCCGGTCGCCCTCGAGGGAGGCAGCCGACTGATGGTCGTGACACGTGGTGTGGAGGAGGAGGATGAGGTAAGCAACTTGCAAGTTGTGAATCGGAGGAGGAGGTTGTGATGATGGGTGGGACGCGTGCTGAAGGAGGAGGGGAGGAAGGAGGAGGCCAGGTCACCGAGATGGGCATTTCAGTGTCACCCAGAGGTCAGCGACCAAGGGGACAGCCCTAATACGACGACGATGATGACTGTCCGAGTGGATGTGCGTCTGCTGAACTTCTTTCCCACCATACGTCGCCAACCGTGCTAAATAGAGGTTGCACGGGGGGGGGGGGGGGGGGGGAACAAACTAGACACGACGAGGGCGTGTCGACCGTGCAACAAGGGAGACGTCTAAAGTCACCACGTGGTGCTGACCAGCGTGGTGAAGTATGGTCAAACAACCTCGATGGCCAGGTCTTCATCCAGCAGTTGATTGACAAGGGGCGACGGGGGGTTTTTTTGTGTATCTGTAGCGGTACACGCATACAAAGACAAAGATCCCCCGTGTAGCCTTACAGGCTGTTGGGGCAAGTGCTGCGAGCGAGCGCCTCTTAAGACGATACAACGAAGGGATTGGTGCAGGGACTCTCCCGCCCGGAGCCACATTTTGTATGGCCGGCGCTGATTTGTCGACACGCAACATGCATTTAAGGCTGAGCGGACCTAAGAGAGATAAGCCCCTGTGTCAGATACCAGTTGATGCGCTAATGATGTTATTCGATGTCTGGGAATCGAACCAACGTAATGGTGTGGGGCTTGAACAACTTTAAACAAAGACACACACACACACACGCGCGCACATATAAAGATCCCCGTATAGCCTGTAACACTGTTGGGGCAAGTGCTGTTAGCGAGCACCTATGAAGGCACACGAGGGCGTGGGTAGCCAGCAAACACGCCCGACCGCCTTTGTCTCCCCAGTGGCGATGTTTTTACACACCGCACCAGGTACTCATTTGAGGCTGAGTCGACCTAAACGAGGCCCAGTATCGGTTCAGATAATCGCCACTGATGTTGACCGTGAACGGGAAGCGAACTCGGGTAGCGCCGAGTTCGTAGCGCAGCGTAGCGCTAATCGCTACACCGCTGCTCCCCACACACGCGCACACGCACGCACGCACACACGCACACTCATTCACAATTATGAACACTCCCACCACACACACACACATTCCCGCACGCACAATGAAAACTCGCATTTACATAAATTTCCATGTAGGAGCTCACCAAACACACAGATGCACTTTCACAGTCGGCAAGGGGGCAAGTCAGCCACACAGGCAAGCACATCAACAATGAGGACACACAGACACACACACATACACAGACACAAAGACAAAGACCCTCCGATAGGCTTTAACCGGCTTTTGGGGGCAAGTGCTGCTAGCGATTAGCAGCACCTATGAAGGCCGGCAAGGGACACGATAGTAGCTTAAAAAAAACTTTTACCAGTTAAGACCCGCTGGGCTACTTAATTCTTTTTTCAGAAGAGACCTGGGCCACAGCCAAGTGGCTTATCACGTTGACATTTCTAGCAGCAGCCAAATACTCTAAATGCGTGACGTTGTTTCTAAATGTGGAGGGAAAAAGCGGAGGACCCGGACAAAAATCCACACGACCACGGGGAGAGAGACAGGCAAACTCCAAATATACAGCAGGCGTCAGGGTCGGGATCTAACCCACACGCAGGCTCACACTCACACAGGTACACACACACGTACATCACACAGGTACACACACACACGTACATACACGTACATCACACAGATACACACTCACACCTACACACTCACACACCTACACACACACACCTGCACACTCACACACCTGCACACTCACACCTACACACTCATACACCTACACTCACACCTGTACACTCACACCTACACACTCATACACCTACACTCACACAGGTACAAACGCACACACCTACACACTCACACAGGTACACACTCACACAGGTACACACACACACTACACACCTACACACTCACACACCTACACTCACACACCTACACTCACACAGGTATACACACACACGCACATCACATAGATACACAGATACAAACTCACACACCTACACACTCACACAGCTACACACACACGTCAGCACGAGCTTGCTAACACACGCACAAAGTGCACACACTTGCCAGTCATACGCTTCTGCAGCCAGTAATTCGCGTCTCTGACGGGCTTCGAGTCTTTGGCAAAGCAGACGTCTTCTCAAAAGCCCCAAAAGAACATTCTTATCTCCCGCCGGGCCGCTATTAATACGGAACAGGAGACGTAAAAATATAAACACGAACGATGGCGAGCGACCGGCAATGGTCGTGGAGGCGGGGCGGTGCACCACGGCCCAGCGGCAATCGTTGCTCCAGACACTCGTGGGAGAATCGCCGAGAGTCCCAGGGGCTCTCGCTCAAGAGGGCCCTGCCCACCAGGGCTGGCCACAATGGGGCTGGAGGGCGCGCTCGGCGGTGGGGGGGGGGGGCGGTGGCGAGGCAAATCCACCCCCCCTCCTCCTCCTCGCCCACCCCAACACTTTCAAACTAAAGCCGAAGTATGACTTCTGACACCGTGACCTCGAAGAGTGGGGGACCCCCCCCCCTCCCAATCGAATCGCTGCTCCCCCCTCCTCACCCCCAAAGCGCGGGGCCCAGGGCAGTCGCCCGGAATCGCCGTCTTCACCCCGAGGGACGGCTCTGGGTCCTGCCCCCACCCCACCACCACCCCCTCCCCTCTTAAACAACCACGATGTTCGTGCCGCACGGCGAGATTGGTCTGCACGAAGCCAAATAGACGAGGGACTGAGTTAACGTCGTTTAAACTTAGGCGGTGGGGAACTTTGTGACGCCCGTCGCTCGCACGACTGCGGTGGTGGTCGGCGTCCCGCAGCTCCGGAGCCACGTGACTCTTTGGCTGCCCCCCCCCCCCCCCCCCCCAGCTTTGCGGGCTGTCGTTTACAAACCCCCCCAAAAATCTTAAAGCATCATTAAACGTAAAGATAAAACGATGGCATTTCGGCAGGGAACGCGGGACACTGTGGGGGGATGTCTTGGTGACTAACAAGATGGCACAATAGTTTAACAGCGTTCACTAGTAACTAAGGGGGATATAAACTGCATGGACGCAGTTTACTCCATCACCTATTTCGTTTATTTAAGTCAGAATGTGTTGTTGTTGTTGACTTGCTGTATTATCCGCCGCTGGTGTGTCTGTGTGTGTGTGTGGACAAGTAGTGGGGAGCGGTAGTGTAGCGGTTAGCGCGCTGCGCTATGAACCTGGCGAACCGGGTTCGATTCCCGCTCACGGCCAACACCCAGTGACGATTATCTGAACCGGTCCCGGGCCTCCCCTAGGTCGACTCAGCCTCAAATGAGTACCTGGTGCGGTGTGTAAACATTGCCACTAGAGAGACAAAAGGCAATCGGGCGTGGTGCTGGCCACCCACCCCCTCGTGTACCGTTCCGGCCTTCATAGGTGCTCGCTAACAGCACTTGCCCCTACAGTCTGTTCAGGCTATATGGGGGATCTTTGTTGTGTGGACAAGTGGCTCTGTGTGTGTGTGGTGCGGCTCTCTAGAACTATTTTGGCCAAAGACAAAACAAAACGAAACAGATGTTTCTCGCTCGTGCAGGGCTGCCCCCTGTAGTGCAGGGTGGGGGGGGGTGATGCAGTGATGCACAGGGGGCAGAGGTCAGGGCGATTTCTCATTTGAGATTGTCGTCTGCCCGCGTCCCAAGTCAGTGTCTCGCTGTTTCGGCTGTTTCACGTTGCACGCGACAGCAAGCTGTGCTCGACATGTTAGCTAGGAGATGTTGACTACCTCGCCCGGTGTGCATGATTGTCGTGGGTTCAATCCCGAGCCTGTGCGCATTGGTATCTGATTATTGAACGCGCGTTGTAAATTTGAATTATTGTTGTGTATGGAGGTTGCGTGTCTCTCTCTCTCTCTCTTGGTAGTCGCCTGGTTTGTTTTTTTATCCGGGCCCTCTGGTCTTTTTTCCCTCCACATATAAGGATCAAAATCACGCGTTTAGAGTATTTGGGTGCAATAAATGTCCACGTGATGATAAGCCTACCGCTTTGATGCCATCGTTTGCGATGGCCAGGTCGCTTCTGAAAAAGAAGCTAATAGCTCAGTGGGCTTTACATGGTAAGATAAAATAGAGACGTAGTTTCGTTTTATTTGCATATATATTGAGTGCTTTGTTTACCCCTCCTGTATTTTGCGCTCCTATCGTTGTGTTTGTTGTGATTGTTGTTGTAACGTTCTGAACTGCCCCGACTGGAACATCCGTCAAAAAGAGCTTTACAGCTCATCGGATTCCTACTGCAGTAAAAAAAAATACATATTTAGCTCAGTGGCCATTACCTGGTGTGTGATAGCTTAATAGTTTAGTTTGAGTTACGTGTGGACAGCGGTGGGTGAGCGAGCTTGCGATGGTGCCCGTGGCACGTGGCTGAGTGGGCGAGCTCATGGTGGTTGTTGTTGTTGTTTCTCGGGTGCCCATCGATGTCTCCACATGCTGCGTAGAGCAAATCAAAAAACAAGTTCCGAACCTACGTGCCGTCCATCCCTCGTTCTGCCTCCGAATGAAATACCAGGCATGCCCCGCCTCTATTGGTCTATTGTGGGTCATACACAGCGGAGACAGCGTATGACACGATATATATAGAGATACTACATATATAGACAGAGTAGTATGAATCAAGCTATTCAAGTGGCGTTACTGCTGTGTGTACTTTGAGTGTCTCGCAAGTGGTGATATATGCATTTCATCAGAGCTACAGTATGTATATTTAGGGAAGTCTTTCTGATTTAAGTCTCTAATGATGACATTAAATCGGAATTCGGAATACATGGTGGAGGTGGTGGCTGTGATGGTGGTGTTGGTTGAGGTGGAAGTGGTGGAGGTGGTGATGGAGTAGGTGGTGACGGTGGCGGTCGTGGTGATAATGATGGTGGAGGTGCTGGTGGTGGAGGAGGTGATGATGGTGGGGGTGGTGATGGTGGAGGTTGTTGTGGTGACGGTGGCCGTGATGATGATGGTGGAGGTGGTAATGGTGGCGGTGATGATGTTGATGATGGAGGTGGTAATGGTGGCGGTGATGGCGGTGATGGTGGAGGTGGTGATGGTGGAGGCGGTGATGGTGGTGATGGTGGAGGTGGTGGTGGCTGTGATGCTGCTGCTGCTGACGGCAGCGTCAGTGAGATGCGTGCGAGCCGTCGAGGCTTGCTCGCCGGGTAACCGAGACGATCTGCAGACTCGGAGCTCACACTTCGTAATTGAGCGGCAAGGCTGCTGCCAAGGATGTGGCGGCACCCCTTCCCGTACGGGAGGGGAGGAGGCGTGGGTCCCCCTTCACGGGAGGGAGGAGGAGGAAGGGGGAGGAGGGGGAGGAAGGAGGAGGAAGGGGGGTACGTGACCGGCCACTGCGCATCCGCTCACCCACCCGCCGACGGCTCTAGGACGTGGCTTTCTTTGGCACGGTCCGTGCGAGGTTGCCAAGAAATGCCCGGCACGCACTCTAAGAATAAACGATTAAACCAAAACTATTTTAAATTTGACCAGGGAGAAGGTCCCCAACTGAGATGCGATGTAGTTTTTTTTTCAGACGTGACCTGGCCGTCGCTAACGATTGCTCAACGAAGTGAGCTTATCACCATCATCATCATTATCGCGTGGAAATGTATAGCAGCCGAATTCTCGGAAGGTTTGACGTTGATTCTCAACGTGAAGGGAAAAACCGGAGTACCCGGAGAAAAATCCACGGAGAGAGAGAGAGACATGCGAACTCCAAATATACAACAGGGGTCAGGGTTGGGATTGAACCCACGACCTCCTGTATACCTGGCGAGGTAGTTAACATCTCTCCACCGTCGTCCCCCCTCTCGCCCTCCTGGTGGCGAGAGGTTCATAGACGGAACCGTGAATTCCTCACTCGCGCTGCCACATTGAGCGGGCATCGCTCCCGGTGTGCGCTGGTGAAATAAGCGTGCGTGCGTGCGTGCGGGTTGTGTGTTCGCGTGTGGAGCGGTGGTGCAGCGGTTAGCTCGCTGCGCTACCGATGCCGGCGACCCCAGCCAGGTTCGATTCCCGCCTCACGGCCACCACCGAAATGCCGCTGGGGATCATGAGGACCGAACCTGGGCCTCCCCTAAGTCGACTCGGTCTCAAATAAAGTACCTGGTGCGGTGTGTAAACGTCGCAACGATGGAGACAAATGCGGCGGCGGGGCGTGGTGTTGGCCACCCACCCCCTATCGCCACGGTGGCTAGGAGATGTTAACTACGGACGGACACGAGAATAAGAAACAACGCTCGTTTAGATGATTTTGCTGCTGTAAATTTCCACGCCATAAGCCGCTTGGCTGAGCTATCATTTGTGGCCAGGTCGCTTCTGAAAAATAAGTAAAATAGCTCCGTGGGCTTTAGCTGGTAAGATCTTTCTTTTTTTCCAAAGGTTAGGTTTATTTGTAAATATAATTTTTTTTAAAGCAATTTGCTTATATTTCCTATACTATGCACTCCTATAGGCGTCTTTTATAATGTTTGTTGTTGTGGCGTTCTAACCGCGTGCCCCCCCCCCCCTTACTGGACATCTGTAATAAACAAAAAAAGAGCTTCACAGCTCATCAGATTCCTCCTCCGGTATAAATAAACAGCCGGAGGTTCTGAAAGTGAAAATCCCACCACCTCTCAAATGAGATGCCTCTGCGGCACGTGTCAATATCAGCCCTCGACGGGGGATGGGGTGTTTAAATAGCGTGGCGTGGTAACACAAGCATGCTCCCCCCCTTCCTCCTCCTCCTCCTCCATGTGTGAGCCCCCCCGCCCCCGGGTTTATATTTCGCTGGCGGAATGACTCCACTTAGCCCGGCACGCGAAAGAGAGGAATTCTAAATAGTCTGCATGGCTACTTAAATATAACCGCGCGGACAATTTTAACGATTTACACCCTAGCCACCGCCCCCACCCCCCCCTACCCCACCACCACCACCACCCCTACCCCACCACCACCACCCCTACCCCACCACCACCCCACCACCACCACCCCTACCCCACCACCACCCCTACCCCACCACCACCATCCCTACCCCACCACCACCCCTACCCCCACCACCACCCATACCCCACCATCACCATCCCCCCCCCATCCCCCTCCGAGATGTAATCCATGCTAAGGAGGCCCGGTACAAGCAATGAATGTTGACGGTCGTGGTGGTGGTGGTAGTTCGGTGAGGAGTGGTGGTGCAGCGGTTAGCGCCGCTGCCCTAGGAACCCGGTGACCCGAGTTCGATTCCCGCTCACCCCGAATTATCTGAACCAGTCCGAGGCCTCCCCGTAGGTAGACTCGGCCTCAAATGAGTACCTTGTGCGGTGTAAAAACATCGTCACTGGGGAGGCAAAGGCGGCCGGGCGTGGTGCTGGCCACCCACCCCTTTCGCGTGTCGTGTCGGCCTTCATTAGTGTTGCTACTGGCTAACAGCACTTGCCCCAGCAGCCTGTTAAGGCTATATGGGCGATATTTGTCTTTGCAAGAATGCTCTCCAACAATAAACAAACAGCGCCCGTGGTGCTGCCGAAGCCGCCATAAATCGGCCACGTTTTTTGTTCGTCACGTGACGACAACTTTATCAGTCGTGGGCACCACGGTGTCTAGGAGATGTTAACTACCTCGCCTGGTATACAGGAGGTCGTGGGTTCAATCCCGACCCTGACGCCTGCTGCTGTATATTTGGAGTTTGCGTGTCTCTCTCTCTCGTTATCATCACGGTGGCTAGGAGATGTTAACTGCCTCGCCAGGCATACGGGAGGTTGTGGGTTCAATCCCGACCTTGACGCCTGCTGTATATTTGGAGTTTGCGTGTCTCTCTCTCTCATCATCATCACGGTGGCTAGGAGATGTTAACTGCCTCGCCAGGCATACGGGAGGTTGTGGGTTCAATCCCGACCTTGACGCCTGCTGTATATTTGGAGTTTGCGTGTCTCTCTCTCATCATCATCACGGTGGCTAGGAGATGTTAACTGCCTCGCCAGGCATACGGGAGGTTGTGGGTTCAATCCCGACCTTGACGCCTGCTGTATATTTGGAGTTTGCGTGTCTCTCTCTCATCATCATCACGGTGGCTAGGAGATGTTAACTGCCTCGCCAGGCATACGGGAGGTTGTGGGTTCAATCCCGACCTTGACGCCTGCTGTATATTTGGAGTTTGCGTGTCTCTCTCTCTCATCATCATCACGGTGGCTAGGAGATGTTAACTACCTCGCCAGGTATACAGGAGGTCGTGGGTTCAATCCCGACCCTGATGCCTGCTGCTGTATATTTGGAGTTTGCGTGTCTCTCTCTCTCATCATCATCACGGTGGCTAGGAGATGTTAACTACCTCGCCTGGTATACAGGAGGTCGTGGGTTCAATCCCGACCCTGACGCCTGCTGTATATTTGGAGTTTGTGTGTCTCTCTCTCATCATCATCACGGTGGCTAGGAGATGTTAACTGCCTCGCCAGGCATACGGGAGGTTGTGGGTTCAATCCCGACCCTGACGCCTGCTGTATATTTGGAGTTTGCGTGTCTCTCTCTCTCTCATCATCATCACGGTGGCTAGGATATGTTAACTGCCTCGCCAGGCATACGGGAGGTTGTGGGTTCAATCCCGACCTTGACGCCTGCTGTATATTTGGAGTTTGCGTGTCTCTCTCTCTCATCATCATCACGGTGGCTAGGAGATGTTAACTACCTCGCCAGGTATACAGGAGGTCGTGGGTTCAATCCCGACCCTGACGCCTGCTGCTGTATATTTGGAGTTTGCGTGTCTCTCTCTCTCATCATCATCATCACGGTGGCTAGGATATGTTAACTGCCTCGCCAGGCCTACAGGAGGTCGTGGGTTCAATCCCGACCCTGACGCCTGCTGTATATTTGAAGTTTGCGTGTCTCTCTCTCTCTCTCATCATCATCACGGTGGCTAGGAGATGTTAACTACCTCGCAAGGTATACAGGAGGTCGTGGGTTCAATCCCGACCCTGACGCCTGCTGCTGTATATTTTGAGTTTGTGTGTCTCTCTCGGTCTCTCTCCTCGTGGTCGCGTGGATTTTTCTCCGGTTCCTCCGGGTTTTCCCCATCCACATTCAGAATCAACATCACGCGTTCAGAGTATTTGGCTGCTAGAAATCTGCATGTAATGACGATAGGCCACTTCGTTGAGCTCTCCTTTGTTTAAAGTGGCCTTCTTCCCTCTCTGGTTTGGGGCGGTTGCCCCCTGCTTCTGTTTTTTTTGTTTCCTGCTTTTGATGCATTGCGCATTGGGATCCTGGGATGGGATGCCTAATTATATATTTCAATTATGATGTATTCTTATCGTCGTTTGTGGTGGCCGGGTCGATTCTGAAAAGGAAGATGCGTCGCAGCTCAAGAGGGCCTTGCGTGGTTAAAACAAAAATTTAAAAAAAAACATATTCCGATTTTCAGTCTCGAGTTTAATTGGATGTCGTCGGTTCGTCCCGGGTCCGGTGTGTGTGCAGGGACCACGTGTACCACGTGGACCTGGACAACGCGCACGGCGAGGAGATCCCCAGCGAGAAGGTGAGGTGGGGGTGGAGGGGTGGCGGTGCCAGACGCTGCGGTGACGTTGGCTCTTCGAGGCACGGCGGCCACCCTGGTCAATACTACCGCAGGCGGCTTTAAAATAAAAAAATAAAAATTGAAGATTATTTTTTTGTATACAGCCCCGGTGGGCCTTACCTGGTGGAATAAAAACAGTTTATAGTTTTACATCAGTGGTTTCTTAACCCAGGGGTTGCTTGGAGATGGGCAGATTTTTTTTTACAAGGTAAATCTTTGAAACACAAATTAAGCACGGGGCACGCAAGTACAACTTTCCTTGTTTAATTAAACCTTGTGTTTTATTTTTTTTAAATACGCTTGAGAACCAAAGGTGAATAACCACACTGGTTTAATGAGTTTAGTTTACAGCTTGTGTTAAACTAATGGAGATCATGAGAGGCATGTTGACATCGATACTTACCTTTGATGCTGACGATTTGTTCGCCAGACGCTCACCTGGAAGTCGAAAGCAACGGACAAGGACATCTGCACCATGAAAGGCAAACAGAAGGTGACGCGAGACATTACCTGTGGTCTTCACGTCAGTCAAACCTACACCGCACCACACACAACACCAAAGACAAATATTTCCCCTACAGCCTTAACAGACTTCGGGGCAAGTGCTGTTAGCGAGCACCTATGAAGGCCGGCACAGCACACGAGGGGGTGGGTGGCCAGCACCAGGCCCGACCGCCTTTGTCCCCCCAGTGGCGATATTTACACACCACGCCAGGTACTATTTTTTTTAGGCTGAGTCGACCTAGGGGAGACCCAGGACAGGTTCAGATAGTCGTCACTGGCGTTGGCCGTGAGCGGGAATCGAACCCAGGTGGCCGGGTTCGTAGCGCAGCGTAGCGCTAACCGCTACACCACCGCTCCGCACACAACACCACACACCATATCACACGCACCGCTACACCACCAACAACAACAACAACCACTATTCACCATCAATTGGTGGTGACGTCGCCACGGCGCTTGTGCCAGGCTATGTGCACTACTACAACATGCCACCACACACCATAGACCACGAATAAATAGCCGGTGCGGTGTGTAAACATAAGCGTTGGGGAGACAAAGGCGGCCAGGCGTGGCGCCGGCCACCCACCCACCGGCTCGTGAGCCGTGTCAGCCTTCACAGGTGCTCCTCGCCAACAGCACTTGCCCCATCGGTCTGTTGAGGCTATACGGGACTCCTTTGTGTGCCAGTGTATGCTTGTGTGTGTGTGTGTGTGCTCGTGTGTGTGTGTGCTCGTGTGTGTGCTCGTGTGTGTGTGTGTGTGTGCTCGTGTGTGTGTGTGTGTGCTCTTGTGTGTGTGTGCTCGTGTGTGTGTGTGCTCGTGTGTGTGTGTGTGTGCTCGTGTGTGTGTGTGTGTGTGCTCGTGTGTGTGTGTGCTCGTGTGTGTGTGCTCGTGTGTGTGTGTGCGTGTGTGTGTGTGTGCTCGTGTGTGTGTGTGTGTGTGCTCGTGTGTGTGTGTGTGTGCTCGTGTGTGTGTGTGTGTGCTCGTGTGTGTGTGTGCTCGTGTGTGTGTGTGTGCTCGTGTGTGTGTGTGCTCGTGTGTGTGTGGGTGTGTGCTCGTGTGTGTGTGTGTGCTCGTGTGTGTGTGTGTGTGCTCGTGTGTGTGTGTGTGTGCTCGTGTGTGTGTGTGCTCGTGTGTGTGTGTGCTCGTGTGTGTGTGTGTGCTCGTGTGTGTGTGTGTGTGCTCGTGTGTGTGTGTGTGTGCTCTTGTGTGTGTGTGCTCGTGTGTGTGTGTGTGCTCGTGTGTGTGTGTGTGCTTGTGTGTGTGTGTGCTCGTGTGTGTGTGTGTCCTTGTGTGTGTGTATGCTCGTGTGTGTGTGTGTGCGCACGCACGCACACGTGAGGAGCATTGGCACACGCGCATTGTGCTACGATACCCTGCAACCTGAGTTCGATTGTGGTCCACGACCAACGTTGGTTCTGGGCTTCCCCTAGGTTGACTCAGTGTGAAATCCATGCCCCCCTGCCCCACCCCTACAGGAAGAGTGCCACAACTTCATCAAGGTGCTTCTCCCACGTGACGACGGCACCATCTTCGTGTGTGGCACCAACGCCTTCAACCCCATGTGCCGCATCTACCGGGTAAGTCTGTGGCTCTCTGTGTGAGTCTGTGGCCCTCTTTGTGTGAGTCTGTGGCTCTCTCTGTGTGAGTCTGTGGCTCTCTGTGTGAGTCTGTGGCTCTCTCTGTGTGAGTCTGTGGCTCTCTCTGTGTGAGTCTGTGGCTCTCTATGTGTGAGTCTGTGGCCCTCTCTGTGTGAGTCTGTGGCTCTCTATGTGAGTCTGTGGCTCTATCTGTGTGAGTCGGTGGCTCTCTGTGTGAGTCTGTGGCTCTCTCTGTGTGTCTGTGGCTCTCTCTGTGTGAGTCTGTGGCTCTCTCTGTGTGAGTCTGTGGCTCTCTGTGTGAGTCTGTGGCTCTCTGTGTGAGTCTGTGGCTCTCTCTGTGTGAGTCTGTGACTCTCTCTATTTGAGTCTGTGGCTCTCTCTGTGTGAGTATGTGGCTCTCTCTGTGTGAGTCTGTGGCTCTCTCTGTGTGAGTATGTGGCTCTCTCTGTGTGAGTCTGTGGCTCTCTCTGTGTGAGTCTGTGGCTCTCTCTGTGTGAGTCTGTGGCTCTCTCTATTTGAGTCTGTGGCTCTCTCTGTGTGAGTCTGTGGCTCTCTCTGTGTGAGTCTGTGGCTCTCTCTGTGTGAGTCTGTGGCTGTCTCTGTGTGTGTCTGTGGCTCTCTCTATTTGAGTCTGTGGCTCTCTCTGTGTGAGTCTGTGGCTCTCTCTGTGTGAGTCTGTGGCTCTCTCTGTGTGAGTCTGTGGCTGTCTCTGTGTGAGTCTGTGGCTCTCTCTATTTGAGTCTGTGGCTCTCTCTGTGTGAGTCTGTGGCTCTCTCTGTGTGAGTCTGTGGCTCTCTCTGTGTGAGTCTGTGGTCCTCTCTGTGTGAGTCTGTGGCCCTCTCTGTGTGAGTCTGTGGCTGTCTCTGTGTGAGTCTGTGGCTCTCTCTATTTAAGTCTGTGGCTCTCTATGTAAGTCTGTGGCTGATGTAAGTCCATGTAAGTATGCGGCTCATGTAAGTAGATCTAATTATGTGGCACATGTAGGTCTATGTAAGTCCTTGGCTAATGTAAGCGCACGCAAGTCTGCGGGCACGTACGCGCGTGCTTACGTAGGTACGCAGGTACGCGTGTGTGTGTGTGTGCGCGCCTGTGGCTCAATGTAAATCACGCCCAGGCTGTCGGGTCGCGCGTTGGCTCAGCGCCTCGTTCTGTGGAGGGGTCATCGGAGCCGCCCCGAGCTCGCAGCTCTTCGAGATGCGTCCTCCCCCCCCCCCTCCGGTCGTTAACCTGTCGACTCGCGGAAGTGCCAAATTTGACACCGCACAGGCGGTGATTGACAGGCGCAGAGTGCATTGACGCTCACCGACGAGGCTCGCATACACTCACACACACACTCAAACACACTCACACACACACTCACACACACTCGCAGACACTCACATACACTCACATACACTCACACACACTCACATACACTCACACACACACTCACACACACTCACAGACACTCACACACACTCACATACACTCACATACACTCACACACACTCACAGACACTCACACACACTCACACACACTCACAGACACTCACACACACTCACAGACACTCACACACACTCACATACACTCACATACACTCACACACACTCACAGACACTCACAGACACTCACAGACACTCACACATACTCACACACACTCACATACACTCACACACACACTCAAACACACTCACACACACTCACAGACACTCACACACACTCACATACACTCGCACACACTCACAGACACTCACACACTCACACACACTCACAGACACTCACACACACTCACATACACTCACAGACACTCACACACACTCACAGACCCTCACACACACTCACAGACACTCACACATACTCACACACACTCACACACACTCACAGACACTCACACACACTCACAGACACTCACACACACTCACATCCACTCACATACACTCACACACACTCACATACACTCACACATACTCACACACACTCACACACACTCACAGACACTCACACACACTCACATACACTCACACATACTCACACACACTCACACACACTCACAGACACTCACACATACTCACACACACTCACACATACTCACACACACTCACAGACGCTCACACATGCTCACATATGCTCACACACGCTCATATACGCTCACACACGCTCACACACACTCACAGACACTCACACACACTCACACACGCTCACACGCTCACATACGCTCACATACACTCACACGCTCACATACACTCACACACGCTCACAGACACTCACACACGCTCACACACACAACAACAACAACCGCCAGTCGCCACTAAGTGGCGGTGACGTCACCACGACGCTTGTGCCAGGCGATGTGCACCTTGAGGCCACGTGAAGTGTCGATCGCCCGCTGGCAGGAGGTCACGGGGCAGACCCAGGTGCCACGGGTCGACTGACTGAGATGACTGGCTGATGCACCACCTGTGCCCCCTACTGTGACAACCTGCTGTGCTTTAGTCATCCGGAGCTCCGCTCGTTGTTGTGAGCGTCGCTCCTCCGCCCTCCGTTGTTGTTGGAGGGCGACTGCCTCCAACTGCCCAGTAGCAGCGTCCTTCACGAGCCTCCTCCACAGAGGCCGATCTTGACACCGCTGGTACCAGTCATCGGCAAATCCACGCAGCTCCACGTCCTCCTGTACCACATCACTCCATCTCTTCTCTAGCCCGTGCCGCGCCCGTTTAGCCCCCTCGATCCGGCCGAACAAAAGCTGTTTCGGCATGCGGTGGCTGGGCATGCGGGCTACATGACCCAGCCAACGCAGCCTTGCCTGCCGGAGGAGCTCACCGATGGGACCTTGCCCAGATCTTTCAAGGATTTGTGAGCTCCTCACACAATCCAGCCTGGTTAAACCCTGGATGGATCGTAGGCAGGCTAGCCTAAATGTTTCTAACCGGCGAAGATGTTCCAGTAGGGGGGTCCACGTTTCGCAAGCCTAGAGAAGGGAGGGAATGACCGTGGCCGAGAAGACCTGAAGCTTAGTGCGGAGCGACAGACCAGGTAGCTTCCACACAGCGTTACGCAACCGATGAAAAGATATTGCTGCTCGACTGATTCGGAGTGAGACCTCTGCTATTAAACTGGAGCCGGTCATAAGCACACTGCCCAGGTATGGGAAACTCTCCACTCTCTCTACAACTGCTCCATCACCGATTGGGAGTTGTGGGGGTGGAGTGTCCGATGGTACAAATACCCAGGCAGGTGCTTAGTTTTGGTGGGGATGATGGTAAGGCCCCATCTCTTAGTGGCACGCTCCAGTCTCAGCAGCAGCGTCTCCAACTCCTCCTCTGAATGAGCAGCTATTACCAAATCATCGGCATATATAACGTGGTTGAGAAATACACACACTCACACGCTCACATACACTCACATGCTCACATACGCTCACACGCTCACACACGTTCACACACACTCACACACGCTCACACACACACTCACACGGTCACAGACACTCACACACGCTCACACACACTCACACGCTCACACACACTCACACGTTCACACACGCTCACACACACTTACACACGCTCACACACACACTCACACACACTCACACGCTCACACACACTCACACTCTCACACACACTCAAACGCTCACACACACTCACACGCTCACACTCACTCATACTCTCACACACACTCAAACGCTCACACACGCTCACACACACTCACACTCTCACACACACTCAAACGCTCACACACACTCACACGCTCACACACACTCACACTCTCACACACACTCACACTCTCACACACACTCAAACGCTCACACACACTCACACGCTCACACACACTCACACTCTCACACGCTCATACACGCTCACAAACGCTCACACACACTCAGACGCTCACACACACTCACTCACGCTCACACACACTCACACACACTCACATACACTTATATACACTCACACACGCTCACACACGCTCACACACTCACACTCTCACACACTCAAACGCTCACGCACACGCTCACACACACTCAAACGCTCACATACACTCACATGCACTCACACACACACTCAGACGCTCACACACGCTCACATACACTCACACACACTCACACACACTCACATACACTCACACACACTCACACACGCTCACACACGCTCACACACACTCACACACACTCACATACACTCACACACACTCACACACGCTCACATACACTCACACACTCACATACACTCACACACACTCACACACGCTCACATACACTCACACACTCGCGCGCACGGACGCGCTCGCTCGCTCGCTCACACATGCACGCGCACAGAATCTGAATATTTCGTTCTACTGGAGGAATCTGATGAGCTATGAAGCTCTTTTATTTCGCAGATGTCCGGTTTAGGGGCACGGGGTCAGAACGTTCCAACAACAACAACCAATACAAAGAAACGCAGCGGGAGTATAGGAAAGGTGAAAAAAAAACACTTAAAAGAAAATGCTTTTAAAAAAACTGAGCTACGTTTGTTTCATTCCAGACAAAGCCCACGGATCTGTTCGCTTCTTTGTTCCTATGCGACTTGGCCACAAATGATAGCTCAACAAAGTGGCGAATCACGTGCGGATTTAGCGCAGCGACGTAAATATAAATAATCTAAAACATTGGCCAGCTGCGGCCCGACAGCCTGGGACGTGATTTTTAAACAAACGACGGTTCTGGTCAAACGTCGTCAATTCTGAGCGACGTATATGGAGAACTCGCTGTACAAAGACAAAGGTCCCCACCGTATAGCCTTTAGCAGACTGTTGGGGCAAGTGCTGTTCCCAAGTTGCGCCGGTGAAGGCCGACACGGTGCACTAGAGGGTGGGTGGCCAGCACCACGCCCGGCCGCCTTTGTCTCCCCGAGTGGCGATGTTTACTACACACTGCACCAGGTACTCATTTGAGGCTGAGTCGACCTGGGGGGGGGGGGGGCAGGACTGTTTTAGATAATCGTCACTGGTGTTGGCCGTGAACGGGAATCGTACTCGGGTCGCCGGGGTAAGTAGCGCAGCGCGCTAACCGCTACACTACCGCTCCCCACAACACGCACAGACACACACACAGACACACACACAGACACACACACACGCACACACACACGCACAGACACAGACACACACACACAGACACACACACAGACACACACACACAGACACACACACACAGACACACGCACAGACACACACACACACAGACACACACAGACACACACACAGACACACACACACAGACACACACACACAGACACACACACAGGCGCTGCCGCCACCTCCCCGTCTTGCGGGAAGTATTTTTACCGAGCGTCGCTCGCGTTTCACTCTCACCTCTCTCTCCGCTCGCGTGCGGCGAAGTGCCACGCGAGCCCCCCTTGCCCCACGGACAGCTCCCCCCCCCTTGCCCCACGGACAGCTCCCCCCTTGCCCCACGGACAGCTCCCCCCTTGCCCCGCGGACTGCTCCCCCCTTGCCCCACGGACAGCTCCCCCCAGACATCGCAGCAGCTAGCGCCACCTCGTCCTCGCCCTCCTGCGAGGCGCCCCGGACGGACGCGAGTCCTCGGGCCTGGCGTCATTATCGTCGTGAGAAACGTTCGTCACGTTGCCCTGCGGTCGGA
This sequence comes from Petromyzon marinus, assembly GCF_048934315.1. Lineage (NCBI taxonomy): Eukaryota > Metazoa > Chordata > Hyperoartia > Petromyzontiformes > Petromyzontidae > Petromyzon > Petromyzon marinus. The sequence continues at coordinate 9,532,639 of NC_133723.1, forward strand.
TCTCACCCTGGGCATCGGACTCGGCTTCTCGCCTGTGCTGCCTCAGTGCCTCTGACGTGGCCGTTGTGAACGCGCTGAGAAAATACAAATAAACACCCAGAGCCAGGGCGGTAACGCAGTGCGTGTCGCCACGGTAACGTTGTTGCTTTGTCGCCGTGGTAACGCGTTGCGTTGTCGCCATGGTAACGTGTTGCTTTGTCGCCATGGTAACGCGTTGCTTTGTCGCCACGGTAACGTGGTGCTTTGTCGCCGTGGTAACGCGTTGCGTTGTCGCCGTGGTAACGCGTTGCTTTGTCGCCATGGTAACGTGTTGTTTTGCCGCCATGGTAACCCGTTGCTTTGTCGCCGTGGTAACGTGTTGCTTTGTTGCCATGGTAACGCGTTGCTTTGTCGCCGTGGTAACGCGTTGCTTTGTCGCCATGGTAACGTGTTGCTTTGTCGCCGCGGTAACGTGTTGCTTTGTCGCTATGGTAACGCGTTGCTTTGTCGCCATGGTAACGCGTTGCTTTGTCGACATGGTAACGTGTTGCTTTGTCGCCATGGTAACGCGTTGCTTTGTCGCCATGGTAACGTGGTGCTTTGTCGCCATGGTAACGCGTTGCGGCGTCTCCCCCAGTTGCACGGCGAGCGGCAGGACGCGGCGGACGGAGCGGGCGTGGCGCGCATGGAGGGCGACGAGATCAACGGCATGGCCAAGTGTCCCTACGACTCCAAGCACAGCAACGTGGCGCTCTTCTCTGGTGAACCTCCTCCTCCTCCTCACAGTCCCTCTCGCTCCGCGTCGCCTCGTCACTACGAGCCACGCGTCGTCGTCGTCGTCGTCGTCGCAACGTCGTGCTCTTCGCTCGCACCCCCACCCCCACGCTATGGTCCACACGGGACGGGTCCACTCCCCCGTGGTCATTGTCACTCCCGTCGTCGTCATCGTCGTCGTCGTCGTCATCATCGTCGTCATCGTCGTCGTCGTCATCATAATCGTCGTCGTCATCGTCGTTGTCGTCATCATCGTCGTCATCATCCTCATCGTCATCATCGTCATCATCGTCGTCATCATCATCGTCATCATCTTTGTCGTCATCTTCATCAGAGCCACATGGCTCTCTGCTCCAGCGAGGCCTCATCCACTGCCCACTCCCAGCCACAGAGGACACCTTCCTCCTCCTCCTCCTCCTCCAGGCTTTCATGCCAACCGCGCCGCACTCACGCTCTCAGCCGTGTGGTCACAGCGTGCCGTGCGTGTCGCCGGGGTAACGCCGCGGTGCGTGTCGCCGGGGTAACGACGCGGTGCGTGTCGCCGGGGTAACGCCGCGGTGCGTGTCGCCGGGGTAACGACGCGGTGCGTGTCGCCGGGGTAACGCCGCGGTGCGTGTCGCCGGGGTAACGACGCGGTGCGTGTCGCCGGGGTAACGCCGCGGTGCGTGTCGCCGGGGTAACGACGCGGTGCGTGTCGCCGGGGTAACGCGTGTTGCTTTGTCGCCAGGGTAACGCGTTACCGCTCCACAACGCGTTACCGCACGCCCGCTCGCCACGCGTCAACGCTCGTCCACGATGACAGCTGTGCCCCCCCCCCCCACACTCCGCGTGCCCCCCCCTCTCCCCGCTCCCCCCAAACCAACCCGCCCCCCACAGGAGGCAAGCTCTACTCCGCGACGGTGACGGATTTCCTCGCGAGCGACGCTGTCATTTACCGGAGCTTGGGGAGCAGCCCCGCTCTGCGCACCATCAAATACGACTCCAAATGGCTCAAAGGTAACAACCATTGCGTCATCTCCCCACTCCACCGCCCCCCCCCCCGCTTCACCGCCCCCCCCCCCGCTCCACCGGGACGGTGGCAGCTTGTAACAGCGTCCATCACGCGACGGGGATTTGGAACGTCGGCCCCGCGGGCTCCTCCACCTCGCCCCGCGGAGGCGACGGGCCCAGCGCCCGCAGGTGAGCCTGCCAGAGAGCCGTCTGCACAAGGTGCTTTGGCCTACTCTTCTACGCTGGCCAAAGCGCATAAGGGGGGTGGGGGGGGTGGTAGTAACCCACGTTTCCCCCCTCCCCTATCGCAGTGCTATGTATGTACGGTGGCTAGGAGATGTTAACTACTTCGCCAGGTATGCAGGAGGTCGTGGGTTCGATGCCCATCCTGACGCCTTGTTGTGTGTCTATATACTATTATATTATTTTATACAGTACTACTATATAATACTATATTACTCTACAAGTGTAGTATATATCCAATTCAAGTGTATATAAAATGTATATAATTATACATACATGTTTAATAAAGTACAGTACTGCCCAGTAAATGATCCCCTAATCATCGGTAGCAACCCAGGTCAGATAGAGCACTACATTATTATGAACACTGTATTATTATGAACACTACGTTATTAACACTATTATTATGAACACTATATTATTATTAACACTATATTATTAACACTATTGTATTATTACCACTATATTATTAACACTATAGTATTATTAACACTATATTATTATTAACACTATAGTATTATTAACACTATATTATTATTAACAGTATTATTAACACTATAGTATTATTAACACTATAGTATTATTAACACTATAGTATTATTAACACTATAGTATTATTAACAGTATTATTAATAGTATTATTAACACTATAGTATTATTAACACTAGTATTATTAACAGTATTATTAACACTAGTATTATTAACAGTATTATTAACACTATATTATTATTATAACTATAGTATTATTAACACTATTATTATTAACAGTATTATTAACACTATAGTATTATTAACACTATAGTATTATTAACACTATTATTATTAACAGTATTATTAACACTATAGTATTATTAACACTATAGTATTATTAACATTATTATTAATAGTATTATTAACACTATTATTATTAACAGTATTATTAACACTATAGTATTAACACTATATTATTAACACTATTATTAACACTATATTATTATTAAAACTATAGTATTATTAACACTATTATTAACAGTATTATTAACACTATAGTATTAACACTATATTATTAACACTATATTATTATTAACACTATAGTATTATTAACACTATATTATTATTAACACTATATTATTATTAACACTATAGTATTATTAACACTATATTATTATTATTAACACTATAGTATTATTAACACTATTATTAACACTATAGTATTATTAACACTATATTATTATTAACACTATATTATTATTATTAACACTATAGTATTATTAACACTATTATTAACACTATAGTATTATTAACACTATTATTAACACTATATTATTATTAACACTATATTATTACTACTATAGTGTTAATAATAATAATCATGGGCGGCGAGAGTCCACAGCGCCCTCTAATCCCCGTCGGCGTGACGGCAGCCACTTGGTTTGACCCCTGGCTTCCTGGCCACGCCCCGTGCCCGTGACGTCAGTCCGAGTCACCCCTTGCCATAGTACGCAAAGAGCGAGCCCCCTGCGTTGCACGGGAACCTCCCACGACGGGAACCTCCCACGACGGGAACCTCCCACGACGGGAACCTCCCACGACGGGAACCTCCCACGACGGGAACCTCCCACGACGGGAACCTCCCACGACGGGAACCTCCCACGACGGGAACCTCCCACGACGGGAACCTCCCACGACGGGAACCTCCCACGACGGGAACCTCCCACGACGGGAACCTCCCACGACGGGAACCTCCCACGACGGGAACCTCACACGACGGGAACCTCACACGACGGGAACCTCACACGACGGGAACCTCACACGACGGGAACCTCACACGACGGGAACCTCACACGACGGGAACCTCACACGACGGGAACCTCACACGACGGGAACCTCACACGACGGGAACCTCACACGACGGGAACCTCACACGACGGGAACCTCACACGACGGGAACCTCACACGACGGGAACCTCACACGACGGGAACCTCACACGACGGGAACCTCACACGACGGGAACCTCACACGACGGGAACCTCACACGACGGGAACCTCACACGACGGGAACCTCACACGACGGGAACCTCACACGACGGGAACCTCACACGACGGGAACCTCACACGACGGGAACCTCACACGACGGGAACCTCACACGACGGGAACCTCACACGACGGGAACCTCACACGACGGGAACCTCACACGACGGGAACCTCACACGACGGGAACCTCACACGACGGGAACCTCACACGACGGGAACCTCACACGACGGGAACCTCACACGACGGGAACCTCACACGACGGGAACCTCACACGACGGGAACCTCACACGACGGGAACCTCACACGACGGGAACCTCACACGACGGGAACCTCACACGACGGGAACCTCACACGACGGGAACCTCACACGACGGGAACCTCACACGACGGGAACCTCACACGACGGGAACCTCACACGACGGGAACCTCACACGACGGGAACCTCACACGACGGGAACCTCACACGACGGGAACCTCACACGACGGGAACCTCACACGACGGGAACCTCACACGACGGGAACCTCACACGACGGGAACCTCACACGACGGGAACCTCACACGACGGGAACCTCACACGACGGGAACCTCACACGACGGGAACCTCACACGACGGGAACCTCACACGACGGGAACCTCACACGACGGGAACCTCACACGACGGGAACCTCACACGACGGGAACCTCACACGACGGGAACCTCACACGACGGGAACCTCACACGACGGGAACCTCACACGACGGGAACCTCACACGACGGGAACCTCACACGACGGGAACCTCACACGACGGGAACCTCACACGACGGGAACCTCACACGACGGGAACCTCACACGACGGGAACCTCACACGACGGGAACCTCACACGACGGGAACCTCACACGACGGGAACCTCACACGACGGGAACCTCACACGACGGGAACCTCACACGACGGGAACCTCACACGACGGGAACCTCACACGACGGGAACCTCACACGACGGGAACCTCACACGACGGGAACCTCACACGACGGGAACCTCACACGACGGGAACCTCACACGACGGGAACCTCACACGACGGGAACCTCACACGACGGGAACCTCACACGACGGGAACCTCACACGACGGGAACCTCACACGACGGGAACCTCACACGACGGGAACCTCACACGACGGGAACCTCACACGACGGGAACCTCACACGACGGGAACCTCACACGACGGGAACCTCACACGACGGGAACCTCACACGACGGGAACCTCACACGACGGGAACCTCACACGACGGGAACCTCACACAAACCCTTCCCCTCTGTCGTGTCCGCGCGTCGGCCGGGGCCGTGCCGGGCCAGCGGCGAGTTGAAGGCGGCGGGGGAGCGTGGAAGTGCAGTGCAACAGTGAATGTTGCTGAACTCGACACCAGCGGTGAACGCGGAACGTGGGGAGTGAGTGGCGGTTGGGGTGGGGGGGGAGGGTCAATGGTGGGGGGGGGGGAGGAGGTGGGCGAGCAGGAGGGGTGGGGGGAGTAACGGTGGGGTGGAGGGGGAAGTAACGAGGGGAAAGTAACGAGGTGAGTAACGAGGTGAGTAACGAGGCAGCCTCGCCGGCTCGTGCGCTCGAGGAACGGCGAACAGGCCACCAGCGCCGCCACCACTGCCCCCCCCCCCCCCATTGCTCCATTGTTGTCGTTGTTGCATTGTGTCCAGCCACCCCCTCTCGGGGGAGGGTTGAGACTCCCCCCCACTGCCCACCCACTGCCCCCCCCCCACCACTACCCCCCCTACCCCCACCACTGCCCCCCTCCCACCTCCCCCCCCCCGCCACAATTGTTCAATATTCTGCACCAACGCCTTCTTGATTTTGATTGTAATGAATTATACAGAGGGGGGGGCGAGCTTTCAGCTGGGGGTGGGGTGAGGGTGGCACAAACAAAGACAAAGATCCCCCGTGTAGCCTTAGTAGACCGTTGGGGGCAAGTGCTGTTTCGTCGCGAGAAGCACCGATGAAGACCGCCACGGGAGGAGGGCACAGCGGCCGATGGTACGGGGTTGGTGTGCGTCTGTCTGTGTGTGTCTGTGTGTGTGTGTCTGTTTGTGGGTGTGTGTGTCTGTCTGTGTGTGTCAGTGTGTGTGTCTGTCTGTGTGTGTCTGTCTGTGTGTCTGTGTGTGTCTGTTTGTGGGTGTGTGTGTCTGTGTGTGTCTGTCTGTCTGTCTGTGTGTGTCTGTTTGTGGGTGTGTGTGTCTGTCTGTGTGTGTCTGTGTGCGTCTGTGTGTGTGTGTCTGTCTGTGTGTGTCTGTCTGTCTGTGTGTGTGTCTGTTTGTGGGTGTGTGTGTCTGTCTGTGGGTGTGTGTCTGTGTGCGTCTGTGTGTGTGTCTGTCTGTGTGTGTGTCTGTCTGTGTGTGTGTGTCTGTTTGTGGGTGTGTGTGTCTGTCTGTGTGTGTGTCTATCTGTGTGTGTGTCTGTGTGTGTGTCTGTCTACGTGGCCGGGAGTCAGAGCCATTCCCTGTACACCTTGGGGTGCGATATGGATGTCCTCTGACTCCCACATTATTAACATCTATTTTGACCACGTAGTTCGTGAAGCCTTCAATAGCTGTACCGGGGGACTCTCCATTTGGTATAGATATAATGGGAGGCTGATCGATGCCCGGGTGCAGTCAAGGGATGGCTCCCTATTGCTCAACCACGTTATATATGCTGATGATTTGGTAATAGCTGATCATTCAGAGGAGGAGTTGGAGACGCTGCTGTTGAGACTGGGGCGTGCCACTAAGAGATGGGGCCTTACCATCAGCCCCACCAAAACTAAGCACCTGCCTGGGTATTTTGTACCATCGGACACTCCACCCCCCACAACTCCCAATCGGTGATGGGGCAGTTGTGGAGAGAGTGGAGAGTTTCCCATACCTGGGCAGTGTGCTTATGACCGGCTTCAGTTTAACAGCAGAGGTCTCACTCCGAATCAGTCCAGCGGCAATATCTTTTCATCGGTTGCGTAACGCTGTGTGGAAGCTACCTGGTCTGTCGCTCCGCACGAAGCTTCAGGTCTTCTCGGCCACGGTCATTCCCTCCCTTTTCTACGCTTGCGAAACGTGGACCCCCTTAATGGAGCATCTTCACCGGTTGGAAACATTTAGGCTGGCCTGCCTACGATCCATCCTGGGTTTAACCAGGCTGGATTGTGTGAGAAGCTCAAAAATCCTTGAAAGATCTGGGCAAGGTCCCATCAGTGAGCTCCTCCGGCAGGCAAGGCTGCGTTGGCTGGGTCATGTAGCCGGCATGCCCAGCCACCGCATGCCGAAACAGCTTTTGTTCGGCCGGATCGAGGGGGCTAAACGGGTGCGGCACGGGCTAGAGAAGAGATGGAGTGATGTGGTACAGGAGGACGTGGAGCTGAGTGGACTTGCCGATGACTGGTACCAGCGGTGTCAAGATCGGCCTCTGTGGAGGAGGCTCGTGAAGGACGCTACTGGGCAGTTGGAGGCAGTCGCCCTCCAACAACAACGGAGGGCGGAGGAGCGACGCTCACAACAACGAGTGGAGCGCCGGGTGGCTAAAGCACAGCAGGTTGGCACAGTAGGGGGCACAGGTGGTGCACCAGCCAGTCATCTCAGTCAGTCGACCCGTGGCACCTGGGTCTGCCCCGTGACCTCCTGCCCGCGGGCGTTCGACACTTCACGTGGCCTAAAGGTGCACATGGCCTGGCACAAGCGTCGTGGTGACGTCACCGCCACTTAGTGGCGAATGGCGGTTGTTGTTGTGTCTGTGTGTGTCTGTCTGTGTGTGTGTGTGTCTGTCTGTGTGTGTGTGTGTCTGTCTGTGTGTGTGTATGTCTGTCTCTGTGTGTGTATGTGCTGTGGGGAGCGGTAGTGTAGTGGTTAGTGTGCTGCGCTACGAACCCGGCGACCCAAGTTAGATTCACGCTCACGGCGAACCACCAGTGGCGATTATTTGAACCGGTCCTGGGCCTCCCCTAGGTCGACTCAGCCTTCATTTAAATGCTGTGCGTGATTAGCATCGGCGGGGGTGGATGTTCCTAGGTCGTGTACTTAATGCGTATGTATGTACTGTATGTTGAACTTCTTTCGCATCGTACGTAGCCAACAGCGCTAATCGGAGGTGCGGGGAAGGACAACAAACTAAACAGGCACAAAAAACAGCTCTAAATGTGAACGTGCAGAGCTCCCAGTGGCTTGCAAATATCGGAAGGAAGAGCGTTCCAGACGGCCGCGGCGTAGCGCACCTGAAAGCGCGCGGTGGCAAAGTGACCCCCGTCTTTGTACGACGCCCACTGGGGAGACAAAGGCGGCCGGGCGTGCTGCTCACCACCCAAACCCCCGAGTGCGCTGTCCCCTACAGCCTCCTTCGCAGGTGCTGCTCGCTGACAGCAACTTGCTTCCAAACAGGGCGCGTGTGTCCGGCGACTCGGTGGGGGTGGTGGTGGTGCATCTTTGTCTTTAGTGTTGTAGTTGTTCGCGTTTGAGCGTCGTGGCGGGTGTGTGTGTGCGAGCGATGGGTGTGGTTGACCTATTTATTTTCTCGGAAAGCGGGGGGGGGCGGCGTGGGTCTTGCTACTTTAAAGTACATTGTATTATTAATGGGTGCGTGTGCGGGCGTGCGCGCATTTTGTCTGATTTCTTATCGAGAGCGTGCACGCGGGTCGCGAGGTTTTTTTTGTTGTTGTATGTTGTTGAAATAACTGGGTCACGTTTTTTTGTGCGTTTAAATTGCCCTGGATTCCTCGCCTGCGTCGATGGCGAGCGAGGTGCGCGCGTGACGCGTCCCGCGCGCACCTCGCAAAATCCGCTGTGCACGTTCACGCGTCAATTACATTAACACACCCGCTCACACTCGCATAGGATCCATAGAGTCTATAGGATCCATAGAGTCTATAGGATCCACAGAGCCTGTGTGAGTCTGTCCTAGGTTAAACTCTGGCTCCTTCGCCAATGACGTCCACTTCGCTCCAGGCGTGTTGATTATAATCCACACTCGCTTCGGCAATCCACAGCTGGATGAGGACTTTCCTCCACGCCGCTTTGTATTAATTTGAACAATGTTGTTGTTGATTTAGAGCTTTCGTGACTGCAGGAATTCATATTCCTGGTTCTTTCGGTAAAGTCACGTAGAAGGGAAACAATAAAATAATACAAATATAAAACAATAAAATTATCACGACGTTTCGACTGCAAAACAAGCAATCATCATCAGGTGCGAAAACCGTGGTGCTAACGTTAAAAATAATCGCCACTTTTTTCAAATTTTTCTTGCTGTGGTTTTCACACCTGATGATGATTGCTTGTGTTGCAGTCGAAACGTCGTGAGAATTGTATTGTTTCATATTTGTATTATTTTATTGTTTCCCTTCTATGTGACTTTACCGAAAGAACCAAGAATATAATGTTATTGTTGTAGTATTTTAGCAGGTAAAGTCCGCACTGAGCCAATATGTAGCCCTTCATTTTACAAGAGCGACCACCTGGCCATCACAAATGATGGCTCAGCCAAGTGGCTCATCATCATCGCGTGGACATTTATTACAAAGAGTTCTACAAAATCGGAGTGACCCGGGGACAAATCCACGCGACTACAGAGGGGGGAGGGGAGCGACATGCAAATTCCAAATATACAGCAGCAGGCGTCAGAGTTACGGTCAAGGTCGAACCCACGACCTCCTGCATACCGTGCGAGGTAGTTAACATCTCATAGCCACTGCGGCGTCCCCTACTTCACTGTGCTAGGCCAGCGCAGGGTCCGGAATCTGTCGGTCATGAAGATGACGACAGCGCGGCATGCAGCCGTCAGTGAGTTGAGCGGGGAAGGAGGAGAGGGATGGAGGAAGGGGAGGGAGGGAGAGGGAGGAGGAGAGGGATGGAGGAAGGGGAGGAAGGGAGGGAGAGGGAGGAGGAGAGGGATGGAGGAAGGGGAGGGAGGGAGGGAGGGGGAGGAGTGGAGGGATGGAGGAAGGGGAGGGAGGGAGAGGGAGGGAGGGGAGGGATGGAGGAAGGGGAGGGAGGGAGGGGTGGAGGGAGGGGAGGGAGGAAAAGGGAGGAGTGGACGGATGGAGGAAGGGGAGGGAGGGAGGGAGGGGAGGGGAGGAGGGGAGGGAGGGAGGGGGGAGAGGGGAGGGGAGGGGCAGAGGGAGTGAGGGAAAGGGAAGAGGGGAGGGATGGAGGAAAGGGAGGGAGGGAGGGGAGGGGGAGGAGGGGAGGGGAGGGGAGGGAGGGAGAGGGGAGGGGAGGGGAGGGGCAGAGGGAGGGAGGGGAAGAGGGATGGAGGTTGACGCTCATCACGGGTGACAAGGGTAACAACAAAAGGAAATGTAAATGAGATTGTAATTGGCTCGTTAACGGTTCGGCGGGCGCTGGCGTTCCGCTGCGTCACTCCAGACCCCCCCACCACCCCCCGCTGTGCGGCCCCCCCACGCCAGACTCGCAGGTGATGATTGTTTGGCTGCTTCAAGCACGGCGGTCAGACTCCCTGCCAAGGTGGGGTGGGGGTGGCTGTGTTGTTGGCAGGCGTGCGTCAGCGTAAATAACCTCCGGTGTGGGTTTAAAAAAAATACATATAAGCATATTTATTTATTTATTTCCATTTACTTTCATATTTATGTATATGTAATGGCTGTCAGCGTTGAGTGAATGCTTATCCGAAATTGGGAGGGGGGGGGGGGAGGGTTTGTTTAATTAAAAATTTCTAAAAAATCGTAAAAAAAAATGTTGCTACAATTTCAGATCCCCGTTGTTTTTTTTACTTCGTCGACGTCGCGTTGTGACGTCATCGCTCCGGATGAAGCTCGCGACATTTGCGATGACGTCACACCTTCGGATCGGTCCGAAATTAAGTGACGAGGACGAGAGAAAGAAACGCGTCCATGTGGGATCATCTGAAGGAAAAACTAAAAAAAAAAAAGTGCGCGCGTATCCGGGCTCCGTCCGTGAAAATTATACATTTTTCGCGTCCTCGCTCATCCAACAAAATCTCGAGGCATGTGCCTCAGGGTCCACGCCTGGCAGAATTCGGGGGAGGAGGGGGGTGGGGGGTCTCACTTTGGCACGCGCTCCGCCTACGAGAGTGAGGTTCGTCTCGCGAGCGAGATATTTTAGCATCTCAAGAGTTCCAATTTAGTCAAAAATCTGCGGCTGGCCTCGAGTCTCGTGCGATTGCGTTTTTTTGCCTGTGTGTGTGTGTGTCTCGTCTCTTGGTGACGGCAGTGTTGCCACCATCGGCTCACTACACATGAGAGCCCCGGTTTAATCACAACTTCTTAGCCTGTGTGAGCCTTCGAGTCTCTACTGTTGCCTATGGATGTCCATGTGAGTCATTGGGACTCTGTGAGTCTGCGGGTCTCTGAGTATGTGGGTCTCTATGTGAGTCTGTGGGTCTCTATGTGAGTCTGTGGATCTCTACGTATGTCTATGGATCTCCGTGTGAGTCTGTGGGTCTCTATGCGAGTCTGTGGGTCTCTACGTGAGTCTATGGATCTCCGTGTGAGTTTGTGGGTCTCTATGCGAGTCTGTGGGTCTCTATGTGAGTCTATGGATCTCCGTGTGAGTCTGCGGGTCTCTATGCGAGTCTGTGGGTCTCTACGTGAGTCTATGGATCTCCGTGTGAGTCTGTGGGTCTCTATGCGAGTCTGTGGGTCTCCGGGCGGCTAAAATGCAGCGAGTGGGCACAGGAGGGGTTACAGCTGGCGGTTCATCAATCGGTCATCTCAGTAATCGTCACTGGTGTTGGCCGTGAGCGGAAATCGAACTCGGGTCGCCGGGGTTCGGAGCGCAGCGCGCGAACCGCTACACTACCGTTTCTACACACAGACACACACATAGACACACAGACACACACAGACACACACATAGACACACAGACAGAACAACAACCGCCATTCGCCACTAAGTGGCGGTGACATCACCACGACGCTTTTGCCAGGCCATTTGCACCTTGAGGCCACGTGAAGCGTCGAACGCCCGCGGGCAGGAAGTCACGGGGCAGACCCAGGTGCCACGGGTCGACTGACTGAGATGACCGAGATGGCTCGCTGATGCACCACCTGTGCCACCTGCTGTGCCAACTTGCTGTGCTTTAGCCACCCGGCGCTCCGCTCGTTGTTGTGAGCGTCGCTCCTCCGCCCTCCGTTGTTGTTGGAGGGCGACTGCCTCCAACTGCCCAGTAGCGTCCTTCACGAGCCTCCTCCACAGAGGCCGATCTTGACACCGCTGGTACCAGTCATCGGCAAGTCCACTCAGCTCCACGTCCTCCTGTACCACATCACTTCATCTCTTCTCTAGCCCGTGCCGCGCCCGTTTAGCCCCCTCGATCCGGCCGAACAAAAGCTGTTTCGGCATGCGGTGGCTGGGCATGCGGGCTACATGACCCAGCCAACGCAGCCTTGCCTGCCGGAGGAGCTCACCGATGGGACTTTGCCCAGATCTTTCAAGAATTTGTGAGCTCCTCACACAATCCAGCCTGGTTAAACCCAGGATGTATCGTAGGCAGGCCAGCCTAAATGTTTCCAACCGGCGAAGATGCTCCATTAAGGGGTCCACGTTTCGCAAGCGTAGAGAAAGGCAGGAATTACCGTGGCCGAGAAGACCCGAAGCTTCGTGCGGAGCGACAGACCAGGTAGCTTCCACACAGCGCTACGCAACCGATGAAAAGATAATGCCGCTCGACTGATTCGGAGTGAGACCTCCGCTGTTAAACCGGAGCCGGTCATAAGCACACTGCCCAGGTATAGGAAACTCTCCACTCTCTCCACAACTGCCCCATCACCAATCGGGAGTTGTGGGGGACACCCACCCACACCCACACACACCCCACACACACACACCCACACACACACACCCACCCACACCCACCCACACACGCGCGCGCCAGTGAGTGAGTGATGGCGGTAGTCACTGCAGCTGAGGCTCTCCGCAACTTCCCAGGACGAGTTTCATTATTCCTCGTTAACGACACCCAAATGACGCCTGTTGGCTTCACGCCTCCCCCACCTCGTTACGCTCAAAGTTCATCCCGCGAAACAAAAATATACATACATACATGTGTCTTCCTAGATTTGAAGCTTTCGTGACTGCAGGAATCCATACTCTTTGGTTATTTCGGGAAAGTCACGTAGGTAGAAAAATAAAATAAAACCAAAAATAATATATAGCACTGATATAGTATCTTTTGGTACAAGTCATCAGTGATATATTATTTTATTTTATTTTATTTTTCACTGATATATATATATATTTGTTTCTACCTACGTGACTTTACCGAAAGAACCAAAGAGGATACATGTGTATTAATAATAAGTCAAAATATGTTTATAAATCGACAACAAAAGCGAATTGCAGAAACGGAAATAGATGTGCGGCACGCGCGAAATTATCGGTGGGAACGTTGCCATTAACACGCAGACCCAACGCTATCAACGGGTACACGTACAGCCCTGGATGGGGAAAGGTGTGGGCACTGCCACTTGTTCAGAAAGGACTCCAATCGAATCTGTCCTTATTTGAACAGGTAAGGCCTCACTGAGCTGTGTAGCTTTTTTTTTTCTTTCAGAAGCGACCTCGCCATGACCAAATGATAGTTCAGCGAAGGGGGTGCATCATCATCGTCATCATCATCGTCATCATCATCGTCATCATCATCGTCGTCACCATCCTCGTCGTCATCATCGTCGTCATCGTCATCATCATCGTCGTCATCATCATTGTCGTCATCATCGTCATCATCGTCGTCATCATTATCGTCGTCGCGTGGACATTCATAGCAGCCCAATTACTCTCAACGCGTGATGTCGATTCTAAATGTGGAGGAAACAACGGAGGACCCCGGAGAAAATCCACGCGACCACGGGGAGAGAGAGAGGGGGGGGGGGGGGGGTGGAAAAAACGCCAACTCAAAATATACAGGGTGCTTGAAAAACAATGTTAACACTTCCGACACTTTGCAACAACGCCGCAAGAAATGTGCCACCGCCTCCTCCTCCTGGCTCTGGAGACCGCCTGGAGGAGATTCCAGGCGCGCGTTGACAACGATGGCGAACACGTGGGAGACTCTTTGACTTTATGAAGCTATTAACATTACATTTGTTATCACGTTACAGTGTATTATTATCCGTCCCTTTTCCGTGAAAAACGATAGTCCCATATGAGTGTTGACATTCTTTTTTTTGAAGCACCCTGTATACACAGCAGGCATTAGGGTCGGGATCGAACCCACGACCTCCTGTGTACCCGGTGAAGTAGTCGACATCGCACCATGCTTGTGGAAGCGCAATGCCGTGACCGGACTACGCCACTCTGGTCAGCACGGATCGGGGTCAAGGTGGTTGTTTGATTTTTGCTGTGGTGCCCTCTGCTGCCCACAACACCGATGACTTCTCCTGCTGCTGCTGCTTCCACCACTGCTGACAACCCCGTCTGTTGCGTACGGCGATCGCTCGTCCGGGAACTATCCAGTTGGACACAACCACAACAGCAGCAGCAGCAGCAAGAATAACAACATTAATAATGATTACTCCAGTTGTGTAGTTTAATTGCAACGCAACTCTCCCTAGAGTCTCTCTCGCTCCCTGTCTCCCTCTCGCTCTCTCCCTCCCCCTCTATCGCTCTCACTCTGTCTCTCTCGCTCCCTCTATCGCTCTCTCTCCGTCTCCCTCCCCCTCGCTCTCTCTTTTTTACGATCAGAGGAAACAAGAAGATGCTCGGTGTAGTCGGCACTTTGCTTCGTTCATCATTTCGGGTTTTTTTAATGCTTTGCATTATGTAACCCCCCCCCCCCCCATTTTTAATGAAATATTTCACGAAATACACTCTCACTTATTCTTGGTTCTTTAGGTAAAGTCACGTAGAAGGGGAATAATAAAAAATAAAACAACAAAATTCTCACGACGTTTCCATTGCAACACCAAGCAATCATCATCAGGTGTGAAAACCACTCTCTCCTTCAGCCCCTCGCTCTGTCTCCATTCCTCTGCACGGATGATGAGCTCCTGAACTCGGTTCCCATGGGCTCCTGTGCAGTTGCACCGCCTGCACACTTGGGTAGCTACGTCACAGCCCCCCCCCCCCACTCCACCCACCCCAAACCCGACTTGGAATTGAACCTACGACTTTCTCTCCTCCGTGGCTACCGTCGGCCAGACGCGACGTGATGATTTAAACATTGATCAAGGGACCCATCGTTGTTATTGGATATTGTTGTTGTTGGGTGTTATTGTTGTTGTTACGGTGCGTCCATCAACTTGTTTTAACATCGACGCAATTAGGGTTCATTAGCAAGACGCATTCACGATGCTCCGTCATCACAGCTTTCGTAATTAATTAATCGTCACCCTCGTGTTAATGGATTATTTCATTGTTTATGTTTACGTGTAACATCTCCACCACCCACCTATCCATCACCCCCCCCCCACCCCACCTCCATCGCACACAAAGACAAAGATCTCCCGTAAAGATTCAAACACACCCACGCACGCACCCACACACACACGCTCCTTCACAAAAACAACGGTCCCCCTTATAGCCTTAACAGACTGTAGGGGCAAGTGCTGTTAGCGAGCACCTATGAAGGCCGGCACGGCATACGAGGGGGTGGGTGACCAGCATCACGCTCGACCGCCTTTATCTCCCGATGTTCACACGCCGCACCAGGTACTCATTTGAGGCTGAGTCAACCTAGGGGAGGCCCAGGGCCGGTTCAGATTACCGCCACTGCTGTTGGCCGTGAGCGGGAATCAAACTTGGGTGGCCAAGTTCGCAGCGCGCCAATTGTTACGCTACCGCTCCCCTATACGCACAGACGCACAGACACGCACGCTCCTGTACACCCACGCTCTCCCATAGACACACACACAAGACACACACACAAGACACATACACACAAGACACATACAAGACACACACACACAAGACACACACACACACAAGACACACACACAAGACACATACACACAAGACACACACACACACAAGACACACACACAAGACACACACAACACATACACACACATGACACACACAAGACACGCACAAGACACACAAGACACACATACACACAAGACACACACACAACACACACACACACAAGACACACAAGACACATACACACACAACACACACAAGACACACACAACACACACAAGACACACATACACACAACACACACACAAGACACACAAGACACACACAAGAAACACACACACAAGACACACACACAAGATACACACAACACACACAAGACAGAGACCACTACGCCCGGACAGCCTTAACAGACTGCATCCAGCAAGGGACTGCGGTTCACGAGCGGCGCCCATGGGTAGGAGCAGCAACCACTCGAGGCCCCACCCCCCTGCCCCAATCAGAGTATTTATTTATTTATTTACTTCAAGGTTCTTCCGGCTCCTTCGAGGTCCCCCCCCCCCCCGGCTCGTTAGCATTCCCCGCACGGCCGCGTCTTGCAGTGGCGAGACGCCCGCCCGCCCGCCCATTATAATTCCTCATTAGGGAATGATCGCTTCTGACAACTTCATCTCCCCCCCCCATCGCCCCGTCCCCCGCCGAGTAGCGTAACGAACGTGGGGGGCAGGTAGCGGTGGCCTTGCCCCCCACCACCGCCCCCTCGCGCCCTCGTGGCCAAAGCTGCGAGATGCCCCCCCCCCACCCCTGACCACGTGCCCCTACTGGAACATCTGTGACAAAAGAGCTTCACAGCTGATCGGATTCCTCCTCCTGGTATGAATGAATTGATTCCGAGATATGTTTTCGACAACGGTGTAAAACAACAACAACAACAACAACTTCAAGCGCGGTTTAGGTGTTCTCTCGACTTAAAAAGCTTTCGCGTAAAGCTCCACGTTTGATTTTTAGTTCGACGAGAGTGCCAACCTTTGGCGTCCGCAGGGTTTGCGCGCCGCGCGCTTTGTTTCTCCGTCGTCGTCGTACTCGTCGTCGACATCGTCACCGGGGTAGGCGAGCGGGCTGCTGCATTACGACGAAGACGGAGAGGAGCGAGCCCCCCCCACCCCCCACCCTCCCCGCCGCACAGCGTGAAATGTTGGAGACCGTGAGAGTGACGACGATGAGCGAAGAGACACATCACAGTATTGGGGGGCCGCACCTTGACCGATTGCCGCACCGCCTAGCTACGGTGGCCAGGAGATGTTAGCTACCTCGCCTGGTACGCAGGTGGTCGTTTGTTCGATCCCGACCCTGACGCCTGTTGCTGCTGTACATTTGGAGTTTGCGTGTCTCTCTCATCATCATCACGGTGGCTAGGAGATGTTAACTACCTCGCCTGGTATGAAGGAGGTCGTGGGTTCGATCCCGACCCTGACGCCTGTTGCTGCTGTACATTTGGAGTTTGCGTGTCTCTCTCATCATCATCATCATCATCACGGTGGCTAGGAGATGTTAGCTACCTCGCCTGGTATGCAGGAGGTCGTGGGTTCGATCCCGACCCTGACGCCTGCTGCTGCTGTACATTTGGAGTTTGCGTGTCTCTCTCTCCCTGTGATCACGTGGATTTTTCTCCGGGTCCTCCGCTGTTTCCCTCCACATTTAGAATCGACATGCGTTGTGAGAGTATTTGTTTGCTATAAATTTCCACGCAATGATGAGCCACTTCGTTGAGCTATCATTTGCGATAGCCAGGTGGCTTCTATTAAAAAGAGCTCTATAGCTCAGTGGGCCTTACCTGGTAAAAATAAAATAGTTTACTTTTAGTTCAACAGCACTTGCCCAAAGAGTCTGATGAAGCTGTACGGGTGAGATCTTTGTCTTTGCCTCTGTCCGCTCGCAGAGCCGCAGTTTGTGAACGCTGTGGAGTATGGCAACTACATCTACTACTTCTTCCGTGAGATGGCTGTGGAATACAGCACCATGGGCAAGGTGAGGACGTCGCAGGCACGGCGGTGGAGAGATGTCACCGACCTCGCCTGGCATGCGGGAGCTGAAGGGTTCAAACCCGACCTCGGCGATGCCTGTATATTTCGAGTTTGCGTGTCTCTCTCGCTCTCTCTCCCGCTCTCTCTCTCCCGCTCGCTCTCTCTCCCGCTCGCTCTCTCTCCCGCTCTCTCTCCCGCTCTCTCTCTCTCTCCCGCTCGCTCTCTCTCCCGCTCGCTCTCTCTCCCGCTCGCTCTCTCTCCCGCTCGCTCTCTCTCCCGCTCGCTCTCTCTCCCGCTCTCTCTCTCCCGCTCGCTCTCTCTCTCTCTCTCCCGCTCTCTTCTCTCTCCCGCTCTCTCTCTCTCCCGCTCTCTCTCCCGCTCTCTCTCCCGCTCTCTCTCCCGCTCTCTTCTCTCTCCCGCTCTCTTCTCTCTCCCGCTCTCTTCTCTCTCCTCTCCCTCTCTCTCCCGCTCTCTCTCCCGCTCTCGCTCTCTCTCTCCTGCTCTCTCCCGCTCTCTCTCTCCGTGGTGGTCACGTGGATTTTTCTCCGCGTCCTCCGGGTTTCTCTTTTTCCTCTCTCTCGACGTCGTGCGTTCAGAGATATTTGGCTGCTGTGAATTTCCGCACGGTGATGATGAGCCACTTTGTTGAGCTATCATTTGTGATTGCCAGGGTGGTTTCTGAAAAAAACAGAGCTGTGTAGCTCAGTGGGTCCTCCGTACCTGGTAAAATAAAATAAAACTGTTGAGTTTATTTTTGTTGAGGCGACCGCCCCGGGCCCCGCACATTGGGGGGCTCCGTGCTTCGACCTCACGGTGTCAGATGTAATGCTACCGGGGGGGTGGGGGGGGTTGCCCCGCACACCTCCCTTATGGACGGCCCTGAAGGGCAGGGCACAACGCAGTGAACATTCAAACAAACTACCGCCTCATTGTTCTCATTGTTGCATTGTGTCCAGCAACCCCTCTCTTGGGGGATCTCTGTGCGTGTCTGTGGGTCTCTGTACGTGTCTGTGGGTCTCTGTGCACGTCTGTAGGTCTCTGTGCGTGTCTGCAGGTCTCTGTACGTGCCTGTGGGTCTCTGTGCACGTCTGTAGGTCTCTGTGCACGTCTGTAGGTCTCTGTGCGTGTCTGTGGGTCTCTGTACGTGTCTGTGGGTCTCTGTGCACGTCTGTAGGTCTCTGTGCGTGTCTGCAGGTCTCTGTACGTGTCTGTGGGTCTCTGTGCACGTCTGTAGGTCTCTGTGGGTGTCTGTGGGTTTCTGTGCGTGTCTGTGGGTCTCTGTGCACGTCTGTAGGTCTCGGTGCGTGTCTGTGGGTTTCTGTGCGTGTCTGTGGGTCTCTGTGCACGTCTGTAGGTCTCTGTGTGTGTCTGCAGGTCTCTGTAGGTGTCTGTGGGTCTCTGTGCACGTCTGTAGGTCTCTGTGCGTGTCTGTGGGTTTCTGTGCGTGTCTGTGGGGTTCTGAGCGTCTCTGTGCATGTCTGTGGGTCTCTGTGCATGTGTCTGTGCATGTCTGTTGGTCTCTGTGCGTTTCTGTGGATCTCTATGCACGTCTGTGGGTCTCTGTGCGTGTCCGTGGGTTTTCGAGCGTCTCTGTGCATGTCTGTGGGTCTCTGTGCATGTCTCTGTGCATGTCTGTTGGTCTCTGTGCGTGTCTGTGGGTCTCTGTGCGTGTCTGTGGGTCTCTGTGTGTGTCTGTGGGTTTCTGAGCGTGTCTGTGGGTTTTAGAGCATCTCTGTGCATGTCTGTGGGTCTCTGTGCATCTCTCTGTGGATGTCTGTTGGTTTCTAAGCGTCTCTGTTTGTCTCTGTGTGTGTGTGTGGGTTTCTGAGCGTCTCTGTTTGTCTCTGTGTGTGTCTGCGGGTCTCTGAGCATGTCTGTGGGTCTCTCTGTTAGCCTGTAAGTCAAATAAATAAAGATTCGTCTTTTATTCATTCCGGAACCCAGTCGGCTTCACATTTTCACTCCAGCAACAACAAACAACAACAGCAAAGTCACGTAGAAATTTAAAACAACAACAGAACAATACCTCACCACCTCATTTTACAGACGTCACCACCACCAGCGCCACCACCACCGCCGCCACCACCACCTCATGTTGCAGACGTCACCACCACCACCTCATTTTACAGACATCACCACCACCACCAGCGCCACCACCACCGCATTTTGCAGACGTCACCACCACCAGCGTCACCACCACCTCATTTTGCAGACGTCACCACCACCACCTCATTTTGCAGACGTCACCACCACCACCACCTCATTTTACAGACGTCACCACCGCCGCCGCCACCACCGCCTCGTTTATTACAGACATCACCGCCAACCGCAAGTTAGTTCACCGCACGGCGCCGCGTCGGGGAAGTCCACCGACGCGGTCGAGACCGCCGGCGCTGACTCCCGCTCTGTTTCCCCGGCCGCGCGCCCCGCCAGGTGGTCTTCTCAAGGGTGGCGCGCGTCTGCAAGAACGACGTGGGAGGCTCGCAGCGCGTGCTCGAGCGCCACTGGACGTCGTTCCTCAAGGCGCGTCTCAACTGCTCAGTGCCAGGCGAGCCGCGTTTCTACTTCAACGTGCTGCGCGCCGTCACGGGCGTCGTGACGGCACGCGGCAGGGCGCTCGCCGTCGGCGTGTTCACCACGCCGCAGAACAGGTGAGGGAGACGGGGGTTTGGGGGCTGTGTCGTGTGGGTTTAGGTGAGTGTGGGTGGTGAGAGTGTGTGGGTGGTGAGAGTGTGTGGGTGGTGAGAGTGTGTGGGTGAGAGTGTTTGTGGGTGAGTGTGGGTGGTGAGAGTGTGTGTGGGTGAGTGTGGGTGGTGAGAGTGTGTGGGTGGTGAGAGTGTGTGGGTGGTGAGTGTGTGTGGGTGTGTGAGTGTGGGTGGTGAGAGTTTGTGGGTGAGAGTGTGTGGGTGGTGAGAGTGTGTGTGTGAGAGTGTGTGTGGGTGGTGAGAGTGTGTGGGTGAGAGTGTGTGTGTGAGAGTGTGTGTGGGTGAGTGTGGGTGGTGAGAGTGCGTGTGTGAGAGTGTGTGGGTGGTGAGAGTGTGTGGGTGGTGAGTGTGTGTGGGTGTGTGAGTGTGGGTGGTGAGAGTGTGTGGGTGAGAGTGTGTGGGTGTGTGAGTGTGTGTGTGTGAGAGTGTGTGGGTGAGAGTGTGTGGGTGGTGAGAGTGTGTGGGTGAGAGTGTGTGGGTGGTGAGAGTGTGTGGGTGTATGAGTGTGTGTGTGAGAGTGTGTGTGGGTGGTGAGAGTGTGTGTGTGAGAGTGTGTGTGTAATGTGTGTGTGTGGTGAGAGTGTGTGGGTGTGTGAGTGTGTGTGTAATGTGTGCGTTCGACACTTCACGTGGCCTCAAGGTGCACACGGCCTGGCACAAGCGTGGTGGTGACGTCACCGCCACTTAGTGGCAAATGGCGGTTGTTATGTTATGTTAGTGTGTGTGGGTGAGAGTTCGGGTGTGTGAGAGAGAGACACACCGTGAGTGGGTGTGAGAGTGTGTGGTGTGAGAGTGTGAGTGTGAGAGAGACACTGTGAGTGGGTGTGAGAGTGTGGGTGAGAGTAGGGAGTGGTGGTGTAGCGGTTAGCGCCGCTGCGCTACGAACCCGGTGACCCGAGTTCAATTCCTGCTCACGGCCAACACCGGTGACGATCATCTGAACCGGTCCTGGGCCTTCCCTAGGTCGACTCAGCCTCAGATGAGTACCTGGTGCGGTGTGTAAACATCGCCACTGGGGAGACAAAGGCGGTCGGGCGTGGCTCCGGCCACCCACCCATTCGTGTGCCTTTACGGCCTTCGTAGGTGCTCCTCGCTAACAGAACTTTGTCTCTCAAAAGTGTTGAAGGCCACACGTGGGATCTTTGTCTTGCGTGTGCGGTGCGTGTGCGGTGCGTGTGCGGTGCGTGTGCGGTGCGTGTGCGGTGCGTGTGCAGTATCCCCGGGTCGGCCGTGTGTGCCTTCGACATGGTGGACGTGGAGGGAGTGTTCGACGGACGCTTCAAGGAGCAGCGGCTGCCCGACGGCGGCTGGACCACGGTGCCCGAAGACAAGGTGCCCAGACCCAGGTGCGTGCCCACGTGCCACGGTCCGCCCCCTGGGGGCGTGCACGGCGAATCGGGGCAACAGCCCTGGGCCCCGTGCTTTTGGGGGGGGGGGGCGGGCGGGCGGGCGGGCGCACTTCGACCCCACGGTGGCGAGATGTTAATGCAGAAGGTCGTGGGTTCGATCACCGGCCCTGATGTGATGCTTCCCGGGCCCTGCAAAAGTATGAGCTAAAAACTAAACTATTTGTTTATTTTACCAGGCGAGGCCCAGTGAGCTGCGTAGCGCCTCTTCAGAAGCGACCTGGAGATCACAAATGATAGCTCGAGGAAGTGGGGAAGTGGCTCACCATCTTGCGGAAATTTATAGCAGCCAAATATTCTAAACGCATACATTTTGACTTAAAACTTTCGTGACTGCAGGAATTCATATTCTTGGTTCTTTCGGTAAAGTCACTTAGATAGAAAATAAAATTAAAATAAGAAATGTAAACTAAAAATCATATTTTTTTATTTTTTACTTTACCGAAAGAACCATTAGACTCTAAACGCATGTCTCTAAATGCGGAGGGAAAACTCCAAGGACTCGGAGAAAAATTCACACAACCACGGAGAGAGAGAGAGAGAGACACGCAAACTCCAAATATACAGCAGCAGCAGGCGTCAGAGTCGGGATCGAACCCACGACCTCCTGTAAGCCAGGCGAGGTAGTTAACATCTCATAGCCACCGTGATGATGGTGAGAGTGAGAGACACGCAAACTCCAAATATACAGCAGCAGGCATCAGAGTCAGGATCGAACCCACGACCTCCTGTAGACCAGGCGAGGTAGTTAACATCTCATAGCCACCGTGTTGATGAGAGAGAGAGAGACACGCAAACTCCAAATATACAGCAGCAGGCGTCAGAGTCGGGATCGAACCCACGACCTCCTGTAGACCAGGCGAGGTAGTTAACATCTCATAGCCACCGTGATGATGATGAGAGAGAGAGACACGCAAACTCCAAATATACAGCAGCAGCAGTCATCGTCAGGGTCGGGATGGAACCCAAGACCTCCTGTATACCAGGCGAGGTAGTTAACATCTCCTAGCCACCGCACCCCCACGTTGTACGGCCCTGCCCCCCATGTACACATCCTCTCTCGTGCCCCCGCCCCCCTCCCCCAGGCCTGGCTGCTGTGCGGGCACGGGCAGCGCTCGTGACGTGCGCAGCTCGGTGGAGCTGCCGGACGAGACGCTGGCGTTCATCAAGACGCACCCCCTGGTGGAGGACAGCGTGCCGGCCCTGCTGCACCGGCCCGGCTTCACCAAGACCATGGTCCGGTGCGTGATGACGACGGTGGTGACAATGACGACGACGATGATGATGATGATGATGGCAATGACGATGACATTGATCACAATAACGACAGCGACGATGAAGATGATGATGACAACGATCACAATGATGACGACGACGATGATGATGATGATGACAATGATCACAATGATGACGACGACGACGATGATGACGATTACAATGATCTCAATGACGACGACAATGATGACAATGACAATGATCACAATGAGGACGGCGATGATGACGATGCCAATGATCTCAATGACAACGGTGACGATGACAACGATCACAATGACAACGATGACAATGACAACGATGACGATGACGACGATGACGACGACGGCGACGATGACATCGACCACAACGACGACGGCCGGGTGACGACGCCGCCGCCGTCCCCCCCAAAGGTACCGCCTCACCAAGATCGAGGTGGACACGGAGGCCGGGCCCCATGGTAACCACACGGTGATCTTCCTGGGCTCGGAGGACGGCGTGCTGCTCAAGGTGCTCTCCCAGGAGGGCGGAGCCTGGGCCGGCGGGGGCGGTGGGGGGGGGCCGTCCGGGCGGGGGGCTCCGGCGGAGGGGGCCGCCGGCGGCGCCCCCTCGGGCCTCCTGCTGGAGGAGATCCACGCCTACAACCCGCACAGGTGACGGAGCGCTCGCGTGGCACCGTCACGTTGCCTGCGTACGGTGGACTTCTTCCGCGCCGGACGGAGCCGTCCGTGCTAATGTGTGTACGTTGAACTTCTTCCGCGCCGGACGGAGCCGTCCGTGCTAATGTGTGGGTCTCTATAGGTTATGGGTGTCTCTATGGGTCTCTGTGGGTCTCCGTGGGTCTCCGTGGGTCTGCTGTTAGCGAGTGCCTGTTGAGGCCGGGCCGGCGCGCTAGGGGACGTTGTGGCCAGCACCACGCTACGCCCGCGATGCTGATGCTGGTGATAATGATGATGATGCTGCAGATGTAACGTGGATGGCATGGAGGATGGGCACATCATAATACTGCTGCTGATGTTCCTGCAGTTTCTGATGATGATGACGGTGCTGCTGCTGCTGATGATGATGGTGGTTATGATGATGATCCTAATGACGATGGTGCTTATTTTGATGATGGTGCTGATGGTTCTGATGATGATGATGATGGTGCTGATGATGATGATGATGGTGTTGATGAAGATGGTGCTAATGCTGATGATGGTGCTGATGCTGATGAAGGTGCTTATGCTGATGGTGGTGTTGATGATGGTGCTGATGCTGTTAATGGTGCTGATGCTGATGATGGTGCTGATGCTCATAATGGTGCTGATGCTGATGACGACGGTGGCGATGCTGATGACGATGGTGCCCCAGGTGTAACGTGGACGGTGTGGAGGACCGGCGCATCGTGGGCCTGCAGCTGGACCGTGCGCACCACGCCCTCTTCGTCGCCTTCCCGTCGTGCATCGTCAAAGTGGCGCTCAGCCGGTGCGAGCGCCACGCACGGTGCAAGCGGTGAGACCCCCACGACCCCCCCTGTGCATAGCCTCAACGGACTGTTGGGGCGAGCGCTTCTAGCGAGCCGCAGCGCCTGTGAAGGCCGGCACTGTGGCACACGAGGGGACGGGTGGCCGGCATCCCACCCGGCCGCCTTTGTCTCCCCAGTGGCGATGTTTGCACATCGTAGCAGGCATTGATGTTGAGGCTGAGTTGACCTAGGGGGAGGCCCAGGACCGGTTCAGATAATCTGTGTCCCCATACTCGCACTCACCCCCACCCCCTGCGTCCTCACGCTCACCCCTCCGTGTCCCCACCCCCACCCCTCCGTGTCCCCACCCCCACCCCTCCGTGTCCCCTCCGTGCGTGGAGCAGAACCTGCATTGCGTCACGTGACCCGTACTGCGGCTGGGCTCGCGAGGGGTCGTGCGCCCGCATCACCGCCCCCACCAGGTGAGGCCACGCTCACCCCTACCCCACCCCACCCCTACCCCACCCCTACCACACCCCTACCCCACCCCACCCCTACCCCACCCCTACTCCACCCCTACCCCACCTCACCCCTACCCCACCCCTACCACACCCCTATCCCACCCCACCCCTACCCCACCTCACCCCTACCCCACCCCTACCCCACCCCTACTCCACCCCTACCCCACCCCTACTCCACCCCTACCCCACCTCACCCCTACCCCACCCCACCCCTACCCCACCCCTACCCCACCCCTACCCCACCCCTATCCCACCCCACCCCACCCCTACCCCACCTCACCCCTACCCCACCCCACCCCTACCCCACCCCTACCCCACCCCTACCCCACCCCTACCCCACCCCACCCCTACCCCACCCCTAATCCTCCACCCCTACCCCACCCGTCCATGGACTCGTGTTGACGGTACATTCCCGCCGTCCCTCCCCGTGTGTCTAACCCCGCAGCGTTCCGTACGAACAGGACATCGAACACGGCAACTCCAAGGGGCTCGAGTACTGCCAAGGTAAGGAGGCCTTTCTGCACTGCATTCTGGGGCGGATTGAGGGGCGGGCGGTAATGCGTCTCCCTCTCGGGGCGCGGCGGGGCCACTTTTCC
Organism: Petromyzon marinus; assembly: GCF_048934315.1. Lineage (NCBI taxonomy): Eukaryota > Metazoa > Chordata > Hyperoartia > Petromyzontiformes > Petromyzontidae > Petromyzon > Petromyzon marinus. The sequence goes on from NC_133723.1 coordinate 9,558,431, forward strand.
GAGCACGGCATTCCCTCGCTTTTCACGAACTCGCTGACCGCGACTTTGGGCTGTCCGCCGGATGGCATCTGGGACTTTGACGCGAGCACTGCATCGGGAGGGAGCGACTCAGCTCTCGCGCTCCGCTCCCTTCCACCGCAGCCTCAGCCACCGCTGCCTCGCCTTGCCCAGCCCTCGCTCGTCTACGGACGACATGGATGATGCCCGCCCCGACCCCAGTCTATCTGGATGTGTCTCGATCATCATCATCATTATCACCACCACCATCATCATCATCATCGTGATGATGATGTTAAGGAGCATAAGCCACCACCACGCTAACTCCGGTTATCCTCGCAGCAGCGGCTTTTGGCTGCTGACCATCAAACAAAGACTGTAACACCACATCACGGCGCTTCCAAATGTGCTTCTGCGGCCGTCTGGAACGCTCTTCCTTCCGAAATTACGAAGCCACTGAGAGCTATGATGCACATTGAAATCATCATCTCGATTGCCAAACCCATTTGGCCCAAGAAAGTTGTTGTCGGGCCCTGTTTGGAATTCTGAACAATGTATTTAGACGCCACTATAATCGCAGCTCGGTCTGCGAGCAATGTTTGGACGTCATCATGAAACTATTTTATTTTATTTTTGACCTGGTGAGGCCTGCTGAGCCATCCACACGACCACAGAGAGAGACATCGCAAACACCAAATATACACGCGGCTAGGGTCAGGATTGAACCGACGATCTCCTGCATACCTGCGAGGTAGTTAACATCTCGCCATCAAACTTAATTTGAAGCTTTCGTGACTGCAGGAATCCATACTCTTTGGTTCTTTCGGCAAAGTCACGTGGGTATAAAAATAAAATAAACCATGGCACTGCATATACACACACAGTATACACAGTATATATAGTACTACTATGACCGCAATGTTATTGAGTAAAGTGTTGAGTTTGGAGTTGAGTTTCCAGAAGCGACCCTGGCGATCACAAATGCTAGCTCAACGAAGTGGCTCATCATCATCATCATCTTGTGGAAATTTACAGCGGCAGCCAAATTCTCTGAACGCACACTCAAATCTCAACGCCCATACAATCGCGTGACCGGGAGCATTTGTTTGGCTGTGTCGGCTGGGTGGTGGAGGGCTCTAACAACGCGTTACTCTTTGCCACGTCAGTACGTGGCCTAACCCCGGAATTATGTTGTGAGTCGTAACGCTGGGTGCGGAAACGCACGTGTTTAAGCGTGTGTGTGTTTGTTTGTGTGTGTGCGTGTGTTTGTGCGTGTGTGTGTGCACGCATCTGTGCGTGTGTGTGCGTGCGTGTGCATGTGTGTGTTTTACAGCCGAAGGCTTCGTGGCAATAAATGGTGAGCAATTCTTTTGCCTTCCTCCCTCCCAGGCCCCTGAGCCTTTGTGTGGGCTTCTGTTTGTTCGCTGCGCCGAGGTGCCATCGGCAAGCATCCGCCAAATCGCGCGTAATAATAATAATAGAACAAAATTCGAGCTGCCACGTTTAATCTTGCAAATATATATAAAACACAATCACGATTTTTTTTATTTACAAGAAAAAGTAACAAAAAAATGACTCGAATTACATTTTTATTATTATTTTACAAAATGCGCCTTTGTCGGATTGTTATCTTACTTTCTTTCTTAGCGCACCCGCCACTAACGCTGCCGCTGCCGGTGAAATGAATAATTTTCATCTGCAAAAGCCAAAGGCAACCGTCGTCAATGCCTGGGGTCCGCCGCTCAGATTGTCCTTCATTACGCGTCCATTTCTCCGCAAAGCAGTTGGGAGCAAACGCGGCCCCCCATATTTATATTTAGCCAACGGCGTTGATGCTCGCAATTCTGGCGGCGCTGGTTGCGACAGCCGGCGAAGCGTCTCCGTGCGAGTCGTTCTATCCGGCGCGTGGATCGCGCCCCTCCACCATTGCCGGCGGTGTGCCGAAGCCAGTGACAGCTTGACGTTTAATTCGGCTTCGTCGGGTGGTGGAGAGGGGGCGAACGACAAAGAATTTCAAATCGACCGCCACCACTGCCACCATCGCCACGTGGCGGTGGTGGCAGTGGTGGCGGTCGTTTGAAAATGCCCACCACAAATATTCTGATGCGGAGTTCTCGGAACGTGGAGCGGACCGCGGTCGAGCGACCCTGTAGCGGCCCTCGAATGAGCGATCCGCACGGTCGGCCAACGCACGGCGCGACAGAGCTTCACGGTACGCGGGTGGGTGCCGACCCATGGCTGGTACCGCGCGTGCAGCGGGGCACGGGAACCGATCCCGACACGAAAAGTCGCGGGAACGCCATTGCAAGAAAGTCGCCCCGGGTGAAAGTGACGCTTCGACAACGCGTCGCATCCTCAAATAAGACCGTCGACACGCCCCGAGGGACGGCACGAATCCCGGATGTAACCGCGTCCGGAACGCACGTGTGCCGCCCCCCCCCCCCCCCCCGCCCCCCTCCCATGGGTCACGGTTGGCTACGTACGGTGCGAAAGAAGTTCAACGTACGTGCGTGCGTGTACGTACGTTACCGTCCGTACAAAATTTTAATATTTTTTATTTTACACGGGAATAAATATTTTCAGGAGCGTCGAGGCCCGAGTGAGACGCTTCCGGTGCAATAATAGAGAACGTTATTACATTAATTCTGGGTGAGCGCTGAAAAATCAAGGGCGCATGTTCTCTGCCCGCCCCGCTAGACCAACCTCTCCCCCCCTCGGGTCGAGCCACCGAATTTATATTTTCCCTTTCTTTCCAATTTATATTCCGTCCCGCCGCCATAATATTTTTTGCGCGAGGTGGCGCGTTTATGCGTTCCAGCTCCAGCCCGCCTCTCGCTCCGTCAGCCCCAAATGCGAGGTCGAGCAGTCAATAACCGTCCATCAATCACCGACTCGACACCGCTCCACGTCCACAACAATCCGCACATCACACTGGAGCGACCCGCAACCACCCTCTCTCTCCCCTCCTCCCCTCCCTACCCCCTCCTCCGCTTGGGGTCTGCTGCTGTCTATTGCATGCCGTAGAGATGCGTAGAGACCCATTGACTTGCTTGCAGACCCGTAGACGTTCATAGAGACCCGTAGGCCACCGGCGGTCCCACTGGTGGCCTTTAGCGCGGCTAAAGGCCACCAGTGCTGCCGTGAAACCCCCAATAGTTTCAAATCAAATGTGTGGCGGCCCATCCTCGCACCGATGATGTCGTATTGGCGAAAGTGCCCCCCACCCTCCCGCTCTGAAAATTAGTGAAGAACACCCCCACTTCTCGCTTGAAGAAAAGTCATCGTAAAATCAATTGGGTAGAGTGAGATTCTTATTTTTAAAGTCAGTGATTATTATTTTTAAGGTCAGTGATTATTCCTGTTCTAAAGGAGTAGCCATAACCAGCGCGTTTCCTGTTTGCTTCTCCTGAGAGTGTGGTGGCAATTCCACATTCCTATGGCGGGGGTGAGTTACTCCATAGGGCAGCCAATGTTGACTTCCCCACAAAGTAGTGCGCGTTATATCGACCTATGGGGATGATTGGCTGAGCCAAAATCTCAACCACTAAGCCTTAACTCCGAACCCCAAAGCCTCAAGCCCAAACCCTAACTCCTAACCATGCACCCTAACAAAAACCTAAACCCTCACAAAAACCGAAACTCTGAACTCCAAATCTGCAACCCTAACTCCTAACCCTAAACTCCTAGCTTCAATCCCAAAACCCTAACCAGAACCCTAAAACCATGACTACTCTTCACCCTGACCCCAGACGCCAAACCCTCAACCTTAACTCCAAAACCCTGACACTAACCTCCTACCCCCCCAAGTAACATCTGTGATTGGATGAAAATCCTGGTCTGCGCTTGGATATGTGAAGAAAACAAATCCCCACCTCGGCGACGGTACCCGACGATGGGTTACCTTCCTCGCGACCACGTGACCTCCCTTCGCGATGTGTTCCCGCGTTGACCCTTGACCCCCGCCCCGCCCGGGCACCCCCGCCCCCCCCTCCCCGCGCGTCTCAACTCTTGACCTCGCCGCAGACTCTGCCCAGCCGCAGCAGCCCCCCACGCCAAGGGCCGGGGGGTCCGGGGGGTCCGGGGGGGCCGCGCCCGCCACGGCCGCCCCCCCCCGCATCACCGCGGGGCACGTGCCGGCCGTGTCGGCAGAGAGGCACCACCCGCCGGGCGCCAAGGAGGGTAAGGAGGGAAGGGCTCGGTCCACGCGCCTTAGCGGAGAGAGGAGAGAGAGGAGGGAGATAGACGCTCGCACCTCCAACACGTATTCTTGGTTCTCTCGGTAAAGTCACGTAGGTAGAAAATTCAATGGAAAAAAAACATTTTTCTAATATAAATAATACATTGAAAATAATAAAAGCAATTTTTTTATTGTATTCTTTTTTATTTTTAAATTTGCTTTTATTGAATTTTCTATCTACGTGACTTTACCAAAAGAACCAAGAATGTGAATTCCTGCAGTCACGAAAGTTTAAAGTCAAGTTTCCAACACGTAGGCCCAAGCCTTCTCCAAGCCGCCACCTCTATACACTCATGTGCACATGCACGGGTCTCAGTTGCTCGTCTGTGGGTCCTGCTATGGGTCTCTGTGTGAGTCTAAGAGGGGATCTACGTGAGGCTGTTGAGTGTATGTCAGGCTGTTGAGTGTATGTCAGGCTGTTGAGTGTATGTCAGGCTGTTGAGTGCTATGGTTGATGCTTCGTGAGTGGGCGCAGCTGCTCATGGGCGTGCGGGCGCCGTGGGCCATAAGCAGACCAGCGCCGGGCTACGGACTTCCAAAGAGACCCGTAGACTCTCATAGAGACCCGTAGACTTCTGTAGAGACCCGTAGACTTCCGTAGAAACCTGTAGACTTTCATAGAGACCCATAGACTTTCATAGAGACCCGCAGACTTCCGTAGAAACCTGTAGACTTCCATAGAGACCCACAGACTTCCATAGAGACCCGTAGACTCTCATAGAGACCCGTAGACTTCTGTAGAGACCCGTAGACTTCCGTAGAAACCTGTAGACTTTCATAGAGACCCATAGACTTTCATAGAGACCCGCAGACTTCCGTAGAAACCTGTAGACTTCCATAGAGACCCACAGACTTCCATAGAGACCCGCAGACTTGCATAGAGACCCGTAAACAAACATAGGGCCCAGTGGCGCAGGCGGTGCAACTGCACTGGGCCCACTCCCACGACACTTCATCAAACTGATTGCGACCCGCACACACTCTCCTATAGATGTGAAGGATGACATCGGCTTAAATTTGACTCTCCGAATGAATGAACGAATGAATGAAGAGTGGACGGCTACGATCACAATCGCCCACAGCCCGGGGGGGTGGAGGGGTAGGGTGGAGGGGGACTGAAAATCTCTGATTTCACTGCGATCGCTTCCATCGCTCATTGGATCACCGCGCGACTCTAACAAACAAGCAACGCCTTTCCCCCCCCCCCACCCCCCGCGACAAATTTCCATGTCCGCCGCAGCCCCGAACCAGCGGTGGAAACTCCACGTTCCCGCGGTGGCGGCGAGCCCAGTCAATCCGTAGGGACGGCCACCGATTGGACGCTCGTGTGCGGCGTGGAGCGGGAGAGGCGTTGGTTGGTCCCGCGTTGCTTTGCACGTGCACATGCATGGGGCGGCGGCGCTGCCCGAGTGTTTTCGCTTCGTCCGGTACCGGCCGGGGTGTTTCGGTGAAGGGTCACGCAAGGGGGGTGGGGGGGGGGGGGGGGTTGCTCGGGGCTCTCGTCAATGGTCACACCGCTCCCCTGCTCGACTGCTCACCGCCTCGACCCGCTCGACCGATCGACCAATCAGTCGAGCGGCCGATGGGACGCTCGCCGCTTCCCTTGCGCGAAGGATTTTGGCCGGGCGATCGATTTGCGGTCACCGCTTTCCCCCCGCAGTTCGCTCCTGGAGAGAAGCACTCCCGCTCGAAGCGACGGGGCCCTCTCTCCCGTTAGATTCTCGCATTGTGAGTCTGGGGCGATCGGAGGGACTGATTGTCCACTCTCGTTTTCATCGTGACTACCACCACTACCACCGCCGTGGCTTTTCTCCGGCTGCCTCCTGTTTTCCTCCCACTTGTGTGACAGACACTCTGGCTGGAAACATCTCAAAATTTAAACCCAACTCAAAAGCAGAACTCTGCTGAAAACTTTTCCTTGGACTCGGTGTGACATTCCTGGAAAAAAGAAGTCATTATTATTAAGTAATATCTTCTGTTGTTGTGCAGCCAATAACGGTCTTCCTAGGGCCGAGTATTGAACAACCCCATCGCCGCTATTTGTCTTCAGATTCTCTCCCGGCCACACAGTTGACCGCGCCCTTCAAGCGCCACTCTCACACACACGAGTGCAAGGACCACCAACCCCCCCCACACCCCCTCTGGCAATTGATCTTCCCACGCTCGTCGTCCAGACGTCGACGAGCGCGCCCGGGTGTGTGGGTGTGTGTGGTCCGGTCAACGGCACGTCCATGAACCGAATTTAGCAGTTCAACATCATTCGAGCAATGCTGCTGCTGTTGCTGCTGCTGCTACTACTGCTGCTACTGCTGCTGCTGCTACTACTGCTGCTGCTGTTGCTGCTACTACTGCTGCTGCTACTGGTGCTACTGCTGTTGCTGCTACTGCTGCTGCTGCTACTGCTGTTGCTGCTACTGCTGCTGCTGTTGCTGCTACTACTACTGCTGCTACTGCTGCTACTTCTGCTGCTGCTACTGGTGCTACTTCTGCTGCTACTGGTGCTACTGCTGTTGCTGCTACTGCTGCTACTGCTGTTGCTGCTACTACTGCTGCTACTACTGTTGCTACTACTGTTGCTGCTACTGCTGCTACTACTACTGCTGTTGCTACTGCTGCTACTGCTGTTGCTGCTACTGCTGCTGCTGTTGCTGCTACGGCTGCTACTGCTGCTACTCCTGCTGCTGCTACTGGTGCTACTGCTGTTGCTGCTACTACTACTGCTGCTACTGCTGCTATGACTGCTACTACTGTTGCTGCTACTGCTGCTGCTACTACTGTTGCTACTACTACTGTTGCTACTGCTGCTACTGCTGTTGCTGCTACTACTACTGCTGTTACTACTACTGCTGCTACTGCTGCTACTTCTGCTGCTGCTACTGGTGCTGCTGCTGTTGCTGCTACTGCTGCTACTGCTGTTGCTGCTACTACTGCTGCTACTACTGTTGCTGCTACTGCTGTTGCTGCTACTACTACTGCTGCTGCTGCTACTGCTGTTGCTGCTACTGCTGTTGCTGCTACTGCTGCTGCTACTGCTGCTGCTACTGCTGCTACTACTACTGTTGGTACTACTGCTGCTGCTACTACTACTGCTGCTGCTACTACTACTACTGCTGTTGCTACTGCTGCTACTACTGTTGCTGCTACTACTGCTACTACTGTTGCTGCTACTGCTGCTGCCGCTACTGCTGCTGCATTGGCATCGGTGCACAACAACAGTCAACAACACAAACCTCAGCACATTCTTTTTGTCAAGATCACTGTGCGGCCTTAAAACGAAAAAATAAATCCTAGTTATATTAAAATTGTGAAAAAAATATTTGTTTATTTTACCAAGTCAAGGCCCACTGAGCTACGTAGCTCTTTTTCAGAAGCGACCTGGCCATCATGAATGACAGCTCAACGAAGTGGGCTTATCATCATCATCGTCGTGTGGAAATTTAAAGCAGCCAAATGCTCTAAAGGCATGACGTTGACTCGAAATGTGCAGAGAAAAACCGGAGGACCCGGAGAAAAATCCACGAGAGAGACAATGCAAACACAAAATATACAGCAGCCGGTCGAACCCACGACCTCCTGCCGACCAGGCGAGGTAGTTAACATCTCGCCACCACGGCACCACACATATATATACACAACATACACAGTGTGTATATATTACTCTCACGGCCACAGTGTTATTGGTGTAAGTGTTGAGTTTGGAGTTGAGTTTAAATAACAGCATAAGTCGAGAAGACACACGGCATGCCGGTGAGCGGCTGAGGAGGAGCGGATTGGCCCTGTCTGGGAGTCCAACTTGAGGCCCCCGTGTGCTGTACTGCGCCCGATGCTCTTGGTGTGACCGCTTAATGCATTGCATGATGCTCGTCGCCAATCTGTCAGTGTTACATAGACTCCGTGTGTGTGTGTGTGTGTTTTCGTGTGTGTGTCTGTGTGGGGGGAGCAGTGGTGTAGCGGTTAGCGCGCTGCGCTATGAACCTGGCGACCCGAGTTCGATTCCCGCTCACAATTATCTGAACCGGTCCTGGGCCTCCCCTGTAAGCATCGTCACTAGGGGAGACAAAGGCGGCCGGGTGTGGTGTTTGCCACCCACCCCCTCGTGTGCCGGCCTACATAGGTGCTCGCTCACAGCACTTGCTCTAACAGGCTGTTAAAGGCGCGACGGGGAGGCTCTTTGTACGTGTGCCTTGTGATCTCTCATGTAATATTTTCGTCTGTAAATGTTACATATGAGTACCTGGTGCGGTGTGTAAACGTCGCCACTGGGGAAACAAAGGTGGCGGCCGGTCTTCGTGATGGTGGTGGTGGTGCTGGCCCCCCCCTCCCCCCTCGTGTGCCATGTGCTCACTACTCCTCGATCGAACAGCACTTGCCCCAACATCCCCGTGTGCGACGTCTGGCAGGCGTCCGCCATCGACGGGGGTCACGCGCGTGTGTGGGGGGGTGGGGGGTCATTGTGTTTGGGCACACCCTTTGCATTTGAAACCATCTCTCATCGGTGCTGCGGAAGTGGCGTAGTCACTATCAGTGACGTAGTGACTACATCATCAGTGACGTAGTAACTACATCATCAGTGACGTAGTAACTACATCATCAGTGGCGTAGTAACTGCATTATCAGTGGTGTAGTAACTACATTATCAGTGGTGTAGTAACTACATGATCAGTGGTGTAGTAACTACATGATCAGTGACATAGTAGCTACATTATCAGTGGTGTAGTAACTACATTATCAGTGGTGTAGTCACGACACTATCAGTGACGTAGTAACTACATCATCAGTGGCGGAGTAACTACATTATAAGTGACGTAGTAACTACATCATCAGTGACGTAGTAACTACATCATCAGTGACGTATTATCTTGCGGCCAACTTAAAGCTCCATAGTCGTTACGTCTTCGCTAAATAATTAATTAAATATCCCACAAACGGAGTGGTGCGTGAAAGACACTTTCATGGGAAAAAAAGAGTTTTCATTCAAACCGGGTTTTAAATCAGTTTGTTGTTGCTCCTCTCTTACACCGTCGTTGAAAACAGATCTCACGGTGTTTGTCAAGGCGGGGGGGGCCGAGGCACCCCATTGCCCCCCACGCTCGTCACGCTACTGGGCGCTGCATTTACTGTCGTGGTTATGTGCTTACGTTTCTCCCCTCCCCCTGTGTCGTTGTTTTTAGCCGTCCATAATCGAGGTTTTATTTAGGGGGTGAGATCGCGTCAATAAAAAATGTGTCGTCAAACCCGCCACCACCCGACACAACCAACGAGTAAGGTTTGTCACGTAAATGGAACGTGCCAATTCGTGACGAGTACAGCACACAACCGCGTGTGTTGGGACAGGAAACCCACAATATTTACTCTGCATATTTTCGCGCGATCCAGCCCAAAAACCTCTATTATGGATAATATTGGCCGCGAAAGCCTCCTAGCGCATGTTAAACTGTTTTATCCGTGTTCACGCCATCGGATTCATCTCAAAGAGGCGCTTTGTCATTTTAGTTTTTGTATTATTACTACGTAAGTGGATCCTCTTTACTGAACCCGGCCCATTTTGGCCGGGTCTGGTTAAAGTGGTGGGGGGGCAGTTGACTCGGCCCATCACCCTCCACTCACATTTCTGGGGAGGGGGGTCGCTAAAATAGGTACCGGCTTTGTGTCGGGGGTGGGGAAGTCAAGAGACGATGGCCGTGGCGTCGAGGCGACCGCGATTTCGCGCGGTGCCTCTGTTGCAAGCGAAAGAGGGCAACGATAACGGGCACCCGACGCCATCAACCGTACGCCCAATACAGGGACTCCTCTACTTACTGACGAGTCAAGTTCCAGAGGTCTGTTCCTAAGTCGATTTGTTCCTAAGTCCATTTTTACTACTGTCGACTCTAAACACGTTGTACGACGTGTACACTGAACACGGGGAATGTCTTTAAATGTTTTATAATCTCCTGTAGATGTAGATGCCACTGGTTATTCACGTTCTGCAGATGTAGATGCCACTGGTTCTTCACATTCTGCAGATGTAGATGCCACTGGTTCTTCATGTTCTGTAGATGTAGATGCCACTGGTTCTTCACGTTCTGCAGATGTAGATGCCACTGGTTCTTCACGTTCTGCAGATGTAGATGCCACTGGTTTTTCACATTCTGCAGGTGTAGATGCCACTGGTTTTTCACATTCTGCAGGTGTAGATGCCACTGGTTCTTCACATTCTGAAGATGTAGATGCCACTGGTTCATGTTCTACAGATGTAGATGCCACTGATTCTTCATATTCTGCGGATGTAGATGCCACTGGTTATTCACGTTCTGCAGATGTAGATGCCACTGGTTATTCACGTTCTATAGGTGTAGATGCCACCACTGCCGTCTATTGTGCTTACGACTCTCAATCCGAACAGGCAACTGGACCATACGGACAGGGTTTATTCGTATTTCTCAAAGTTCATAAGTCGAATGTTCGTAAGTAGAGGAGTGGGCGAAGCGTTTGCACCTAGGGGGCGTGTCTCTGCCCATATTTGGTCCAAGCGAAAACCCCGAATCGAGGGGGGGGGGAGCATCTCCCCCCCCCCCCCCCGTTCTCGATTCTGCTCACGGCATTGAGAGTATCGATTCATGAAGGATTAAATCGCCACATCTATTAATTGCAAAGCTATCTGCGGATCGAGCGTTGCCAGCTTAGGCTTGATTTGGCTCATGTCCGCACGATCGACGATTCGCTCGCAGCCCGTTTGTAGCCTCATTACCTCATTACGGCTGTAAAACGGTGAAGTCGATTTACAAAAAGAAAATCTATAAAGCCGCCCGGCCCCCCTCCCCTCCCTCCCGGGTGAGCGAGCGGAAAGCGTGAATCGTTGGCACGTCCAACGCGTTGTGCGCACACCACTTCGGTCCGATGAGAGTTCGACTTTTGTCGGGTGGTGGAGGGGTTTCCACGGCAGCAACTCGCTGACGTCACTTTCCCCAACAGTCTGTTCAGGCTTTACGGGGGGGGATCTTTATCTTTGTCTCTACCTGTGTACATGTGTATGTCTGCCTGTGTACGTGCGCCTGCATGTGTGTGTGTCTGTATATAGCATTATTGGCAGCATGCTGTGCATTGCCGCATCATCTCCACCTGTGTGTGCCCCCCCCCACCACCATCTTCAAGTTATTCCCGCGATCTCGAACGCCCCCCCCCATCACTGCCTGAGCCTGCTGCTGCCTGCTTCCTGCACCTCCACCTGCACATCCACCTGCACCTCCACCTGCACCTCTACCTGCACCTCTACCTCCACCTGCACCTCCACCTGCATCTCCACCTGCACCTGCACCTCTACCTCCACCTGCACCTCTACCTCTACCTCCACCTGCACATCCACCTGCATCTCCACCTGCACCTCTACCTGCACCTCTACCTCCACCTGCACCTGCACCTCCACCTGCATCTCTACCTGCACCTCTACCTGCACCTCTACCTCCACCTGCACCTCCGCCTGCATCTCCGCCTTTGCCTTTTCGCCTCCGTCTGTTTTTTTTTTGCTAAAACCTCCCACGCAGCAATGGCGCGCGGGGCAAATAACAACACAAAATAAATAAAAATCCACTCGCTGCCCATGGGAATGTGGAATTGTCTTCCGCCGCGGTGGTAGCGCCTCGGGTAAAGTTGGCACGCCCCAGCGCCCTTCGCTTGACCAACAACTCGAACCTCACGTGCGCGTGTGTGTGCATGCGTGTGTGTGTGTCCATGCGTGTGTGTGTGTGCACGTGTGTGTGTGTGTGCATGCGTGTGTGTGTGTGCATGCGTGTGTGTGTGTGCACGTGTGTGTGTGTGCATGCGTGTGTGTGTGTGTGCATGCGTGTGTGTGTGTGTGTGCATGCGTGTGTGTGTGCATGCGTGTGTGTGTGTGTGCGTGCGTGTGTGCGCCCTTAAAAGGAAAAAAAAACAGATGACAGTTCGGGCAATGGCCCCTTCTTCGTGTGCTATGAAGAAGGGCCATTGCCCGAAACGTCTGTCACGTGTTGTTATTTTCTTTCTTCCTTTTAAGGCCGCAGCGTCACTGACGGGCGCGTCGAGTTTTATTGATCGCGAGCCTGGTGGCACGGGTTCCATACCCCGTGGGTGGCAAGGGCCAACGCCGCTGGCGAGCGATACCGATCTGAACCGGTCCTGGACCTTCACCAACACCTCCGGTTGTCCGGCGAAAATTCGTGGGAGAGGTGACGAAATCAGGCTCCGCTAAGTCGACAATGCGTGCGTCCTGCCGGACTTACAAGCCACGCCCACGCGATGGTGGGCGTGGCTTGTAAGGGGGCTGGTGGAGGGTTTCCCACCTTCGCGATGCGGTGGTGGAGGGTGCGGGCGGGGTAGCCGTCAATTTTTCTTTTTAAACGGGGCTCAGGTCATTGACCCCCCCACCCCACCCCCCCCCCCCCCCAAAAAAAATGTAATTCTATCGCAAATGTTTTTAAACAATAGCAGAGAACGTTAAATGCCGATGGGATTGACCTGACCCAACCCCCAGGTGTTCATGTACGTGCGCACGTATGCATGGTATGTTGAACTCTTATCGCCGCACCGCACGTGGCAAATCGGGGGGTCACGTGGGGGGGGGGGGGGTGGGGGACAGCGAGGGACAAGAAACTAAACACAAAAAGCAGTTCTACGGGAAGTGAGAGTGTTTCAATCTAGAAGTGAGTTTTCAATCTACAAATCGTCCTCCTCCTTGGCAACTTTCCACTTGACCTGCACCGTCGCTCTCTCTCTCTGTCTCTCTCTCTCCGCTCACACAGCCGCCTCCGGCGTTTCCCACAGAAGCCCCCTTTCTCAACGTGCCTCCTCCTCTCTCCAGTGCGCGCATTCCTCGAAGCGAAGGCCCAAACCCCCGAGCCCTTTCCTCCTCCCTCGACGACGACACGACACGCTGTTTCCCGCGCGCTTCACGTTCGTACGCCGCGGGGAAATGTCGCCACAGTTGGGGGGCGGGCGGGCGGGCGGGGGGTGCCCGCGGTGGCGAGATGTTGACTACCTCGCCTGGTATGCAGGACAGTCGCGGCTTCGATACCGACCCCTGTGACGGCCCGTTGTGTATTTGAGGTTTGTGTGTTTTCTCCCCCTCTCTCTCTCTCCCCCCCCCCCACCTCCGTGGTCGCGTGGATTTTCCTCCGGGTCCTCCGCTCTTTCCCGTCCATATTTAGAATCAACGTCACGCAAGCGTCTGGCCGCTATGAATTTCCCACGCGATGATGATGATGATGACGATAAGCCACTTGGTCGAGCTATCATTTGTGATGGCCAGGTCGCTTCTGAAAAAAAGAGCTACGTAGCTCAGTGCTTCCTGACCCGCTGAAATTAAAATAGTTTGCAGTTTTGCTCTAACGCCTTTGGCGTTTTATTATTTGTCCTTTTGCACCACCGCCAATGGCAGTGTCGCAAGAAACTACGGCGTAATGTAAGGACGCGTCGCTTAAATGAGGTGTGCTTATATCCAGCTGGAGCTGCAATGTACCCACCTTGTCCTCAAGGGTTACGATGGAAACCTGGGCAGCACCACTTATGTGTGTGAGTGTGTGAACGTGTGTTCGTTTTAATTTAAGATGAATACTTTTTTTTATCCGGTATAACCTGTGCACATGACCACGCGCTTTTGCTTTATAGCTACGCCGGAGGAATGTTCAAGGTTTATTTTTTAAAATCAAAATTGAAAACTTGTTTGTCCACTGTTGCTGTTGTTGTTGCAAAGACATCGCGTCCTGATCCAATTGTGATTTTGTTTCGAGGATCAGTGTTTTTTGTGAGTTTACATAAACGAGGATATAGCGGCCCCTAGTGGCTGCAGGGACCCACGTGTACAGGGACTCCTCTACTTACGAACGAGTTAGGTTCCAGAGGTACTATTCGTAAATCGATTTTACTCCCGTCGATTCCAAACACGTTCTAAGGCATGTACACTAAACACGGGGAATGGCTTTAAAAGTTGTATCATCTCCTGCAGATGTAGATGCCACTGGTTCTTCATGTTCTGCAGATGTAGATGCCACTGGTTCTTCACGTTCTGTAGATGTAGATGCGACTGATTCTTCATATTCTGCAGATGTAGATGCTACTGGTTCTTCACGTTCTGCAGATGTAGATGCCATCACTGCCATCTATTGCACGGCAGTTGAACTTACGACTCTCGGTCGGAACGGGCAACTGGACGTACGGGCAGGTTTGTACGTAAGTCGAATATTCGTAAGTAGAGTAGTCCCTGTATTCTTCACGTAGCTATATGTTTTGAAAGAACAAAACGTGAATAACCCTACGCGTGATTTGATGCGTGCATTGTTAAGCCGAACGGTCGATACTCGTCGATGATTGAATTCATTGATGCGTCATAGATTTATTTTTTGAGGTTTGGCCACGGAACGTTCAGGCCAAATCTAAGCCGTAAAAAAACCCTCCACCACCCAACGCAACCAAACGCATTAAATTGCCGCGTGTGAGCGAGCGTTCAGCGCGCCCATCATCGTCGTTGTCGCAGCTCACTCACCGGTAAGTTGAAGTTAACCAATGCGTCGTTACCTAACCTCTGACCCCGGACGTTAACCTCTAACCCTCGCCGCCTGCGCCCGTTCAAACCACCTGCAACTCCTTTACACCCTGTACCTCCCCCCCGCACACCACAACCACCACCGCCCCAACCACCACCACAACCACCACAACCAACCACGACTACGACCACCGCAACCATCGTTGCCACAACCACCACAACCACCGCCACCACTACCACCACCGCCCACAACCGTCGCAGGCTTCGTGAGCGGCAACCACCTAGGCTCGCTCTTCTCGGACAAGTCCGTGGACGTGACGATCCTGGCGCTCTGCGTCGTGGTGGCCTTCGTGCTGGGCGCGGCGCTGTCGGGCGTCACCGTCTACTGCCTCTGCGGCGAAGGCGGCGCCGGCTGTGCCTCCTCATCCTCCTCGTCGTCGCCCTCCTCCTCCTCGTCGTCCCCGCACTTCCTCTCCCTCCGCTGCAAGAAGGCGGCCGCGGCCAAGAAGCTCCGAGCGGCCGGCGGCGGCGGCGGCGGCGGCGGCGGCGACGGCGGCGGCGGAGACCTCGGCTCGTCGTACGGCATGGAGACCCACGCCACGCTCGCGCGGCTCAACAGCTACAGCCCCGGGCTGGAGCCGTGCGGCAAACACGACGGCGGCGTCGCCGGATCGCCGCCGTGCGGCGGCGGCGGCGGCGGCATCGTGCCGCTAGCCGGGCCTCCGACGCCGCCGCTGTCGCACGCGACCGCCATCGCGATGGCGACCGAGATGATGCTGATGATGCCCAACGGGGGCTTGGGCTCGGCGGGCGGCGTCGGCGGGCTCGGCGGCGCGGAGCAGATCCAGACGGAGCTGGCGGCCGGGCTCCCGACGCCGGACGCGACGCCGGTGCTGCCGCTCAAGAACTGCTGCAACCAGGCCCGGCGCGACTGCTGGGAGCAGGAGCAGAACCTGAAGAACGCGGCCGGCAAGAGCGCCACCGCCGCGCTGCTCGGCCAGCACCAGCAGCAGCACCACAACGGCGGCCACCACCACCCTCACCACGCTCCTCACCACGCTCACCACAATCACCATGGCAGCCACCACGGCCACCACCACAACAACCACGGGCATCACCACCACCACCACCAACACAACATCCAGCAGCAGCCGCAGCTACAGCTGCAGCAGCAGCAGCAGCAGCAGCGCCACCCGCAGCAACCGTCCATAGCGGAGATGGCGTACGTGCAGGGCCTCCCCACGAGCCCGGCGTCGGGCGTGCCCCACATCCTGTCGGAGCAGGGCCCGCACCACCTCGGCAACTACAGCCACAACAGCGGGCACCAGCGCGAGCCCAGGGGACACGGAGGAGGCGGAGGAGGCGCCATGGACAAGCTGGACGAGGTGCTGGCCTTCTTCGAGGAGCAGTCGCTGCTGCTCAAGGTGGGCGCCAGCGGCCGCGACGCCCGCCTGCCCACGTCCTGCTCCTCCTCGTCCTCCTCGTCGTCCTCCTCGTCGTCCTCCTCGTCGTCGTCTTCGGCCGCGGTCGCGGTGACGTCGGCGTCGGCGCGCAACAGCCTGCTGGCGCCGCCGGGCGCGAAGGCGCCGCTCGAGCCGCAGCCGCCGCCGTCCGCCGGCGCCGCCGGCGCCGACAAGAAGAAGCCACGCGCCGGCGTTCATCACGGCGCCGGCTCGCTGCAGCGCGGCCTCGCCGCCCCCTCCGCCTCCCGCAACCCCAAGGTGCAGCCGCCGCCGCCGCCGCCGTCGTCGGACCTGGCCAGGGGCCGGGAGTCTCCCGACGACGACGCCGCCCCCCCGACCCCGCCGGCGCGGGTCGACTCGGTGCAGCCGGGCACGGCGCCGTCGCCGGCGTCGTCGTCGGCGCCGTCGGCGCACGCCGGCTTCGCGCTGCCGCAGCCGCGCTGCTTCGGCGCCGCCGCGCCCCAGCCGCAGCACGGCCTCCTGGCGCGCCAGTCGAGCTTCTCCGGCGGCGGCGGCGGCGCGCTGCCGCCGGTCGGCCTGATGCCGCGCACCAACGCGGGCGTGAAGCGCTCCCACTCCGTGAAGCCGGACGTGCCGCCCAAGCCCGGGGCGGCGGCGAAGGCGGCGCCCTGCGTTTGAGAGCGCCGGCGCGCGGTGGCGAGGGCGGCGGCGTACCCCCGGGGATTTGTCTCGACGGGAGGACGATGGCGCGGCGGGGGTGGTGGGGGAGGGATGGTGGACGCTGGGACCGTGGCTTTCGCGTCTACGAGAAGATTTGGCGGCCGTGCCACCGGCGCCGCCGGCCGCTGGCGCCGGTGGGGGCGGCGACGGTGGCGGCGACTGCCGGTCGCCAGGACTGCCCGTTGGCTCGGCTTCCCCGACGCTCGATCGAGCGTGGATACGCGTCGAGCCGTTAGCGAGAGACTGAAGGACGTTATGCTCCCGCCTGCCCCCCCCTGCTCCCCCACCCCTCTTGTCCCCCCCTCCCGCCCCAGTACTTTGGTTCCGGACGTCAGTCCTGAGAGATAATGCCGCCGTTGTAAAACGCTGCTTGCGCCGCACGTTCGTAAAGTGAAATTCATTCGTTGGTGGTTTTTTTCTTTTCAAGACCATGGCTCTACCGGCGGTCTTCTGTAAGTAAAGTGAGAGAAAAAAAGAAAGAGCTTCGGAGCTCATCGGATTTCTCCCGGAGAAGTAAAGATTCTGACTCTGGGCCTGGTCCGCTGGAGACTCATCCGAGGTGCGCGGCTTCCGACGCCACAGCCATCCCTGGCGTGCAGCCACTGGGCAGGGAGCGTAACGATCAGCCGACCTCGCAGCTGGACGGGCCACCACTCCACGTTCCCGTTGGGGCTGTCTGTGATCCGGAGCCACGTGCCGTCGGGGTCCTCCGGCATCGCGTGTCCCCACCCCGCTCTCTTGCCAGTGAACACAGCCCCCCCCCCCCCAGGCCTCCCCCGCCCCCCCCCCTCTCCCCACTTTCAATATAACAGAAGCAGCGCGACAATGCATGGCTTCCTACTCGATTGGAATCACCTACAACAGCGGTCATTGACGCCCCCCCCCCTTAAACAGAGAGTCGTGGGAATCTTCGAGCCTTTCATGGGTAAAACCATCGTCGAAGCAGTAATAATCATCATAAACAATCAAATTCTCCTACACGGCATAGGCAGTGGCGCTCGCGTAACGAGACCTCAACCAATGTTGCTTTCTCATTGATTAAGCTTCAAATTACCACCCGTCACAGCAAACCAATCAATTGGAAGCCTGCTTGCGGTCATCGACACGTATCGTGAGTGGCGGTGGTGGTGGCAGTGGCGACGGTGATGAAGATGCGCAGCCGAGGGGAGGCAGTGGTGGCGCCACGTGGAGACGTTCCCGCACCAGTCGGCCGTCGGGAGCTTGTAGCAAACCCCGTCAGGCCAGCGGCCACTCAAAAAAGTACGAATCGGTGTCGCCGGGGAAAGCCTCGCGGTTAACGGCGCGTCGAAGGGTCCCCCGCCGCTTGCCCCGTCTCAACTCGCTTGCTCGGACGGACGGACGGTTGGTTGGATGGTTGGTCGGTGGTCGGTCGGATAGACGAGGGTGAGGTTCATGGGATTGACGATGCGAGGGGGGAGAATGCGCGAATCGTGGAAGGCTGTACGTCCCATTGTCACGGCGATCGCCATCGCCATTTTTGTTCCACTTACAGCAGAACAATGCGGCCAGACCCTCTCCGAGCGAGCGAGAGAGAGAGAGAGAGAGTTGGAGCACCGCGCGGATGACAACCGTGAGATTTCCAAGGATGGAAAGAAGTATGGATTTATTTATTTTTTTGGTGTGTGTGGGACAAAAATATTTCCTGACTCCCACTCCTACAAGCAATCCCTCCCCTCCCCTCCCCCACCACCAGCCCCTGCCACCAGCAGCGCCACCACCACCACTCACCCCAACAACAGAACACGACTTCACAGCAGAAGGCATCTCAAGTGCGACTGTGGGAGCGCAAGCGCGAAGCTGGGAAATTGGCGCGCGTGACGTCGCAAGATTTTTCGTGTTATTTTTTTTCTCCTCCCACCTCCCCCCCCCCCCCCGTAGGCCCCAAGCAATAAATACGAGAGTCACTGGGTTTCCAATTATACGGAGAGGGTAGGGAGAATGTTACGTTCTTTTTTATGTTCTTTTTTTTTCATTTTCACGACAACTTCCGATAGCCTTTCGTACGCCGCGATCGCTCGCGTCAAAGTGTGACGTGCGTCCTCGAGCGGGCGACGCCGACGTCGGGCCCGGTGCCACGTGGCCGCCGCCGGGGAGGCAAACGGGGGCAGTGACGTCAACGCGAGCGACGTCACTTCCTGTGACGTCATACTTTCGGAAACAATACGAAGCAAACTAAATTCTGGCTGCCCCCACAAATATCTTCCAGATTTTCTTTTTTTTTTATATCGATCTCAACTTTGGGAACCGCATCACCTCGTGGAAAGTTCACCTCTTAAGAATGTGATAAAACAACAACTAAAATTAGACCAATTATGTTTTCACTCCACATAATTAATTGGCGCGATGAACAGACGTGATTCCTAATAACCGCCCACTGGTCGAAAAGGATTATTCTTTCGTACGCATTAATAGCAGCAGATTAAAGACGTAACTTTAGATGTTGTTATCCACTCAATTGTCTCTTCAGACGCCGGGTGGATCTCGTGCGTTCCTCCTTCAAAGGCGTGAAGACAGCTGATCAGATGTCACGCCAGTTTAAGTGGCCGCCACAAATGTTTGTGTTTGTCTTATCGGCATTCCAGACCGGGCCTGTTCAACAATTGCTGCTGAATTCCCAGATGTTGTTGACACTGGGCTAAAATTGGTCACGGGTTACATTATTCAACAACAAACAACAACAACAACAAATCATCCTAATCCAGCGCATCCGAAACACTTTCATCCTTAAACAAACACAATTTTGGACGTGTAAATAGTTTGTTTGTCCTTTGTGTCGGCCGGCAATTATTATTTTTTTAATGGTAATGACATCGGTTTTTTATATTCTATTCGTCAGATCAAATTTACAATCGCGTTCATTTTATAAATACACACACACACGCGATCAAACAGCACTTAATTGAGCGTGCACAAAAAAAAGGGTAAACAAATTGGAAACCCAGTGAGAAATATATTATTATTATTTTTCACGGAACAGTTGGGGGTGGGGGGCGGGATCGGTGCCCTTGGGGGAAAGAGGATGAGATGATACCACAGAGAGGGGGGGGGGGGTAGACCATTATTCTACGCTTCTCCAATGGCACATCAGAGCCTCGGGGGGGGGGGGGGGGACATCACAGCGCACCCCACCGGGTTAGTTTTTTGTTTTATTTTCCCCACTGGCTCTATGCCGAGCTAAGCCGGATACCAACCCGTGATAAGCTGGCCTCTTCCCGACAAACCCTCTGAGTCTGGCTCGGGCCCGGGAGGGCCCAACGGTGAGGTTTTCACGATAGTTATCGGCGATGTGCGTGATACGAGCTGTCGGTAGTACAGCGTGAGGACGCCGGCGTCATCGCACCGTCCTACGCGAATCGACACGACGGACACCTCCATTCGGGTTGCACGAGACCGCAACGTATGGGCAGAGAGAGAGGGGGGGCGGGGGGGGGGGCACGCGAAGTGGCACGGCTCGGTTTGTGCAGTGGGAAAAAAAACAAAAACCGACCCCGGCCCCGTGCGGCTCGGGTCGGTTTGTGGCAGGTGGGGGAACAAAAGTCATTAAAAAAACCGGTTCGAGTGTCGACCACAGCCGGGGGTTGTCGACGGGTCGCCACGGAGCGAGCGTGGAGCGGTCTGGAGCATCCTCCTCCTCCTCGAGGAATTTTACCGGAGTCCTTGTGGAACTTATTCCTCTACACATTCTTCTTGCATTGCTTCAGTTGCTGTCCCCTCGGACCCCCCCCCCCTCTGCCTCGCCCACCGCGGCTGCGGTTTAGCACGGCTGGCTACGTACGGTGTGAAACAAGTTCAACATTCATATGTATACACCCTACTATTCACTGCATTATACACTACACTACTATACACTATACACTACACTATAAACTACGACTATACACTACAAACTACTACACACTACACCACTCTACATTACTACTGTACACTACACACTACTACACACTACACCACTCTACACTGCACTATACACTACACTACTACACACTATACACTACACTATAAACTACGACTATACACTACAAACTACTACACACTACACCACTCTACATTACTACTGTACACTACACACTACACCACTCTACACTGCATTATACACTACACTACTACACACTATACACTACACTATACACTACGACTATACAATACACACTGCTACACACTACTACACACTACTAAACACTATACCACTATACACGACTACTATACCTAGACACTACTACACACTACACCACTCTACACTACTATACACTACTACACACTACACCACTCTACACTGCATTATAAACTACACTACTACTATACACTAAACAATGCTACACACTACAGAACTATACACTACTACTATACAACTACACACTAAACTATTACTATACACCACACAATACTACACACTCCACTATGATACACTACTATTATACACAACACCAATACACTACATTGAGAACTGATTTCTTTCGCACCGCTTTTAGCATATTTAGTTTATTGTCCCCCCCCCCCCACCGAACCTCATATTTACACGGGTGGCTACGTACGGTGCGAAAAAGTTCAACACAGACGTACATACAAGCCGGCGAGAATATTTACCCCCCCCCCCGTCTAACTCAGGCAGAGAGAAGGAAGCGAAGGCCGTTACCCCGACGTTACCCCGACGTTACCCCGAGTCCATGACAGCAATACCCCCCCCCCCCACACACACACTGGCGTGGTGGTGGTGGGGGGGGGAGGTCAAAGACAAAGAATCGAACACATAAAGGAAAACATGGCCAATTCCTAACGTGGTGTTCGTGTAGTGTGTTCTGGTGTGTGCGTGTGGTGTGCGTGTGTGTGGTGAGGGTGTCTGGTGCGTGTGTCTGTGGTGCGTGTGTCTGTGGTGTGTGCGTGGTGTGTGTGGTGTTCGTGTAGTGTGTTCTGGTGTGTGCGTGTGGTGTGTGTGGTGCATTTTGTTTCAGGCCCTATTATACAACTGCGAGCCTAAGTAACTGTAATTACAAATTTAGTTTAGTCGCGTTCTCTCCCCCCCCCCACTCCAAACGTATTTAACAAAAAAGAACGATGAACAAGCATCAGCAGCAGCAGCAGCTAATGAAAACTCGTGACGGCTGCGAAAAAAACCACCACACACAAGGCAGCTCTTAACTGACGACGTGGGTCACGCTACAGCTGGGCAGAATAAAAGTGGCTGTGATGCACTCGACTTGAAAATCCAGAGGGCTTGGAGAGAGATCCCGTGGTTTGGGGTGTCAACGGTGAACCGGGGATGTTGGTGGAGGACGTGGGCCACTGAGTGTGGGGTGGTGCTGTGTCGATTCCTCAAGATGCGCCACTTATTTTCCTGCTTTGTTCTCAAGATTGTGGGGTTGTTCCTTTTGTTTTCCCCCTGTCGACAGATGGGGAAGGGGAGGGTAGGGTAGGGGGGAGGTAGGGAGAAGGCCAACTTTGAAGATTTCTGAAGATATATTTAAGTTAAAAAAGAAACACACCGTGAGATATATATTCTTGGTTCTTCCGGTAAAGTCACGTTATTTTATTGTTTCCCTTCAACGTGACTTTACCGAAAGAACCAAGAATATGAATCACTGCAGTCACGAAAGCTTTAAATCAAAATTTGACACCGTGAGATGTAAAAATAAGTCAACATAACATACGTATATATTAGGGAGCCCTTCAGAGATAAAAAATATATATACGTTAGCCTAGGGTTGGGAGGAGGGAGGGCCTCACAAAAGCCAGGACCTTAAAGGGGGGAATATGAGAGAGAGAGAAAAAAGTGATTTTGTTGCTGTTAAATAAAGGCTGTGTTGGGGGCGAGCCACTCTGGATTTTAACAAACAAAAAATATTTAGAGCGAGCGTGCGCGTGCGAGAAGTGATGAGTAAATGGTTGACTTGTAAAAGTGTATTTAACTGTACATATCTGACTACTGCAATAGTGTTTTACGTTCAAAGTTATTATTAATAATATTATTATTACTTGTACAGAGATCGTGAATATTTCGAGGGAGGAGGGGAGGTAACCAAGACATGTGATGGAACGAAATTGTGATTAGATGCACTAAACCCATGTGACTGGAATTCGTTTTTTTTATATATATGATACGAAACATTATCGTCGAGGTCATAATTGTTGCATATTATTCTTATCATTAGCAAAACACTCAACACTACTGGGTAGTCGCGGGTTTTCCCAGAACCAATATTTCGCGCTCACGGTGAGAAATCCTGTATCAAACACAATTCATCATGTTGCAGAATACAGGGGCTCCTCTACTTACGAACGAGTTAGGTTCCAGAGGTCTGTTCGTAAGTCGATCTGTTCGTAAGTCTAACTTTACTCCTGTCGATTGCAAACATGTTATACGGTGTGTACATTAAACACGGGGAATTGTTTTAAAAGTTGTATCATCTGTAGATGTAGATGCCACTGGATTTTCACGTTATGCAGATGTAGATGCCACTGGTTCTTCACGTTCTGCAGATGTAGATGCCACTGGTTCTTCACGTTCTGTACATGTAGATGCCACTGGTTCTTCACGTTCTGCAGATGTAGATGCCACTGGTTCTTCACGTTCTGCAGATGTAGATGCCATCACCGCCACCTATTGCACGGCGGTCGAAATCACGACTCTCGGTCCGAGCGGGCAACGGGACATACGGACAGGTCTGTTCGTATCTTTGAAAGTTCGTAAGTCGAATGTTCGTAAGTAGAGAAGTCCCTGTAATCTCGTTCGTGTGGCGTGTGGGAGATCAGTTGCTCGGTTGTGCTGTGTGTATGTGTGTGCGTGTGTTACCTCCTCCCGATTACCGCTTTTAGGGTTGTGCCCCACGTGTTCATTCGGAATTGGAACGGCTCAGCTCACACATTTCTTTCTTTCACTTGGGGAGGGAGGGGGGGGGGTGTAGCAATAAAACATGTGGTAATTATAATTCGAACAGCTTTCGTTACAGGGGAAGGCCCCTTCATCGGTAATATTTCTGCAGTGAATTCTATTCGTTTTTGTTAATCTCCCCTATAAGTTTGGGGGTGTTGTTTTGTGCGCCGATTTCTCATTCAGCTGCTTCAATGCAGTACTTAATTTGATCTTAATTTTGATTTGCTACGGGCGTTTATTGTTTTTTTTTTCTGGGTGTTGCCAGGTCCGCGCTCACTTCTTGAAACTCGAGACGGAAACCTGCGCTCCTGTTTTTTGGGAAAATTAACTTAATTTTTTTTTTATTGTGCCCGTGTTACTGTGCAAGCGTAACCTGTTGCTGGCTGGCTGCCTCGACATTGCTGCTTCTTGATGCCGATCGGCTCGCAAAACAGCAAAGAGCTCAGCCAATCGGCAACAGCAGACCCCAGATGTAATCTAAGGGAAAATGTTTGAGCTGTGTCGGATCATTTGGCCGAAGCTGCTCCAGGCTCGAGGAGCGAACCGTCGGACATCGTATCGAACGACACGCGAACAGGGAACACAACTCGAAAAAAAGGGACACACTGGGACAGCGATAATCTTTAGAGACCGGCTTACCTCTTTGCTGTCATCACTGTAAAGTTACAAACTCTGTATTCACATATCACGTGTGTAATATTAAACAAAAAGCTTAGCTGAAAAAACAATCCTACGTAGGAGAAAAAATGTAAAAAAAAGTATTACATCCCGTCCACTTATAAACACGACAGCTCACACCGTGGTTGATCAACTCTCTCCCCCCACACCTCCAGCAGTGAAGGTCACAAACAAAAGTCCGAGTTCGCGTTCTTTGGTGGTGTCGGTAACGTCATCTAGACGAGATTCATAATGGAAGGTCGGGGCGTGTTTTTGTTGTTGTTGTGAAGGGGTTTAGATGGCGATCTATAAACCCTCCACCTCTCCGAAAGAAAGACAACAGCACCCGCTTCGTTACGAATTATATCGCTCGCGACCTCCCTGCCGTGTGCTACATCGTAACAGGATATTTACTGACGTGTGCAATTTTTTTTTCCGATTCATTTTTGTTCTAAGTTTACTGTGCGAAAATGTGTGGGGGGGGGGGGGGGGGGGTAGGGGGGTGGGAGGGGGGCTTAAAAACAAAGAGAAAACCAACAAACATTTTCGACATTTGAAAAGAAAAAAAGGGTTAAAGAAATATGACCGCATCAGCGCACTACGGCCAAATCATCCGGGTGATGAGAAGTGGTGCCGCTGGATGACGAAGGTGGGTCGGGTGGGGCGGGATTGTACCATACGTGTAAATATGTGCCTTATCTGAAGCTCTGTAGTGCATATTGAATAACGACGAAAACAAGTCCCTGTTTACAAAACAAGACGACGACGACGAGGATACAGAAAAAAACGGAACACAAAAAAAGAGAATGGCCGTTGTAGTCGCTTCATCCGCGCGCGATTTACATCTCTGTCGCATTTCTCGTGATGATCTCCCGTCGCCTCCGCTGGCCTGTCTCTGTGTG
Source organism: Petromyzon marinus (assembly GCF_048934315.1). Taxonomy (NCBI): domain Eukaryota; kingdom Metazoa; phylum Chordata; class Hyperoartia; order Petromyzontiformes; family Petromyzontidae; genus Petromyzon; species Petromyzon marinus. The sequence continues at coordinate 9,583,752 of NC_133723.1, forward strand.
TGTGTGTGTCTCTGTGTGTGTGTGTCTCTGTGTGTGTGTCTGTGTGTGTGTATCTCTGTGTGTGTGTGTGTCTGTGTGTGTGTGTCTCTGTGTGTGTCTCTGTGTGTCTCTGTATGTGTCTCTGTGTGTGTGTCTCTGTGTGTGTGTATGTGTGTGTGTGTCTCTGTGTGTGTGTGTCTCTGTGTGTGTGTGTGTCTCTGTGTGTGTCTCTGTGTGTGTCTCTGTGTGTGTCTCTGTGTGTGTCTCTGTGTGTGTGTCTCTCTCTCTCTGTGTCTCTGTGTGTGTCTCTGTGTGTATCTCTGTGTGTGTTTGTGTCTCTCTGTGTGTGTCTCTCTCTGTATGTGTGTCTCTCTGAGTGTGTGTGTCTGTGTGTGTGTGTGTATCTCTGTGTGTGTCTCTGTGTGTGTGTCTCTCTCTGTGTGTGTGTATCTCTGTGTGTCTCTCTCGCACGGAGTTGGGGGTTGCGGGTGGAGGAACCTTGGCTATTGTCAACACGTGGTCGACAAAAGCCAAGCGGCGGTGGGTGGGGGGTTGCCTCGGTTCTCAGGATGACGACGGCCGGGCGAGATGTTAACTACCTCGCCTGGTATACAGGAGGGTTTCGTGGGTTCGATTCCGACCCCTGGGTGCCTGCTGTATATTTGGAGTTTGCGGTGTCTCTCTGTGTCCCCCCCGCCGTGGTCGCGTGGATTTCTCTCCGGGGTCCTCCGGATTTCTTTTTTAGCCCCTCCACATTTAGGAATCGGCATCACGCGTTCACAGCGATTTGGACTGCTGCTATAAATTTCCACGCGGCGACGGCGACGATGATGATGACACGGCCACTTCGTTGAGCCGTCATTTGTGATGGCCAGGTCGCTTCTGCAAAATAAAAATCTACGTAGTTCAGTGGGGCCTTACCTGGTAAAACTAAAACCATAGTTTAGTTGAAGACGGTAAGGGGGTGGTGGGGGGGACGACACGTTTCAACTCATCCCGAGGGACTCTCCACTCTCCGTCCGCTCCTGAGAATCCCAACTCCGTGCTTTAATCTGCCACACTTTACTCAAAGTCGGCTTGCATTGCACGGTTTATTGTTTTACGCGCGCGCATTTTGCGACAGCCAGAACTGAATTCTTGTCATTTGCCTCTGTGATCACCCCCCCTCCCCCTCTCCCCACACATCCCCGACACCTCCCCACACCTCCCAGCACTGCTTCCTACCCTCTTCCTCACCACACGAAACGTCACTGAAGGCGAGAGAGAGAGAGACAAACCCCTACGAGTCGTGTGAGCTTGCTTGCTGAAAGCCACCGCGAGCCATGCCAATAGACTCCCAGGGCAGCTGCAGCTTCTGGTTGCAATAATTGAGACAGGCGGGTTCCTGTTGATTTCGCCATATATCAGGGGCCTGAGGCTCGACCTCCCCCCCACCCCCCCCCCCCCCCCCGAGAGACAAGAGATAGAAGTTGCCTTGGAAATCATCGTCGTATATTATTATTATTGTTGCTGTTGTTTTGTTTCCGTTCGTCACTCGTGCGAGATGATTGGGAGACGGGAAATAGAGGAGGAGGAGGAGGAGGGGGGTGATGAAGAAGTTGAACGAAACTGTAGAGAGAGTAAACAAACTAATAAAGATTCAGTTGAGTTCGTTTTGTGTTCACGTAATAATTGATCACGGAGTCACACGTATTCTCAAGCAAACCCATTTAGATTTTAGCAATAAGTCGCCATTTGGGGGGGGGGGGCTATATCGGGATCGATCAATCGACGCATCCCCTCCCTCTACCCTGTCACGTTAGATTTGCTTCGTCTTGATATCCCATGGAGCGTTGCAGACTTTATTTTTGTAACTCCCTGCCCACATAAGCCACCCACCCCACACCGCCACCACGAGTTATCCCTGTAATGTACACACTGGGCAGAGAGCTGGGTCCAACATGTGAGGGGCGAGTGAGTGTGTGGTGTTGGTGGTGTGTGTGGTGTATGTGGGGTGTGTGGTGTGGTGTTGATGTGTGTGGTGTGGTGTTGGTGTGGTGTGTGTGGTGTGGTGTTGGTGTGGTGTGTGTGGTGTGGTGTATGTGGGGTGTGTGGTGTGGTGGTGGTGTGTGTGGTGTTGGTGTGTGTGGTGTGTGTGTGTAGTGTGGTGTGGTGTATGTGGGGTGTGTGGTGTATGTGGTGTGGGTGTGTGGTGTGATGTGTGTGGTGGGGTGTGTGGTGTATGTGGTGTATGTGGTATGGTGTGTGTGGTGTGATGTATGTGTGTGGTATGCTGTGTGTGTGGTGTGTGTGGTGTGTATGTGGTGTGTGTGTGGTGTGGTGTATGTGTGTGGTGTTGGTTAACCACGTTATGTATGCCGATTTGGTAATTGCTGCTCGTTCAGAGGAGGAGTTGGAGACGCTGCTGTTGAAACTGGAGCGTGCCACTAAGAGGTGGGGCCTTACCATCAGCCCCACTAAACTAAGCACCTGCCTGGGTATTTTGTACCATCGGACACTCCACCCCCACAACTCCCAATCGGTGATGGGGCAGTTGTGGAGAGAGTGGAGAGTTTCCCATACCTGGGCAGTGTGCTCATGACCGGCTCCGGTTTGACAGCTGAGGTCTCACTCCGAATCAGTCGAGCGGCATTATCTTTTCATCGGTTGCGTAACGATGTGTGGAAGCTACCTGGTCTGTCGCTCCGCACGAAGCTTCAGGTCTTCTCGGCCACGGTCATTCCCTCCCTTCTCTACGCTTGCGAAACGTGGACCCCCCTAATGGAGCATCTTCGCCGGTTATAAACATTAGGCTGGCCTGCCTACGATCCCTCCTGGGCTGAACCAGGCTGGATTGTGTGAGGAGCTCACAAATCCTTGAAAGATCTGGGCAAAGTCCCATCGGTGAGCTCCTCCGGCAGGCAAGACTGCGTTGGCTGGGTCATGTAGCCCGCATGCCCTGCCACCGCATGCCGAAACAGCTTTTTCTTCGGCCGGATTGAGGGGGCTAAACGGGCGCGGCACGGGCTAGAGAAGAGATGGAGTGATGTGGTACAGGAGGACGTGGAGCTGAGTGGACTTGTCGATGGCTGGTACCAGCGGTGTCAAGATCGGCCTCTGTGGAGGAGGCTCGTGAAGGACGCTGCTACTGGGCAGTTGGAGGCAGTCGCCCTCCAACAACAACGGAGGGCGGAGGAGCGACGCTCACAACAACGAGTGGAGCGCCGGGTGGCTAAAGCACAGCGAAGTTGGCACAGTAGGGGGCACAGGTGGTGCATCAGCCACTTATCTCAGTCAGTCGACCCGTGGCACATGGGTCTGCCCCGTGACCTCCTGCCAGCGGGCGTTCGACACGTGGCCTTAAGATGCACATGGCCTGGCACAAGCGTCGTGGTGCCGTCACCGCCACTTAGTGGCGAATGTCGGTTGTTGTTGTGTGTGGTGTGTGTGGTGTGTGTGTGTGCATTGTCATCACAACTTCGAGCGGCCTACAATGTATGACGTGGTGGGACTTGCGTGCGCCAAGTCGCCCAGCTTGGGGATGAAATGTATGAAATTATATTCTGTGGTTCTTTCGGTAAAGTCACGGAGAAGATTTATGTTTTACCCTTTCTGACAATAAAACAAACAGAATCCTTCTGCAAGGAATCACGTCTGTATTAACCGCACAATGCTTGTGGCGACGACGACGCACTTATCTTGGAAGCGGATTCGTCTCCACCAGAGGCAGCCTTCGTCAGTGGGGGGGGGGGGCGGGGGGACAAGTCTCACTCCCAGTGTCAGGCCAGGGAAGGGCCCCTGCTGTGTCACACCAAGCACCGCCTGTGACCAACGCGGACATCCTCAGGCTAACAAGGTCATTTCACACCTCGAGAGCAGTGGCTCTTAAGGGGGCCGTCCATAAATGACGTCACGCACCTAGGGGGGGGGGGGGGTCAGACATTTGTGACGATGTGTGACGAGGGGGGGGGGGGGTTCGAGAAATATGACGTCACATCAAAATGCGCAACTTTAAACACATATAGACAGCACGTTCTACTTAATAAAATAGACGTTTTAATGTTTTCTCCAACAACATCAGAGTGCAGCGACACATTAAATAGCACTACAATGTCAATAGTTTAAAGCGATTTGAAGCATGTTTCATTTAGAGGGGGGGGGGGGCAGAGCTTTGTGACGTCATATTTGAGGGGGGAGGCAAAAATCGGCCAAAATCGCGTGACGTCATTTATGTACGGCCCCTTTAAATCTGGGGTGCACGCAGCTGGTGCGAGACGTGGACAGATTTCCCTTCGAAGGTAAATCATCGACAACACACAAATTAAGCACGGGGTCACGTAGGTAACAACTTCCATTGTGGTCCATCAACTCCCCCCTAAGTATTTATTAACATCATATATATTCATCTTCTTTGGTTCTTTCGGTAAAGTCACGTAGAATAAGAATAAAATAATAAATTGATAAAATAAAATAACACAATAAAATTCTCTCGCTCCAGCGCTGTCCTCCAGACAGTCTCGTCCCTTCACCTGATGAAGGCCGCTTGTGTTGTGGCCGCAACGTCGTGAGAATTTTATGGCGTTATTTTATTTTATCAATTTATTATTTTATTCTCATTCTACGTGGTGGTGACTTTACCGAAAGAACCAAAGAATATGAATCCTTGCAGTCACCAAAGCTTTAAATCGAAAATCATTTATATTACAAACAAAAAAAACCATTGGAACGATGGAGAAGCGAAGGGTGTGCAAGGCTGCACTTCGGGGCCATCCATTGAGTCCGTACGCATGGAGGGGGGAAGGGGGGTTAACCCAAATGCGTAGCTTGCGTATGGGGGGGGGGTCTGCTGACAGTGCACGCATAGGAAACGGGGGGGGGGGTGCGCTGTGAAGCCTCGATAATAATTTGTCTACATTGGCCTTCAAATTACTTAGATAGTCCGGCGGTAGACTATCAGTTTGCTTAAACACGTGAATATTACTCTTTGGTTCTATTGGGTAAAGTCACGTAGGTAAAAAATAAAATAACAAAAATCACGACGTTTCGGCCACAACACAAGCGGCCTTCATCAGGTGAAGGGACGAGACTGTCTGGAGGACAGCGTGGAGTGAAAAAGGTCGTGATCTGAGCGTGGCTTTTTTCACTCCAGCGCTGTCCTCCAGACAGTCTCGTCCCTTCACCTGATGAAGGCCGCTTGTGTTGTGGCCGAAACGTCGTGATTTTTGTTATTTTATTTTTTACCTACGTGACTTTACCCAATAGAACCAAAGAATATGGATCCTTGCAGTCACGAAAGCTTTAAATCTAGAACGTGAATATTATTCATCATTGATCGTTTCTGCGTGGATTAAATATCGGCCGTTCTATAGGATTCGGGGTGGGGGGTGCGTCAGGCGAATCTACAAAGGTGGGGGGGGGCTGTAAAAAGTCCGCGTGCGTACAGGGAGGGGGGGGAGACGTCAGGTTCTGACAGATGTTTGCGGACCTACTGAATGGATGACCCCTAAAGGTTAAGAGCCACTGCTTAAGAGGGATGGGATGGGGGGGGGGGGGCGTCTGTGGGGGGTGGGGTGCGAAAGAAGTCTCTGCGTGAGTCCACATACATGGACTCACGCAGAGATCCATAGACTCACGCAGAGTCCCATAGACTCACACAGAGACCCGTAGACTCACACAGAGACCCACAGACTCACACAGAGACCCATAGACTCACTCAGAGACCCATAGACTCACACAGAGACCCACAGACTCACACAGAGACCCATAGACTCACACATAGACCCATAGACTCACACAGAGACCCATAGACTCACGCCGAGACCCATAGACTCACACAGAGACCCATAGACTCACACAGAGACCCATAGAGTCACACAGAGACACATAGACTCACACAGAGACCCATAGACTCACACAGAGACCCACAGACTCGCACAGAGACCCATAGACTACGTACGGTACGAAAGAAGTTCAACGTGCACGCACTGTTGAGAATCACTGCCCCGGACTATTTTTGGCGCGCGGTCCGTCGCTCGCTGGCCCTCTCGCTCGTCCCGAGAGAGGTGACCGCCGCTTGTGACGAAGCCCTTTCGTACACGGGGGGGTCTCTGCCTTCGTTTGGGGGGCGGGCGGGCGGGCGCGGCCTCTGGGCCTGCGCTCGAAGCCGGCTGCGTGGCAAGCGACGCGATTTGTTGTTGTCGTTGTTGTTGTTGGCGTTGTTGTTGTTGTTGTTGGCGTGTGTGTGCGTGTGTGTTTCGATTGAGAACCGCACGCCCAGAGCAAACAGAGCCGGTCGGAGGCAAATTAACTCAATAAATGAACAACAACAACAACTTGTACACGAATGACCTGCAGGGCTCTCTTGTGCGTGTGTGTGTGTTTGTGTGTGTGTGTGCGTGTGTTTGTTTGTGTGTTTGTTTGTGTTTCTGTGTGTTTGTTTGTGTGTGTTTGTGTGTGTGTGTGTTTGTGTTTCTGTGTGTTTGTTTGTGTGTGTTTGTGTGTGTGTGTGTGTGCGTGTGTGTGTTTGTGTGTGTGCGTGTGTGTGTTTGTGTGTGTGTTTGTGTGTGTGCGTGTTTTGTGGTTTCTGACCCTTTAACGGGACACGCTCTCGATGGGATCGAGGTTCGCACGTTTAATTTCACGGCAGGTTATTATTGTTTTAGTTTATTTCCGCTGTATTTTTGCACCCAAAAATAATCTGAAACCGTGTTGTTGTGGTAACGTGACGCTTACTATATACGATCGGTTTCCACACCTTTTTATTTCTTAGGATTTTTTTGAATTTTAGAAATTAATACAGGCCCAGGTTAAAGTTGAGATTGGTTTTTTTATATCTGAAATGGCTTGTTGCTTTCATCGTAATAAACAAACGCCTCACTGAATCTGAAAGGCATCGTTTCCAAGAGGATCCTGCTTCTGAGTGTTTGGGCATTTGCTTTCATGAGTTTCGCCTGTGGCAGTACAGCAAACATTACGCCACACAAGGCAGCCTTACGCATCAATATCATCACCATTGCCACGTGAGAAAAAAAACATCCACCTTACTCTCATGGGTGCACCATATGGCCCACGACTTCATCTCGCACGGCCGTGTGAGATGAAGTCGTGGGCAGTGTGAGATGAAGTGAGCAGTGTGAGTTAAAGTCGTGGCCAGTGTGAGTTGAAGTCGTGAGCAGTGTGAGTTGAAGTTGTGCGCAGTGTGAGTTGAAGTCGTGGACAGTGTGAGTTGAAGTGGACAGTGTGAGTTGAAGTCGTGAGCAGTGTGAGTTGAAGTTGTGAGCAGTGTGAGTTGAAGTGGACAGTGTGAGTTAAAGTCGTGGCCAGTGTGAGTTGAAGTCGTGAGCAGTGTGAGTTGAAGTGGCCAGTGTGAGTTGAAGTCGTGAGCAGTGTGAGTTGAAGTTGTGAGCAGTGTGAGCTGAAGTGGACAGTGTGAGTTAAAGTCGTGGCCAGTGTGAGTTGAAGTCGTGAGCAGTGTGAGTTGAAGTCGTGGGCAGTGTGAGTTGAAGTGGACAGTGTGAGTTGAAGTGAGCAGTGTGAGTTGAAGTTGTGGACAGTGTGAGTTGAAGTGGACAGTGTGAGTTGAAGTGAGCAGTGTGAGTTAAAGTGAGCAGTGTGAGTTGAAGTTGTGGGCAGTGTGAGTTGAAGTGGGCAGTGTGAGTTGAAGTGGACAGTGTGAGTTGAAGTGGACAGTGTGAGTTGAAGTTGTGGGCAGTGTGAGTTGAAGTGGGCAGTGTGAGTTGAAGTTGTGGGCAGTGTGAGTTGAAGTGGGCAGTGTGAGTTGAAGTGGACAGTGTGAGTTGAAGTGGACAGTGTGAGTTGAAGTTGTGGGCAGTGTGAGTTGAAGTGGACAGTGTGAGTTGAAGTTGTGGGCAGTGTGAGTTGAAGTGGGCAGTGTGAGTTGAAGTGAGCAGTGTGAGTTGAAGTGGACAGTGTGAGTTGAAGTGAGCAGTGTGAGTTGAAGTGGACAGTGTGAGTTGAAGTGAGCAGTGTGAGTTGAAGTGGGCAGTGTGAGTTGAAGTGGACAGTGTGAGTTGAAGTGGACAGTGTGAGTTGAAGTTGTGAGCAGTGTGAGTTGAAGTGGACAGTGTGAGTTGAAGTGAGCAGTGTGAGTTGAAGTGGGCAGTGTGAGTTGAAGTCGTTGGCAGTGTGAGTTGAAGTTGTGGACAGTGTGAGTTGAAGTGAGCAGTGTGAGTTGAAGTGGACAGTGTGAGTTGAAGTGAGCAGTGTGAGTTGAAGTGAGCAGTGTGAGTTGAAGTGGGCAGTGTGAGTTGAAGTAGTGGACAGTGTGAGTTGAAGTCGTGGGCAGTGTGAGTTGAAGTGGACAGTGTGAGTTAAAGTGGACAGTGTGAGTTAAAGTGGACAGTGTGAGTTGAAGTCGTGGGCAGTGTGAGATGAAGACCTTATTTATTCACGATGTACTTACAAAAAAATCCGCAGACTACCTGCTGGATCTCCTCTCTGTTTCAAAGAACAAATTTGACCTCAGGTCTTCACTCATTTACCAGCTTCACATTCCCTATTGCCGTACAAAAACTGGAGGAAGGGCCTTTGCTATTGATGCCCCCTGGGTCTGGAATGCTATTGCCAATAAACTGCAACTTGAATCGCTACCAATGAGATCTTCTCTCAAAACTGCTCTAGGGGAGTTTGTACACCCCTAGCTGCCACTGCTATTCATTGGCGTAAAATAAAATCAAATGTTTCGCTCCGGATGACGCTGCAAAGTATTATCTGTATTTTGATTTATCGTGCTGATCTTAAAGGTGCATTGAAAAATTTGATACTCCGACCGATGCTTCTGTTGTTGTGGAGTAACTCATGCAGCCAGCTATGGCTCTATGATTTGGTGTTACATGTTATTTGTGTAGTTTATTGTAAAAATTCGGTCACAGTCCTTGTGATCACTGTTACGTTGCAATTATGGCTTTATTTTTTGGTGATTTGGAATACGTTTTTTGGTTTGGACATGTTTGTTTTGTTGTAGTACGGAGTTAGACTGATGGCCTTAATATGAATTTTTGTGGTTGTTGTTGTTGTTTGACTTGCATCCCACTGGGATTTTTTGCACACAGCGTTGGTGTACGGTGCTTTTTTCGGGAATATTTTTGCTGTTTTTTTTCCCATGGATTTTCTGTTTGCACAGTCACATAGTCACTTTAAGATGTTTTTCTTGTTCGTGTTTTTGTTTTTTTTTGTTTGTTGTGGTTGCACCCGATTCAAGAGCCGAATGGCTCACAGGGCGATACCAAACTAAACTGAACTGAAACTGAACTGAAGTGGGCAGTGTGAGTTGAAGTTGTGGGCAGTGTGAGATGAAGTTGTGGGGAGTGTGAGATCAAGTTGTGGGTAGTGTGAGATGAAGTTGTGGGGAGTGTGAGATCAAGTTGTGGGCAGTGTGAGATCAAGTTGTGGGCAGTGTGAGATCAAGTTGTGGGGAGTGTGAGATCAAGTTGTGGGCAGTGTGAGATCAAGTTGTGGGTAGTGTGAGTTGAAGTTGTGGGGAGTGTGAGATCAAGTTGTGGGGAGTGTGAGATCAAGTTGTGGGGAGTGTGAGATCAAGTTGTGGGGAGTGTGAGATCAAGTTGTGGGCAGTGTGAGATCAAGTTGTGGGCAGTGTGAGATCAAGTTGTGGGCAGTGTGAGATCAAGTTGTGGGGAGTGTGAGATCAAGTTGTGGGCAGTGTGAGATGAAGTTGTGGGTAGTGTGAGTTGAAGTTGTGGGGAGTGTGAGATCAAGTTGTGGGGAGTGTGAGATCAAGTTGTGGGGAGTGTGAGATCAAGTTGTGGGGAGTGTGAGATCAAGTTGTGGGTAGTGTGAGATCAAGTTGTGGGTAGTGTGAGATCAAGTTGTGGGCAGTGTGAGATGAAGTTGTGGGTAGTGTGAGTTGAAGTTGTGGGCAGTGTGAGATCAAGTTGTGGGCAGTGTGAGATCAAGTTGTGGGGAGTGTGAGTTGAAGTTGTGGGGAGTGTGAGTTGAAGTTGTGGGTAGTGTGAGATCAAGTTGTGGGTAGTGTGAGATCAAGTTGTGGGTAGTGTGAGTTGAAGTTGTGGGCAGTGTGAGATGAAGTTGTGGGTAGTGTGAGTTGAAGTTGTGGGTAGTGTGAGTTGAAGTTGTGGGTAGTGTGAGTTGAAGTTGTGGGGAGTGTGAGATCAAGTTGTGGGCAGTGTGAGATCAAGTTGTGGGTAGTGTGAGATGAAGTTGTGGGCAGTGTGAGATGAAGTCGTGGGTAGTGTGAGATCAAGTTGTGGGCAGTGTGAGATCAAGTTGTGGGGAGTGTGAGTTGAAGTTGTGAGTAGTGTGAGTTGAAGTTGTGGGTAGTGTGAGATGAAGTTGTGGGTAGTGTGAGATCAAGTTGTGGGCAGTGTGAGATCAAGTTGTGGGGAGTGTGAGATCAAGTTGTGGGTAGTGTGAGATCAAGTTGTGGGTAGTGTGAGATCAAGTTGTGGGCAGTGTGAGATCAAGTTGTGGGGAGTGTGAGATCAAGTTGTGGGTAGTGTGAGATCAAGTTGTGGGCAGTGTGAGATGAAGTTGTGGGTAGTGTGAGTTGAAGTTGTGGGTAGTGTGAGATCAAGTTGTGGGCAGTGTGAGTTGAAGTGAGCAGTGTGAGATGAAGTTGTGGGTAGTGTGAGATCAAGTTGTGGGCAGTGTGAGATCAAGTTGTGGGTAGTGTGAGATCAAGTTGTGGGCAGTGTGAGATCAAGTTGTGGGGAGTGTGAGATCAAGTTGTGGGTAGTGTGAGATCAAGTTGTGGGTAGTGTGAGATCAAGTTGTGGGCAGTGTGAGATCAAGTTGTGGGCAGTGTGAGATGAAGTTGTGGGTAGTGTGAGTTGAAGTTGTGGGGAGTGTGAGATCAAGTTGTGGGTAGTGTGAGATCAAGTTGTGGGCAGTGTGAGATCAAGTTGTGGGCAGTGTGAGATCAAGTTGTGGGTAGTGTGAGATCAAGTTGTGGGGAGTGTGAGATCAAGTTGTGAGTAGTGTGAGTTGAAGTTGTGAGTAGTGTGAGATCAAGTTGTGGGGAGTGTGAGTTGAAGTTGTGAGTAGTGTGAGATCAAGTTGTGGGGAGTGTGAGATGAAGTTGTGGGGAGTGTGAGTTGAAGTTGTGAGTAGTTGAAGTTGTGGGTAGTGTGAGTTGAAGTAGTGGGGAGTGTGAGTTGAAGTTGTGGGGAGTGTGAGTTGAAGTTGTGGGGAGTGTGAGTTGAAGTTGTGGGGAGTGTGAGATCAAGTTGTGGGGAGTGTGAGATCAAGTTGTGGGGAGTGTGAGATCAAGTTGTGGGCAATGTGAGATCAAGTCGTGGGCAGTGTGAGATGAAGTTGTGGGGAGTGTGAGTTGAAGTTGTGGGGAGTGTGAGATGAAGTTGTGGGTAGTGTGAGTTGAAGTTGTGGGGAGTGTGAGATCAAGTTGTGGGGAGTGTGAGATCAAGTTGTGGGCAGTGTGAGATCAAGTTGTGGGCAGTGTGAGATCAAGTTGTGGGCAGTGTGAGTTGAAGTTGTGGGGAGTGTGAGTTGAAGTTGTGGGGAGTGTGAGATCAAGTAGTGGGTAGTGTGAGATCAAGTTGTGGGCAGTGTGAGATCAAGTTGTGGGGAGTGTGAGATCAAGTTGTGGGGAGTGTGAGATCAAGTTGTGGGTAGTGTGAGATCAAGTTGTGGGGAGTGTGAGATGAAGTTGTGGGTAGTGTGAGATCAAGTTGTGGGCAGTGTGAGATCAAGTTGTGGGTAGTGTGAGATGAAGTTGTGGGTAGTGTGAGATCAAGTTGTGGGCAGTGTGAGATCAAGTTGTGGGGAGTGTGAGATCAAGTTGTGGGTAGTGTGAGATCAAGTTGTGGGCAGTGTGAGATCAAGTTGTGGGCAGTGTGAGATGAAGTTGTGGGCAGTGTGAGATGAAGTTGTGGGTAGTGTGAGATCAAGTTGTGGGCAGTGTGAGATCAAGTTGTGGGGAGTGTGAGTTGAAGTTGTGGGGAGTGTGAGTTGAAGTTGTGGGTAGTGTGAGATCAAGTTGTGGGCAGTGTGAGATCAAGTTGTGGGGAGTGTGAGTTGAAGTTGTGGGGAGTGTGAGTTGAAGTTGTGGGTAGTGTGAGATCAAGTTGTGGGTAGTGTGAGATCAAGTTGTGGGTAGTGTGAGATCAAGTTGTGGGTAGTGTGAGTTGAATTTGTGGGGAGTGTGAGATCAAGTTGTGGGTAGTGTGAGATCAAGTTGTGGGCAGTGTGAGATCAAGTTGTGGGCAGTGTGAGGTGAAGTTGTGGGTAGTGTGAGATGAAGTTGTGGGTAGTGTGAGATCAAGTTGTGGGCAGTGTGAGATCAAGTTGTGGGTAGTGTGAGATCAAGTTGTGGGCAGTGTGAGATCAAGTTGTGGGTAGTGTGAGTTGAAGTTGTGGGCAGTGTGAGTTGAAGTTGTGGGGAGTGTGAGATCAAGTTGTGGGCAGTGTGAGATCAAGTTGTGGGGAGTGTGAGATCAAGTTGTGGGTAGTGTGAGATCAAGTTGTGGGTAGTGTGAGATCAAGTTGTGGGCAGTGTGAGATCAAGTTGTGGGGAGTGTGAGATCAAGTTGTGGGTAGTGTGAGATCAAGTTGTGGGCAGTGTGAGATGAAGTTGTGGGTAGTGTGAGTTGAAGTTGTGGGTAGTGTGAGATCAAGTTGTGGGCAGTGTGAGTTGAAGTGAGCAGTGTGAGATGAAGTTGTGGGTAGTGTGAGATGAAGTTGTGGGTAGTGTGAGATGAAGTTGTGGGCAGTGTGAGATCAAGTTGTGGGTAGTGTGAGATCAAGTTGTGGGCAATGTGAGATGAAGTTGTGGGGAGTGTGAGATCAAGTTGTGGGGAGTGTGAGATCAAGTTGTGGGGAGTGTGAGATCAAGTTGTGGGTAGTGTGAGATCAAGTTGTGGGTAGTGTGAGATCAAGTTGTGGGCAGTGTGAGATCAAGTTGTGGGGAGTGTGAGATCAAGTTGTGGGTAGTGTGAGATCAAGTTGTGGGTAGTGTGAGATCAAGTTGTGGGCAGTGTGAGATCAAGTTGTGGGCAGTGTGAGATGAAGTTGTGGGTAGTGTGAGTTGAAGTTGTGGGGAGTGTGAGATCAAGTTGTGGGTAGTGTGAGATCAAGTTGTGGGGAGTGTGAGATCAAGTTGTGGGGAGTGTGAGTTGAAGTTGTGGGCAGTGTGAGATCAAGTTGTGGGTAGTGTGAGATGAAGTTGTGGGGAGTGTGAGATCAAGTTGTGGGCAGTGTGAGTTGAAGTTGTGAGTAGTGTGAGATGAAGTTGTGGGTAGTGTGAGTTGAAGTTGTGAGTAGTGTGAGATCAAGTTGTGGGTAGTGTGAGATGAAGTTGTGAGTAGTGTGAGATCAAGTTGTGGGTAGTGTGAGATCAAGTTGTGAGTAGTGTGAGATGAAGTTGTGGGGAGTGTGAGATCAAGTTGTGGGGAGTGTGAGATCAAGTTGTGGGGAGTGTGAGATCAAGTTGTGGGCAGTGTGAGATCAAGTTGTGGGCAGTGTGAGATGAAGTTGTGGGGAGTGTGAGATCAAGTTGTGGGTAGTGTGAGTTGAAGTTGTGGGCAATGTGAGATCAAGTTGTGGGGAGTGTGAGATGAAGTTGTGAGTAGTGTGAGTTGAAGTTGTGGGTAGTGTGAGATCAAGTTGTGGGCAGTGTGAGATGAAGTTGTGGGGAGTGTGAGATCAAGTTGTGGGGAGTGTGAGATCAAGTTGTGGGGAGTGTGAGATCAAGTTGTGGGCAGTGTGAGTTGAAGTTGTGGGCAGTGTGAGTTGAAGTTGTGGGTAGTGTGAGATCAAGTTGTGGGTAGTGTGAGATCAAGTTGTGGGCAGTGTGAGATCAAGTTGTGGGCAGTGTGAGTTGAAGTTGTGGGTAGTGTGAGATCAAGTTGTGGGTAGTGTGAGATCAAGTTGTGGGTAGTGTGAGTTGAAGTTGTGAGTAGTGTGAGTTGAAGTTGTGGGGAGTGTGAGATCAAGTTGTGGGTAGTGTGAGATCAAGTTGTGGGGAGTGTGAGATCAAGTTGTGGGTAGTGTGAGATCAAGTTGTGGGCAGTGTGAGATGAAGTTGTGAGTAGTGTGAGATCAAGTTGTGGGCAGTGTGAGATCAAGTTGTGGGCAATGTGAGATGAAGTTGTGGGTAGTGTGAGTTGAAGTTGTGGGGAGTGTGAGATGAAGTTGTGGGTAGTGTGAGTTGAAGTCGTGGGCAGTGTGAGATCAAGTTGTGGGCAGTGTGAGATCAAGTTGTGGGGAGTGTGAGTTGAAGTCGCGGGCCGTATCCGGTTCACAGGCCGTAGGTTCCTCCCTCCCCGTGCTGTACCCCCCACCCCGCCCGCCCGCCCTGCTAATTCCACCCTCACTTCAACCTGCAGTCTGGCCGGGTGGGGCAACGGTTGTAGCACTTGACTCACAAATGGAAGGTCACGGTTCAAATCCTGGTCGGCGGGGAGGGGGAGGGCGGTCGAGTTGGGACGGCGTGGGGGAGAGACTCGGCCCATTGTACAGTGGGTACTTGCTTCTTAGCAGGTTGTCGCATGGTGACACCGGCACCCCGCCACGGTAACGTGGAATTGCCACCGCTTGCTCTTGGGGCTTGCCGATAGCGTTGGACGTTGATGGCGCGCCGCGCCCCGTTTCTTTGGAGAGAAACGTTTTTGCCGCCCTTGGCTCTGGGGAGGAAATTTTAAAAAAATTTAAAATCGATGGCAGCCACGTTGGTGGTGCGCAATGGCCATCGTGTTGCGGGAATGCCCCTCGCCTGGGCTGCGAGCTGACGGCACGGCAAAGTCGGCCCCGTGTGTTGGGCCCTTGGTCCGCGTGCTCCGTGGGGTGTTCTGCGGTCTCTCTGCCGCGATGAGCACAGACGCATTGCCGAGATGGCCACGCATCCCAATGCACGGGAACCCCCCCACCCCCACCCCCACCTCCACCCCCACCTCCGCTTCCTCCTGAACACGTGTCCTTAGGCTCAGGTGAGATTTCACTTGGACAATAGACGGGACTGATATGGGCAGTACCATAACCATGCCCTCCTTCTCCTCCTACCTCCTCCTCCAAACGTTTGCGGATTTTCTTTATGCAGTAGCTGTAAGCAGAGCCGTCGTGAACTTTCCAATGCTTTTGCAGATGTGCAGGTCATGCACAACAGGTGATCGCCATTGAGTCATTTTGCAGGTCATTATTTTTCTTTCAGCATTGGGATATTTGGCCGTTGTCGGTCACGTATCATATTGTTGTTGTTTATTTTTTTTACAACGGGGAATAACACTAAGAACCTGGAGAAAACACAGAGAGAAGAGGGAGGCAGTGGAGGGGAGATGACGCGCAAACTCCACGTATAAAGACGCGCCCGAGTCGGAGATCGAACCGAGGATGTTTCTTGCTCCGTGGCGAGCCTTCCTCTTGTCGTACGGCTGCGATCTCACATCCAGGGGCGTCAAGCCAACAGACAACCCCGTCAGGTGCAGTAGCGGAGTAGTCGTGTATCACCATCATCATCATCGTCGTTGCTGTGATGATGTCTCTTTCCTCGTATTTGTGGATCTGAGGACGCATTTGTGTCGTCATATTGTTTTACTATGGTAGTGCTTCTTCTTCTTCTTCTTCCTCTTAACCTGTGGCTGCGTGCATCCCCTGGGGATGCGAGATGCAAGGGCATCTGGGGGGTGCGAGGTGCCCTTTCTGGGGGTGCAAGATGTGGCCAGATTTGTTTTTTTTGTAAGAAGGTAAATCATCGAAACACAAAAGAGGCACGGACAAAGTAAGTTCAACTTACTTTACATTCTTGGTTCTTTCGGTAAAGTCACGTAGAAGGGAAACAATAAAATAATTTAAAAAACGCCACTTTTTCCATTTTTTTTTGCTGTGGTTTTCACACCTGATGACGATTGCTTGTATTGCAGTCAAAACGTCGTGAGAATTTTGTTGTTTTGTACATTTTATTATTTTATTGTTTCCCTTCTATGTGACTTTACCGAAAGAACCAAGAATATGAATCCCTGCAGTCACGAAAGCTTTAAATCAAAATTTAAACCTACTTCGTTTAATCAAAGCCGCTATGCATTTATTAACATTGTAAACATAAAAAAACATTACGATGGAAAACCAAAGGGGTTTCAAGGCTGCAGCACAAGTAAAGGACCACAAGACCACGGTCTGTTCTGGATGACCCCACGGTCGCGCACCCACCACTCCACGCCCCCTGGACAGTTGTTAACGCTTCCATTTGCGCATCATCAGGTGTCAGCTGCTGCTGCTGCTGTCACGGTTTCTGCAGTGCGCGTTCCCCCTCTGCCCGCTTTAAACGGCGTTACTTGACGAAATGAGTTAGTAATCTAACAACGTATGTGTACAACATATTTGGTGTATTGTTATACGCCGGAGAACACGGGGTGTCGTCATAACTCTCGTGAAGATGGTCCAATCTTTTTATTTTATTTGGAACTGTAGGGATCTTCACACGACGGCACCCGCGCTGCTATTCGGGACTCACCGCTCGAGAAAAAAAAAACACAACAGCGACATCGCGGAAAGGATGGCCCCCAATAAATTGTTGATGGAAAGAGGACTCAGCTTGTCCATAATAAAAGCTTGTTTTTATTGTTGGGTTAGGTCGCGTAAAATGTAAATGCGTCGTTATACTCGCCACCACCCGACACAGCCAATTAAGTCAGATTTGTCACGTAAACAAGAACGTGCCAATTCGTTATGAGTTCATCACTAACCGGTTGTGTGCTGGAGAGTTGAACCCCAACTACAACGTTTACAATTCGAGTAACGTGGCGTTTTTGCCGATAATGCACTTTGTAACACGATTCGTCTTCTTTGGTTCTTTCGGTAAAGTCACGTAGAATGAGAATAAAATAATAAATTAATAAAATAAAATAACACAATAAAATTCTCGCGACGTTTTGTGTTCCTAGGTACGAAGTGTTATTTTCTAATGGCTTATACCTCAAAAGTAAAGAAAGTGCCTATTATTATTCCCTGAAAAAAACCTTGCTTTTGTGACCAGGACTTTACGTGAAGGAATGACGCAAATGCACACCACGTTTTTCTCAGTGAAAATATGAACATTTCAAAATATCAATGTCCTGGTAACAAATGAAAAATGTTGTGGGGTATAATATCCACTTTCTGTACTTTTGAGGCATAAGCAATTGGAAAATAACACTTACTACCCAGGAACAAAAAATATATATTTTGTTGTTACACAGTGTGTATATATAATTATTACAGCAGCCAGCATCATCAGGTGGCAGCCAGACGTGTGGAGAACCCCTCCTCCCGTTTCTGTCTCACAGAGAGGTTGGGAGGGATATGCGACATAGGGGTTGGGTGGTGGTGGTGGTGGGGATTAACGTAATCATATAAATTGCAAAGGGCTTAGATGCGAAGTATGCAAACGAGTTGTGGCTTGAAGACTAAACCGTGAGCTGACGCCACTCGCTAATGAAACACTTAAACGGCGCATGATGATGAAAAGGAATGGGAGAATCCGCACGCTCGCACGCTTTGTTGATCTGTTTGGTTCACACAAACTGTTCATTAGATGTCGTCAAAAGGTTCGACGTCTCGAGCGCGTGTCGACACGAACACCCAGCACCCCGCGGTGCTTCCATTATCACTTTCTTGCGTTACGGTAGCGTGTTTATATTATTAGTTTATTGTTATTTGTTAATTATTATATTATTATGTTGTTACTCTATTACCAATTATTAAATATAATTTTATTACAATAAAATTTGTAATTTTTTCTTATTATATTATTATCCATTATCGTTATTAATTGTTATAATATATTATTGTTAGTAATTATTACATGACTAATTGTTATATGGTATAAATCAGTATTACTTATTCTTGGTTCTTTCGGTAAAGTCACGTAGAAGGGAAACAATAAAATAATACAAATATAAAACAATAAAATTCTCACAACGTTTCGACTGCAACACAAGCAATCATCATCAGGTGCGAAAACCACAACACATTTTCTTGCTGTGGTTTTCACACCTGATGATGATTGCTTGTGTTGCAGTCGAAACGTCGTGAGAATTTTATTGTTTTATATTTTTATTCTTTTATTGTTTTCCTTCTACGTGACTTTACCGAAAGAACCAAGAATATGAATCCCTGCAGTCACGAAAGCTTTAAATCAAAATTCAGTATTGCTTATTAATTATTATATTATTTTCACAATTTACAACAATGCTTCAGAAACTTCAATCTAATTCATCTCCTAGATTTGAGGCTTTCGTGACTGCAGGGATCCAGACTCTTTGGGTCATTCGGTAAAGTCACGTGTGTGGGAAAAAATTAAGAGATCACGACGTTTCGATCGCAACAACAAGCAATCGTCATCGGGTGGGACAACCACGGCAAGAAAAAACATCTCTCTCGTGCTGCCGCGGTGATCCACTTTACTCCAGCGGCCCGGATGCTGCTGCGGGGTCCACGTTCTGCCCCCCCACCTCCTTCTCTCTCCCCCCCCCCCCCCCCCCCACTGCCGAGGCCTACTATAAAACCTCGTGCCACGGAAGATCTCTCGCCTACGGCAGCAGTTTTTTTTCTTGCTGTGTTTGTCCCACCTGATGACGATTGCTTGTGTTGCGATCGAAACGTCGTGATCTGTTAATTTTTCTACCCACGTGACTTCACCGAAATATCCAAAGAGTATTTATTAAACGAATGAACCTTAAATCTAACTCAGTATCCAATTCGCGCAGACGGTCACAACTCTTGTCGCGCCCCGACAGAATGGGAGCTTCGTCGACGTAGCGGTGACGCGCTGATGTCTTGGCGCTTGAAGGCGTGATCTGGGAGTGGGGGGGGGGGTATTTACATAGCCCCGCGAGTGTCCGACGTTTCGCGAACACTTCATTCGATCACCTCGAAGAAGTCGGAGGAACTTCGTAAGAAAATGCCGCAGTGGGAGGGAGTTAGGAGGGAGGGAGGGAGGGGGGGTGGGCGCGAAACGTCGGCCACCGTTGCCGAAACTAAGCACGCGGTGGGTTCAGGGCCGGATTAAGATTGTGTAAACCCCTGGGGCTACAGGTACTGTGAGCCCCCCAGTAATATTTTCAAAAGGAAACAAAGTTAAAGAAAAAATAAAATTTATTTTTACAAGGCTAGCAACGAATACAATTCAGCATTCACAAGTGAAGTAACTTTTCACTTCATCTCTGGAGGCCCTAAATGACGTCACGCACCTAGGGGGGGGGTCAGACATTTGTGACGATGTGTGACGAGAGGGGGGGGGTTGAGAAATGTGACGTCACATCAAAATGCGCAACTTTAAATACATATAGACAACACGTTCTACTTAAATACTTTTTAATAATGTTTTCTCTTACAACATCAGAGTGCAGCGCCGCATTAAATACGCACTACAATGACAATAGTTTAATGCGATTTGAAGCATGTTAAAAAAAACATTTGTGAGGGGTGGGGGCAGAGCTTTGTGACGTCATACTTGAGGGGGGGGTCTGACTTTTGTGACGCCGTGTGACTAAGGGGGGGGGGGGGGGTAAAAAATCGTCCTAAATCGCGTGACGTCATTAATGGACGGCCCCTAAAAAAGCCCCGTGCCTGAATCCGGCCCCTGGGGTGGGCTCATGGTTACAAACCCTCGAAAAAACCACGTGGGCGAACCATGCAACAGCAGCGGCAGCAACATCATCATCATCACGGCTCCGCCTGTCGGCCTCCTAGCGTCCTCTGGTGGCACCAGCAACCACCACGCCTCCTGAGATTGTCCAGCTCAGTGTGTGGTGGCGCGCGTGGTTTGCTGCGTGTCGCACTTCTTTCGCGCCGTACGTCGCCGGTCGTTTCTCAAGCTTGTTCAGGCCCCGCGGGCCACTCAGCCGACGCACCACATTTTCCGCGGAGTCACCCAGAATACCCGGAGTCCTCGCCCCTCGTGACGAAACGCATTCAGGAATAGGTTTTACCCTTTTAACTGGCACAAAAACTGACACCTTTATTCAAGGCATCATGTTTGCAATAACCACAACACAAGCAGTCAAAATGCAAACAAAAAAAGACAACTCTGATAATAATAATAATATGCACTGTCCTTGAATTTGATTGGTCCACTCCCGAGACGGCTTTTCTCAGAGCCTAGTCTCCACTGGTGTTGGACCAGAAGACGCCAAAAGGCGTACAACTCAGTTAAAAGGGTAAAACCTATTCCTATATCTTGTTACTGGCAATGGAGGTCTCATAATGTAAAACGCATTCACTTCCCTCTCTCTCGAAATACCAGCGCAGTCAGGCAACATTAATCATATAACCGGAATTTTTCTTTTTAAATAGGTGGGGGGGAATATTTAAATCTTAGGGTTCGGCAAGTTTAAATCAGGGTAGTTTACCTATCAATCGTTTGCATTAATTAAATATCACGAGTAAAATGTGAATCAATGTCCGAAACAGAAGATGTAAAAACACGTGACCGTCTGCATCACAGCCACCGTGGACCAACCTGGGATGGGGGGGGTCTGGGGACCGCACTCTGAGAACCACTGCTGTAGAGAACACGAACGTCTCTCGATGGCAGCCGTGCCCACCTCTCACATGTGCCGGCGATCGTGACTTACGCGGGTTTTTTTTGGGGGGGGGCACATTCAATGTTCCCAGTCAAACTCCGTGCAAACTCAGTCCCTTGTTGTAATCGTTACATGTCCAGGAAATATGACTTTGCCTTTCTGTAAGTATGTTGGACTTCTTTCGCACCGTGCGTAGCCAAGCGCGCTAATCGGAGGTGCGGGGGAAGGGCAACAAACTAAACACAGTAAGCGGTTCTAAATTAATGAGTTTCTATAATTAGAACACGTAAATAACAATATAAATAAGCTGATAATACATTGTCTTAATCCATTAATAAATACAAGTATGTTTCGATTTAAAGCTTTCGTGACTGCAAGGATTCATCTTCTTTGGTTCTTTCGGTTAAGTCACGTAGAATGAGAATAAAATAATAAATTGATAAAATAAAATAACACAATAAAATTCTCACGACGTTTCGGCCACAACACAAGCGGCCTTCATCAGGTGAAGGGACGAGACTGTCTGGAGGACAGCGCTGGAGCGAGATCATTTTATTGTGTTATTTTATTTTATCAATTTATGATTTTATTCTCATTCTACGTGACTTTACCGAAAGAACCAAAGAAAATACAAGTATGTGTTTGCACAGCCCATCAGGCCCACTGCCTTCTGTACGTGGCACAATTTCAGCAGCATTGATTAAATACAAGCAAAAACCCCTGGACGGGTTTCAACACTCAATGTCACATCAGCAGTCAGGCTCGCTCGAATCAGGCACGCACCGTCCCTGTACGCGATGGGGGTCCCAATTCTCTCCAAATGTATTTATACTGTTATGGAAAGAAAACAGTACGTAACTCAGCACAATCATGGGTGGAGTTATGGAGAATATAAATAACAGACAATTGTAACAACGTTTTATTTTTGCGAGTGATATAGGGAGACATTGCTTACAGTATATTTTGAGATAAATCCGTAATTCCTAACCAGCCTGAGCCGAGCAATGTCACAACGATTCATCATCATCAGCCGTGGTCAATCCACTGCTGGATGGAGGCCTCAACAGACCAGCTTCATCATCAGCCGTGGTCAATCCACTGCTGGATGGAGGCCTCAACAGACCAGCTTCATCATCAGCCGTGGTCAATCCACTGCTGGATGGAGGCCTCAACAGACCAGCTTCATCATCAGCCGTGGTCAATCCACTGCTGGATGGAGGCCTCAACAGACAAGCTTCATCATCAGCCGTGGTCAATCCACTGCTGGATGAAGGCCTCTCTACCCAAATCGCCGGCAACGGTGGCGATCCTGCGAGGTAATAAATCGTCGCTCCATCTCCCACCGGCGGAGGGGTCCTCGCACCGATGTTTATAATTCCTGTGGCCACGAGGGGGCGACACACAACCACGCGATGTCCACCGGGAAAATCAACACGCGCGTTGGCCTTAATGGGGAAAAATAAACACCGTAGTCGTCGACGTTTCGGGCAATGGCCCTACGACATAGTTCATAGAGAGGCCAGAGAGATGGATAATAATAGTTGTAGACTGCACCACTCTATGCCCCTTGTGACTCTCTTGAGAACTAATTATGTAAATAAATAGTTTTTTTCTGTTTTAATGTGCATGAATAGTTACTCAATCGTAAGCATCTGGTAGCAAACAAACCCGTCAGTAATTACACGTGTCTACTACGTATGTGTGTTGATCTGTGTTGGACTTCTTTGGCACCGTACGTAACAAAGCAGTTGTTAAGAAATCAGTTTTAGGTCTATAGACTAATTTTTATATTGAAAGTAAAATTTTAACAGTGCTGTTGGCACATTCCACTCGGGTTCTTAAAATCGGAGGGGGGTTTTTTTGCACCACCGGTAACCGGATTGAAAAAACGGTTTTGGCAAAGCGGTTACCGGTAATTCTAGAAACACCACTTCAACAACCCTGATATATAACCACACAGATGAATAACTACCGAGTATTTATTTTATTTTACCAGGTAAGGCCCACTGAGCTTTTCTGGGAGCGACCTGGCGATCACAAATGATCGCTCAAACAAGTGGCGGCTCATCATCGTCATGTGGAAATTTACAGCAGCAGCAGCAGCCAAACACTCGAAACGCGTGGTGACGTTGATTCTAAATGTGGAGGAAAAACCCGCAGGGCCCCGGAGAAAAATCCACGCGGCCACGGGGAGAGAGATGAGACGCAGACTCCAAATATACAGCAGCAGCAGGCGTCAGGATAGGGATCGAACCCACTACCTCCTGTATACCGGGCGAGGCAGTTAACATCTCATAGCCACCGTGATGATGATCAGAGAGAGACACGCAGACTCCAAATATACAGCAGCAGGCGTCAGGTTAGGGATTGAACCCACGACCTCCTGTGTACCAGGCGAGGTAGTTAACATCTCATAGCCACCGTGATGATGATGAGAGAGAGACACGCAGACTCCAAATATACAGCAGCAGCAGGCGTCAGGTTAGGGATCAAACCCACGACCTCCTGTGTACCAGGCGAGGTAGTTAACATCTCCTAGCCACCGTGGTGATGACGATGAGAGAAAGACACGCAAACTCCAAATATACAGCAGCAGGCATCAGGATCGGGTTCGAACCCACGACCTCCTGTATACCGGGCGAGGTAGTTAACATCTCGAGCAAATAATCGATTATTGCTAACCCACCTTTACTTGACATCCGTAAAAAAAAATACCTTCATAGCTTATCGGATTCCTCCAATCTTCATAAAGGTTTTGATTTTCATCATTCCTCATTTCTCTTGCGGTGAATGCAGCGACCTCTAGCGGCTGCAGGTGTCGAATCGATTCTTCGATTCGGGTTAACGCGTGTGCATTAATTAAGAGAGAGACGGGGAGGAGGGGGAGGGGTAAAATATATAACATGTGACGTTTCGGGCAATGACCCTTCTCCGCAGCAACATAGAGTGGGCCAATCGAACATATGAGGCTGCACTCAACACCATGGGGCATAATGAGAGAATTACGTTCAAGTAGGCTAGTGAATATATGTGCTGTGCAAAATGGGCATTGACCGAAACGTCGCTCATCGTTCACACGGCGTTCTTGGCGAATGTTTGTTGGCTTCTGTGGCTTTTAAGTGACTTTACAACCAGTCCGGAACCTTTTTTTATTTCCCCCGGTCATATAAATTACAACGCCCCCCACCCCCATATAGCATAATATTTCCATTGACACTGCAATGAAAAGTTAAAACGACATTGTGGCATCTGTTATGTGACCGTTTCTAAGATGTATGAACCAACTTTAACAAAAATGTTTACAGTTTACCCACGAACCGGAACTATTATTTGTTCCGTTTGGTGTTTCCATCCGGGCTGGTTTAAAATGGGATCGGAAGTTCGTAGCACGTGTGTGTGTGTGTTCGCGCGCACACGTGTCCAGTTTAAACGCATTGCGAATTAAAATCAATTTTTTTTTTTTTACACGTTAACATAAAACGTTTAATCTTCTTCGCAAAATAGACCCGGCTTAAGTTTGCACACTTGCCCAACTTCGCGCCTCGTAGAGCGAACAATGGCGAAGCCCATGATTGTGAATAACGAGGTGAGAACTTCACGCGTGCGTACCTGGTGCGGCGTGCAGTCAACATCGCCACTAAGGGAGACAAAGGCGGCCGGGCGTGGTGGTGGTGATGCTGGCCACCCTCACTCGTGTACCGCGTCGGCCCTCATAGGTGCTGCGACTCGCTAACGGCACTTGCCGCAAAAGTCTGTTCGAAGGCTATACGGGGGATCTTTGCTTTGGTGACTCCACTGCTGGATGAGGGCCTCCCACCACGCTTGTGTGGGGATGTTATTTTGACCATACTTCACCAGGCTGCTCAGTGCGGGTTGGTGACGGCGGGAAGCACAGACGTTGCAACATTCCGTAATACAGGGGAGGTTTTTTTGGGGGTGGTTATATCGCGTAAATATATAATGTGTCGCTAAACAGCCAACTAGTAAGGGTTGTCACGTAAACAGAACGTGGCCAATTCGTCACTAGTACAGCACTACACCGGTTGTGTGTTGGAGAGCTAAGCCACAACATTTACAATCTGAGTGTTCGACGTTTCGCCAGTAATTACAACTAGCGACAGGCAGATTTGTGGAGAAATCCTCCCGTTCCGTTTCTTAAATAGAGGGGTAGATGTGATGGCGTCACGTTCCAACAATATTCCTTCTCGTTCCGATCCTGTGTAGATTTACAGAGCGCCTTATTCCGATGCATTCTGCTGCTGCACCGGCTTTGTGCGTAGCAATGTGACTAGCATGACGGGTCCTGCCCAAATCAAGGTAACTTATTCAATAATCTTCTTGGGTTCTTTCGGTAAAGTCACGTAGAATGAGAATAAAATAATAAATTGATAAAATAAAATAACACAATAATATTCTCACGACGTTTCGGCCACAATACAAGCGGCCTTCATCAGGTGAAGGGACGAGACTGTCCTCATTCTACGTAACTTTACCGAAAGAACCAAAGAAGATGAATCCTTGCAGTCACGAAAGCTTTAAATCATTATTCAATAATATCACTATCGGACGTTCTGAATCTACTGCTGGCTGAGACATCCGCCAATACCTCTCGTGAACTAAACAATTTTATATTTTACCAGGAGCTGCCATGTAGCTATTTTTTTTAATCAGAAGCGTCCTGGATATCACAATTGATAGCTCAACGAAGTGGGCTTCTCGTCATCATCGTCAACGTGTGGGAAATGTAAAGCAGTAGCCAAATATATCTCCATATACACGCGTGATGATGTTGATTCTAAATGTGGCGGGCCACACCGCAGGAGACGGAGGCAAATTTACGCGACCACAGGAAGAGAGAGACGCGCAAACTTTATACATTTATACATATATAAACTTTATACATATAAACTTTATAATATAACTTTATACATATAACTTAATACATATAACTTTATACATATAACTTCATACACATAACTTTATACACATAACTTTATATATACTTTATACATATAACTTTATACACATAACTTTATATATACTTTATACATATAACTTTATACATATATAAACTTTATACATATATAAACTTTATACAGCAGGTGTCAGGGTCGGGATGGACCCCGCCCCACGACCTCCATACCAACTCATGAATACGTATGCATGTTGGACCTTTTTTCGTGCCGTACGTTGCTGCTGATAGGCGGTGCGGGGGAAGGACAAACTAAACATTAAAAAAACAGTTATAAAGAAATGAGTTTTAAATCTAGATGTATAAGTTTACAGCTCCCAGTGGCTTCCTAATATCGGAAGGGAGAGCGTTCCAGACGGCCGCAGAAGTACATCTGAAAAGCCGCCGCTGCTGCTGCTGCTGCGTGGATTAGCGGAGTTCGCGTGATGGTGTTTTACGCCCCTTGACGAGATCAGCCGAGTTATTGTGGTGCATTTGCGGCAAGATCTTTGTGTGTATTGAGCGCGACCTTTTCGGTCAGCAACAGGACCAAACAATGTCTAACGGGCTGCCTTGCTGCCGCTGCTGCGCGTATGTTTGCCCGTGTCTCCAGATTGTGGGGATGAGGAAGGACGTGAGGAAAGTGAAGATTCTCGTTGTGCGGAAACTCGCTCGCTCCCTCGCTGGGCTGAGGAAGAAAAAGTAAGGCTCCAGGAACGACTCCGGAGTGGGGGGGGGGTCATAATGGCCGTATCAGAGAGCCTGGGTTCACACCCTGAGACTGGTAGCCTCTGTCTTTCAGAGGGTTCCCAGTGGCCATAGCAGGGACACTGAGCCAACACCACAAAGAGCCTGGGTTCACACCCTGAGACTGGTAGCCTCTGTCTTTCAGAGGGTTCCCAGTGGCCATAGCAGGGACACTGAGCCAACACCACAAAGAGCCTGGGTTCACACCCTGAGACTGGTAGCCTCTGTCTTTCAGAGGGTTCCCAGTGGCCATAGCAGGGACACTGAGCCAACGCCACAAAGAGCCTGGGTTCACACCCTGAGACTGGTAGCCTGTGTCTTTCAGAGGGTTCCCAGTGGCCATAGCAGGGACACTGAGCCAACACCACAAAGAGCCTGGGTTCACACCCTGAGACTGGTAGCTAGCCTATGTCTTTCAGAGGGTTCCCAGTGGCCATAGCAGGGACACTGAGCCAACACCACAGATTAGCTGGGTTCACACCCTGAGACTGGTAGCCTCTCTCTCTCAGGGTGTTCTTAGTGGCCATAGCAGGGACACTGAGCCAACACCACAGATAAGCTGGCTGACCACATTGTGTTTTAAGAGCCACAAACATTAGACACATTTTCCTGCCAATAGGAAGTTTTGGATGCCAATGTCCTTTGCTTACGTTCTTACGGCCCCCGTACATCGTAGGGGCTCGGAGGAAGATTTGCAAAAGAATGCCCGGAGAGTGAACCGGCTTTTGGAGGAAATCGATGCTGTTAAGGTGAGTTGGGGGCCCCGGGAAGACAAACACAAGAAACGTATTAACCGGCACAAAGACCCTTAGGGGCCATCCGTTTAGTACGTACGCATGGAGGGGGGGGGGGTCAACCCAAATGAGTACGCTTGCGTATTGGGGGTCTACTGACAATGTACGTACGCATAGGAAACGGGGGGGGGGCGGGGTGAAGCCTCGATAATAATAATGCAGCCGGCGGTGGACTATCTGTTTGCCTAAACACGTTAATATTATTAATCCTTGATCATTTCTGCGTGGATTAAATATCGGCCATTCTATAGGATTCAGGAGGGGGTGTAAAAAGTCCGCGTGCGTACAGGGAGAGGTGGGGAGGAGTCAAGTTTTGACAGATTTTTGCGTACCTACTAAATGGATGGCCCCTTAACAGACTGTTGGGGCAAGTGCTGTTGGTGAGTAGCATCTATGAAGGCCGGCTCGGTACAAGAGGAGGTAGGTGACCAACACCACGCACGACCGCCTTTGTCTTCCTCATGGCCGCGTTTTACACATTGCACCAGGCTACTCATTTGAGGCTGAGTCGACCTCGGGGAGGCCCAGCACCGGTTCAAATTAATCATCACTGGTGTTGGTGGCCGTCAGCGGGAATCGAACTCGGGTCGTCAGGTTCATAGCGTAGCAGAACGCTGACCTCTACACTCCTCACGCACACGCTCAGAACCAGGGTAGATGGCCAGAACCAGGCAGGGGCTGAAGGCCAGTTTACCTACTCACCCACTCACCCACCCACTCACTCATCCACCCACTCACCCACCCACTCACTCAACCACCCACTCACCCACTCACTCTCCCACATGGCCAGAACTAAGCAGCAGTAAAGGTCAGGTGAGTTTTCAACACAGACTTAAATCCGCCTAACGACTATGGTTGTGTTATTTGACAAAGGCACGAAGCTTTGGTTCAAAACTTGTAAGCTGCACAATGCTTTGGCAGAAATCCCGATCAGCCCCACAGGAGCAGAACCTTGACCTCGAGTGTCCCTAGAAGAAGGCGATCCGAACGATGTCTCGGGGGACCTCTTTGGAGAGTCAACACGAATCGGTCCCTGCAGCGCCAACCCTTGAAACGAAAACAACCTGAATTAAACTACAAAGAGCGTCAACAGGGCAAAAGCCATCGAATAAAGACGATGGTCACCACCGCATGATCGCGCGGCGCTTTCAGATGCGCTTCTGCGGCCGTCTGGAACGTTCCTTCCGACATAAGGAAAACTACTGGGAGCTGTGATGCACTTTTAAATCACCTACATTGACAAATAAAGCTATTCAGAACAGTTTTTTTTGTTGTGTTTAGTTTGTTGTCCTTCCCCCCCCCCGCTCCTCCGATTAGCACGATTGGCTACGTACGGTGCGAAATAAGTTCAACATACATACGTGCATATCGCTCTTTTGTTCAATGGATTCGTCACAAAGCCACTGCTGCGTAGGATGAGCAGAGGCTGCCCGCGATGGTTTACGTTCCTCGGCGAGAAAAGGTCGCCCGGAATTACGCAGACAAATGAATCGGATGAGGCTCGTCACGATCGTTGCGATTGTCTTTTACAGGATTTAGATCCGGACACGGTTTCAAAGACCGCTCTTTATGAGAACATCACGTTTGAGTCGGTGTGCAAGAAGGTAAAAACGTGTTCTTTGTTGTTGTTTCTTTTGTAATCTGTTTAAAAAGTGGTATTTTAAATCACCGTTCAACCAGCGGTCTGCCGGTCTGTTGTTGGTTTGGGTCGAGTGACCCTGTCGGGAACCGGTCTGTCGACGTTGATGACGATCCTGTTGTTAGTCATAATCGTGTGATTGTTGTTGGTGGTGGTGTTGCTAATGATGCTCGTGATTAATAAAGGTGGCATGATGGTCATGATAATGGTTACTTGAATGATAATAAGTATAGCGATGGGCATAATAAAGATGATAGTGGTAGCGGGTGATTATGGTGATGATGATTATGGATTTCATGATAGAGATGATGGTGGTTGTGATGATGGAGATGATGATGGTGGTTGTGATGGAGATGATGGCGGTGGTGACGTTGACGATGCCAGTGATGGTGATGCGCCTGTCATTCCTACCCCCCCCCCCCCCCCAGGACAATTCGACGGCGAGGGAGCGTGCGTTGGCGAGACTCTCCTCCTTCCCGCTCATCAGGGCCAAGATCGACAACATTAAGGGTGGGCGTGGAGCGAGCATCTCACAGGGAGGGGGGGGGGTGCTCACATTGGGTGTGTTGGAGGCACTCTAAATTAAATCTAAGACTTATTGTTTTTGGTTTAACGCGTAGGCTTTTGCGACCAGTAGCATCCATAATATAATACAGGTGTTTTTGGGTTAGATCGTAAATATATAAATGTGTCGTTAAAACCCGCCACCACCCGACACAGCCAACTAGTAAGGGTTGTCACGTAAACAGAACGTGGCCAATTCGTCACTCATCACGAGTACAGCACACCGGTGTGTTGGAGAGCCAAGCCACAATATTAACGGTGTGCGCGTGTACCTGGTTGTAACGGTGTACACGTTCCACGTGCGAAAAGTGAACACGCAGTACGTGAGGACTTTGCGTATATTGTTTGTGTGTGTGCGCGTTTAACGTTGATGTGGTTGACCTGTACAGCACGCGGTACGACGTTTTGTTATTTTTTTTATTATTTATTTCACAGCCGCCCTCGACTCGTTCAAAGCGGCACGCGCAACGGAGCCAGACGACAGCAAGGCTTCCCCGAGGCCTGGCGAGGGGGAGAGCGCCGGGGAGAGCGAGGGGGAGAGCGAGGGGGAGAGCGAGGGGGTGAGCGCGGGGGAGAGCGAGGGGAAGATTGCCGGGGAGAGCGAGGGGGAGAGCGTGGGGGAGATTGCCGGGGAGAGCGAGGGGGAGAGTGCGGGGGAGAGCGTGGGGGAGAGCGTGGGGGAGATTGCCGGGGAGAGCGAGGGGGAGAGCGCGGGGGAGAGCGCGGGGGAGAGCGCGGGGGAGAGCGCGGGGGTGAGCGTGGGGGAGAGCGTGGGGGAGATTGCCGGGGAGAGCGTGGGGGAGAGTTCGGACGAAGGAGGAGAGAGAGAAGAGAGCGTGAACACGCAGACGGCGAACGGAGCGCGACTGCGCCGGGTCGGCAAGAGCGAGGAGAGCGGAGCGATTGTCGGGAGAGCAGAGAGAGGCGCGTCGAGCGTGGCTGGCGCGAGCCAAGGGAGAACGCCAATCCGGCGAGCGAGCGTCAGGGCGACCGGAGGCTCTTCTGCGGCGGCGGCGGCGGCGGCGCCGTCTGGCGGCCACGTGGGGCCGAGCGGAGACGGGCGCCCGGCCCCCGCGGCCGCCGGTGACGTCGCGAGCGACGAACCGACGACTCCGCCGCCGCCGGAGCCCGAGTTTGACGACAGCACCGAGGAGCGGTTCTGCCGCAGGCAGACGGGCCTCGGGGGTCAGGGCGCGGGCCGGCGTGGCGACGACGACGACGACGACAGCGAAGACGACGAGAGCGAAGACGACGATTTCTTCATCGGGAAAGTGCGACGGGGGGGGCCCGGGAGGAGGAGGGGGAAGAGGCGGCGGAAGGAAAGCGGCGCACTGCGAGGTGGTGACCGGAGTGACAGCGATGATGGCGGCGGCGATGGCGGCGGCGATGGCGGCGCCGGGCGAGGGCGGGCGCAGCGCCGAAGGCCGGGAGGCCGAGCGGGGATGAAGACGCAGTTCTGCAGCCTCGGGGAGTCGCGGGGAGCGAAGGGCGGACGCGGGTGAGTGCCTGATGGGTGATCACGTGGTGGGTGAGCGCGTTGTGGGTGAGTGCCTGATGGGTGAGTGCCTGATGGGTGATCGCGTGATGGGTGAGCGCGTGGTGGGTGAGTGCCTGATGGGTGATCACGTGGTGGGTGAGCGCGTGGTGGGTGAGTGCCTGATGGGTGATCACGTGGTGGGTGAGCGCGTGGTGGGTGAGTGCCTAATGGGTGAGTGCCTGATGGGTGATCACGTGGTGGGTGAGCGCGTGGTGGGTGAGTGCCTAATGGGTGAGTGCCTGATGGGTGATCGCGTGATGGGTGAGCGCGTGGTGGGTGAGTGCCTGATGGGTGAGCGCGTGGTGGGTGAGCGCGTGGTGGGTGAGCGCGTGGTGGGAGAATGCGAGCGGCGAGATGTTAACTACCTCGCCTGGTATCCAGGAGATCGTGAGTTCGATCCCGACCCTGACGCTTCTTGTAATTTTGGAGTTTGTGTGTCTCTCTCCCTGTGCTCGAGTGGATTTTGCTCCAGATCCTCCGGTTTTTCCTTCCACATTCATAAACATGCTTTTAATAGTATTTGGCCGCTATACATTTACACAAGATGATAAGCCACTTCGTTGAGCTATCATTTGTAATTGCCAGCTTTCTTCTATCAACAAAGAGGTGTACAGCTCAGTGGGCCTTACCTGGTAAAATAAAAAGTAAAAATAGCGTAAAAAAAAAGAGTTTAGTTTATATACTCAGAGCCGTTCTCCTAGGTTCGGCGCTGCTCACTCACACCACTTGCCCCTACAGCCTGTGTAGGCTACACAGGAAGGGGGGAGGAGGGCGTGTCTGTGTGTGTGTGTGCGCGCTTGCACGCAAACGCATGTCAAGAAAAAGAAAGTATTTCGGCACTAACCGACACGTTCACTATTCTCCCGTTTCTCTCGTAGCAAACACTTTCCATCGGGCAAAGACCGCAAACCCTACCCAGGTACGGCCTCTCCACCCGTCGCGTTACACCCCCGCCCCCCCTCACCGACACCGCGTTCCATCGCGTGCAGGCTGGCGAGACACTCGCCTTGCACATCATCACCGATCGGGGTGCCCCGGTGGCTAGGAGATGTTAACTACCTCGCCTGGTATGCAGGAGGTCGTGGGCTCGATCCCAACCCTGACGCCTGCTGCTGTATATTTGGAGTTTGCGTCTCTCTCTCATCATCATCACGGTGGCTAGGAGATGTTAACTACCTCGCCTGGTACGCAGGAGGCCGTGGGTTCGATCCCTACCCTTGACGCCTGCTGCTGCTGTATATTTGGAGTTTGCGTGTCTCTCACTCTCTCCGTGGTTGCGTGGATTTTTCTCCGCGGCCTCCGGTTTTTGCCTCCACATTTAGAATCAACGTCACGCGTTTTAGAGTATTTGGCTGCTAGAAATGTCCACACGATGGTGATAAGCCCACTTCGTTGATTAATAATTTGTGGCGAGGTACAAAGAGAGCTACCTAGCTCAGTGGGCCTTACCTGGTAAAACAAAATAGTTAAAATAGTTTGTAGTATACCAGTCACGGCTCTTATAAAGGCGTCATCATCTTGTCTGTAAAGTAGACTTTGCCGGCTTGAGTGTCACACCACGCGGGAGGCAAACTACTCGGTTCACCGTGCTGGGCGTGCAGACATCGCCAACTGGGGAGACAAAGGTGGCGGGGAGACCGGGCGTGGTGCTGGCCACCCACCTCCTTGTGTGCCGCTGCTCGCTAACAGCACTTGCCCCAACAGTCCGTTGCAGTTGAACACGCAGGCTTTCACGACCAACGTTATCCAACGTTATATTGTGTAAATAGATAACCCAACTAATAAATATGATTAATTATTATTGATAATAATAAATTATTAATTATTGATAATAATTAATTACTAATAATTGTTATTGATAATTATTAATTATTGATATTAATTATTGATAATAATGAATTATTATTGATAACTAATTACTATTAATTATTATTGCTACTAATTATTAATTATTATCGATTATTATTATTGGCAATAATTGTTATTAATTTTATTGGTAATAATTATTAGTTGGGTTATATGTTTACTCGATTACAATGGAAAACAATTAGAATTGATATCCAATTATAATCGATATCCATTGTAATTTCTAAGACTGCATGGACACCCCCCCCCCCTCTGGTCCTCGCACCTGATTGGCTCACAAGTGTCGACGTCACATTCACCCGCGCTGTTTAAGACCCAAACAGCAGGAGGATTTCCCCACAACGCTCTGGCTGTCGCCTGATGATGCTGGCTGCTGTCGTTGTAATCACCGGCGAAACGCCACGGCACTCGAATTGTAAACGTCGTGGGTTTAACTCTCCAACACGCAACCGGTGTGCTGAGCTAGTCATGAATTGACAGGTTTTGTTTCATTGTCTGTTTCGGGCTGGTTGGCGGGTTTAACGGCAAGTTTACGCGCTCTAACACAACAGTGAAACCTCCTGCGAGAAATAAGAAGAGGTTTTACCCTTTCTGGAAATAAAACAGAAGGTGTTAAGATGTTCACCCCGAGCTATGAATGCTCTGACACGTGTGGCATTGTCTTTGTGCTGTTCGCCTTGTGGCGTTGTTCTCTGCACTGACGCTGGTGGTGAGACTGGGACATCAAGGAGGCTGCCGAGTCTGGTGTAGGCCAATCGGTTTCAAAGACAACGCGTCAGAGATTTGTCAGAGCGTGTTTCGTCTGCATGTTCACCACAAGTACGGTGTGTGGTTAATGCAGTACTTGATTCCTTGCAAAAAGTATCTGGTGTTTGAACATCTGAACACCTGTTTTATTGCCAGTAAGGGTACAACCTATTCTTATTAATTTGACACTGGCAAAAAGGGTCCCATGATAAAAAAACGATTAAAGGCTATACGGGGGATTTTTGGATTTTTTCGTGTATGCAAATATTCACACTGATATTATTACGCTCTCGCAACTAATAATTTGCTCATTTTTACTTTTGATTCAGGAGCCTCCGCTTCTGCCGGCGGACGTAGGGGAGCTGGCAGGCTCCCCGCTCGGGGGGGCCCGCGGGGTGCGGGTGGCGCCGGCGGCGGTAGTAGGGGCGCTCCGGACGGGCAACGGGCAACGCTGCCGACGGGCAGCCTCCACCCGTCGTGGGAAGCGAGCCGCAAGCGCAAGGAGCAGCTGGGCAAAATCCCCGAGTTTGCCGGCAAGAAGATCAAGTTTGACGACTGAAGGACCGACGCGGGGGAGAGATGCGGCGGCCGTGGCGACGGTTGGAGCTGGAGCGATCGGTTGCGAGCAATCGGTTGCGAAGCGAGTCTGTTGTGTGCAACTGAATCGCTTTGCGTGCGGAGGGGCAGCTCTTGCGGCGCCGGTGACGTTTTGGCGGAGGATCGTCGTCGTCATCGCCGAGCGACGCCGTTTGTGAAAGCGCGATTGGTCGTTACGATCCTGACGTTGATTGGGGGGTTGGTGGGCGGGGGAGAGGGAAGGGGTGGAGCTATCCCAGGAAGAGGGCCGTGGCCATCCCAGGAAGAGGGGCGTGGTCGGCTGGGGACTTGGGCCACGCCCCCTCGCTGCCCAAGTGCTCGCTTGGGATGTGGACAAAGCAATTGAAGGGGCGGCAGTGATTGAGCCGCGTGGTTTTGAGAGAGCGATGTGCTCCCAGACCGTTTTGGACGTTGTGCCGGTGTGATGGTTACCACGCAGGACTTGCGATCTCGAGGTCGCCGGTTAAATTCCATCTAGATTCCATCTCCCACCGGCGTGGCAGTTGAAGCAACCGGACAAATTAAAGCAAAACATTTTTTATTTTGCCAGGTGTAAGGCCCACTGAGCCACACAGCTCTTGTTTACAAGAAGCGACCTGGCTGTCACAAATGATAGCGCAACGAAGTGGCTCATCATCATCACGTGGAAATTTCTAGCAGTCAAATTACTCTCTAAATGCGTGACGTTGATTTCAAATGTGGATGGGGGAAACCCGAAGTGCCCGGAGAAGAATTCACGGGGAGAGAGAGAGAGAGACGCAGATTCCAAATATACAGCAGCAGGCGTCAGGGTGGGCATCGAACCCACGACCTCCTGTAGACCCGGCGAGGGAGACGACATCTCCTAGCCACCGCCGGTGCCCCAAGTTCATTAAATTCCTCCCTCCCACCGCTTGTCCACTCCGCAATTATTTGAATGGGTTCACCGCAGTCGGTCGATCGTCAGGTCCCGTGTGGTGCGGCAAGGTGTGGGTTACCCCTCCCCCGTGCAGCCTCCTCTTAAGACGTCTGCTCGGCGTGGTAGCGAAGGAACGGATACCCTGCCTCGGGAGGAGGGGGCACTGTGTCGAGCTCCCTTCCCAGTGGGGAGCCCCCTTCTGCCGGCAGTGTAGGGACCGGGCAATTGCAGGGGCTGCGCCGTTACCTCGCAAAAGAAAATAAAAGCGGGGGGCTCCCTCCACGGACGAGCGTCGTCTCCACTGGTGGGCCTCAGCCGTCGCGGGGAATTCCACATTACCCTGGCGAGGGCCGGTGGGTCCATGGGATGACTTGTTGCTTTGCGACAATGATTTGAGAATTACGAAGAGATGGCGGTTTCATTATTCCTCAGTGTGGTAATGATAATGGCATTGATGATGATTGTGATGGTGATACTGTGGCGTGATGATAATCAATGATTTGTGATGTGAAGATGATCATTGTGGTGTTGATGTGAAGATTTTGATTATGATTGATAACTATGATGCGATTATAATTAATGATTATGATGATGTGAAGATGGCTGATGATAGCGATGTGGTGATGTGAAGAAGATGACGATGAAGATGATGTTAGCAGTGGCTAATATCGTCACCACAGTGGCTGACATCATGGCCATTGCAGTGGCTGATATCACAGTGGAAGATATCGTCACCGCAGTGGCCGATATTGCAGTGGCTGATATAATCGTCATCAGTGGCTGATATCAGCTCCATCGGCTGTTCCTCACCACCCCCCACCACCGTGTGCGGTGATGCCGCCAAATTTTTGTTTTACGTTTTAAACGAAAGAGGGAGACAATTTTGTCCGGCTTTTTATAACCACCCTTTGTGTCCCCACCCCCGTGGTGTCCGAGACGGCCTGCAGGTCGCAGGGCGTGCGGGCGAGTGGGTGGGTGTCCCCGTTCACCACCGAAACTCGGAACGCGTGAACTGCTCGGCATTGAGTTTTATTTAGAGAGGCGTAGCAGCAACGCCGTTGCTTTTTAGAGACGTCGTACATCAGAACCAACCGTAGCGACACGACCGCCGCCACTCTACGATAGCCGGCGGCCAAGCTGCGCCCCACACAGACCTTCCCCGCATGGGCTTGTGAGAGCCTCGGTACCGGTAGAGTTATTTTATAAACCGTGTATTATGGATGATGTTGGTCGCGAAAGCCTACGTGTTAAGCAGAGTGATCTTATTTTAGTTTTTGTTCCGATCCAGTTCTGATGACGTTACGTGTACGTCATGGGAACGGAACCGGAAGAAAAAACGATGTCGTTACGTGTACGCGAGGTCTACATTACATGTATGTCATCGGAATGGGAAAGGGTTAATTAACGCTTGACGGCTCGTGTGTGGTTTCATTTTTTTATATACACCCATACTAAACTAAATTATGTTTTATTTTACCAGGTAAGGGCCCACTGAGCTATATAGTTAATTTTCAGAAGTGACCTGCCCATCACAAATGATTGCTCAACGAAATGGCCTATCAGCATGTGGAAATGTACAGCTACCAAATACTCTAAACGCACTTGTTGATTCTAAATGTGGAGGGAATAACCAGAGGACCTGGAGAGAAGAATCCACGCGAATACGGGGAGACATGGAAACTCCAAATATAGAGCAGGCGACGGGGTCGGGATCGAACCCACGAACTCCTGCATACCAGGCGAGGGAGATGACATCTCCTAGCCACCGTAAACTCAAAAGTTCAAATGGGAAAGCTTGGAGTTTAGTTCCCGGTTCGTAATACGACCACCCTCCCTACCCCCTCCTTCCGTTCAACGGTACCCTCCGTCAACCCAGTCATCAAACGGCAAGTGTGCTTACGTAACAGTACCATTAATATTTTCTGCGCGTTAAATGTGACTCGTGCGGTCACTGTATATAGAACACAAATAAGAATGATGGCGTGGGTCGTGTTACGCCACGTGTTTCACCTCGCAAATCGCGGGCGCCCGAACCTCGCGGCGACAACGTCGCTGGAGGCAGGGGACCACCACGTGGCCTGGGACACGCGACGGGCCTCTTGGGAGACAGGACGGAGGACACAGACGAAGGGACA
Source organism: Petromyzon marinus (assembly GCF_048934315.1). Lineage (NCBI taxonomy): Eukaryota > Metazoa > Chordata > Hyperoartia > Petromyzontiformes > Petromyzontidae > Petromyzon > Petromyzon marinus. The sequence continues at coordinate 9,620,695 of NC_133723.1, forward strand.
AGACGGTGCCACGTTTGTGTTCTTCCGCTTTGTGCGTGCGTTCGAGCTCGTCCCCCTCCCGCCGATTGGCCACGTGCGGTGCCAAGGAAATTTCGGCGTGCAACATCGTCGCGAGCGGGGCAGTCGCGATGCCGTGCGGGAACCTCGCGGCCGACCGCGGACGGTCGAGACGCGGGGTGTGGCGGGCGGGCGGGCCGGCGGCGGCGGCGGCGGCACACGATGGGCCAACCGCACCGCGGTCAATTCGGCGCGTTCGGTCGAAGCCCGCGACACGGCCAAGGGTTTGGTCTCGGGGGTCCATCTGAAGTGGCAATCGTTTTCGCGGTTACAATTTGAACCGAATTATGCGCTGATGACCCCTTGGTGTGTGGTGGGGGGGGGTTATCGGGTAAATTCGCTCTTGGTGGGCCTGGAGCGATCAGAATGCGCCACGACTAAAAGTGACGCTCGCCCGCGAACCGTTTTGGCCACGCACCTCCGGGCGGCACGGTTGGCCCACGCACGGCGCGGAAGAAGTTCGACCGCCGTGCGTAGCGATTTCTGCCCCGGGGCTCCCTTGGACTCGGCTGGCGTTTGTCCGTGCGTCGCGTCGTTTGCTTCTGCTGCGAGTCGTGCGTTACCGTGTGACCGCGTTACATTGTTTAAACGGCAGAGGTTACAACAACAACAACAAAAATCCCTACTTTGTAAAAAATATACTGCCTACGGTATGTTTATATATATAACGGCGTGTGCTCGTGTATGGGTTCAGTTCTCCGTCCTTTAACCGTGTGGCAGCCCAGCATTGACATTGCTCATCCACAAGTGCTGGGGACACCTGGGGGGGGAGACACCTGGGGGAGACCTGGGCCGAGACACCTGGGAGTAGACCTGGGGTGGGCTGAGTGTTGCTCGCCAGCCGCTGAGTTTCAAAAAAACTACCGGTGCCTTTTAGGGCAGCGTTCTTCATCATTGCAAAGGCCCGCACGTGGCCTACACGTGGCCTACACGTGGCCCACACGCGGCCCACACGCGGCCCCTGGGTGGCCTTCAGCGCGGCCCCCGACAACACACAGATGGTGAAAACATCCGCACCATCATCATCACCATCGTGCGGCTGCCAAACCCCCAATGGTTTCAAAATGTGTGGCGGCCCTCGCTCACTCGCACACTACCGATGTCTTATCGGCGAAAGTGGCCCGCAACCGCTGGAAATGAGTGAAGAACAGCGACTTTAGGTTGCGGGTCACACTGCCACAAGGGCACGTGACCCCTCGTAGCTTAGAGAGGGGGGGGGGGTGATCGAGTTTTGATTCGAGACGCAGGGAAGACCAGATTTAAAGATCATGGTTTTGATTGAGACTCGGATTGATCAGGCCACGGAATCAGGGGTATAACATTTAGACGCGTGTAGATCAGGTATTGGGATCATTGAGACCGGGTCTTGGAATCTGTTCTTGATTGAAACTCAGGAGATGGGGTTCTCAGGAGTCCCGAGACTCACTGTTGTCTAATATTTCTAGACGAAGTTAGTTTTGTTTTTTTGTTTTTAAACGATATGGCTAAGGTTTTAGTATATTCTCGATGATACAGTACAACCCTCGTCATTGCAATTCTAATTATTTGTTACTTTAGCAAAACGAAATAACTTGTGCAGGCTTCTGTCTCGTTTAAGCCGCTCCAAAGCTCCGTCACATTCTGAAAAAGAGAGGCGAGACGTGACACACGTGTGTTACACGTGTGTTACACGTGTGTTACACGCGTGTTACACGCGCCGAGACACGTGTGTTACACGTGCCGAGACACGTGTGTTACACGTGTGTTACACGTGTGTTACACGCGCCGAGACACATCTTGACATCTTCTTTGGTTCTTTCGGTAAAGTCACGTAGAATGAGAATAAAATAATAAATTGATAAAATAAAATAACACAATAATATTCTCACGACGTTTCGGCCACAACACAAGCGGCCTTCATCAGGTGAAGGGAGCGAGACTGTCTGGTAGGACAGCGCTGGAGTGGCCTACACGTGGCCTACACGTGGCCCACACGCGGCCCACACGCGGCCCCTGGGTGGCCTTCAGCGCGGCCCCCGACAACACACAGATGGTGAAAACATCCGCACCATCATCATCACCATCGTGCGGCTGCCAAACCCCCAATGCGCTGTCCTACCAGACAGTCTCGTCCCTTCACCTGATGAAGGCCGCTTGTGTTGTGGCCGAAACGTCGTGAGAATATTATTGTGTTATTTTATTTTATCAATTTATTATTTTATTCTCATTCTACGTGACTTTACCGAAAGAACCAAAGAAGATGAATCATTGCAGTCACGAAAGCTTTAAATCGAAACATCTTGACATGTTTTACACTTAGGTCGCCAATACCTGCATGTACTCCCCCATCGCGTAGTATACGTTGTGTGTTGTGTTTGCATGATGTGTGTTGTTTGCATGTTGTGTGTTGTGTTTGTATGCTGTGTGTTGTGTTTGCACGCTGTGTGTTGTGTTTGCACGGTGTGTGTTGTGTTTGCATGCTGTGTGTGTTGTGTTTGCACGGTGTGTGTTGTGTTTGCACGCTGTGTGTTGTGTTTGCACGGTGTGTGTTGTTTGCATGTTGTGTGTTGTGTTTGTATGCTGTGTGTTGTGTTTGCACGCTGTGTGTTGTGTTTGCACGCTGTGTGTTGCGTTTGCACGGTGTGTGTTGTGTTTGCATGCTGTGTGTTGTGTTTGCACGGTGTGTGTTGTGTTTGCACGGTGTGTGTTGTGTTTGCACGGTGTGTGTTGTGTTTGCACGGTGTGTGTTGTGTTTGCATGCTGTGTGTTGTGTATGCATGCTGTGTGTTGTGTTTGCATGCTGTGTGTTGTGTTTGCATGGTGTGTGTTGTGTTTGCATGCTGTGTGTTGTGTTTGCATGGTGTGTGTTGTGTTTGCATGGTGTGTGTTGTGTTTGCATGCTGTGTGTTGTGTTTGCATGCTGTGTGTTGTGTTTGCATGCTGTGTGTTGTGTTTGCATGCTGTGTGTTGTGTTTGCACGGTGTGTGTTGTGTTTGCATGCTGTGTGTTGTGTTTGCATGTTGTGTTTGCACGGTGTGCCTGCGTGTTGCATTTTATGTTTGCCCCTTGCGTGCTGTGTTGTGTTTTTGTGTTGTGTCTCTGTGTTGCGTCTCTGCGGTGCTGTGTACAGGCAGACCTCGCTGAACGCGGGGGGTGGGGGTTACGTTCCTGGAAAATTCCGCGTTGGGCAAGGCAACAATAGACCTCGTGGGTAAGACGCTTGCGTTCCTGGGTCCGAAATGATCGCCCCCCTTGCCCTCTTTGTGCAACTAATTCTACAAGAGTCTCGCCCTTGTTATCGCACTCAAGGATGGTGAGTCGCTCTCAGTGTCGCTCTCAGTGTTACATTTCACTGCAACGCAAAACTCACGTCTCCATCTCTGTTCCTGCACCGCGCCACTCGCCCCTGACACTGAATTGGCAGCCCAACACTCTGGCAACCCAACACTCACCCCAACTATAAATTGGCTGCCCAACACTCACCCCTGACACTGAATTGGCAGCCCAACACTCGCCCCTGACACTGAATTGGCAGCCCAACACTTGCCCCTGACACTGAATTGGCAACCCAAAACTCGCCCCTGATACTGAATTGGCAGCCTAACACTCGCCCCTGACACTGAATTGGCAGCCCAACACTCGCCCCTGACACTGAATTCCCACCCCAACACTCGCCCCTGACACTGAATTGGCAGCCCAACACTCGCCCCTGACACTGAATTGGCAACCCAAAACTCGCCCCTGATACTGAATTGGCAGCCCAACACTCGCCCCTGACACTGAATTCCCACCCCAACACTCGCCCCTGACACTGAATTGGCAGCCCAACACTCGCCCCTGACACTGAATTGGCAACCCAAAACTCGCCCCTGATACTGAATTGGCAGCCCAACACTCGCCCCTGACACTGAATTCCCACCCCAACGCTTCGCCCCCTGTGTTGTGTTGCTGTCGTGTACTCACTGCGTGATGCGGCACCCGTTGGCGTACACGACACGCCCCGTGTAGTGCACGTTGCAGCGCACGACGTTGTTCGTGAAGTCCACCTCCCGCACCAGGTAGTTGGGGTTCACGTGTATCTGGGCGGGGGGGGGGGGGGGCACGGGCCACAGGCGTGGGGGTTCGGAGTTAGGGGTGGCATCGTGGGTGGTGTGGGTGTGAGTTGGAAGATAGTGTAGCAACGTACGTATTTTGAACTTGTTTGTATGGTGAACTTTGTATGTATGTTGAACTTGTTTGTATGGTGAACTTTGTATGTTGACTTTGTATGTATGTTGAACATCTTTGTATGGTGAACTTTGTATGTTGACTTTGTATGTATGTTGACTTTGTATGTATGTTGAACTTGTTTGTATGGTGAACTTTGTATGTATGTTGAACTTGTTTGTATGGTGAACTTTGTATGTATGTTGAACTTCTTTGTATGGTGAACTTTGTATGTATGTTGAACTTGTTTGTATGGTGAACTTTGTATGTATGTTGAACTTCTTTGTAAGGTGAACTTTGTATGTATGGTGAACTTTGTATGTATGTTGAACTTGTTTGTATGGTGAACTTTGTATGTATGTTGACTTTGTATGTATGTTGAACTTGTTTGTATGGTGAACTTTGTATGTATGTTGAACTTTGTGTGTATGTTGAACTTCTTTGTATGGTGAACTTTGCATGTATGTTGAACTTGTTTGTATGGTGAACTTTGTATGTATGTTGAACTTTGTATGTATGTTGATCTTCTTTGTATAGTGAACTTTGTATGTATGTTGATCTTCTTTGTATTGTGAACTTTGTATGTATGTTGAACTTGTTCGTATGGTGAACTTTGTATGTGTGTTGAACTTTGTATGTATGTTGAACTTCTTTGTATAGTGAACTTTGTATGTATGTTGATCTTCTTTGTATTGTGAACTTTGTATATATGTTGAACTTGTTTGTATGGTGAACTTTGTATGTATGTTGAACTTTGTATGTATGTTGAACTTCTTTGTATGGTCAACTTTGTATGTATGTTGAACTTATTTCAAACCACCGTATGTAGCCAACCGTGCTCATCGGAGGTGCGGGGGAAAGGACAACAAACCAGGTTAGTATATGGGGTAATACTAGGAGCTGGGTTAGTATTTGGGGTAATGTTAGGAGCTGGGTTAGTATATGGGGTAATGTTAGAAGCTGGCTTAGTATATGGGGTAATGTTAGAAGCTGGGTTAGTATATGGGGTAATGTTAGGAGCTGGGTTAGTATATGGGGTAATGTTAGGAGCTGGGTTAGTATATGGGGTAATGCTAGAAGCTGGGTTAGTATATGGGGTAATGTTAGGAGCTGGGTTAGTATATGGGGTAATGTTAGGAGCTGGGTTAGTATATGGGGTAATGTTAGAAGCTGGGTTAGTATATGGGGTAATGTTAAGAGCTGGGTTAGTATATGGGGTAATGTTAGAAGCTGGGTTAGTATATGGGGTAATGTTAGGAGCTGGGTTAGTATATGGGGTAATGTTAGGAGCTGGGTTAGTATATGGGGTAATGTTAGGAGCTGGGTTCTTATATGGGGTAATGTTAGGAGCTGGGTTAGTATATGGGGTAATGTTAGGAGCTGGGTTAGTATATGGGGTAATGCTAGAAGCTGGGTTAGTATATGGGGTAATGTTAGAAGCTGGGTTAGTATATGGGGTAATGTTAAGAGCTGGGTTAGTATATGGGGTAATGTTAGAAGCTGGGTTAGTATATGGGGTAATGTTAGGAGCTGGGTTAGTATATGGGGTAATGTTAGGAGCTGGGTTAGTATATGGGGTAATGTTAGGAGCTGGGTTCTTATATGGGGTAATGTTAGAAGCTGGGTTAGTATATGGGGTAATGTTAGGAGCTGGGTTAGTATATGGGGTAATGTTAGAAGCTGGGTTAGTATATGGGGTAATGTTAGGAGCTGGGTTCTTATATGGGGTAATGTTAGGAGCTGGGTTAGTATATGGGGTAATGTTAGAAGCTGGGTTAGTATATGGGGTAATGTTAGGAGCTGGGTTAGTATATGGGGTAATGTTAGGAGCTGGGTTAGTATTTGGGGTAGAGGTAACGTTACAGGTGGGGTTAGTTTGTGTGTGTCGGGGGGAGGTGTGGTGCAGTTGTGTCGGCTAAACGGTCGGCTCGGCCTTACCTGAGCACCTGACGCGGTGCGTATAAAAGCGTCAAGCAACTGGGGAGACAAAGGCGGCCGCAGGCGCAGCGGTGCCGTGCCGGTCTTCACGGGTGCTCGCTAACCTGCACGCACCTCAACAGTGCGTTGGGTGGAGTGTGGGGAATCTCAACAAGTTACCCGCAGGATGTATCTGCCGGGGATGACGTCCGTGATGTCGATCCACTGGCAGTCGATGTCCGCGTTGTACGTGTCGTAGCAGCCGGGACTCAGGCCCTGTCCGCGGTGGCGCAAGCGACACGGCGTTAGCGGCCCAGCAGGCCAGACGTGGGGGGGGGCGGGGGCGGGGGGGCGGGGGGGGCCAGAGACTCGCGAACCGCCGCGCCACTGCCGGGAGGTCGAAACCCGGGCCGCTGACCTTTCCATCGCGGCGCAACGTTAACACCCGGGCGGTGGCGGCATCGTGACGTCACTCAGCCGGCCAGCCAATGAGCGCGCGCGTCGCTTCCAACCGGGGGTCCCCTGCGAGTTTCGCTCGAAGGTGCGGCGCCTCCGATTGGCCGGATCTTGACACACGGCCCCACCCCCCCCACCCCGCAACTTCCCCCCCACCCCCCCCCCCCCCACCCACCTATCGCTCAGCGAGGCAGCTCCTTCGGTGGACCGTTGTTAGCCCCCATTACGTACCGGACGCTGAACGTCTGACGCACCGTACGAATCCAACCGCGGTAATCGGATGTGCGCTCTGCGCTGGTCATGGGTCGTGCGGTAGAAAAGCGCTCCGCTCTGCCCAGTGAACTCGCGCAACCCCAGACACGCGGCTAATTGTGCGTCGCTCGCTTCCTCGTCGCTCGCTTCCTCGCCGCTCGCTTCCTCGCCGCTCGCTTCCTCGCCGCTCGCTTCCTCGCCGCTCGCTTCCTCGCCGCTCGCTTCCTCGTCGCTCGCTTCCTCGTCGCTCGCTTCCTCGTCGCGTTTGCGCCGTCGCGCGAACCTGCGTGTGAGCGGAGCACGTGTAACGCTTGAGCGAGCCGAAGTCGCAGGACGTGTCCTCCAGACAGAAGCTGGCCTTGTGTCCTTCGGCCACCTTGTGTCCCGACAGGGCGTCCAGCAGGTCGTAGCGGCTGAAGTCGTCCATGCTGTGGTAGTGCCTGCAAGGGATGAACACGAAGGGACGATCGCGGACGCTCGCCTTGGGATCGCGGGGTGGGGGCGGGAGGTGGGGGGGGGGCCGAGCGAGCCGCAGCGCATTCGCGGGCCCAGTGCCTGGCCCGCTGTGGGCCGTAGGTCCCGTTGCAGTAGCACAAGTCTGCTACGCAATCACCGCGTAGCTACTCCGCCGGTGGCGTGCATGCCGTGCGTGTGTGCGTGGGCAAGCGTCGTACTGGTGGCAGCTGTGTGTGTGTGTGTGTGGCGAGCATCCGACTGGTTGAGAGGTGTGTGTGGTGTGCATGGCGAGTGTCGTACTCGCAGCAGGTGTGTGCGTGGCGAGGTATCTTACTGGTGGCAGGTGTGCCACTCCCACTGGCTGCGGGGCCGGTTGGGCAGGAAGTCTGCGAGCCCCTCGTTCTTGACGCGCTGCGGGAACCGCAGGAGGATCCTGATGTCGTCGTCCTTCGCGTCCGCCGCGTAGGCCGTGCTGCGCGCGCACGCACAAAGACATCCCCCCCGTTTAGCCTTAACAGGGGCACCGCGGTGGCTAGGAGATGTTAACTACCTCGCCTGGTATGCAGGAGGTCGTGGGTTCGATCCCGACCTAAAGTTGGCCCTATCGTTGGCCCGACGTTGTCACAACGTTGGCCAAAAAGTTGTCACGACTTTGCCCCAACATTGGTCAGAATGTTGGCCCAACGTTGCGCCGAAGTCACGATGCTGTTGCCAACGTTGTCACAACGTCGTCGGCCCGATGTTGGCCAGAATTTTCCGGCACCAATCGGTCGCGGGGGCCCCGGCCAGGGCTTGGCGATCCTCGCGGCACATCGCCGGGGCAACCCTGCACTGGCGTCCGACGACGCGAGCGGAGGAATCCGATGAGCTGTGAAGCTCCTTTTCCACAGACGTCCGTATAGCCAGCGTCATCATCGTCGTGACAGCAACCGATGGCACTCACCTGGCGAGACACTTCTCTTCGGCGGCGCAGCGCAGAGAGTAGAGCGGCTTCTGCTCCACAAACACGGACGCCTGGATGTACTCGGGGTCTGCCACCAAGTCCGGCAGGGCTGTGCGGGTCAAGAGGTCAACGCCGATTAGCTCGTACACACATATGTATGTACATTGAACGTCTTTTGCACCGCGCACAGCCAACCACGTTAATCAGAGGTGCAGGCGGAAGGACAACAAACTGAAAACAAAAAGCAGTTATAAAGAAATGAGTTTTCAAAATAGTAGTTTAGTGTAGTGTGTGTAGTGTATAGCGTAGTGCATAGTGCATGTATGTTTAACTTTTTCGCACCGTACGTAGCCAACCGTGCTAATCAGAGGTGTGGGGGCAACAGCATAAAAAGCGGTTCTAAACTAATGATTTAAAAGTCCATAGCTCCCAGTGGCTCCCACATCGGAAAGGAAGGAGCGTTCCAGACGGCCGAGGGGTACCGCATCTGCAAGCGTGCGATGCAGCAGTGACTACCGTCTTTATTCGACGGCTAGCAGCCAAAAGCCGCGGCGGCGGCGGCCGCCGCTGCTGCGAGGATGACCGGGAGTTCGCGTGATGGTGGTTTCTGCTCGTTGGCGAGATCGGAGGGAGGTAGGGGGGGGCGGTCATGCACTTGACGTGAGTCTCGCTCGTCCGAGGCCCTCTCGACCGGTGTCAGATTTGCGGCGGTTAATTCACGCGTGCCTTGATTGGTTCGTCCCGTCTTACAAATCCATCTGTGAGGATCTTCGAAGAGAAAAAAAATGAACGCGTCCGGCGATAGCGCTCGAGAGGAAAAGTATATACCGTGGAAGATCCCCTCGCATTACGAGGGCTCGCTTTGTGCGATTTCGCCCCGTAAATACTGTGCACGCGTGCACAGGCAATTGCAAGTTATTTATAATATTCGTAATCATTTGTTGTTATGCTAGTTTACACGAGGAAAGCCTCACTTGAGTCTCGTGTCTCTGCGTTTTCACAGTCGGGCAGGGCGATGGTTGCCATCAATAATATCAGTTGGGTCATTTCAGAATCAGAATATGTATTTATGCTGGAGGAGGAATCCGATGAGCTATGAAGCAATTTGTTCACAGATGTCTAATCAGGGGACACGGGGGGGGGGTCAGAACTTTACAACAACAATTACAAAATCACGACAGGAGTGAAAAGTACAGGAAAGGTCAACAAACCACTGACAAAAAATATACGCAAATAAATATTTAAAAAAATTTGGTATCATACCAGGTAAAAGCCCACTGAGCTGATGTATAAGTCATTCATGAATTCACTGCAGTACGCAGGATATCCCAAATCCCATAACTGAAAATCCTCTCGCCCTATTGGTTGGGCTTCGAGAGGGTTTGGACCAATCCGAGCGCGGGACGAGGAAACGGAAGAATCCAATTGCAAACGTCACGTGGGTGTGCACTCTGTGGATTCAGAGCCTCGGTTCTAAGAACACCTTAACCTCCAAGCTGGAAGGTTTTAGTCGATTTAAACGCGATCGAAATTAAGTTAACAATTAATGAGAGAGATTGCCGGTGCATAATCGTTGGGGTTGTCGTTTTTTTGTAAACATTTGGAAATTTGAAATATACGAACTATAATTTAAATCAAAATACAAATCATTAATAATCTCGATATCACGGTATTTTGTTAAACGGACAACACGATTATCGTGGACCTTACTGTCGTATATCGTGAGGATATATCGTACGATATATATATCGTCGTATTGCCACTGCGATATCCAGTGTTGACCTTAGTAGGACCGAGAAACTTACCTAGGGGATGAGTGGCAGAGAGGACAGGGTGGGATCGGTCCCCTATATTTAAAAATTAAAAAGATAAATTCACCTATTTTTCTTCATTTTATTAGGTAAAGCCTTCTAAGCTATATATATAGCTCTTTTTCAGAAACGGCCTGGCTATTATAAATGAAAGCTCAACGAAGTAGCTTATCATCATCACGTGGAAATATGAGCCTCCCCCCCCCGCATTAAATGTGAATACCAATACTATCAATCTATGGTGCTCGAATGGAAAAGGGGGAACATCGACCCCCCTTCTTTGGTTCTTTCGGTAAAGTTACGTAGAATGAGAATAAAGTAATAAATTACTTAGTAAGGCCGCTTGTGTTGTGGCCGAAACGTCGTGAGAATTTTATTGTGTTATTTTATTTTATCAATTTATTATTTTATTCTCATTCTACGTGACTTCACCGAAATAACCAAAGAAGATGAATCCTTGCAGTCACGAAAGCTTTAAATCGACCCCCCTCCCTAGCCCTTAGGATCCACCACTGTAGTTAATTAATAACTTGACCATTACCTGGGTGCCACGGTGGTGAGATGTTAACCACCTCGCCTGGTATACAGGAGGTCGTGGGTTCAATCTCGACCCTGACGCCTGCTGCTGTATATTTGGAGATTGCGCGTCTCTTCCCCCACTCCCCATCGTCACTGCGTGCATTCTTCTCCGAGTCCCCTCCGTTTTTTCTCCCTCCACATTCAGAATCAACATCTCCAACTTTAAGAGTACTAGGCTGTTGCTAGAAATGTCCACGTGATGATGATGATGATTATATGCCGCCACTTCGTTGAGCTATCATGTGTGATGGCCAGGTGGCTTTATCTGAAAAAAGAACCATATAGCTCAGTGGGCCTTACCTGGTGAAAATCAATGAAATAGTTTTTCAATCGTTTATTACCTGGTCCATCTTGAGGCCTTCTCAATGACCCACCGGGCTGCGCAAACGATCCCGAAGGTGACGAAGTCAGGGACGCCGATGCCCCAACAACGTCTTGGCTCCGTTCCACCGGCGCCCTTGCCCCGAGCGGTTCCCGAGCCGCCGGGAAGACCGCCGCACCTTCATTCGACGGCTGCTGCTGCTGATCCTCGCCCCTTCCTTGGTAGATGCTGGCCGTGTACCTCCTGTCAAGGCCATCCTCTGGAGAGGCCCCGAGGAAGGTCTGAGAGAGGCCAGCGGCCGCGGCGGCCGCGGCGGCGGCGGCAGCGGCTCCACCGCCACCACCGGCAACATCTTGCTCCAAACCACCGTCTCTGAAGTGGCCGAAGGATCTGTCGAGGCTAACTTCGGCGGGTAGGCCTCCCCGCGGATAGAACGGGTACACTCCTAGCAGCGGTGGCGGCGGCGGCGGCTGGAGGTAGTGGTTGAAGCCGTCGTAGAGCCTCGGGTCAGGGTAGCCAAATTGAGGCACCGGCAGGTGAGGATACGGCCCTGACATCGGCTGGACCTGGCCCGTGGGGTAGTAGGAGCGCAGCTGAGCGTGCGGCGGCGGTGGCGGTGGCGGCGGCGGGTAGAACTGACCCTGGTTTGGGTATCCAGGGAGTGGACCGTAGCCTGCCGGAGGAGGCACGCCCTGGGAGAATCCTTGAGGAGGCCTGGGCTGGTATTGGGGCTGGTCGGCGCTACCGCGCTGCGGGTAGCCGGGGTAGGGTTGCGGTGGGAAGGGCTGGACGTTGCCGGGAGGCGGTGGGCCGAGGTTGCGCGGAAGGAAAGGGTTCACGGCCCCGCCACCGTCTGCCGCTCCTTGGGGGAATGAGGGCTCGTCGGGCAGGAAGGTCGAGGGCCCGGTAAAGGGCGCCCGCTGGGAGGAGAAGGTGGAGGAGGCTTGCGATCGCTGATCGGGCCTTCTGCGAGGGATGGGCTGGAACGCGGGAGCTGGCCTCTGAGGAGACGCGAACGCTGACGACGAAGGCAGTGACGATGAGCCACCGCCAGCCGGATCGTGCAGTGGGAAAGTCGCAGCACCCTGAGGGGCGAAGGAGCCGCCGTTGTCAACTCCGAAGCCCGGCCGCCTCTGTTGGGAGGAGAAGGACGAAGACGACGGTGACGACGGTCCGCCACGGCGAGCCGGGAAAAAGCCACGAAGCCCACCACCGCCACCACCACCGCCACCGCCGCCACCGCCGCCACCTCCTCCAAAGACGGCGGCGGCGGCGTCCTCCTCTTGCTGCCTCAGAAAGACGGCGCCCGCTTGTCTGCCGCTGCTGCCGCCGCTGCTTCCGTCGCCCCCCGAGAAGCCTTGGTCCGGCGACTGGGGAGGAAAGCGGCCCGCCTGGCTTCTGGACGTCGAGGAGCCACCAACGCCACCACCAGCACCGCCAGCAGCAGCGCCGCCACCACCAAAGGTGGCTTGCCACCACTGACTCGGCACCTGACCGAACCCGTACGGGTGTCTCGTACGGCCGCGCACCGTACCCTGGTTGGCGGGAGATCCCGCGGAATTTGGAGGAGACCCCGCGGAACCTCCAGCTTGATCCCGAACGTCCAGTGACGACGACGACGACGATGGGTCTCGGCCGATCTCGGCGCGCACGCTGGTGAAGGTTCGGCGGAGGCCGGTTGACGGAGGGACCTGAGGCTGTGGCGGAGGTCCTGCCCTGGAGGAACTGCCGACGTCCTGGCCATCGGACGAGCCCAGCAGGAGGGTGGCGATGACCGCTGCGAAGGCGAGGGGGAGGAGGCGCTGCAGAGGCGGTGAGGAGGTGACCCTCGAGAGGCTGCGTGAGCGGTGGTTCCTCTTTGGAGCCATTGGTGACGAGATGGAGAGTTGCCTGGCCATGACAGAAAACACGAGAGAGAGAGAGATGGGGATTGTTCGGGTGAGCAGAGTTTGCTGCGAAGCTGCCGCCCTTTGTGAGATGGAATATGTTCGTTACTGAGTGTGTGTGTGTCAGAGTGTGTGTGTGTGTGCGTCAGAGTGTGTGTGTGAGCGTGTGTGTGTGCCAGCGGGCGTTCGACACTTCACGTGGCCTCAAGGTGCACATGGCCTGGCACAAACGTCGTGGTGACGTCACCACCACTTAGTGGCGAATGGCGGTTGTTGTTGTTGTCAGTGTGTTTGTGAGAGAGTGTGTGTGTGAGAGAGAGAAAGTGTGTGCGTGTGTGTGAGAGAGAGTTGTGTGTGTGTTCCAGGGCAGGTACACGAGGAGACAGACAGGAGTTACTTCAAGCGAAATAATCTCCAGAGTTATTTCAGAGAGACAAAACAACACATCAATGAGTTACTCACATGCTCTGCGACGGGACAGCCATGCCCTGTGCACTGTGTACGATTCGTACGTGTACACAAACACAGACAAAGATCTCCCGAATAGCCCACACAGTCTGTCAGGGCAAGTGCCGTTAGCAGCAAGCAACTACTCACTACACAGACAAAGAACCCCCCCGTACGGCGTGTAACGACGAGCAACAAGCCACCGCTCCGAGCAACAAGCCACGGGTATCGTGAACGCACCAACACCGACCGTGGATCCGAGAGAAAGGGTGGCGGAGTTCGCTACGATCCGTCGTCTGGCAGTGATTACAGGGGGCGGGAGAAGGGAGGGGGAAGGGAGGGAGGAGGGAGCCCCCACTCGGAACCACGGAATGTCTCCCAGGGGAGAGAGAGAGAGAGAACACGGTCAAAGGGGGAGAGGGGGTGGGAGAGTCAGTCACCGGGGAGAGAGCAGAGAGATGTCGAGAGAGGAGAAGAGAAGGGTATGGAGAGTTCAGGTGAATGGAGAGACACGGGGAGAGTTCAGGTGGATGGAGAGACACGGGGAGAGTTCAGGTTGATGGAGAGACACGGGGAGAGTCCAGGTGGATGGAGAGACACGGCGAGAGTTTATGTGGATGGAGAGACACGGGGAGAGTTCAGGTGTATGGAGAGACACGGGGAGAGTTCAGGTGGATGGAGAGACACGGGGAGAGTCCAGGTGGATGGAGAGACACGGCGAGAGTTTATGTGGATGGAGAGACACGGGGAGAGTTCAGGTGGATGGAGAGACACGGGGAGAGTTCAGGTGTATGGAGAGACACGGGGAGAGTTCAGGTGGATGGAGAGACACGGGGAGAGTTCAGGTGGATGGAGAGACACGGCGAGAGTTCAGGTGGATGAAGAGACACGGGGAGAGTTCAGGTGGATGGAGAGACACAGGGAGAGTTCAGGTGGATGGAGAGACACGGGGAGAGTTCAGGTGGATGGAGAGACACGGGGAGAGTTCAGGTGGATGGAGAGACACGGGGAGAGTTCAGGTGGATGGAGAGACACGGGGAGAGTTCAGGTGGATGGAGAGACACGGGGAGAGTTTAGGTGGATGGAGAGACACGGGGAGAGTTCAGGTGGATGGAGAGACGCGGGGAGAGTTCAGGTGGATGGAGAGACACGGGGAGAGTTCAGGTGGATGGAGAGACACTGGGAGAGTTCAGGTGTATGGAGAGACGCGGGGAGAGTTCAGTTGTATGGAGAGACGCGGGGAGAGTTCAGGTGTATGGAGAGACGCGGGGAGAATTCAGGTGGATGGAGAGACACGGGGAGAGTTCAGGTGTATGGAGAGACACGGGGAGAGTTCAGGTGGATGGAGAGACACGGGGAGAGTTCAGGTGGATGGAGAGACACGGGGAGAGTTCAGGTGTATGGAGAGACACGGGGAGAGTTCAGGTGTATGGAGAGACACGGGGAGAGTTCAGGTGGATGGAGAGACACGGGGAGAGTTCAGGTGGATGGAGAGACACGGGGAGAGTTCAGGTAGATGGAGAGACTCGGGGAGATTCAATGTAGAGGCATGGTGGGAGAGAGGGCAGGGATAGAGAGGCGTGTGGAGAGAGGAAGTCGGTACGTGCCATGGGGAAGCGATGGGGGGGATAGGGGGAGAGAGGAGGGACGGAGAGTCACGAGGTGGGAGGGGGATGGAGAGGCATGGAGGGTGAGAGGAGGGAGGGGGATGGAGAGGCATTGGGAAAGGAGAGAGGCGACGTGGGGGCGGGGGGGGAGAGTCACGGGGAGAGAGGAGGGAGTGGAGAGACATGGAGGGTGAGAGGAGGGAGTGCCGTGCGGAGAGGGGGGGGTAAGGGAAAAGAGGGAGGAGGGATGGAGTGAGGCGAACATTCGGCTTAATTCAGCCTCTGATTTTCCGATTAGCACGGTTGGCTACGTACGGTGGGAAAGAAGTTCAGCATACACACATGCTACCCATAGACTCAACACTCCCCATAGACTCAACACTGCAACTCCGATTATCACGGTTGGCTACGTACGGTGCGAAAGAAGTTCAACTAAGTACACGCAAACGACGATCCTCGTTTTTGAGGTGGGCTGATGGGCGTTCTCATGGCCCACGCGAAGCAGGCGCGCCGTTCCTTCCTGGACTGTGGGCATGCAACCCACAATATGGACCTATAGTAAACCCATAAATACCAACAACAACAGCCATTCGCCACTAAGTGGCGGTGACGTCCCCTCGGCGCTTGTACCAGGCTATGTGCACGTTGAGGCCTGTAAACCCATAGAGACTCAGGGAGACACATAGAGACTAATAGAGATACACAGACACATAGGGATACATAGAGACACATAGAGATACATAGAGACACATGTAGACACATAGAGGCACACAGAGGCCCATAGAGTTAGACAACCCACACTATGGACCGCACAGTAAACCCACCGTGGTCTTCGTTCGTTCAGTGCAGGAGGAGAAACAGCAGCGACACGACACGAACTGTCTCTGTCTCTCTCTGTGTCTCTCTCTGTGTCTCTCTCTGTGTCTCTCTCTGTGTCTCTCTCTGTGTCTCTCTCTGTGTCTCTCTCTGTGTCTCTCTGTGTCTCTCTCTGTGTCTCTCTCTGTGTCTCTCTGTGTCTCTCTCTGTGTCTCTCTCTGTGTCTCTCTGTGTCTCTCTCTGTGTCTCTCTCTGTGTCTCTCTCTGTGTCTCTCTCTGTGTCTCTCTGTGTCTCTCTCTGTGTCTCTCTCTGTGTCTCTCTCTGTGTCTCTCTCTGTGTCTCTCTCTGTGTCTCTCTGTGTCTCTCTCTGTGTCTCTCTCTGTGTCTCTCTCTGTGTCTCTCTCTGTCTCTCTCTGTGTCTCTCTCTGTGTCTCTCTCTGTGTCTCTCTCTGTGTCTCTCTCTGTGTCTCTGCTGAAGCCTTCTCAGCGTGGCAGCATCAGCAGGAGACCTCCACAATGGCATCGTGCTCCTCAATATCATTGCCATACACAAGAATAGCACAATGGGCAATGTTAGTCTATGGGCAATGCGAGTATACGGGCAGTGTTAGTCTATGGGCAATGCTAGTCTATGGGCAATGCTAGTCTATGGACAATGCTAGTCTATGGGCAGTGTTAGTATACGGGCAGTGTTAGTCTATGGGCAATGTTAGTCTATGGGCAATGTTAGTCTATGGGCAGTGTTAGTCTATGGGCAGTGTTAGTCTATGGGCAATGTTAGTCTATGGGCAGTGTTAGTCTATGGGCAGTTTTAGTCTATGGGCAGTGTTAGTCTATGGGCAGTGTTAGTCTATGGGCAATGTTAGTCTATGGGCAATGTTAGTATACGGGCAGTGTTAGTCTATGGGCAATGTTAGTCTATGGGCAATGCTAGTCCATGGGCAGTGTTAGTCTATGGGCAATGCTAGTCTATGGGCAATGCTAGTCCATGGGCAATGTTAGTATACGGGCAGTGTTAGTCTATGGGCAATGCTAGTCTATGGGCAATGTTAGTCTATGGGCAATATTAGTATACGGGCAGTGTTAGTCTATGGGCAATGTTAGTCTATGGGCAATGTTAGTCTATGGGCAGTGTTAGTCTATGGGCAGTGTTAGTCTATGGGCAATGCTAGTCCATGGGCAATGTTAGTCTGTGGACCGTCTAGTAAAAGCACTGTGGTCTGCCCTCCTTCAACGTGGGATGAGGAGCGACGACACGACACGCACTCTGTCTCTCTGGCTGCTGAAGCCGTCTCGTTGTGCCAGCAGCAGCATCAGCAGGGACCGCCACGGTGCCATTTAAGAGTCGTTTATTTTGTTTTAAACCAGGCGAGGCCCATTATAGAACTCCTTTTCAGAAGCGACGTGGCAACAAATTGAAAGCTCGACGAAGCGGCTTAGCCCGTGGACATCGACAGCGGCCGAATGCTCCGAATCGCGTGATGTTTATTCGAAACGTGGAGTGGAAAACCCGGAGGATCCGGAGAAAAATCCACGTGGAGAGAGAGAGAGACACGCGCGCAGGGTCGGGATCGAACCCACACCGGGCGAGAGAGGCGGCGTCTCGCCACCGCAGCACCCACACAACACTGCCATGACGAATGGCCCTGTCCTCGCTGTGTCAATCATGGGGGGGGGGGGGGTATTGCTTGACCATACTTCACCACGCTGGTCAGTGCGTGTTGGTGAAGGGGTCGTCCATGACTGGTTGAGCCACGAATGACGTCTTCGGATAATTTAGGGATATCAGCAGAGGCTGTAGACCATTGACGAAGACCAAACAAGGTAATTGGCCTCACAAGAACATGGATTTCACTGATTGGCTGACCTGATAATACGTATTTATATAACTTGGGGGGTGAGAATGTGTGAATGTGTGTTCATGAATGCAGGAATGTATTACGCCTGTCAATGTCACTCTGCCTCAAATTATTACTTGGTGCGGTGTGCAGTAAACATCGCCACTGCGGGAGACAAAGGCGGCCGGGCGTGGTGGTTGCTGGCCACCCCCCCCCCCCCCCGTGTGCCGTGCCGGCCTTCATAGGTGCTCGCTAAACAGCACGTGCCCCCAACAGTCTGTTTAGGCTATACGGGGGGATATTTATCTTTGTCTACAAATGTGTAACTTGGAGGGAGAACACCGCATTCCTGTATTCCACTCACACATTCCTGCACGGGTACATCTGTCCCACTGCTCCATAGATCAAGCCATGCAATAATGCCCAACATATTTCCTCTTTGCCCACATTACATGTAGTACCCTCCCCCCACAACTATCCCCCGCCCCACTGTGTGTGTGTGTAAGCCTCCTTTGAGCATATGGTACACTCGCATTATGTTCGGAATTCCATGGCAAGGGTAGAGTTAGCAACTTGGAGGTTGAGCTCAGGTCGCGGCAGCTCAGCTACGTGGGCGCAGTAAGGAAAAGGAGGAGGTTGTGATGGGTTGCCGACACGTGTTGTTGTGTGCAGTGTGCAGGCTGGAGGATGGGGCAAGCCACTTGGAGGTTGGGAAAAGAGCGTGGCAGGAAAGCGTCGTAGGTGTAATGAGGTAGAGTGATGGGTGGGACACGTGGTGTGCAGGGTGGAGGAGACCAGGTCACCTAAGGCAGCCTTTGCAGTGGCCTTCAGAGGTCGGGACCCAAGGGGAAAGCCCTGAAGCCAGGTGGTGGTGATGACTGTGGTAGTGGTCCTTAAAGGATGTTGCTGACTGTACGAGTGTGGGTTGACTGCAAGCCAGATGGTGGTGATGGGAGAGCGGTAGTGTAGCGGTGAGCGCGCTGCACTACAAACCCGGCGACTCGAATTCCACACCCGCTCATGGCCAACACTAGTGTCGATCTGAACTGGTCCTGGGCCTCCCCTAGGTCGACACAGCCTCAAATGAGTACCTGGTGCGACGTGTAAACATCGCCACTGGGGGAGACAAAGGCGGTCGGGCGTGGTGCTGGCCATCCACCCCCTCCTGTGCCGTACCGGCCTGCATAGGTGCTGCTCGCTAACAGCACTTGCCCCAACAGTCTGTTAATGCTCCACGGGGGATCTTTGTATTTGGTGATGATGATAGGAGACTGTAATAGTGGCCCTTAAAGGATGTTGCTGATTGCGTGAGTGAGGGCGACTGCAAGACAGATGGTGGTGGATATGAATCTATACGATTGCATGTCGGATAATCATTCGTCGACCCGTGCAGAACTGGTGATGGCGTAACAAATACATAAATATCGATTTTTTTTTTTAGGATTGCACATTTTATTTCACCGACATCACATACAAGCTAACGACAGGCATTTAAACAAATTGTACAGATCTGCGGAAGCACCCACAACCTGAATTTAAAGTGAAATTAGAAGCAAAACCGTCATTATATATCAGCGATGGTGTCAGCCGAATCTTAGATTTGTAATTAACACCAAGTAAGATATTTACTGCGCATCTTTTAAGGGGTTTCATAATGGCTCTGTCGGAGACACCGAACCAACACTGCTATGATCCAGGTTCAAGCCCTGGATCTGGGCGTCTCTCAGCGGGTTCATAATAGCCGTGTCGGAGCTGTAGAGCCAGCACTGCTAAGATCCTGGTTCAAGCCCTGGGCCTGCGTGTGTGTCCCTCTAGAGGGCTCGCAATGGCCGTGTCAGATACGGAGTCAGCACCGTTGCTAGTCTGGTGTCAGCCCCCTGGGTCTGGGCGTCTCTAAGTGGGTTCATAATGGCCGTGTCGGAGCCAGACAGCCAGCACCACTGACATCTTGGGTTAGAATGAGTTGCAGCTGCTCGTGTTTACACCGGGTTCTAAAGTGCAGCGAGTTGATGCCGTCAGCCCTGATCGCTAATGACTGCACGAGGCAAACGACGTCGTTATTACCCTTCACTCTATTCATCCCAGAAAAGCTCCCGATGGATGGAATGATTTAAAAAATGTATCAATGACACGCAGTGAATTAATTAAAAGCGTAACCTCAGTTTACCTTCAGTAAACGTTTTTTACCTTCAGTAAACTTCACGAAACTGGCATCGTTACCTCCCGATCAAAGCCTCCTCCTGTCTTTGTTTCATATTTTTTTTTAGTTTTATGTACATACCCAGTGAACTTCGAACGTTGAGCCAACGTTGAGCCAACGTTGGTCCAACGTTGGTCCAATGTTGGTCCAATGTTGCACGTTTCCTGGGTATGTAGCATCGGTGAAGAGCATGGTCTGAACCGAGAAGCGGCGTAAATTGTGTCGTCAACACTAAGAAGGAAGACACAGCACTTGGACGTACACACGCACACACATGACAGCTGCAGTAGCACAAGGACAGCACACGAACATTGTCATCTCCACAATCTCATAAACACGGGTATAATGCATATAATACTCTCAACGACTAATACACTCCCACAAGCACGCGTTTAAAACCCCACGTGGGTGAGCCTCGCTGGGTGGTAGAGCCTGCCAATGGCAGAACTGGAACCTTCCTAGGCTGGGCTAGGAGCCATCCCGAAACGTCGAGCTTTTTTAACCTTATAGCGGTGACGAGTGTTAACTACCTCGCCCGGTATACAGGAGGTCGTGGGTTCGACCCCGACCCTGACGCCTGCTGCTGTATATTTGGAGTTTGCGTGTCTCTCAGTGGGCCTTACATGGTAAAATAAATAAGGTTTCCTTAATTTTAAGACGATGGTGATGACAATAAAGAGTAGGTTTATTAAACGTGGTGGTGCAGAGTGGTTAAGGATGGGTAAGGGTAATATTATTTAAGATTATTTGGCTGCTATAAATGTCCACATGATAAGCCACTTTCATTCAGCTATCATTTGCGGCCAGGTTGATTCTGAAAAAGAAGCTAATAGCTCAGTGGACTTTACCTGGTAAGATAAAATTCGTTTGTTTTTAAGTGATGTGTTTACCTTACCTATACTTTACACTCCTATTGTGTTTTTGTATCTGACCCCGTGCCCCTACTGGACATCTATGAATAAAATAGCTTTATAGCTCATCGGATTCTTCCAGTATAATACAGATTGAGATAGGGGTAGAGGTAGTAATATGGGTAGTGATAAGTTGGGGTAGTGATGGGGGTTGGAGTAGTGATAGGGGTTGGGGTAGTGATTAGGGTAGTGATAGGGGTTGGGGTAGTGATAGGGGTTGCGGTATTATTGGTTAATAGGTGTCTAATTAGTGTTTCAACATCTTAACACCTCCTGTAATCGTGCCTGAAAGGGTACATGCTATTATTATTTTTCCCCATCACGTTGATACCGGCAAATCGGGTCCCATAGATTGGCCCGTTGCTTCAACTTCCGTACCCGGGGATTGAACCGGCGACCTCTGTGCTAAGGGGCCGTCCATAAATGACGTCACGCGATTTTGGACGATTCTTGACCCCCCCCTCGTCACACGGCGTCACAACAGGTCAGACCCCCCCTCAAATATGACGTCACAAAGCTCTGCCCCCACCCCCCCAATTTAAACTATTGTCATTGTAGTGCGTATTTAATGTGGAGCTGCACTCTGATGTTGGAGGAGAAAACATTTATTAAAAAGTCAATTTAATTAAGTAGAACGTGTTGTCTATATTTATTTAAAGTTGCGCATTTTGATGTGACGTCACATTTCTCACCCCCCCCCTCCCCTCGTCACCGTCACAAATGTCTGAGCCCCGCCCCCCCCCCCAGGTGCGTGACGTCATTTATGGACGGCCCCAAACCATTAAACCACTGCAGATCCCGATCCTAGTAAGACGATTTTTAAGTTATCCCAATAAATATATAAAACAGTCGTGAATGTTTTACCCCACGGGTCAGTGCTTTCAAATAGCAACCGAGAATTGCATGAAGCAGGTTCGCCGTTGCCAAGCGAAGCCGCCGTGACTCACGCCCGAGTTGAATTATTCACTGCCGGCTGAGCCAAGGCCCCGCACCAAACATCGTTTAACGCTCACGGAAGCCAAAAGGGGCATTGGTTGAGTTTCAAGCGCGGCGTTTTCACTTTCAAACCCGCCCCCCCCCCAACAGCTGACGCAACACATTCCCCTCCCCCGCACACCCCCCCCCCCTCCCCAAAAGAAAACAAAAGCAAATACAGCCGGTCTCCGGTTTACGACGACCCACATTTACTACGCGTACTCGATTTACGACGCATCTGCCGACACGGATCCAAACGCGGTGGCTCAGATATGTTAACGCCCTCGCCTGGTATACAGGAGGGTCGTGGGTGCCATCCTGACCCTGACGCCTCCTGCTGCTGTATATTTGGAGTTTGCGGCGTCTCTCTCTCTCTCTCCCCGTGGTCGCGTGAATATTTACTCCGCGTCCTCCGCTTTATCCCTCCGCAGTTAGAATCAACGTCACGCGTTTAAGAATATTTGGCCGCTGCCATTGATTTCCACGTGAAAAGTCACTCCGTTGAGCGAACATTTGCGATAGGTTGCTTCTGGAACAGAGCTACATAGAGGGCGGTGCTTCAAAAAAATGTTAACACTTCCGAGAATTTGCAACAACGAACGAGAAATGTGCCGCCTCATCCTGGATCTGGAGACCTCCTGGAGGAGATTCCAGTCCACGCGTTGACAACGATGGCGAACAAGCGGGAGACTCTTTGACTTCTTTAAGCTATTAACGTTACATTTGTTATCACGTTACAGTGTAATTATTAACCGTTCTTTTTCCATGAAAAAAACGATAGTCCCGTATGGGTGTTAACATTTGTTGAAGCGCCCTGTACGTGGTTCAGTGGGCCGTACCTGGTAGAACAAAAGTTTAGTTGAAGCATGTGAACAGCCGGTCTGGTTCGCGACGTGACTTGGCGTGGAGATGTTGCTATTCTCGAGCCGGGTTTTGTTCGTCGTCGTTGTTGTCGTTGTTGTTGATGTTTACCTCTTGATAAACTGCGTTAAATACGGCTGATAAAAGGGAAAAAAAAATACATCGGCAAAGTGATGTGTCTCCCGTTTCGACCGTCTACGATGGGGCTTCCCGGGGAACGCGCCCCCCCTACAAACGGTGCAGGGGATGCTGCAACGCCGATAGCTGAACAAAAAATTGTACGCGCACGAACTGCCCGCAAACAAAAAAAAACCTCTCCGTTTCAGGATGGAATGAAATGAATTCACTCACGAGATAATTAACACTCACGACGCGCTTCGTTTGCGTTATTTTGGGCAATTCACAAAATACTCGATAACACACGAATAATATAAATACTCCCAACTCGTGGCCTCCGCTCCCCTCGAACGGGGCACTGGATGTTGCCCGTAAGCGCTCGTGACCATGATCCAGTGAAGGAAATGAGCCGTTCCCGTGGCAGGGAACTCGGCATTTTCCATAGGACAAACCAGTGTTGACTTTTCGACGCAAACCCCCACCAAAACATCGTCAGTTTTGTTTTAAATACAACCACCATATAACCCCCACCACTCCCCAGCGAAGATCTTAATACATACGGCAAGTCGTGGCTCGCCGTGTGCCCCCGTGTGCAAGCCACACGTGGCCACAATCCAGTGAAGGAAACTCTACGTTCCCGTGGCAGGAACTCGTCCAGTGTTTACTTTCCGAAGGAGAACCCCAACACCGTCCGTTTTGTTTAAATACAACCACGATGTTCTTCTCAACGAAATAACCCCCCAAAGTCTTGGCGGCTCACCGTGCCCTCCTGTGCAAGACTACGGCAAACCGTACAGCCCCAACGGTGTCCTGTTCGAGCCGGGTTCAGCTGCCCCTTTTTTCTCGCGTGAACTGCCGGGGGACCCGCCGTGAAAACGCGTTTGGAAGCGACGGGAGTGGAGTTCGACTCGCGAACAAACCGCCTCACGAACAGACCTCTGAAACCCAGCTCGTTCCGTAAGCAGCGGGAGTCCCTGTAATGTTATCACTACAGATTCAACACGTTCGCACCACCGCAGAGTCAACAGATTTTTTTTTAGCCGATGTGGAATCGAAGGGTCACTTTGGATTGGATCGAGCGGATGTTGTCGCTCAAACTAGTTTAGGCCGGCGGATCACTCGGCCCACCCAGAGCACACCCCCCCCCACCCCGCTCCTGGTGACAAGACGCATTCACTTCTCTCTCTAAATACCGGTCATTTAGATCTTGTTAGGGTTAGTTCACTCAGGGTAGTTGACATAGCTTCCAGTTTAAAATTAAATATCATAAGTCAAATGTGAATGTCCTAAACGAAAAAGGGATTGAACGTTGTCGTGAATTCCGCGTCGAGCTGCGTTTGCATCACAGCTCCGTTGACCAACTTGGAGGAACGTCGCCGACCACCGGGGCGATCGGGGACCACCGGAGGTTCCGGGGCCCACCGGGGTACGGGAACCGCACTCTGAGAACCACCGCTGTATAGATCCCTGCTGCTGCTGCTGCTGTGCATCATCGATTCACTCCACAGTGGATTCTATCGCGGAACGTCACAGTGGAGTCTACGGTGGGCACAGAATTAAACGTTTGCCATTGCCAAACTGACAATGAACGTTCGCGACTACGACTGAGACCTCAGCGCCCCCCCCGCCCCCCGCGCAGTGTCGACGGAAATCGTGCCGAGCAAATTGTCCGTGCCGCGTAAAAAAAACTAACAAAAATCTGCCGTGTGCTCAAGCGTGACGAGAGAAAGCGTTCTTACCGAAGTTCACTCAACCCGAAGCCTTTCCGACCGCAGTGATTCACGTGCCGTCAGCTAGAGAAGAACTAATTAAATTAATTACGACCGTAGTCAAAGGCTTGGAAGATGCGATGCAGGAAAATGATATGTTTTTTTAATGGTTAACATAGCTACTTATTTAGAACTTTCATTACCGTGGTTGTTATTTCACATAGTCAGGAAATGAGATATGTATTACAAAAAATTAGCAACGATGATCACGACATCGCGGAGGAGAAAAAAAAAGGACCGCTGTCACTACGGTTACCGTGGATTGTATATATCGTACGGTGGAATTTGAGCCTCGCCAAATCGCAACAATCCTGGCGTATACTGCAGAACCACAGCCATTAAAGAGGTATTTTTGGGTTCGTACCATCGCGTCAATATAAATGTGTCGTTAACCTCGCCACCACCCGACGCAGCCAATCAGTAAGGCTTGTCACGTAAACAAAACGTGGCAATTCGTTACTCGTACAGCACTAACCGGTGTGTTTATTGTTGTTTTGTTTACGTGACAAACTTTTACTAATTGGCTGTGTCGGGTGGTGCCGTGTTTTAGCGACGCATTCATACAATGACCTCTTCTGTGGATATTGGTCGCGAAAGCCGCACTACCACCACTACTACGACTTGCCCGAACCACAACAACCGCTGTGGATTTACAAAACACTGCACAAGGGGCAATACAAGAACCGATTCGCCTGTCTGACCGTGACCCTGAATCGTGACGATTCATCAAAACCGTTATGTTAAATCGCCGCCAGGCGAACTTCGCCCATCCTCGAAGCAGCGGCGGCTTTTGGCCGTTAGCCACCGAACGAAGACCGCGGTCACCGCATCGTCGGGCGGCGCTTTCAGATGCGCTGCTTCCGCGGCTGTCTGGAACGCTCTTTCCTCGCGATATTAGGAAGCCGACTGGGAGCTACGCACTTCTAAATCATCGATATTGAAAACGCACTTTCTTTAGAACTGCTTTTTGTGTATTAGTTTGCTTGTCCTTCCCCCGCACCTCCGATTAGCGCGGTTGGCTACGTACGGTGCGAAAGAAGTTCAACATGCAACGTAGGCACGTACGTTCCTCGGAAAAACCTACGCACGGCCAGAATTGAAGACGCACCTGAACCCACTTAAACAATGTAACGAAACGAGAGTGACCGGTCGTCGCCTTTTAGCATTAAAACTCGGCAGTAGCGACAATCGATCTGTCGGTAACAGCAAATCCACGCCGAATTATACAAACGAAACGGAAATAAATAGTTAATGAAACACACTCGGACTACGACACCTCACTTTAAAGTTTCTTTACATCGCCGCAAACAAAAAAACTAAGAACAAATCACATCTGATTTCCGTAGGAATAACCGGCAGCCGGGTTGGCATTTGTCCCGTATTCGTTTCCATACCCATAACCCCCTGCGTTTCCCCCATAACCCCCGGCACTTCCACCATAGCCTCCTCCTCCGCCAACGCCGCCAACGCCGCCAACGCCGCCGCCGCCACCGCCGCCGCCGCCATACGGGTCGGCGGGTGCCATGGGGTCAGAGCCGTAACCGTAGCTGGGGACGTTGCCGTAAGCAGGCGGCTGCTGCTGCTGCTGCTGCTGCAGCTGAGAGGCGACGGCCTGCGAGGCGGCCTGCTGCACCACGGGACTCTTCCACGCTCCCGTCGTCCACTCCTCCTGGGCCTTGCTCATGCTGCCGCCGCTGCCGCGGTAGTATCCGTGCACCTACAGAATCGACGGTGGCGAGGCGTTAGCTGCGTCGCCGGGTGCGCAGGAGGTCGCGGGTTTGATCCGGACCCTGACGCCTGCTGTACATTTGGAGTTTGTGGTGTCCCTCTCATTATGGTCATCGCGGTTGCAAGATGTTAACTACCTCTCCCGGTATACAGGAGGGTCGTGGGTTCCATCCCGACCCTGACGCCCGCATGTTGTCTCTCTCCCCGTGGTAGCGTGGATTTTCCTCCGGGTCCCCCGGGTTTTTACCCTCCACATTGATAAACAGCATCACGCGTTTTCAGATTATTTGGCTGCCATAGATTTCCACGTGATGATGAGGATAAGCCACTTCGTTGAGCTCTCGTTAGTGATAGCCAGGTGGCTTCAGAAAAAAAGAGCCATGTAGCTCAGCGGGCCTTACCTGGCAAAATAAAAAAAAAGCACGTAGCTTTTAACAGTTTTAACGTAACTGGGATTTCTTTTTTCGTCGTAAGGCCACACAAGTGCTCTTGACAAAATAAAACGCGCCGAGGTTTGTGTTGCTGTCGACTGTGGCGGCGCGTCGTGGAGTTGAAACGTCACGCACATCACGCCGAGGGCAACCCCCCTCCCCCTGCTCCCCCCCCCCCCTGCCACCTACTGCAGGAACCTCACAAAGAGTCTTGACGCTCGGTGAGGCCCTTCCCCCGGGGGGGGGGGGGGGGGAGGGAGACATTCGACGCGTTGGAGCATCTCAACGCCCCGTTGAATTGCCAGATTAGGGTTAAAGCAAACTCTTATTTAGATATTTTCCGTCGTTTGACACTGCAGGGGGCGGGGGGGGGGGGGGGGGGGTCCCCCGTGGCTATCGTCACCTTGGTTAACGCGAGGAAAGAGAGCACGGCGAGGCCGGTGAACATGATGGTCGGGATCAGCATCACGACGGCCGCTCCGATGTTGTAGCTGAAGAACGATATGGTCGCAATCCAGCCACTGTGGGGAAGACGAGAGGGTCAACGTGGCCGGGAAGACGCGAGGGTGGACGTGGAGGGGAAGACGCGAGGGTGGACGTGGAGGGGAAGACGCGAGGGTGGACGTGGTGGGGAAGACGCGAGGGTGGACGTGGTGGGGAGGTCGCGAGGGTGGACGTGGTGGGGAAGACGCGAGGGTGGACGTGGAGTGGAAGACGCGAGGGTGGACGTGGAGGGGAAGACGCGAGGGTGGACGTGGTGGGGAGGTCGCGAGGGCGGACGTGGAGGGGAGGTCGCGAGGGCGGACGTGGTGGGGAGGTCGCGAGGGTGGACGTGGAGGGGAGGTCGCGAGGGTGGACGTGGTGGGGAGGTCGCGAGGGTGGACGTGGAGGGGAGGTCGCGAGGGTGGACGTGGTGGGGAGGTCGCGAGGGCGGACGTGGTGGGGAGGTCGCGAGGGTGGACGTGGTGGGGAGGTCGCGAGGGTGGACGTGGTGGGGAGGTCGCGAGGGTGGACGTGGTGGGGAGGTCGCGAGGGTGGACGTGGTGGGGAGGTCGCGAGGGTGGACGTGGTGGGGAGGTCGCGAGGGCGGACGTGGTGGGGAGGTCGCGAGGGCGGACGTGGTGGGGAGGTCGCGAGGGTCTCTCCCATGTACTCTCTCACGCACACTCTCACGCTCTCTCACACCCACACAAAAAACAAAGATCCCCCATATAGCCTGTAACAGACTGTTGGGGCAAGTGCTGTTAGCGAGCAGCACCTATGAGGGCCGGCACGGCACACGAGGGGGGTGGGTGGCCAGCACCACGCCCGACCGCCTTTGCCTCCGCAATGGTGATATTTACACACCGCACCCAGGTACTCATTTGAGGCTGAGTCGACCTACACACACACACACACACTGAGGGAGGAGCAGGTCTACCGGCAGCCACCGTGGGGCCCCTCACCAGACTCCCCAGCCAGAGATGCCGATGGCCTGTATGACGTTAATCACGAGCTGAGCCGTGAGGACGAAGAAGAACGCCATGAAGTTGAAGGAGCTGTCGGTCCTGGGGCACACGGTGTGGTGGGGAGGGGGGGGGGGGGCACGGAGGGGGGGGCAGAGTTACAAAATAAAGGGGAGAGTCAAGGAGGGACAACACAAGTTTAATATCCTTAGCCCCGCGTGTATCTATGGTTCAATTTTCATGTGCAATTGTATTGAGGGACCGTGGCGTTGTATTGCTGTGGTCTGTGACTGTTCTTGCCGTTGTTTTGCTGCTTTGTCCGAGCTTTGGAATTGGTGTACTTATGCAATTTGATCAAATACACTTTGTCCATTTTACGTATTTATTTTCACGTATTTATTTTTTGTGATATGCTTTCCTATCCTATACTTCTCCTCCCTCGTTTTTGTTGATGTATTGTCGTTGTAACTTGCTGACCAGGCCCCCTGCTGGTCATCTGTAGTTTGAAAAAAAAAAAGAGCTTCATAGCTCATCGGATTTCTCAAGGATAAAGATTCTGATTCTGAACGAATCTATGTCGCTCCGGCGTAGGCTCGCGCAGCAGCTGTGCCGTACCCTGCAGATCTCCGATGCGTTTTCTGGATTTTAACCCCGTGCGTTGCGAGACGTCCCAACGTTTTCGCTCCGCACGCTGGAAGCTTCCTCAGCAACTACCCGGAACTCGAGAGGCTTCCGGCACGTGGCGCGAAACGTCGGACGTCGTGCGCAACGATAACGACGGCGGCGGCGGTGGCGCGCACTACGACCCCAGCGCGCAACAACGCACCTCCGATGAGCACGGTTGGCCGCGAACGGTGCGAAAGAAGTTCAACCGGGTACATAGCTCGGTGCACCAACGTTGGATACACGGAGGCGGGTCTCGTTTTGACTGGGCCGAGACGTCAAACCCTCGACGACTGAGAACTCCGTTTCGCCACTGGTGCACGAGACAGAGACCTGATTCCTGCATCTTAACCCTTTCCCGTACCGATGACGTACTAATGATGATGAAGTACCGATGACGATGACGTACCAATGACGTACCAATGACGTACTAATGACGTACTGATGACATACCAATGACATACCAATGACGACGACGATGACGTACCAATGTCATACTGATGACGTACCAATGACAATGACGTACCAATGACAATGACGTACCAATGACAATGACGTACCAATGACAATGACGTACCAATGACAATGACGTACCAATGACAATGACGTACCAATGACAATGACGTACCAATGACAATGACGTACCAATGACAATGACGTACCAATGACAATGACGTACCAATGACAATGACGTACCAATGACAATGACGTACCAATGACAATGACGTACCAATGACAATGACGTACCAATGACAATGACGTACCAATGACAATGACGTACCAATGACAATGACGTACCAATGACAATGACGTACCAATGACAATGACGTACCAATGACAATGACGTACCAATGACAATGACGTACCAATGACAATGACGTACCAATGACAATGACGTACCAATGACAATGACGTACCAATGACAATGACGTACCAATGACAATGACGTACCAATGACAATGACGTGCCAATGACAATGACGTACCAATGACAATGACGTACCAATGACAATGACGTACCAATGACAATGACGTACCAATGACATATCGATGACGATGACGCACCGCTGATGTACCGATGATGTACCGATGATGTACCGATGACGTACCGATGACGTACCGATGACGTCCTGATGACGATGACGTACCGATGACGTCCAGATGATGATGACGTACCGATTATGTACCGATGAAGATGATGTACCGGTGACGATAACGTACCGATGACGTACCGATGACGTCCTGATGACGATGACGTACCGATGACCTACTGATGATGATGACGTACCGATTATGTACCGATGAAGATGACGTACCGGTGACGATAACGTACCGATGACGTACCGATGACGATGATGTACCGATGACGAGCCGATGACGTACTGATGACGTACTGATGACGTACCGATGAAGATGAGAGAGTGGCGGCGGTCGTGTCGATACGGTTCTCCGCGGCGAGTGACAACGTCTTTAAAAACGGCGCCACTGCTACGCCTCTTTAAATCAAATTTCCGCTGAACCGCTCGCGCGTCCCGAGATCCAGCGGTGGACGGGGAACACCCACGCCCTGCAAGCTGCAGCCGACTCGAACACGGGACACGGTGTAAGTGGGAGTGGTTCGGTGATGCCAGCATGGCCATCATAAACCCCAAGAAACGGAGATGCGCCCAAACCAAGAGCTCAAGTGCAACATCTCAGCTTCACTGACTCGCGGCCACAGGAAGAGAGACACCGCATTATAAACCCGCTTAGAGATGCATCGCTCCCTCGGCTTAAACTCCAGAGCGTCAGCTATGCTGTGTCAGTGTCTTCAACCCGCCCATTAACATATGCATGTGTGGCGCCGATGATGGCAGCCTCGGCCGGTTGGTGCGCCCTGTTTTGTCCGGTTTTGTCTTGTTTTGCTTGATCACCTGTGCTGGTGAGAGAGGCCTGCTGTTCAGCACACCTGTGCTGGTGAGAGAGGTCTGCTGTTCAGCACACGCGTGCTGGTGAGAGAGGCCTGCTGTTCAGCACACCCGTGCTGGTGAGAGAGTCCTGCTGTTCAGCACACCCGTGCTGGTGCGAAGATGGCGCCGATGATGGTAGCCTTCGCCGGTCGGTGCGCCCTGTTTTGTCTATTAATTCAGTGTTTTGCCAAGATTTTCGGAGTTCCCTAACAAGAGACGAACTTTTAAACATCAGGGAAACAACTCCTGTGGATTTATTTCCCACTTTTCTGCTTCCAGCGGCAGAATTAGTAGGCATTCTAGTTAATGCCGCGCTAGGCTTTGCTCAAGCAGCGAAACGCCGCCCAAGGGGTAAACGGTCGGGGGCTCTCGTACGGCTATGCAGACGCGGGATCCAAACAGTGCTTGAGCTTTTTCCTCTCCAACGTACGTTCACTGTGCAACAAAATGGACGAACTTCAGCTACTGATGGTGAGAAACAGAGACTTTCTTTCATCTTCTGTTTTGTGCTTCACGGAGACATGGCTGTGTGATTTGATTCCGGACACTGCGCTACAACTGGCAGGATTACATCTTTTAAGATCGGATCGTGACATAGCACTCTCTGGCAAGACGAAAGGCGGTGGTATTTGTTTTTACATTAACAGTGGCTGGTGTGTAGATGTCACAGCGATTCTGCAACATTGTTCTCCGCTCCTTGAATCATTTTTTATAACCTGTAAACCTTTCTACTCGCCTCGCGAGTTCGCGTCGCTCATTTTGGTCGGAGTTTACTTGCCGCCGGGTCCTCAGGTTAAAGAGGCCCAACGCATGCTCGCCGACCAGATTCTGAGTGTTGAGCGAGCAAATCCAGATTCGCTGGTTATCGTACTTGGCGACTTTATCAAAGGTAATCTCAGCCACGAACTCCCCAAATACATACAATTCATTAAATGCCCTACCAGAGAAGGGAACACTCTGGATCACTGCTACACTACAGTCAGTAGAGCCTACCACGCCGTCCCCCGAGCAGCACTGGGACACTCTGACCATGCCATGGTCCACCTGATTCCTGCATACAGGCAGAAATTAAAGCTCTGTAAACCTGCTGTGAGGACATCTAAACAGTGGACCAGTGAGGCTGTGGAGGATTTGCGGGTGTGCTTGGACTGTACTGACTGGGATATGTTCACGACTGCTACCAATAGTCTGGATGAACCCACAGAGGCTGTGACGTCGTACATCAGCTTCTGTGAGGACTGCTGTATTCCAACACGTACCAGGGTGAACTTCAACAACAAGCCCTGGTTCTCAGCAAAGCTCAGAAGGTTGAGGTTGGAGAAGGAGGAAGCGTTTAGGAGTGGGGATAGAGACAGATTCAAGGAGTCGAAGAACAGGTTTAGCAAGGTGGTGAGAGAGGCTAAACGACTGTACTCAGAGAGACTAAAAGACCAGTTCTCTACTAACGACTCTGCTTCTGTCTGGAGAGGGCTCAGGCAGATCACCAACTACAAGCCCAGAGCCCCCCACACCACTAACGACTCCCGCCTGGCCAACGACCTGAACGAGTTCTACTGCAGATTTGAAAGACAATTGGACTGTCCTGAACTACCCCTTCCCACCCAAGAGGCCCCATCCCCCACCCCTACTACAGAGACGACTCTCTCCTTTCAGGAGGGAGAAGTTAATAGACTTTTCAAGAGGCAGAACCCACGCAAAGCAGTCGGGCCGGACTCTTGTCTCTCCAGTCACCCTCAGGCACTGTGCTGACCAGCTGTCTCCGGTGTTCACCAACATCTTTAACACCTCCCTGGAGACATGCCATGTACCAGCCTGTCTCAAGTCCTCCACCATCATCCCTGTGCCCAAAAAGCTAAGGCCAAGAGGACTAAATGATTATAGACCGGTCGCCCTTAACTCTGTGGTAATGAAGTCTTTTGAGCATCTGGTCTTGGCACACCTCAAAGCCATCACAGACCCTCTCCTGGACCCCCTTCAGTTTGCATACAGAGCCAACAGGTCTGTGGACGACGCAGTTAACATGGCTCTCCACTTCACCCTACAGCAGTGGTTCTTAACCTTGTTGGAGGTACCGAACCCCACCAGTTTCATATGCGCATTCACCGAACCCCTCTTTAGTGAAAAATAAAATGTGATTTTTTTCAAATTCAAGACATAGATATGTTTTTTTACTGGTACACAAAATGAGCCGTGCATGAACATTACCTTGTTCAAAGAATAAAACCAACACAATGCATAAACTCACAACAAATTACATACATGGAAATCAACGTGACTTCTGCTGTTGCCTTTGAGAGATCAGTTCAGATATGCGTGGCTTCACCTTGGCAAGTGCCACTCTCATGTCATTTTCACAGCAAAGTCTGTTCCTTTTCTTCGTTTTTATGTCCAGCATCCTCGAAAAGGATTGCTCACAAAGATATGTTGTAACAAATGGTATAAAAAAATCCAGGGCTTTCTTAGCAATAACTGGATACTTGTTCATTTGTCGACACCAAAACGTTGAGAGCGTTGTTGTTCTGAAGAGTTGCTGTTGAACCTGGCTCTGCTGAATTTCAATGATTTCGTCGAGGAATTCATCATTGACATCTGCTGTTTCAACAGCAAACGTGAACGGCTGTCTCACCCATGCTGGATATGACTCTCTTGTAGGGAAATATCCGTCGAGAGACTTTGCAAGCTCATCTAAGTGCGTGGCAATTGTTTGCTTCAGTTCCGTGGATACAGAAATATCTCCGATTCCAGACACATCTTCGATCTTACTTGCACAGTCGTCCAGAAGCGGGAAGTTTGCGAAGTTATTGTTCTCTGTTCGTCGTTTCCATAACGGTAGCTTTTTTTGAAAAGCCTTCAGGTGTTCTTCCGCTTCCATGATATTGACTCCACCACCCTGCATCTGCTGATTGAGATGATTGAGAGCTGCGAATATATCAGCCATGTACGCTAAAATGAGAATGAACTCAGGATTTTTGAAGCAATCTGCATAGCAGTGTTGGTGCTCTTGCAAAAACAGGGCTAATTCCACACGCATGGCAAAAACACGATTCAGCACCTGTCCCCGGGATAACCACCGAATATTAGAATGGAGCAGAAGTACCTCAAATTCAGAGCCCATTTCTTTACATAGCTCACTGAAGATGCGGTGCCTCAGAGCACTTTTTCGCACATAGTTCACACATTCCACCACAGTTTTTAATACTTCTGCCATTTTTGGAGATAAGGTTTTTGTTGCCAACGCATGCCTGTGCAGAATACAATGCGTCACAATGATGTGTGGTGCATCGGCCTTTACTAGCGCACCAAAACCAGACTTTCTTCCCAGCATGACTGGAGCTCCGTCCGTACAAACTGCAGAAACCATATCCCATGAAAGATTGTTGTCTCTGAAGAAGTCATCCACAAGCTTCTTCACATCGGCTGCCTTCGTTGTTGTTGTAAGAGGCTTACAAAATAAAAACTCTTCTTTTATCATGTCGTCTTTCACATAGCGTACAAAAACAGCAAGCTGGCTTAGATCAGAAACGTCTGTGGTTTCGTCGAGTTGAAGGCTGAATTTTGCCGGGCTTGAAATCAGATCCGCGACTACTTGAGCCAAGATGTCTTTACTCATGTCTTCTATTCTGTCACTGACGGTGTCATTTGAAAGGGGAATTTGGGATAATTTACCTTCGGCCGCTGTTCCGAGTATCAGATTCGCCATCGTTAATGCAGCTGGTTTCACAAGTGTTTCACCAATGGTGTGTGGCTTGCCCTGCTTTGCGATCAGGTAAGCAACTTCGTACGATGCTGTCAGGATCGGTTTGTTAACAGGTACAAATCCAAGAGCAGGCAGAGTGGCCCTTTCATCGAATCTGGCTCTCTTCACCCTGAATTCAGCAAGTGTTGTGTTCTTGTATTCCCCGTCTCCATGCAGCTTCAAGAAGTGTTCCTTTAGTTTTGCCGGTGCAAGACTAGAGTTGCTCAACTTGGCGTTGCAAATCATGCAGATAGGACGCTCACTCCCATCACGTTCCGTGATACATGAGAATCCATGTTGTACATATTCGTCCGACCACTTTCTTCTTTTGCCCGACATAGTTAGTATAGATAAAATATTAAAGCAATCACACGACGTACGACAACAACAGTCACACGTTGACTACTGAGTACGCACTAAATTCCCCGCAGCGCTGATTGGCCAAGCAGTGTAGCATGATCATCTGCAGCCAGTGATGGCCAAGCAGGCCGTGTGTGTCATCACAAATTTACACAATAATTCAAGTGTGTCCGGACCTCCGTGGCGGGGGCTCTGCCGAACCCCTGAGATCGACTCACCGAACCCCTGGGGTTCGATCGAACCCAGGTTAAGAACCACTGCCCTACAGCATCTGGACTCCCCAGCATCCTACGCTAGGATCCTGTTTGTGGACTTCAGCTCTGCCTTCAACACCATCATCCCTGCCCTGCTTCAGGACAAGCTCTTCCAGCTGAATGTGCCCGACTCCACCTGCAGGTGGATCACAGACTTCCTGTCTGACAGGAAGCAGTGCGTTAAGCTGGGAACACAAGTCTCTGACTCAAGGTCCATCAGCACCGGAACTCCTCAGGGCTGCGTCCTTTCCCCACTGCTCTTCTCCCTGTACACCAATAGCTGCACCTCCAATCATCTGTCCGTCAAACTCTTGAAGTTTGCGGATGACATCATCCTCATTGGGCTGATCTCTGGTGGGGATGAGTCTGACTATAGGTGGGAAGCTGACAACCTGGTGACCTGGTGTAGCCAGAACAACTTAGAGCTAAATGCTCTAAAGACAGTTGAGATGGTTGTGGACTTCAGGAAGAATACAGCCTCACTCACCCCCATCACCCTGTGCGACTCCCCAGTCAAAACTGTGGAGTCCTTCCGCTTCCTGGGCACTATTCTCTCCCGAGACCTCAAGTGGGAACTGAACATCAGCCCCCTCACCAAGAGAGCTCAACAGAGGATGTACTTCCTATGGCAGCTGAATAAATTCAACCTGCCAAAGACAATGATGGTGCACTTCTATACAGCAATCACTGAATCCATCCTCACCTCCTCCATAACCGTCTGGTACGCTGCTGCCACTGCCAAGGACAAGAGCAGACTGCAGTGTATCATCCACACTGCTGAGAAGGTGATTGCCTGCAATCTACCAACCCTCGAGGACCTGCACACCTCGAGGACCATGAGGCGAGCGAGGAAGATTGTGGCCGATTCCTCCCACCCTGGACACTCTCTGTTCCAGCTACTCCCCTCCGGCAGAAGGCTGCGGTCCATCAGGACCAAAACCTCACGCCACAAAAACAGTTTCTTCCCATCCGCTGCTGGCCTCTTCAACAAGGCCAAGGGCTTACACTGACTTGAACATTTTATCTACAAAATGACACCTTGCCATACCCTATCTTCATTTTTTGTATTTTTAGATTGTATCTTATAGCTACTTTATATTCAATATTTATTCAAAATTTTACATACTTTTGCCCCCTAGTGTTAGTTAGACTTTGTACCTTTAGTATAGTTAGACTTGTATACGACTTATTTAAGATTTAAGATTCCTATATGTTGAATGTATGCACTTTCCTGCCAAAGTAAATTCCTTGTCTGTGTGAACTTTCATGGCGAATAAAACCCTTTCTGATTCTGATTATGAGCTCAATTATGAAACTGTTCTCTTTTTTTATTTTACCAGTAAGGCCCCACTCAGCTATATAGCTTTTTTTTCAGAAGCGACCTGGCTATCACAAAATGATAGCCCAGTTAAGTGGTTTATCACGTGGAAACTTAAAGCAGCCAAATACTCGGAACGCATGATGTCGATTCTAAATGTGAAGGGAAAAACCGGAGGACCCGGAGAAAAATCCACGCGGCCACAGGAAGAGAGACACCGCAAACTCGAAATATACAGCAGGCGTCAGGGTCGGGATCGAACCCAATACCTCCCGTATACCAGGCGAGGTAGTTAACATCTTGCCACCGTGGCGAGTAGCTGAGACACCCAAGCCGAGGGTTTAAACTCAGCGCTGCGCTGTCGAGGTGTCTTCGGCCCGGCCATTATGAACCAACCCCCACAACGCACCCGCCCCAAACGGAGATTGTTTCTCCGCTTCGACCTACTTGAAGGCTTTGTAGATGGGACGGAACCAGCAGACGTAGGAGCAGGGCGTGAAGAGAAGGAGCCACACAATGGCCAGGCCAAAGTTGGTGGCCGAGCCCCCACCGATGATCCAGGCGAGGCATCCGATCAGGTTCACGGCCAGTGTAAGCCCTTGCACTGAAACGTCCAACGGGAAAGCACCACCGTGATTTGTGACGCGCGCACCAACACGTTCCGGGGTCGCGCTCGTTCAACACACAGCGGGTGCTGCTGGCCACGACCGAAACCACGGCGCCTTGTTGACCTCGTCAAGGAGCTGTAAACCATCATCACGCAAACTACGGCCACCCTCGCAGCAGCAGCAGCAGCAGCGGCGGCTTCTGGCTGGCCGTCGGACAAAGGCCGTGGTCGCCGTATCGCGTGGCGCTGTCAGGTGCGCTTCTGCGGCCGTCTGGAATGCTCTTCCGTCCGATATTAGGAAGCTACTA
This sequence comes from Petromyzon marinus, assembly GCF_048934315.1. NCBI lineage: Eukaryota > Metazoa > Chordata > Hyperoartia > Petromyzontiformes > Petromyzontidae > Petromyzon > Petromyzon marinus. The sequence continues at coordinate 9,657,899 of NC_133723.1, forward strand.
GATTGACGAACTAATTTATTTAGAAACTGATTTTTGCGTTTCGTTTGTTGTGCTTCCCCCCGCACCTCCGATGAGCACGTACGCTGCGAAAGGAGTTCAACATGGAAACGTACTTACGTATGTACACGCATACATACGTACAACAAAACAAACATACACACAACATGCATAAAATATACATGTATACAACATACACACATACAACATACATACATACATACACACGTACGTACATAGCCAGAGGTAGTAGAGTCGCTTGACGGTCTGCGTGTGTGGCGGAGGAATGTCGCCCTCAATGTCCTGGTAGAAGCACGGCTTCAGCCGAATGAACTTGGGCAGTGGGGGGAAGTTATTTTCTTTCTCTGCAAACAAACGGACACATTATTATTATCATCATCGCTATGACTACTATTACGAAGCAGGAATGCTTTGCCGAGTCACAAGACTCTTTTTTCTGGAGGGCCCTACCAAGTTTTCGCAGATGATGGTGGGAGAGTGGTGGTGGGGCATTATTGCAATTGCTGTTGTGTATCTTGTGGGGAGCGGCGTAGCGATTTGCGCTACGCTGCCCTACGATTCCCCGGCGGCCCGAGTTGGATTCCTGCTCACGGCACAACACCGGTGACGTTTATTTGAACCGGTCCTGGGCCTGCCTTAGGTCGGGCGTGGTGCTGGCCACCCACCCCCTGGTGTACCATTCTGGCCTTCAGAGGAGCTCGCTAACAGCACTTGCCCCCACGGTCCTTTAAGGCTGTAATAGGGGGGATCTTTGTCTTTTGTATTTGTAAACATATGACCAAATTACCGGGAATGCAACCCAATCTCATCATCTGATCTTAGAAGCTAGGCAGGGATTTTGAGCCTGGATGGTGCAAAATAAAACTGGGGAAACATTTGAACAACTTTTAATTGTTTGTGATTTGTTTACCTTTCTTATAATGTGCATTCTTATCGTGTTATTTGTATCGTTTGTTGTTGTACCCATCTGACCACCCCCCTCCCCCCGGGAACTGGACATCTGTGAGAAAAAGAGCTTTATAGCTCATCGGATTTCTCCTGCAGTCTGAATCGAAGTTCTGAGTCGTAGACCGGGAACGGGGAGCAATACTCGACGTTGAAAAACAACAGCAGGAGTTCGGCACTTTGAACAGACACACTAGAGCGTCGATACGCATGGTGTCGGAGTGCAATCTCACCTGACATGATTTCAAACTCTCGCTTGACTGGACACGGGGACGCTTGTTCATTAACCTGAGAAAACAGTTTCAATGTTCACGTTTTTTTTTCTTCTTTTCAACGATCTCCAAACGCCCGTTTCAAGGAAAGGCACGATGGAGTACGGCTGAATGTTCACTCTCATTGTTTAAAAAAAGAAATAGGGTAAATTAATGACAAAAATAACTGTACTCTTTGATTCTTTCGGGAAAGTCACGTAGTAGGTAGAAAAAAATAATCCATCGCGACGTTTCGATCGCCACACAAGCAATCGTCTTCAGGTGGGAGAGAGAGAAGACGACTTGCTTGTGTGGCGATCGAAATGTCACGATCGATTATTTTTCTACCTACTCCGTGACTTTACCGAAAGAGCCAAAAACTATGGATTCCTGCAGTCACAAAAGCTTCAAATCAATACGAAAATAAATGTTTGATACAAAAGCACCTTTTGGGCAATAACATCGTATTCCAAGCGCTGCACAGAAATAAATAAAAAATTGCCGATTTTCTTGATCATCCACGCGAATGACGGGGAGGATGGCAGTGGATAATTCAAAATCACGGATTATCCAAAAATAATCAAACTCCGCCACCCACTGTTGTAAACATATATATGCAAACCACAGTATCGTAGAGGCGATCACGTTTGATTTCGGATTAACCGGAGCAACATATTTTTTTTCCCGTTTAAGCACACGCGACTTGTAAGAAACATTTCCAGGAATAACGATGTACAATTGTTTGATCGACCATTAATTTGGGCTTCTAAGGGGAAAATCCAAGAGATATTCATTTACGTCAATCTCAGGTGCGCGGTTAATCCACAAGTCGGATAAACCGCACGCGTGGATAATCGAGAGCAAACTCTGAAAGTCTCGAAATTGTCGTGGGTAAAAAAAGAATCTCACCACAATGAGGCTTCTCCAACCTTCCGTGCGTTTCCGGCGGTCAATCACGCGGCTCTCGCTGGGCCCGCCCCGCTGAGCTTCTAAAATCTGACGTGACTGGCCCGCAACTCCGCACGCTTTGGTTATAAGGCCGTGCTACGAATGCCGACTCGGACTTCTGAGCCAGCGCTTTGCCAATCGTGGCGTCAACGCTGTCACTGCGGCTTCACGACGAACCACCAGCACATGTGACAAAATATCGACGACCGCTTTGAGGGCATGACAGACAAAAACATTTTTTTGGCAGAGCTCCTGGCGCGCGGGCGAATCCCGCCGAGCCACTTTTTCAGCCAAAAGAATTAATCTTGGAGTAAAATCGAAATGTTTTGATGGCTTTCAAAGAGCCAACGTTTAGATGTTGGCAAAAGCGAACTCATGTTTTGTACGCACCACAGCCAGGCACTCAGTTAAGGCCGAGTCGACCGTTTATTCGACACAACCACTGCACCACTTTATCTTATCGATTTACTAAACGGTATCCATAACAGTATTAACATATTCCTTTTTAGTTACGAGTTTAACAAAATAATACACACGATTAAATATGAAACATCGAGTTCCGAGATACAAGCAAATCGTCTTCGGAATGTAACCACGTTCTTAAGTCGAGGACTGCCCTATTCCTGTTGCTGATGACAAAGATAACGATGACAAGAGGCATGGATACCCATGGCTAATTGGTTGGTGCGGCTTATGGGGTCCACAACAAGCCTATATCCGTTAGGATTATCTCCTTATCCTTTATTTCTGGATCTCATCTCTCCCCACTCCTCACACCATTCATCACCCTCCCGCCGACCGGCGCATTCAAATGGAGAAGCATTGCACACTATGACGTGCTAAAAAATTTTTATTTTCCTTTTAATAAAGTGACGACGTACTATTTGCGAAACGACGTGAAGACGGGGAAGACGTACATCGGGGCTATGGCTGGATTTGGGCGCCACGGTGGCGAGGAGATGTTAACTACCTCGCCTGGTATACAGGAGGTTGTGGGTTTTATCCCGACCCCGACGACTGTTTGGAGTTTGCGTGTCTCTCTCTCTCTCTCCGCGGCCGTGTGAATTTTTCTCCGGGCACTCCGGTTATTCCCTCCAAACAACGTGCGTTTAAAGTATTTGGTTGCAATACATTTCCACATGGTAAGTCACCAGTGGCATCTACATCTGCAGAACGTGAAGAACCAGTGGCATCTACATCTGCAGAACGTGAAGAACCAGTGGCATCTACATCTGCAGAACGTGAAGAACCAGTGGCATCTACATCTGCAGAACGTGAAGAACCAGTGGCATCTACATCTGCAGAACGTGAAGAACCAGTGGCATCTACATCTACAGAACGTGAAGAACCAGTGTCATCTACATCTGCAGAATGTGAAGAACCAGTTGCATCTACATCTGCAGAACGTGAAGAACCAGTGGCATCTACATCTGCAGAACGGAAGAACCAGTGGCATCTACATCTGCAGAACGTGAAGAACCAGTGGCATCTACATCTGCAGAACTTGAAGAACCAGTGGCATCTACATCTGCAGAAGGTGAAGAACCAGTGGCATCTACATCTGCAGAACGTGAAGAACTAGTGGCATCTACATCTGCAGAACGTGAAGAACCAGTGGCATCTACATCTGCAGAACGTGAAGAACCAGTGGCATCTACATCTGCAGAACGTGAAGAACCAGTGGTATCTGTGAAGAACCAGTGGCATCTACATCTGCAGAACGTGAAGAACCAGTGGCATCTACATCTGCAGAACGTGAAGAACCAGTGGCATCTACATCTGCAGAACTTGAAGAACCAGTGGCATCTACATCTGCAGAACGTGAAGAACTAGTGGCATCTAAATCTACAACGTAAAGAACCAGTGGCATCTACATCTGCAGAACGTGAAGAACCAGTGGCATCTACATCTACAGAACGTGAAGAACCAGTGGCATCTACATCTGCAGAACTTGAAGAACCAGTGGCATCTTCATCTGCAGAACGTGAAGAACCAGTGGCATCTACATCTGCAGAACTTGAAGAACCAGTGGCATCTACATCTGCAGAACGTGAAGAACCAGTGGCATCTACATCTTAAGTGTCGTTCGTCAGTAGAGGAGTCCTATTGTTTTATATTTTTATTATTTTATTGTTGCCCTTCTACGCCACTTTACCGAAAGAACCAAGAATATGAATCCCTACAGTCACGAAAGCTTTAAACCAAAACGGTCTATACATGTTACATACAGTCTACATGACACAGTCTATACATGTTACATACAGTCTACATGACACAGTCTACACATGTTACATACAGTCTACATGACACGGTCTATACATGTTACATACAGTCTACATGACACGGTCTATACATGTTACAGTCTACATGACACGGTCTATACATGTTACACACAGTCTACATGACACGGTCTATACATGTTACATACAGTCTACATGACAGTCTATACATGTTACATACAGTCTACATGACACAGTCTATACATGTTACATACAGTCTACATGACACGGTCTATACATGTTACATACAGTCTACATGACACAGTCTATACATGTTACATACAGTCTACATGACAGTCTATACATGTTACATACAGTCTACATGACAGTCTATACATGTTACACACAGTCTACATGACACGGTCTATACATGTTACAGTCTACATGACACAGTCTATACATGTCACATACAGTCTACATGGCACAGTCTATACATGTTACATACAGTCTACATGACACGGTCTATACATGTTACATACAGTCTACATGACACGGTCTATACATGTTACATACAGTCTACATGACACAGTGTATACATGTCACATACAGTCTGTATGACACGGTCTATACATGCTACATAGTCTATATGACACGGTACATACATGTTACATACAGTCTACATGACACGGTCTATACATGTTACATACAGTCTACATGACAGTGTATACATGTCACATACAGTCTGTATGACACGGTCTATACATGCTACATAGTCTATATGACACGGTACATACATGTTACATACAGTCTACATGACACAGTCTATACATGTCACATACAGTCTGTATGACACGGTCTATACATGTTACATAGTCTATATGACACGGTACATACATGTTACATACAGTCTACATGACACAGTCTATACATGTTACATACAGTCTACATGGCACGGTCTATACATGTCACATACGTGACACACACAGTCTATATGACACGGTCTATACGTGACACACACAGTCTACACAATAGGTCTAGATATAGTAAGCCTATACATGACACAACCTATGCTGCATGTCACATACAGTCCATGTATACTGCACACTAATGGCGCACTAAGGTCATGTTAACGCTTGAATAAGCGTTCACGTGTCCCTTACGCTGGCAATATTAACACGATAACGCTTGAACGCACAAGCTGCCTGCGATCCGCACGGGGAAGGCTGTCGCCGTTAAATCGATGTAAATAAGCGTAAACGTTTAAGAGTAAGGAAATAATTGTCAAAAAATCGCGTTCGCAAAAACTCACCGTTGTTCAACACTCCGCCCCCACACACACACACTGGCCGGTGTCGTGACGTCACCGCGTACCGGCGTCGTGACGTCATCGCGTAACGCCGCCGCAGTGGGATTCGAATTGCGAAGACGTCATCGCGTAAGGGGGCCGCGCCCCCCCTCCCCGGATCGCCTCCCCGCAACCCGCCCCCTCCCCCACCGTCACGGCGTAACGTCGTGACGTAACGAGCCGATCACGCGTTACGTTGTGACTTTTAAAGCTTTCGTGACTGCAGGAATTCATATTCTTTGGGTCTTTCGGCAAAGTCACGTAGGTATAAAAAAATATAACAATAAAATAATAAAAATTTAAATGAAACTAAAGTGAATAAAAAATAAAAAATATCACGACATTTCGATCGCAACACAAGCAATGGTCATCAGGAAAAAAAACGAAACGTCGTGATATTTTTATTATTTTGCATTCACTTTATTTTTTATTATTTTATTGTTATTATTTTTTCGATCTACGTGACTTCACCGAAAGACACAAAGAATACGCGTTACGTCACCACTTCGCGCTAATTGGTTTGGAGCGTGACGTCACGGCATAATGCAAGGGGGGTGGTACGCCGGACGATGTTTACGTCACGGCAAATCAAACCCACTGCGTAACGTGGTGACGTCATGACGTTGGCCAGCGGGTAGGTTTAGCGAATGCCGCTCTTACGAGTAGTACGTTTTAAAATGTACAAGCTTACACAGCACACTGTTGGCATGCAAACCGCGAGCACTGTTCGATTTTTTTCCGCGCGTAATTAACGTGACGTCACGCCGGCCATCTTGGGTAGGGGAGCGGGACGGTTCCGTGTTTAAAAATGGCCGACAGCCCGGCATCGAGCTGTAATGACGTCACCGAGGGTCTTATATTTTTATTTTCTGTTCATTTTGCGTTACGTTTCGTGTGGCTATGAGGATGGGCCATTGAACAAAACCTCGCCCATTATAGATATTATTGTTCCTTTTAAGGCCAGACTGTTATTGACGAATATGTGTTGCGTCCAATTATGACCCAAAGTTTAAAGAGAAAATTATTGCCTTTACATTCCATGGCAAACCGGCTTGCTGATGAGTCACTTTCTGTTGAAACCAGTGCAGCGTTTTGTCTGTGTTGAATTCATACTACCGATGTTGTTACTCTCTGAAGACCTTTTAACTCATTGGATGCGCAAACTTTAACTTTTATCGCGACATTGCTTAGTTAATTGGTAATTAATTACAAATTCGGATAATATGGTTTAAGGGTTCATATTCGACAGGTTGACTACATTATGATTGATTACTTTGGACTGCAATTACAGCATATTTGAACGCTGTTTCAATTATAAATGTGGCAAATATTTTATACTAAACTATAAGACGTAATAAACTACCGGACGTCTGTGACAAGAAAAGAGCTGCATAGCTCATCGGATTCCTCCAGGATAAATATTCAGCTGCTGAATAATTAGATAGCAGGGGGCGCCACGTGCTCCATTGCGCTGAGCGGGCGCTCAGAAATTCGCTTCGGAATTCCAATGCGGCGGTTCTCATTGGTTCGGGATGACGGACGAACGCAGTGCAGACGACGATCTGATTGGTCAGAGGTCATAGACACACAAAGGTAGGAGGGGGGGGTCGTCCAGCTTGGTCACCGATGACGGAGAGCGCTCCGATTGGTTAGTGATGACTTGAGTGACGAACGGGAAAGTGTTTTGATTGGTCAGTGATGATTCATCCGCCGACGCATTGATGAGTGATGACGTAGTTACATCGGGGGGTTCGTTCTGGTTGGTCAGTGATGTTGTATTTGACACAATAAGCATTGTGTCAAATACAATAATAACTAATAAGCATTCTGATTGGTGAGTGAAGACGCATCCTCTCCGGAGGAGCATTCTGATTGGTTGATGATGACGCAGTGACACCGGGGGTTCGTTCTGATTGGTCATTAAAGACGGAGTGACACAGAACGTTCTTATTGGCCTAATAATGAAATCAGCAACACCCACGGAGCGATCTTGATTGGTCCACGATGACGAACACATGGGGGACGTTCTGATTGGTTATTGATTAAACAAATTATAATGCATATACTATAATGCATATAATGCATTGGCAACGGCGAACAAGTGGTGCTATGAAGACGGGTCATTGCCCGAAACATCGCCTATTACATTTTTTTTTATTTTATAAGGCTACGGTGTTATTCGCAAACGTGTTGGATTTTTGTGTGCGCGTGTGTTTAATTATGGGCTAGAGAAGAGATGGAGTGATGTGGTCCAGGAGGACGTGGAGCTGAGTGGACTTGCCGATGACTGGTACCAGCGGTGTCAAGATCGGCCTCTGTGGAGGAGGCTCGTGAAGGACGCTGCTACTGGGCAGTTGGAGGCAGTCGCTCTCCAACAACAACGGAGGGCGAAGGAGCGACGCTCACAACAACGAGCGGAGCGCCTTGTGGATTAAACACAGAAAGTTGGCACAGGAGGGGGCACAGGTGGTGCATCAGCCAGTCATCTCAGTCAACCCACGGCACCTGCTGGGTCTGTCCCATGACCTCCTGTCAGCAGCGAGCCTTCAACATTTCACGTGGCCTCAAAAGTGCACCTCGCCTGGCACAGGCGCTGTGGCGTAGATCACCGTCACTTCGTGGCGAATGCCTGGGTGTGTCAATGATGCCTGAGTGACACAGGACGTTGTGACGAGCCAGTGATGATAGCCACACACATCGCTCCGACAGTGACAATTTAATATGCAGATTAATTATACACGGATGGCACAAGGGACAAGCTTACAAAATGATTCTCTCGGGGGTTTTTTGACCCCCACCCCTACCTTCCCACCCCCCCCCTCCTCCCCAATTTCACAGCGACCCCCTTTACACCATTTCCACATGCATCATCATGTACGAACAATACGCCACGTACTTAAGGGAACCGTGGCACGTTTGAGTGGACGTTCTCATGCTTTACTGGGGAGCAGCCAAACACACGGGTGACGCCGTGTGGCACTTAGCAAGGAGCCCTGCACCGCAGCCACATCACATCGCCTTAGCTCGTAGACGTGAATTTGCGAATGATTAAAACGCATGCTGTTTTGTAACAATTTATTGTGCGCGCGCGTGCGGTGTGTGTCCTTGCGTGCGCGTGTTTTTGCGCGTCTAAAAAAAAAAAGGGGACCATTTTTTGCCGGTGTCAAATGGTAAAACCTATACTTGTTTTTCCATACTTTGTGTGTCTTTTGTCTTTGTGTGTCTTTGTTCGGGCGTGGTGCTGGCCACCCACCCCCTCGTGTGCCGTGCCGGCCTTCATAGGTGCTCGCTAACAGCACTTGCCCCAACAGTCTGTCAAGGCTATACGGGGGTCGTTGTTTTTTGTCCACCTGTGCGTTCGTGTAGATGTCATGTATCAGTGTCTTTAATGTGTATTTGTATACATGTTATATGTGTGTCAGTTTAAATGTATGCGTCTGTGTCTTTGTACTCACTGAATGTATGCACGTGGATAGGTGTCAGTGTGTGTGTTGATATATGTAAATGTGTGTGTGGGTGCGCCTGATTCTGTCCGTGTGCTTTAGTGTACCGTTTGTGCATGTGGATCGATATGTGTCTCTGTGTGTGTTCGTATATTCCACGTTAACTTTAATGCCCTATTCACCAGGCCCGAGCCCGCTGAGACTAGCCATCTCGTCTGCAGACACGTGTTTTTTGTAAATGTTAATGATGGTTTATCATCAGTATTATTAATGATTAACAATTTATCGTGTCCGTAATTAATGTGAAATTATTCAACACACTGGTCCCATAACACTGTGGGTGGCCTTAAAAAGTAAACATAGGGATGTTTCCGCCAATATCGCTTCTTCATGGCACATTATTATATATTTTCTTGACTGTTAAGGCAAAAGTATTATTCATGAATGTGTTGAGTTGTTGGTGTTGTTATGTGTGCTTGTGAGTCACTAAAAACGCACTATCACTGTATGATGTGTGTAATCGCGTATCGTTTAAAATGTCGAAAAATCTATTTTGATGTAAGGTGAAATTAAAGCTCAGACCGACCAGTCTCTGATGGGGATCTCTAGAAAGTGATGGACTAGGAGACCGGGTCTCTGATGGGATCTCTAGACAGTGATGGACTGGGAGACCGGGTCTCTGATGGGGGTCTCTAGACAGTGATGGACTGGGAGATCGGGTCTCTGATGGGGATCTCTAGAAAGTGATGGACTGGGAGACCGGGTCTCTGATGGGGATCTCTAGAAAGTGATGGACTGGGAGACCGGGTCTCTGATGGGGATCTCTAGAAAGTGATGGACTGGGAGACCGGGTCTCTGATGGGATCTCTAGACAGTGATGGACTGGGAGACCGGGTCTCTGATGGGGATCTCTAGACAGTGATGGACTGGGAGACCGGGTCTCTGATGGGGATCTCTAGAAAGTGATGGACTGGGAGACCGGGTCTCTGATGGGGATCTCTAGAAAGTGATGGACTGGGAGACCGGGTCTCTGATGGAGTCTCTAGACAGTGATGGACGAGGAGACCGGGTCTCTGATGGGATCTCTAGACAGTGATGGACTGGGAGACCGGGTCTCTGATGGGATCTCTAGAAAGTGATGGACTGGGAGACCGGGTCTCTGAAGGGATCTCCAGACAATGATGGACTAGGAGACCGGGTCTCTGATGGGATCTCTAGACAGTGATGGACTGGGAGACCGGGTCTCTGATGGGATATCTAGAAAGTGATGGACTGGGAGACCAGGTCTCTGATGGGATCTCTAGAAAGTGATGGACTGGGAGACCGGGTCTCTGATGGGGTCTCTAGACAGTGATGGACTGGGAGACCGGGTCTCTGATGGGATCTCTAGACAGTGATGGACTGGGAGACCGGGTCTCTGATAGGGTCTCTAGACAGTGATGGACTTGGAGACCGGGTCTCTGATGGGGATCTCTAAATAGTGATGGACAGGGAGACCGGGTCTCTGATGGGGGTCTTTAGAAAATGATGGACTAGGAGACCGGGTCTCTGATGGGGTCTCTAGACAGTGATGGACTGGGAGACTGGGTCTCTGATGGGGTCTCTAGACAGTGATGGACTGGGAGACCGGGTCTCTGATGGGATCTCTAGACAGTGATGGACTTGGAGACCGGGTCTCTGATGGGGATCTCTAGACAGTGCTGGACTGGGAGACCGGGTCTCTGATGGGATCTCTAGACAGTGATGGACTGGGAGACCAGGTCTCTGATGGGGATCTCTAGACAGTGATGGACTAGGAGACCGGGTCTCTGATGGGGTCTATAGGCCGTGATGGACTGGGAGACCGGGTCTCTGATGGGGATCTCTAGACAGTGATGGACTGGGAGACCGGGTCTCTGATGGGATCTCTAGACAGTGATGGACTAGGAGACCGGGTCTCTGATGGGGATCTCTAGACAATGATGGACTGGGAAACCGGGTCTCTGATGGGGTCTCTAGACAGTGATGGACTGGGAGACCGGTTCTCTGATGGGGTCTCTAGACAGTGATGGACTGGGAGACCGGGTCTCTGATGGGGATCTCTAGAAAGTGATGGACAGGGAGACCGGGTCTCTGATGGGGTCTCTAGACAGTGATGGACTAGGAGACCGGGTCTCTGATGGGATCTCTAGAAAGTAATGGACTTGGAGACCGGGTCTCTGATGGGGATCTCTAGACAGTGATGGACTGGGAGACCGGGTCTCTGATGGGGATCTCTAGAAAGTTATGGACTTGGAGACCGGGTCTCTGATGGGGATCTATTGAAAGTGATGGACTAGGAGACCGGGTCTCTGATGGGGTCTCTAGATAGTGATGGACTGGGAGACCGGGTCTCTGATGGGGGTCTCTAGACAGTGATGGACTTGGTGACCGGGTCTCTGATGGGGTTTCTAGACAATGATGGACTGGGAGACCGGGTCTCTGATGGGATCTCTAGAAAGTGATGGACTGGGAGACCGGGTCTCTGATTGGATCTCTAGACAGTGATGGACTGGGAGACCGGGTCTCTGATGGGGATCTCTAGACAGTGATGGACTAGGAGACCGGGTCTCTGATGGGGGTCTCTAGACAGTGATGGACTGGGAGACCGGGTCCCTGATGGGATCTCTAGACAGTGATGGACTGGGAGACCGGGTCTCTGATGGGGATCTCTAGACAGTGATGGACTGGGAGACCGGGTCTCTGATGGGATCTCTAGACAGTGATGGACTAGGAGACCGGGTCTCTGATGGGGATCTCTAGAAAGTGATGGACAGGGAGAGCGGGTCTCTGATGGGGATCTCTAGACAGTGATGGACAGGGAGACCGGATCTCTGATGGGGATCTCTAGAAAGTGATGGACTGGGAGACCGGTTCTCTGATGGGGATCTCTAGAAAGTGATGGACTGGGAGACCGGGTCTCTGATGGGGTCTCTAGACAGTGATGGACTAGGAGACCGGGTCTCTGATGGGGGTCTCTAGAAAGTGATGGACTAGGAGACCGGGTCTCTAATGCGGTCTCTAGACAATCTTAAACTATCAGGATAATAGATACATGACACTTAATTGGTAATACTCCTTTGTTATATTAGTGGGTTCTCAGGACAATAACGTTATCCATTTAGCAATAAGAACAAATCAATAATAATATGTTGTAACTTTTAAAGAATGTACGCTGTGATTATGCAGCATGCTACGTGACTAGAACAACAGTTGCAATCGCTTTTGTTGTTGTACGCAAATAAATTCCCATTGCAGGGAGCAATCCAACTCCTGGGTGTTTGTGTGACGTGAGAAGCCTGGTGGAATGTCGGTTTGAGACGGGAGGTAGGCGCGATTGCTGGTAATGGTGGTGTGATACCATTGGTATCAGTGGTATCGTTGATGGAAGTGACTGATGTTTTTATAACGGTGACTATGATGATGCTGATGGGAGTGTCATTTGTAGTGTATCAGTAGTGCGTGGTTAGCTGTTGATGGTTGTGATCATAATGATGATGATGCGCTGTTGGTGTCAGTATTCATCGGGTGTATCAGTGGCTAGTGGGAGCATTCATTGTTGTGTTTGTGGTGGTGGTGGTGATGAAGATGTTGGCGATTATAATTGTTGATGATGCTGACATTGGCGAGAATGGCAGTGGCATTGGTATTGTTATTTGCCCGCCGTATCGGTGTCGGTGGTATTTGTTTGTGATGATGGCGATGATGGCATTAATGTGAGCAGCTGTGTTAGCTGTGAGTGGTGGTGGTGGCGGTGATTATAATAGCTGTCATGACGATTTGTGATGATAGTGGTAATGTTAGAGACATTTGTGCTGTATTAGCATTATCAACTGTGTTGGTAGTGAGTGGTGGCTGTTGATTAATTATTAATTACCCTCTGGTATTTGGTGACAACAATGATGATGATGATGACGACGAGGTCACTATGATAACGGTAGCGATATTGGGTTTTAGCGAAATCAACTGTTTCACGGTTGAGCGGTTTTGCTGATGGCAGTAATTGTGATGATGATAATGATGATGCTGATGATGATGATGACGATGCTGCTGGCGATGGACGACCGTGTTATTGTCGGCTGGATCCGCTGCGACGGTGGTGAGCGAGCGAGCGAGTTGTTGAATCTGGTGAAATCCGTGGCGTCTGGCGACACAGCGAGTGGCCAAACCCGGTGGGGGGGGGGGGGGGGAGTGGCGGGGGGGGGGAGTGGCGGGGTAGGCGCCCTTGAGCCCCTTGACCCCGCAACTCGAACCCGGAGCCCACCACCCACCCCGCCGTGTCCTCTACAGACACTTGAGCAGGAACGAGTTGCAGGAAGTGCCACGGGTGCAGTCGCACAACTTCCCGATGCGAGCCCCTTTGCGGACTGCGCACCACTCGCCGGCATCGCACTGGCACGGGGGGGGGAGGGAGGGGGGCGAGGGAGGGGGGGGGGGTGGGAGAGGGGTGGGGGGATCAGAAATTGTTTTTGTATCCTGGAGAAATCCGATGAGCTATGAAGCTTCGTTGTTTTTCTGTTTTTACAGATGTCCAGTAGGGGCGGGTCACAAAGTTACAACAACAATACTGGGAGGAGAGAAAAAAAACCCCGATAGGAGTGCAAAGTATATTAAAGGTCAGCAAATAACTACGGTGTAAGTAAATGCATCTCAAAATTAACTTTATTTTATTGCTAGGTAAGGCCTGCTGAGCTATGTAGCTCTTTTTGAGAAGCGACCTCGATAGCTCAACGAAGACGCTTGTCGAGGGGAAATGTAGAGCAGCCAAATACTCTAAACACGTGGTGATGATGAGAGAGAGAGAGACACGCAGACTCCAAATATACAGCAGCAGCAGGCGTCAGGGTCGGGATCGAACCCACGACCTCCTGTAGACCAGGCGAGGTAGTTAACATCTCCTAGCCACCGTGGTGATGATGAGAGAGAGACACGCAAACTTCAAATATTCAGCAGGCATCAGGGTCGGGATCGATCCCACGACCTCCTGTATACCAGGCGAGGTAGTTAACATCTCGTGCACCGTGGCGCTCCCTATTTTCCCTGCAAAGAGTCACTTTCTGTTGAACGCGTGTGTCGAGGCTGATAATGAAATCGTCTCTTCTCGAGGCAAACGCTACGTCGCTGCTTTTCATGAGCGGATTCAAATGCGTGTTAAAAGGAAACATAAAGCGACGTTTCGGGCGATGCATCTTTTTTTCCCAGCACATAAACAAGAGCCATTGCCCGAAACGTCGGCTATTTGTTTATTTATTTTCGCGGCACATGAAGAAGGGTCATTGACTGAAACGTCGCCTATTATATAATTGTCATTTTAAGGCCACACACGCAGTGTTATTATAGACGAGGGGTCGACAAACTTTCCAAGAAGAAAAAGTGAGAGGCATTGTTTAGTGATTTTGTCTTTGACTAAACTAGTTCGGGAGAACCGCACCACACACACAGAACAACTTGTACACACACAGGTGGCTATAGAGCAAGACAACAATAACAACACATTCTAACTTAAATAAACAAAATAGGTAATGGAATAAACTGCGTCTCTTTAGTTCCCCCCCCCCCCGCCCCTCCTTAGTTATTATTTAACAATGCGCAGTTTGACTGTTGTGTAATGTTGTTGCCACCAAGACATTACACAGTGACCCCCGCCCCTGCCGTACGTAATCGATTCATCTTGATTCTAAATAAATGTTGAGGTTTTTTTTTTTTTTTACCGGCTGCCCGCAATGCGGCAGCCCAAGAGCCACAGCATCCCCAGGTTACCGACGAAGGTGTTGAGTTTGTTTGTTTTTTGTTTGTCTGTGCTTGTGGACCAATGCCAACGCAACAACTTCAGCGGCAGTGTCGCCCAGGGTACTGTGTCCCGTGTGAGTTGCCGCGATTGGTGTCTCACGATGGGAAGCTGTCCGTATTTTTTCTCCCAGCTGGGCATCCTCTTGTTTTGAAGCTTTTCCAGCACACTCTGCAATGCGTCCAACTGTGGAAAGAGCAAACAAAGACGAAGATGCCCCGTATAGCCACTGATAGACTGTTGGGGCAAGTGCTGTTAGCGAGCAGCACCTATTCAGACTGGCACGGCACACGAGGGGGTGAGTGGCCAGCACCACGCCCGAGCGCCTTTGTCTCCCCGGTGACGATATTTACACATCGCACCAGCTACTCTCAGGTCACCGCGTTCGTAGCGCAACGTTGCAAATTATTATTGCGTAACATTTGACGTGCTTTGAAGGAGGGTCGTTGCCCAAAACGTTGCCTATTATATATTCAAACAAAAAAAACTAAACAATATGTATATTTTTTATTTTACCAGGTAAGGCCCCACCAAGTTGTATCGCTTTATTTATGAAGCGACCTGGCAGTCACAAATGAAAGCTCTACGGAGTGGGCTTTTATCATCATCGCGTGAAAATGTATCGCAGCAAACATGACTCTGAACACGTGGTGATGTTCATTCCAAATGTGGAGGGGAAAACTGGAGGACCCGGAGAAAAATCCACGCGACCACGGGAGAGACAGAGAGAGAGAGAGACACGCGAAGTCCAAATATGCAACAGACGTATATTTTACAACAGGCGTATATTTGGAATCGGGATCGAACGCACGACCTCCTGTATACCAGGCGAGGTAGTTAACATCTCGCCACCGCGTTTTCCATTAAAGGACGCCACGGTGGCGAGGAGATGTTAACAACCTCGCCTGGTATACAGGAGGTCGTGGGTTCGATCCCAACCCTTGCGCCTGCTGCTGTATATTTGGAGTCTGCGTGTCTCTCTCTCTCTCATCATCATCACGGTGGCTATGATATGTTAACTACCTCGCCTGGTATACAGGAGGTCGTGCGTTCGATCCCAACCCTTACGCCTGCTGCTGTATATTTGGAGTCTGCGTGTCTCTCTCTTTGTGTGGCCACGTGGATTTTTCTCCGGGTCCTCCGAGTTTTGCCCTCCACGTGTAGCAACGTGCAGTGAGAGGCTTTGGCTGCTATAAATGTCCACGTGATGATAAGCCACTTCGTTGAGCTATCATTTGTGATGAGCCTCGTCGCTTCTGAAAAAAAAATAGAGCTAGATCGCAGCTCAGCGAGCCTTACCTGGTAAAACAAATATTCTTGGGTCTTTCGGTAAAGTCACGTAGATAGGTTCAAATAAAAGAACAACAACAAAAACTACGACGTTTCGATCGCAACACAAGGTTTGACATGGGTGTAGCCCAAGGGTCATAAGCGAAGTGGGCGGGGCTAGTGATGTTAAAGTGAGAAATTTGCATGTCAATGTAAGATCGCAGAGCCACCGCCACATCGAGGCAAAGAGTAACGGTGGCTGTGTTAGTGAGACATTTAACCTGTAAATGTAAAGACATTTAACCTGGTAATGTTAAGACATTTAACCCGTTAATGTAAAAGCAGAGAGTCGAAAATAGCTACTAACATCGGAAGGTAGGATGGAAACATCACAGCCAGTTATGACTTAAACTGCTTAATAACGTCCTTCCAATGATTGTTCAATTTGTGCCCATCTCCTCGGCTGAAATTGTGTCTATATATGTGGATGGCTTCATGAACGAACCTTTGTTGATAGCCAGTGGGGTTGCAAAGTACCTTCGTCTTAGAAGGCACTAGGCCCGCCCACCGCTTCATGACCCTTGGGCTACATGACCTCATTTCAAACCTTTAAAAACAGCCTGCTTCAACAGCTTTCCCGATATTTTTTTCTCCCGATGACGATTGCTTGTGTTGCGATCGAAACGTCGTATCATTTTTTGGTTTGTTGTTTCCTGTTATTTTCTTTGAACCTAGCTCGGTGACTTTACCGAAAGACCCAAGAATATGAATTCCTGCAGTCGCGAAAGCTTTAAGTCATGGTAAAACTAAA
This sequence comes from Petromyzon marinus, assembly GCF_048934315.1. Classification (NCBI taxonomy): domain Eukaryota; kingdom Metazoa; phylum Chordata; class Hyperoartia; order Petromyzontiformes; family Petromyzontidae; genus Petromyzon; species Petromyzon marinus. Next base: position 9,674,954 of record NC_133723.1, read on the forward strand.
AAAAAAACAAAGTTTAGTTTAGTAGTTTCGAAGGTCACATGGTATCAGTGAACGTGTTGAATCTTTCAATATTACATACAGATCCACTATCCCCTCCCATCTCTCTCCTCCCCTCTCCTCCTCCCTCTCCTCCCCCTCTTACCCCCCTCCTCCACCCTTCCCCTCCCTTCCCCTCTTCTCCCTCTTCTCCCTCTCCTCCTCTCCCCTCCCCTCCATCCCCTCCCCTCTCTTTCCTCCCCTCTCCTCTCCTCCCCTCTCTCTCCTCCCCTCTCCTCTCCTCCCTCCCTCCCCTCCCTCCACTCTCCTCCCCCTCTTACCCCCCTCCTCCACCCTTCCCCTCCCTTCCCCTCTCCCCTCCTCTTCCCTTTCTCCCTTCTCCTCCATCCCCTCCCCGCCATCCCCTTCCCTCCATCCCCTCCCCGGCCATCCCCTCCCCTCTCACCAGTTCCTTCTCGTGAGACGCGTCCAAGTCCTTGGCGGGGAACTCCTCGAAGGAGCGCGACTCGAGCTGTGTCGACTCGGCCCGCGCGAGTCCGCACAGCGAGCTGCTACAGAGCAGCAGGAGCGCCGACAGCAGCAGCAGCAGCGGCGGCAGCGGCGGCGGCGGCGGCGGCGCCGGCTGCCACGGCAGCGGCACGGCGGGGGCGCGGCGGGCGCTGTCCATGGTGCTGAGCGCGAATGTCCGAAGGTAGGGAGGAGGTTGGGGGGGGGGGTATAACTTGTTATGTATAACTTCAGGGGGTTTACAACCACCAACAACAACAACAACAACCACCAACAACAACAACCACCACCAACCAACAACCACCAACAACAACCACCAACAATTACCACCAACAATAACCACCAACAACAACCACCAACAACAACCACCAACAACAACCATCAACCACCAACAATAACCGCCAACCACCAACAATAACCACCAACAATAACCACCAACCACCAACAACTACCAACAATAACAACCACCAACAATAACAACCACCAACAACCAACAACCACCACCAACAACCACCAACAACCAAAGACAAATACAACGATCTCCCCTGTAGCCATAACAGACTGTTGGGGGCAAGTGCCGTTCGCGAGTAGCACCCTATGAAGACCGACACGGCACACGAGGGGGTAGATGGCCCGGCTGGTTTTCATGTTGCATTTCTCCCAATTTAGTAAAAAACACATAGCTGTGATTTTCACTCCTGATGATGATTGCTTGTGTTGCAAGCGAAACGTCGTGATTTTTTTATCTTTTATTTCATTTTTATTTTCTTTACCTACGCGACTTTGCCGAAAGAACCAAGATTATGGATCCTTGCAGTCACGAAAACTTCAAATCTAGAATGGTTTTGATGTTGGCTACCGACTCATTTGAGGCTGAGTCGACCGAAGGGAGGTCTAGGACCAGTTCAGATAATTGTCACTCGTGTTGGTGGCCGTGAGCGGAAATCGAACTCGTGTCGCCGGGTTCGTAGCACAGCACGCTTACCGCTACACTACCGCTTCCCATACACGTGCCTAGGTTCGTACACGGATGGATACATTGAGAGATGTAAGAGCCAAATGAGATGGTGTATATCGTGAAATGAGACAAAGATGGATGTTGTATACAACAAACTACATTTTAACTGCTTCTGACATATAGACGTACAAATTTGTGTAGATAAACACGGCCCTGGATATTGACCTGCCTGCATTTACAAAGAGACTCACATGCTTGCATGTAGACTTAAGTAAACTTACACAGAAACTCGCAGACTCGCATTGAGACTTACCTACACTTGCATAGAGACTCACGCTTGCATATAGACGAAAGTAACCTTACGCAGGGACTCAGACTCGGATAGAGACGCACTTAAACTTACACAGAGACTCGCACTGGCATACAGAGGAAAGTGAACTTACATAGGAATCCCCATACGTGCACAACAACCCCCGTCAACAGATGTGGACTCACACCGAGACCTGCGAACCTTACAGAGCGACTTACGGAATTACAGTGGGATTCATGGACATCACGGGTGACGTGTGGGGTCATTTAGAAACAGGCTAAATTAACAATAATAACTGTTCGTTTAGATGAACACGAGTTTGTTTGTCTTTCCAACCGGCGGTTCTTAAGCTCCTACAGACAGAATTAAACGCATGCGCTGGCAGTAATGCACAAGCGCTAAAAAAACACTAAACGCGTTCGTCAATAATTAATGAGCGCCTTTGATCAATGCGCAATAGCGCGGGGCCCCGATATGTTAATATAATAAATAACCTGATAGGCGTGAAATACCTGTCTGAGAAGACGGAGGAGAGAGCTGGGCAAGGATGTATATAGGTTTGTGTTGAAGTGTGTGTGTGTGTTCTTCAGGCTATACGGGGGATCTTTATCTCTGCGTGTATACTGATGTGTGTATAATTGTACGTGTATATGGTATATTATATATGTGTGTACGTCTCTGTATATCTATATTTTTGTATATTCAGGATGTGTGTAAACGTGTGACTTATATTTGCCTGTGCGTGTGTGCGTATATGCGGTGGTGTGCTCGCCTAAACTTGTCTAAACGTGTCTGTATAGTTTGTCTGTGTGTGTGAACGTCTAGCGCTATTTATCAGTACGCGTCTCTATATATACACGTATATAGCATTAGCTGTCTCTACGTGCGTATGTGTGTAATGTCTATTCTGCAAGAGAGAGAGTCTGCTGAAGGCTACACCCGCGCGGTCTGCACGTGGTGGAACACGGAATCTTTGCGGCTTTTATAGGCTGATGATTTGCCCAGCCTCCACTATGGAGGGCGGGGGCAGTGAATTCGACAGGCAGGTGGCTGAATGAGCCAGAACGATGGAATTAAGGCATCGGAAGACCCCATTCATTTGTCGTTAATTAAAAACACGCAAAGACAAATACAAAGATCACCCGTATAGCCTCAACATACTTGTTGGGACAAGTGCTGTCGGCGAGTAGCACCTGTGAAGGCCGGCATGGCACGCGGCGGTGGGTGGGTGGCCAACACCACGCCCGGCCGCCTTTGTCTCTCCAGTGCTAATGTTTTACACACCGCGCCAGGTACTCATTTAAGGCTGAGTCGACCCTAGGGGAGGTGGCCCAGGAACGGCTCAACTTTATTATTCGTCGTGGGCGGGAATCGAACTCGTGTGGCCGGGTTTGCAGCGCAGTGCGCTAACCGCTGTGCCACCGCTCGTGACTCTGCCCTCGCTCGCCCGCGCGCGCATCCACATCACGGGCGAACTTCGGGAACGGAATCACAATTACAAAAGGGACATATTCACACACACACACATATCACACGGCCCAGTCATAACGACAAAGATCCCCCGTGTAGCCTCCATAGGCTATTGGGGCGAGTGCTGTTAGCGAGCACGAGCGTGTTGCGCGTTAAAAGTGTGGGCACCCTCGTGCGTGACTTTCTGGCCAGTGTGGAAGAGTAGGCCAAAACACCCACTGGCCTATAGAGGAGCTTTCTCTCTCTCTCTCGAGCTCCCTCCAAATCAGGTCTCGGCAGCCTGCGGCTCTGAAGCTTCATGCGGCTCACTCGGGACCGCTTTGTGGTCGTTCTTCATGGAAGAACCCCCGTCCCGTCTCGCACTCACCCACAGTGCACTACGGATGTTCTAGGAATACATATTGAGGCTTTTCTTTTTGTTGTTGTTGTTGCTGTTTTACCGGATTCGGAAAAGAAACGTCTCTTCTTCTTACTCTTTGGCTCTTTCGGTAAAGTCACGTAGGTTTCAATAAAACAAAATAAGTCACGACGTTTCGAACGCAACACAAGCGCCCATCTTCAGGTGAATATCGCGATAGCCGCGGTGTCTGCTGCGAGCATCAACGATGTCTGCTGCCTTTTTATTTTAGTTGCTGACCCCCAGCCCCCTCCCCCCCCCTGCTGCTGAGCAGAGGGCCTCTTACAACCAGCCAGCGTCCTGGCTGCCCTAAGAGGCCTCCGCAGCGTGCTGGCTCAAGAGCGAGCAGTTGCAGGCCTGCGCCTTTGCCTTTGCAGCAGCCCGCCGCTCGTACGCTCGTGCTGCTGACACGCGGTGCGCTTAGCGCCGATGCGAACCTTTTGATGGAGAGTTTTTAATATGCGTGTCGAGCTACACTGCTGGCACCTTCCTGATGTACGAGGGGCTTGCTCCTGGAACGGAGAGAGGGGGGGGGGGAGGATGATTGGTGGGGAATTAATCTAGAATGATGATGATGATGATATCGGAGGGACAGCCAGTAACGGACCGGGACTTGAAAACAATAACTTGGCCCAGGCATTTGTGTGAACACAGCGGGCCCGAATTGGCGTGCGATTCTCTCAAATCGGCCCTATTTGGGGTTGGTAAAAAAAATATATAGGGTTTCGATGAGGATGAATGTTTGGGGCTGCCGAATATGGGGACTTAATGCCAACCGAGCGCGTACACGTGAGAGCAATAGTTCTTAACCTTCAATGCAGACGTGAACCCCTTTGGGCTCTCAACCGTAAACTTGATCTTCTTGTACAATGTTAATAAATGCTTCGGGTTTTATGAAACAGCGAGTTGTACGTGCGTGCCCGTGCTTAAGTTGTGTGTTTACATGATTTACCTTCAACAAAAACATCTGGCCACGATGTCTCGCATCCTCCGGAAAGGGGGGGGGGGGGGAGGTAGTGGCGTGCACCCCAGGTTCAGAAGAAAAAAACACTTCATTAGACGTTCTGAAATATGTATATGAAACATTTGACCCTGGTCACATTTTTGCAATTCCCCCACACAGGCCGGGCCCCCCACCGGCCCCTCGGAATGGACCGGACCCAGCCGGTCTGCTGCCCCGCGGTCTGCTGCCCCTCGATGGCCGCTATGGCCAGTCCGGGTGCCTTCGCCGGCAGCCAAATTGAGAGGGAACGCTCCCGAGAAGGGCCTCCAACGCGGAGGTGGAGCGCGATGGAATGCGGTCGCGTCTCGGCGTTCTGCGGGCGGGTGACCATCATCATCATCCCCATCATCATCAGCATCATCATCCTCATTATCATCATCAGCCTCATCATCATCACCATCATCATCAGCATCATCATCCTCATCATCATCCTCATCATCATCCTCATTATCATCATCATCCTCATCATCATCCTCATTATCATCATCATTATCATCATCATTCTCATTATCATCATCATCCTCATCATCATCCTCGTTATCATCATCATTCTCATTATCATCCTCATCATCATCCTCATCATCATCCTCATCATCATCCTCATCATCATCATCCTCATCATCATCCTCATCATCATCATTCTCATCATCTTCGTTATCATCATCATCATCATCACCATCATCATCAACATCATCCTCATCATCATCATCCTCATCATCATCATCCTCATTATCATCATTCTCATTATTATCATCCTCGTTATCATCATCCTCGTTATCATCATCCTCATCATCATCCTCATTATCATCATCCTCATTATCATCATCATCATCAACATCATCCTCATCATCATCATCATCCTCATCATCCTCATCATCATCCTCATCATCATCCTCCTCATCATCAACATCCTCCTCATCATCATCCTCATCATCATCATCGCAGGGGTCTACTGTGAGAGGAGGAGGCGGTGGCGACCGCTTGAGGCAAGCAATTCATCCAACAGTGGATTAACACACCGCTATAAATCACCACGACTATTATATACTGGCATGCGTATGCACATTGGTACAAGAGACAAAGTTCCCCCGTATAACCCTTTACTTAATGTTGGGGCAAGTGCTGCCAGCGAGCAGCACCCATAAAAGCTGGCACGGCTCACAAGGGAGTGAGTGGCCAACGCCACGGCCGGCCGCCTTTGTCTCCCCAAGTGCTGATGTTGACACAGCGCACCTGGTATTCATTTTAGGCTGAGTCGACCAAGGGGAGGCCCAGGACTAATTCAGATAATCGTCACCGGTGTTGGTGGCCGTGAGCGGGAATCGAACTCGGGTCGCCGGATTGGTAGGGCGGCGCGCTAACCACTACACATCCACACGGACACCCGCACACTGAGCTGTAGAATCTCAGCCCCCTTCCCACCCGGAGGAATTGAATTTTTATTGAACCGACTTCTTTCCAGCCTGTCCTGGGGGTCTGTGCGACGGAACGTGGGGGTTCGAGGCGGTGGGAGGATTGATCAGGCGAGGCACGGGGGAGAGAGGTGTCAGTGTGTGTGTCCGTGCGTGTGCTCGCTAACAACACTTGCCCCAACAGTCTGTTGAAGGCTATGCGGGGATATTTGCATTTAGTTAGGGGGTGCGGTGGCGCAATGGTTATCCCACTATGCTCTGAACCTGGGAACCTGAGTTCGATTCCCGCTCACGTCCGCCATCAGTGATGAATTTCGGAACAGGTCCTACCTTGGCTTTCCCTGAGGTCGACGCAGCCTTAAATGAGTATCTGGTGCTGTGTGTAAAAATCCGTCCATGCACCCCGACGTGTGCCTGCCGTGCCGTCCTTCACATGTGCTCGCGAACAACCCTTGCCCCAAATGTGGGTCGTGGCTATACGGGGGATCTTTGTATTTGTGTGATGTTACGCGTGAGTAATAGCCAATGTTTACCAACGATTTTCTTTTTACCAACGAACGAACATTATATGTCAAACAATTAAAGCATCAGTCGTCATTTATTATTTACAGCTCTACAGAGCCATTACTGGAAATTCCACATTCCTATGGCGAGGATGTGGGGGAGGAAGGGGGGTGGTGCGTTTCGATGTTTTTTTTTTACCACGAGACAACCACTTCCCCCGTACAAGTTGGTGCCGATTTATCGACCCGGGAGGAAGGTAGAGATGATGATGATGATGGGCTGAGTCAACCTCTACAGCCACGACATCATCTCGTAGCCTTGAGATTGCTGCGAGCCACTCGCTCACTCGCTCGCTCGCTCCACCACTGGGCCACCCATTTGCCCACCGCGCAGGCATTTCTGCAGTGTCGTGAAGCGTGGCAACTGCATGCAGGCCCGCCCCTTTACCCTACAGCTCTCAATGGTAACGGCGACAAAATTAATAGTCTGAATATCATCGCGCGGAGAAATGACAAAATCCTCCGAGTGACTTTGACTGTCGCTACGAGTCGATCGCTCGCATCTGGTGGCCCTCCCGCGGTTCAGAGGTCACGATCCGGCCTTTACGCGCGGGTCGCTTCGTGACGCTTTGTCTCGACACCTCGTGGCACGCGGCCGTCAGCAAACGCCTCTCTTACCCCCCCCCCCATCCCCCAGCCCCCTCCCTCCCTCCGCCCCCTGTGCTCGCGTGTGGATGTGTGTCGGGTGACTGAGGCGGCCGGGCGTGGTGTTGGCCGTCCACCCCCTCGTGTGCCACGGTGCCGGCCTTCGTGGGTGCTCGCGAGCAGCACTTGCCCCCCAAAAGCCTGTTAAGGCTATACAGGGGGATCGTTGCATTTGTGGTGACAAAGGCGGCCGTGTGTTGTGCTGCTCCACCCATCCCCCCTCGTGTGCCACAGTGCCGACCTTCGTAGGCGCTGCTACTCGCTAACAGCACTTGCCCCAAAAGTCTGTTGAATGATATACGGGGGATCTTTGTCTTTGTGTGTTGGCTGTATGCGTGTTAATGAGTGTGTATTAGCGAGTGTGTGTCCATGAGTGTGTATTAGTGAGTGTGTGTCAGTGAGTGTGTATATGTGAGTGTGTGTCAGTGAGTGTGTGTGTTAGTGAGTGTGTGTTAGTGAGTGTGTGTCAGTGAATGTGTGTTAGCGAGTGTGTGTCAGTGAGTGTGTATTAGTCCGGCAAAACAACCCCCTACCTCCTCGCGGTGCCGGATGGGCAACTCTGTCGTGGACAATGCTGTGGGGGGAGGGCCAATTCCGATTGGCTCCTCCCCTTATGGCGTCTGTGTCCACCACAGGGGCTAAACGGTGGCTCTGGACGGGTGCGAGGGGCTGGTAACCCCTCCACCTTCAATTAATTACCACTAAACTACGACTGAAATATGTAACTAATAAGCTTGTGCCAGAGGCCCCGGGGGGACAGGCGTCTATGACGTCTCCTGGCCAAACCCCAATTGGCGGATGGCCACGTGGAATGTTCAAACGCTCACTGCGGAGGAGAGGCTGCCACTCCTCTGTCGGGAGCTGGACCGGTACCGCCTGGATCTCTGTGGCATTCAGGAGGTCCGGTGGACCGGTTCTGGCTCATGCCACCATGAGGGGTGGACAGTCCTCTACTCGGGGCAGCAGACTGCCAAACAACAGGGTGTGGCTCTTCTTTTGAACAAAATAATGAAGGGGGCGTGGGAGCGTGACGGTGAGGTGTGGGAAGCTGTAAGCCCCAGGCTACTTTGGGCTCGCTTTCCCATCAACCGGAGGCGAGGAGTGGTGGTCGTGGTTACTTATGCCCCCACCGAAGACGAACATCCGTGGAGGGATGCAGGCAAAGCCGATGAGTCAGATGCCTTCTATGACCTGCTGTCACAGGTGCTGGCTAAATTGGCCCCTCGGGATAGAGTCATCTTGTTGGGTGACTTCAATGCCCGAGTTGGTCATGATGCTGGCACCTGGTCTGGAGTGATTGGAGGGCATGGGCCAGATCAGCTCAATAACAACGGTAGGAGGCTGCTAGATTTTTGTGCAGCCCATGGGCTTGTAATTACCAACACGCTGTACCGGCATCGGCGCATCCACACAACATCATGGATGCATGTCGGGGCCAAGCAAGAACATCTGCTGGACTACATAGTGACGGACCAGCGGATGCGAGCCCATGTCCTTGACACCAGGACCTACCGTGGAGCTGATCTGCCCTCTGACCATCGACTAGTCATCTGTAAGATGCGCCTGCCATTCTTCCACTCCGGTGGTGGGTGTACACCCAGGACCCCATTCCGACCTAAAGTGGCCTGGTCTCAGTTATCTGATGAAAGTTGCAAGCGAGAATTTCATCATCGCTTGCGGCTGGGATTGGCATCGTCCCCGACTCCTCCTGATGTTGAGAGTAAATGGGCGAGGTTTAGGACTGTGACTCATGCAGCTACAATGGCTGCTTTGGGTACGCAGTCCAGACCTCCCCAGAGACCCTGGCTGACAGAGGAGGTGTTCAGGATGGTTGAGAAAAAGCAACAGGCCCACTGTCATCGGCTACAGAATCCCACATCAGAGAATGAGGAGGCTTACCGCAGCCTTCGCTTGGAGGTTCGGAGAGCCGTGAGGCGCTGCAAGGATGGGTGGTGGTCGCGGGTTGCTGAGGAGATGGAGTCTGCCTCAGTGGCCCGTGATCACAAATCTCTATTTAACTCCATCAAAAAGTTGCCTGCAGCGCCACACCTATTACCATCATTAGGGGAAAAAACGGTGATCCAATCTCCGACCCCCAGGAACAGGGTTGCAGATTTGCTGAGCATTTCTGTGAGGTCCTGGGGGAGGAAAAATCCCTCAGCCAGGAAAACATCGTGGCACAAAGTGAGGATGACCCTGCTGAGGCTGCAGTGCCTCAAATATTGGAAGAAGTCACCCCCTGTGAGTGGCTGGTTGAGGTGCCATCTGTTGAGGAAGTAGTGAAGGCGATCCGGAGCCTGAGACCAGGAAAGGCAGCGGGCAGAGATGATCTCCCAAGCGAAATGCTGAGGGAGGGTGGCGTTTGTGCACAGACTGCCCTATATGACATCATAACAACAGTCTGGACCACTGGACGGGTTCCGCAGGATTGGAAGGATGCCCTGGTGGTCCCTCTTTTTAAGAAGGGGGACCGCACAGACTGTAACAACTACAGGGGCATCTCACTCCTCAGTGTGCCGGGAAAGGTTCTGGCAAGGATTATTCAGCATCGCCTTGCCAGGCACGCTGAGGAGAGGCTTGCGGAGCCCCAATGCGGTTTCAGGATAGGGCGGTCCTGCACAGATGCCATATTTTCTGTCCGTCTGCTACAGCAGAGGTGTAGGGAATTCCAACAAGACCTACATCTCTGCTTTATTGACCTGGTCAAGGCCTATGATACCATCAGTAGGCCTGGGCTCTGGGTCGTTCTTCGTGCTTTTGGAGTACCTGACCCTCTGCTCACGATCATTAAGGACCTTCATGATGGTGAGCGGGCCCGGGTAAAACTACGTGGCCGGGAGTCAGAGCCATTCCCTGTACACCTTGGGGTGCGACAGGGATGTCCTCTGGCTCCCACATTATTTAACATCTATTTTGACCACGTAGTTCATGAAGCCTTCAATAGCTGTACCGGGGGAATCTCCATATGGTACAGATATAATGGGAGGCTGATCGATGCCCGGGTGCGGTCAAGGGATGGCTCCCTATTGCTCAACCACGTTATGTATGCTGATGATTTGGTAATAGCTGCTCAGTCAGAGGAAGAGTTGGAGACGCTGCTGCTGAGACTGGAGCGTGCCACTAAGAGGTGGGGCCTTACCATCAGCCCCACCAAAACTAAGCACCTGCCTGGGTATTTTGTACCATCGGACACTCCACCCCCACAACTCCCAATCGGTGATGGGGCAGTTGTGGAGAGAGTGGAGTGTTTCCCATACCTGGGCAGTGTGCTTATGACTGGCTCCAGTTTAACAGCAGAGGTCTCACTCCGAATCAGTCGAGCGGCAATATCTTTTCATCGGTTGCATAACGCTGTGTGGAAGCTACCTGGTCTGTCGCTCCGCACTAAGCTTCAGGTCTTCTCGGCCACGGTCATTCCCTCCCTTCTCTACGCTTGCGAAACGTGGACCCCCCTTATGGAACATCTTCGCCGGTTAGAAACATTTAGGCTGGTCTGCCTACGATCCATCCTGGGTTTAACCAGACTGGATTGTGTGAGGAGCTCACAAATCCTTTGAAAGATCTGGGCAAGGTCCCATCGGTGAGCTCCTCCGGCGGGCAAGGCTGCGATGGCTGGGTCATGTAGCCCGCATGCCCAGCCACCGCATGCCGAAACAGCTTTTGTTCGGCCGGATTGAGGGGGCTAAGCGGGCGCGGCACGGGCTAGAGAAGAGATGGAGTGATGTGGTACAGGAGGACGTGGAGCTGAGTGGACTTGCCGATGACTGGTACCAGCGGTGTCAAGATCGGCCTCTGTGGAGGAGGCTCGTGAAGGATGCTACTGGGCAGTTGGAGGTAGTCGCCCTCCAACAACAACGGAGGGCGGAGGAGCGACGCTCACAACAACGAGCGGAGCGCCGGGTGGCTAAAGCACAGCAGGTTGGCACAGTAGGGGGCACAGGTGGTGCATCAGCCAGTCATCTCAGTCAGTCGACCCGTGGCACCTGAGTCTGCCCCGTGACCTCCTGCCAGCGGGCGTTCGACACTTCACGTGGCCTCATAGCCTGGCACAAGCGTCCTGGTGACGTCACCGCCACTTAGTGGCGAATGGCGGTTGTTATTGTTGTCAGTGAGTGTGTGTTAGTGCGTGTGTATTAGCGAGTGTGTGTCAGTGAGTGTGTAATTAGCGAGTGTGTGTCAGTGAGTGTGTGTTAGTGAGTGTGTGTTAGTGAGTGTGTATTAGCGAGTGTGTATTAGCGAGTGTGTGTCAGTGAGTGTGTAATTAGCGAGTGTGTGTCAGTGAGTGTGTAATTAGCGAGTGTGTGTCAGTGAGTGTGTGTCAGTGAGTGTGTGTTAGTGAGTGTGTATTAGCGAGTGTGTGTCAGTGAGTGTGTAATTAGCGAGTGTGTGTCAGTGAGTGTGTGTCAGTGAGTGTATGTTAGTGAGTGTGTATTAGCGAGTGTGTGTCAGTGAGTGTGTAATTAGCGAGTGTGTGTTAGTGAGTGTGTGTCAGTGAGTGTGTGTTAGTGAGTGTGTGAGAGAAGTGGGGAGCGGTAGTGTAGCGGTCAGCGTGTTGCGCTATGAACCCAGCGACCCGAGTTCGATTCCCCCTCACGGCCAACACCATTGACGATTATTTGAAACCGGTCCTGGGCCTCCCCTATGTCGACTCATCCTCAAATGAGTACCTGGTGTGACGTGTAAACATCGCCACTGTGGAGACAAAGGCGATCGCGCGTGGTGCTGGCCACACACCCCCTCGTCTACCGTTCCGGCCTTCAGAGACGCTGCGACTCGCTAACAGCACTTGCCCCAACAGTCTGCTGAGGCTATGCGCGGGCGGGGGAGGTGGATCTTTGTCTGTGGCTTTGTTATTCTTCCAACGCGTGACTCACGGGAGACGGTGACACCTCCCAAATGCGATACGTCTCGAGTCAACGCCATCAACATTCCCCACCACCACCACCACCTACACCACCGCCACCACCACCACCTACACCACCACCACCACTATTCTCGTCTAATGCCAGCTCCGATCCTAACGAGTCTCTTGGGTCGGTTTGCAAAGACACGGGTGAACGCTCTGCGATCTGGCCATTGTGCACCGCGTCTCAATTTACTCACTCGCCCAGAATGTCATTAAACTATTGTTCGGCTTCTTCTTTGGTTCTTTCGGTAAAGTCACGTAGAATGAGAATAAAATAATAAATTGATAAAATAAAATAACAATGATATTCTCACGACGTTTCGGCCACAACACAAGCGGCCGAAACGTCGTGAGAATATTATTGTGTTATTTTATTTGATCAATTTATTATTTATTCTCATTCTACGTGGTGACTTTACCGAAAGAACCAAAGAAGATGAATCCTTGCAGTCATGAAAGCTTTAAATCGATATTGTTCGGCTTGTTAATTTCTTCATCCCAGGGTAAGGCACCACTGAACTCCGACGTAGCTCTTTGTTCTTTATTTTTTTAGAAGCCACCCTGGCGATCACGAACAATATCCCGACGAAGTGGGCTCATCATCACGCGGACATTTCTCGCGGCCAAATCCTCTAAGCGCGTGGCGATGTTGATTCGAAATGTGGTGGGGGAAAAAAATCGGAGGACCCGGAGACAAAAATATCCCCGCGACCACGGGGGCAGAGAGACACGCAGATTCTAAATATACAGCAGGAGTCAGGGTCGGGATCGAACCCACGAACCCCCCGCATACCAGGCGAGGTAGTTAACAGCGCCCAAGAGACACGATAGCAGGCAATGTTCTCAGATGCACGCCTCGCTAATTTGCCCCATCCTTCTTCTTCTTCTTCACGCGCGCACCTGATGAGTTCACGCACCGAGGGATTATTTTGCCTCCTTGGCTTCCTCCTCCTCACGCACCCCCACCCCCTCACCCCTCTTCCTCCCCTCCTCCTCCTCACTTCCCGGCGCGACCTCTCTTAATTGGGCCCGTAAACTGCGTCTATTAAAAATGCAGGTGCGCAGACAAGACGAACACGTGGATACACGCACACACACACACTACACACACACGTACACACACACGCACACACACGTACACATACACACACGCACACACACGCACACACACACACGTACACATACACACACGCACACACACACAAGTATACGTACACACACACGCACGCACCCACACGCACACGTACACACACACGCACACACGTACACACACACGTACACACACACCACACACACACGTACACACACGTACACACGCACACACGTACACACACACGTACACACACACGCACGCACACACACGCACACGTACACACACACGTACACACACACACGTACACACAAAGATCCCCCGTATAGACTTAACAGACTGTCGGGGCAAGTGCTGCCCGCGAGCAGCACCCATGACAGCCGGCACGGGCACACGAGGGAGGTGGGGTGGACAGCTCCACGCCCGGCCGCCTTTGTCTCCCCCAGTGGCGATGTCTAAACATCGTACCGCGTGTTCATTTGAGGCTGAGTCGATCTAGGGGGGGGGGGCCCGGGGACAGGTTCAGATAATCGTTGGCCGTGAGCGGGAATCGAACTCGGGTCGCTGGGTTCGTCGTACAGTGTAGCGCTAACCGCTACACTACCGCTCCCCATACACAAAGATTCCCCGTATAGCCTTAACAGACTGTTGGGGCAAGTGCTGTTAGCGAGCACCTATGAAGGTCAGAACAGCACACGAGGGGGTGGTGGGTGGCCAGCACCACGCCCAGCCGCCTTTGTCTCACCAGCGGCAAATGTTTTTTACACAACGCACTAGGTACTAAGTTTAAGGCTGAGTCGACCTAGCGGAAGGGCCAGGACCGGTTCAGATAATCGTCACCGGTGTTGGCCGTGAGCGGGAACACACAGCCACACACACACAGCCACACACACACCGCCACACACACACCGCCACACACACACCGCCACACACACACCGCCACACACACACCGCCACACACACACAGCCACACACACACAGCCACACACACACAGCCACACACACACAGCCACACACACACAGCCACACACACACAGCCACACAAAAGACAAAGACAAAGATCCCCCGTATAGCCTTAACAGACTGTAGGGGCAAGTGCTGTTAGCGAGCACCTATGAAGGCCGGAACGGTACACGAGGGGGTGGGTGGCCAGCACCACGCCCGACCGCCTTTGTCTCCCTAGTGACGATGTTTACACACCGCACCAGGTACTCATTTGAGGCTGAGTCGACCTAGGGGAGGCCCGGGACCGGTTCAGATAATCGTCACTGGTGTTGGCCGTGAGCGGGAATCGAACCCGGGTCGCCAGGTTCATAGCGCAGCGCGCTAACCGCTACACTATCGCTCCCCACACAGCCACACACACACAGCCACACACACACAGCCACACACACACATCCACACACACACGCGCCATCAGTCAAACACGAAGACTCTCCACCATGCCCTCGTCGCCTTCATTGACATACTGTTGGGGCAGCTGCTGTGGACGAGCAAGTCTCTGACGGCCGGAACGGCACGGCACACGATGGGGTGGGGGGGGGGAGGTGGATGATGAACACCTCGCCCGGCCGCCTTTGTCTCCCCGGGGTTGACATTTTACACACCGCACGGGTTCAAGCCCGGGTTTAAATATTCGTCGATGTTATTCACCGTGGGCGGGCATCGCCCTCGTGCCTCGCCCTCGTGCTCCTGGCGCACTGCGCCAGGCACTGCGCGTCTGACTTTGGCCTTTTGGTCGCAACCTTCTCGCGGTCTAAATGGCAGGTCGGGGTTTTTTATTTATTTCCCGCCCACTCGAACTCTGTGGCTGACCGATGCATTGTAAAGAAGGGCCGTTTGCCCGAAACGTCGCCTACTGCATACTTTATTAAGGCCGCACACACGCGCGTGTGTGTGTGTGTGTGTATGTTGAACTTCTTTCGCACCGTGCGCAGCCAACAGTGCTAATCGGAGATGCGGCAGAAGGACAGCAACTTCAGCACGCAAAAAGCAGTTCTAAAGAAGTGAGTTTGTCAATGTAGATGATGATGATTTAAAAGTGCAGCACATCTCCCAGTGGCCCCACGATATCGGGAGGCGAGAGCGTTCCAGACGGCCGCAGAAGCGGCATCTGAAAGCGCCGCGCGATGATGATGCGGTGACCGCCGCCGTAGTTCGATGGTTCGCCAAAAGCCGCTGCTGCTGCTGTGAGGATGACCATCGGAGTTGGCGTGATGGTGCTTTATGCGTCTCCTTATTGACGAATGCGTTGTGTTATTTTGATCGTTATGAACAACAAATCGTTATAATCCCACCCCCCCCCCCCTTGCATGTGATCAGCGTATGGACGGAGGGGTGAAGTTCCACAACATAAACAATATCATCATTAACAACATCAAAGACACCACAAACAACATCAACAGCAACAACAACATCAACAACACCATCGCCATCAGCAACAACATCAACAAACAAACGCCGTCATTCAGTCCCCAGTGCACGCGGTCACCGCCCGTCGCCACCGACAATCTGAGCACCTTGAGTGGTGTGGATGTCATCACCCCCCACCACCACCCACCACTACCCCCACCACCCCCACCACCACCACCCCCACCACCACCCCCACCACCCCCACCACCACCACCACAACCACCACTTGCGCAGTACCGGCACTCTCTGGGAGTCACATTGTGGACTGATCATCAGGACAACTCATCACGACCACCCCACGACCACCACCACCACCACCACTCTCACCACCCCACCATCACATTGTGGACTGATCATCAGGACAACTCATCACGACCACCCCACGACCACCACCACAACCCCGAACCACCACCACCACCTCACCATCACATTGTGGACTGATCATCAGGACAACTCATCACGACCACCCCACGACCACCACCACAACCCCGAACCACCACCACCACCACCACCACCTCACCATCACATTGTAGACTGATCATCAGGACAACTCATCACGACCACCCTCCACAACGTGGGCCTCGCGTGAAAATTGCGCGACCGCCGTGTTTAAGAAATGCGTCGGGAGAAGTCAGGGGGCTGTCAGGATGTCCGCATCATCACACAGGGGTGGTTTCTTTTTGATGGGTTAGATCGCGTAAATATATCAATGTTGTGCCGTTGAACCCGCTACCACCCGACGCAGCCACTTAGTAAGGGGGTTGTCACGACATTGGTCGCGAAAGCTTCCGTGCTAAACAGAATGTGCACACGCAAACACAAACATTTGGTACCCTTCATTTAGTTTAACATCGCAGGAGCTTTGCCGCACGACTTTCAGAATGCCTCCTTTATTTTTCGTGTGATATATTGAAATGCTAAACCTTGCATTATTCATCGATGTGTGTATGCATATGTACAGTATGTGGGGAGCGCTAGCGTCGTGCTGCGAACCCGGCCACCCGAGTTCGATTCCCGACTCGCGGCCAACACCAGTGACGATTATCTGAAGCGGTCCTGGGCCTCTCCTAGGTCGACTCAGCCTCAAAGCATCAACCACAAGGGGAGACAAAGGCGGAACGGGCGTGGTGCTGGCCACCCACCAACTCGTGTGCCGTGCCGGACTCCATATGCGCTCGTTGACATTACCTGCCCCAACAGTCTGTTGCAGGCTATACGGGGGATCTGTGTCTTTGTCTTTATATATGTGTGTGTATATATGTGGCGGACAATGTCACAGTGGGATAATGGTTCAGCAGCATTACGGAGCTTGCAATCCAGAGGCCGTCGAATAGCAACTCCGCAGTCGCGATCGATTGGTAAGGGTCCCCGTGACGGCGGCGGTGGGGTTCAATGTGGCTACCTTCACCTTTTTTTCACGACGTTTGGCCATCGTGGAAGAGTAGGCCAACGTACCCTCCACGAGAGGGAGCTCTCTCGCTCTCTCTTGAGATCCCTCCAGTCGGAGGGATTTTCTACCAGCAGGAGCTCTCTCGCTCTCTCTCTTCAGATCCCTGCAGTCGGAGGGATTTTCTACCAGCAGGAGCTCTCTCACTCTCTCTCTCTTGAGATCCCTCCAGTCGGAGGGATTTTCTACCAGCAGGAGCTCTTTCGCTCTCTCTTCAGATCCCTCCAGTCGGAGGGATTTTCTACCAGCAGGAGCTCTCTCGGTCTCTCTTCAGATCCCTCCAGTCGGAAGGATTTTCTACCAGCGGGAGCTCTCTCGCTCTCTCTTGAGATCCCTGTAGTCGGAGGGATTTTCTACCAGCAGGAGCTCTTTCGCTCTCTCTTCAGATCCCTCCAGTCGGAGGGATTTTCTACCAGCAGGAGCTCTCTCGCTCTCTCTTCAGATCCCTCCAGTCGGAGGGATTTTCTACCAGCAGGAGCTATCTCACTCTCTCTCTTGAGATCCCTCCAGTCGGAGGGATTTTCTACCAGCAGGGGCTCTCTCGCTCTCTCTTCAGATCCCTCCAGTCGGAGGGATTTTCTACCAGCGGGGGAGCTCTTTCGCTCTCTCTTCAGATCCCTCCAGTCGGAGGGATTTTCTACCAGCAGTAGCTCTCTCGGTCTCTCTTCAGATCCCTCCAGTCGGAGGGATTTTCTACCAGCAGGAGCTCTTTCACTCTCTCTTCAGATCCCTCAAGTCAGAGGGATTTTCTACCAGCAGGAGCTCTCTCGCTCTCTCTTGAGATCCCTCCTGTCGGAGGGATTTTCTACCAGCAGGAGCTCTCTCGCTCTCTCTTCAGATCCCTCCAGTCGGAGGGATTTTCTACCAGCGGGAGCTTTTGAGCGGGCGAATGGCCAGAGGTGCTGCGCCTTTAGCTTTTCCTTGTACATGAATCCTGGTGGCTCTGCGTCGCAGGCTTTTCCCTGTTGATGCGATGCGATCTGTGTCCGTGCTTATTTTCTCTCTCCATCACTTACAGAAGCAAGTGTTAGATTGCAATAAATGTCAAATCTTTCATTCCGTAAAATGTTAAAAAGACAAAAGCCCCTCCCGGAAAAGTGACGCATTTATGTGCGTGTGTGTCTGTGTGTCTGTGTGTGTGAGTATCTATGTGATTGTGAGTATCTCTGTGTGTGTGAGTATCTATGTGATTGTGAGTATCTGTGTGTGTGAGAGTATCTGTGTGTGTGAGTATCTGTGTGTGAGTATCCTGACCCTCTGCTCACGATCATTAAAGACCTTCATGAGGGTGAGCAGGCCCTGGTAAAACTACGTGGCCGGGAGTCAGAGCCATTCCCCGTTCACCTTGGGGTGCGACAGGGATGTCCTCTGGCTCCCACATTATTTAACATCTATTTTGACTACGTAGTTCGTGAAGCCTTCAATAGCTGTACCGGGGGAATCTCCATTTGGTACAGATACAATGGGAGGATGATCAATGCCCAGGTGCGGTCAAGGGATGGCTCCCTATTGCTCAACCACGTTATGTATGCCGATGATTTGGTAATAGCTGCTCATTCAGAGGAGGAGTTGGAGACGCTGCTGCTGAGACTGGAGCTTGCCACTAAGAGATGGGGCCTGACCATCAGCCCCACCAAAACTAAGCACCTGCCTGGGTATTTTGTACCATCGGACACTCCACCCCCACAACTCCCAATCGGTGATGGGGCAGTTCTGGAGAGAGTGGAGAGTTTCCCATACCTGGGCAGTGTGCTTATGACCGGCTCCAGTTTAACAGCAGAGGTCTCACTCCGAATCAGTCGAGTGGCAATATCTTTTCATCGGTTGCGTAACGCTGTGTGGAAGCTACCTGGTCTGTCGCTCCGCACTAGGCTTCAGATCTTCTCGGCCACGGTCATTCCCTCCCTTCTCTACGCTTGCGAAAGTGGACCCCCCTAATGGAACATCTTCGCCGGTTAGAAACATTTAGGCTTGCCTGCCTACGATCCATCCTGGGTTTAACCAGGCTGGATTGTGTGAGGAGCTCACAAATCCTTGAAAAATCTGGACAAGGTCCCATCGGTGAGCTCCTCCGGCAGACAAGGCTGCGTTGGCTGGGTCATGTAGCCCGCATGCCCACCCATGCCTAAACAGCTTTTGTTTGGGCGGATCGAGGGGGCTAAACGGGCGCGGCACAGGCTAGAGAAGAGATGGAGTGATGTGGTACAGGAGGACGTGGAGCTTAGTGGACTTGCCGATGACTTGTACCAGCGGTGTCAAGATCGGCCTCTGTGGAGGAGGCTCGTGAAGGACACTACTGGGCAGTTGGAGGCAGTCGCCCTCCAACAACAACGGAGGGCGGAGGAGCAACGCTCACAATAACAAGCGGAGCGCCGGGTGGCTAAGCACAGCAGGTTGGCACAGTAGGGGGCACAGGTGGTGCATCAGCCAGTCATCTCAGTCATCTTAGTCAGCCGACCCGTGGCACTTGGGTCTGCCCCGTGACCTCCTGCCAGCGGGCGTTCGACACTTCACGTGGCCTCAAGGTGCACATGGCCTGGCACAAGCGTCGTGGTGACGTCACCGCCACTTAGTGGCGAATGGCGGTTGTTGTTGTTGTGTGTGAGTGGAGAGCGATAGTGTAGCGGTGAGCGCGCTGTGTTACGAACCAGGCGACCCGAGTCCGATTCCCGCTCACGGCCAACACCAGTGACGATTATCTGAACCGATACTGGGCCTCCCTTAGGTCGACTCAGACTCAAATGAGTACTTGGGAGACAAAAGAGGCCGGGCGTGGTGCTGGCCACCCACCCCATCGTGTGCCGTGCCGGCCTTCATAGGTGCTCGCTAACAGCACTTGCCCCAACAGTCTGTCAAGGCTATATGGGGGGTCTTTGTCTTTGCCTTGAACATCGGCACAAAGTGCAACGGCACCATCGGATGAATTTTTGTTTAATTAAAAGTGAAATTTAAATCTCGGCGAGTCACGGGGAAAGGGAGGATTCATTTCTAGATTTGAAGCTATCGTGACTGCAAGGATCCGTACTCTTTGGTTCTATTCGGTAAAGTCACGTAGGTAAAAAAAAATAAAACAACAAAAATCACGACGTTTCGGCCACAACACAAGCGGCCTTCATCAGGTGAAGGGACCAGCCTGTCTCGAAGACTGCGCTGGAGTGAAACAGAGCCACGCTCAGACTGCGACCTTTAAGCTGTGTGAGAGGGATTAAGGTGCCTCGACAAAGGAATTAGCATTAAAAAAATTAGCATTTGATTGCTAAATCCGCCAGGATTCATGTTCTAAAACGGTGCAGCGACGCTGCTCTAAGCTTCGACATGTAACAAATCGAGGCGCAAATGATGAAGCGAGCACACAGCTCTCTTTGTTACACGATCCCCTATGATCATGGCAGGGACATCAAAATCCTGTGGGTTCACAAAGTTGTATGAATCGGATTATTTTCAACTTCTCATTAATTTTTTCGCTCGCTTCTTTCTTGCGATCATGAACAAATTGTAAATGTAATGTTAGCGCCGGCATTAATGAGGCTCAGTTCCGCCTGCAAAAGGGAAATGAGTCATGGTTTAGAATAAATTGTCCAGGAGTCCATCCTCGCCGTGCGAGCATAGAAGCATCCTGCGTCACCGCTGTGTAGATTTTTCCCCTACGGTTGTTGTTTAAACTAAAACTTTTACCACGTAAGGGGCACCGAGCTATATAGCTGTTTTTCTTTTTAAGAAGCGACCTAGCCATCACAAATGATAGCCCAACGAAGTGGCTTATCATCTTCATCATATGGAAATTTCTAGCAGCCAAACACTCTACACGTGGTGATGTTCATTCTAAATATGGAGGGGAAAACCGGAGGACCCGGAGAAAAATCCACCCGTCCACGGAGAGAGAGACGCAAACTCCAAATTTACAGCAGCAGTAGTCATCGTCAGGGTCGGGATCGAACCCACGACCTCCTGTATACCAGGCGAGGTAGTTAACATCTCCTGGCCACTGCGGCGCCTCGGTGGCTAGGTGTCGCTCAGCAACCCCCCGTCTTGGCCGTTTTGAACTCTCGAGCGAGGAGGCATATTGCCTCCAAACGACATACACGGAGACTGATAGAGACTGATAGAGGTCTCTCAAAGAGACCTCCCATCATCATCATCATCACAGAAAGTCGTGAAACATCGCACCCCCCCTCCCCACGACGCTTCGCTCGAGCAGACGCAGTCGGTCCCACGTGCCTATGGATCGCGCCCGATGAGATGGGGACGGATGGACGGACAGAGTTAGCGTGCGTGCGTAATTGATTCCCTTTATAATTGCAGGGCCAAGGCCAACATAGTTGTGTGTGTATATATATTCGTCTTTCGCCGACAGGAGGGGTACCCCCAATTAATCTTCGCCGATCGGGAAAACCAACCCAAGAGTCGTAATTGGCCGCTCGGGCGAATTTATTCCAAGCGCCTCGAAGTGCCCTGGCGGATTTACAACAACAACAACACCCGATAGCCGTGTTGAGTTGGGACCGGCATATATTCATTCACGCGGACAGCCTTAATTAGCTTTAGTGTCAGAATAATCAACATTTATTCCGGCAGTCTATACGATACAAAATTGCCGTTGGACAAAGGTTAAGAAACTAAACAATTTTTGGGTTTTCTAGGTAAGGCCCACTGAACTGCTATCTAGCTCTGTTTTCAGAACCGGCCTGACCACCACAAATGATAGCTCAATGAAGAGGCGTAACATCGTGTAGATAGCTATAACATCGTGTAGACATTTATAACAGCCAAATACTCTTAAGGCGTGGTGTCGATTCTAAATGTGGAGGAAAAAAAACGGTGTACGGGATAAAAACAATCCACACGACCATGGGGAGAGAGACACGCAAATTCCAAATATACAACAGGTGTCAGGGTCGGGATGGAGCCCACGACCTCCTGTATACCAGGCGAGGGAGTCAACATCTCATCACAGACCGAGAGAGAGAAAGAGACACGCAAACTCCAAATATACAACAGGTGTCAGGGTCGGAATGGAGCCCACGACCTCCTGTGTACCAGGCGAGGGAGTTAACATCTCATCATAGGCACGCAGAGGGAAGAGACATGCAGATTCCAAATATACAGCAGGAGTCAGGGTCGGGATCGAACCCACGACTTCCTGTATACCAGGCGAGGTAGTCAACATCGGTGGGGGGGTGGGAGGGTTCTGAGAGTTCGATCGCAAGTCACGCAAGGGGTGGTGGAGATGGTCTGGAACCCCGACGGTTGGAGGAAGAATACAAAACAGAACCTCGACACGTGCGTCAATAACTCTGTGCGTGGCCTGAAAATTCAACGAAAAAATATGTGATCGGTGACGTTTCGGGCAATGTCCCTTCTTCATGGCGCACCATGTAACATGACCTCTGTGGGTATCGTGGGACCTTGTTTGCCAAAGTATGAAAATTAAGAAGAGGCTTTACCCTTTCTGGAAATAGAACAAGAGGCGTTACTATTCCCAAACACCAAATAGACACCTTTTGAAAGTAATCAAGTACCGCATTCACCACACACGTGCTCGTGGTGAACATGCAAACACAACGTGCTCTGAAAATCTAGGCGTTGTCTTTGAAACCGATTGGGCCTACAGCAGACTCGGCAGACTTCTTCAGGGCCCAGTCTCACCACCAGCGTCAGAGCAGAGAAGAACGCCACAAGGCGAACAGCACAAAGACAATGCCACACGTGTCACAGCGTGTACAGGTCACGTGTCACAGCGTGTACAGGTCACGTGTCACAGCGTGTACAGGTCACGTGTCACTGCGTGTACAGCTCACGTGTCAGCGTGTACAGCTCACGTGTCACAGCGTGTACAGGTCACGTGTCACAGCGTGTACAGGTCACGTGTCACAGCGTGTACAGGTCACGTGTCACAGCGTGCACAGCTCACGTGTCACAGCGTGCACAGGTCACGTGTCACAGCGTGTACAGGTCACGTGTCACAGCGTGCACAGGTCACGTGTCACAGCGTGTACAGCTCACGTGTCACAGCGTGTACAGCTCACGTGTCACAGTGTGTACAGGTCACGTGTCACAGCGTGTACAGGTCACGTGTCATAGCGTGTACAGCTCACGTGTCACCGCGTGTACAGCTCACGTGTCACAGCGTGTACAGGTCACGTGTCACAGCGTGTACAGGTCACGTGTCACAGCGTGTACAGCTCACGTGTCACCGCGTGTACAGCTCACGTGTCACAGCGTGTACAGGTCACGTGTCACAGCGTGTACAGCTCACGTGTCACAGCGTGTACAGGTCACGTGTCACAGCGTGTACAGGTCACGTGTCACAGCGTGTACAGCTCACGTATCACAGCGTGTACAGGTCACGTATCACAGCGTGTACAGGTCACGTGTCACAGTGTGCACAGGTCACGTGTCCCAGCGTATACAGCTCGGGCTGAGCGGCTTTACCATGGGACCTTTTTTGCCAATATCAAAGTAGGATAGATAAGAAGAGGTTTGACCCTTTCTGGCAATAAACAAAGATGCGTTAAGATGTTCAAACACCAAATAGATCTCGATTTAAAGCTTTCGTGACTGCAATGATTCATCTTCTTTGGTTCTTTCGGTAAAGTCACGTAGAATGAGAATAAAATAACAGTCTCGTCCTTTCACCTGATGAAGGCCGCTTGTGTTGTGGCCGAAACGTCGTGAGAATATTATTGTGTTATTTTATTTTATCAATTTATTATTTTATTCTCATTCTACGTGACTTTACCGAAAGAACCAAAGAAGACCAAATAGATCATTATAGATTTGAAGCTTTCGTGACTGCAAGGATTCATACGCTTTGTTTTTTTCGGTAAAGTCATGGAGGTAAAATAAAAAAAATCATTTATTTTAGATTAAATCAGTGATTTAATTTCGTTGTTTTCATTTTTTTTTTACCTACGTGACTTTACCGAAAAAACCAAAGAGTACCAAATGGACACCTTTTGAAAGTAATCAAGTACTGCATTAACAACACACGTGCTCGTGGCGAACATGAAAAGAATATCTACCTCGATAATACTCCGCATTGCCTTTGAAACATGAGTGTCCTACAAGCTGGAGACAGTATAGCAGACTTCTGTTTGGCCTCGTGCCACCATCGGCGAACAAGGCCATCAGTCTCCCAGTCCTAACAGAGACATTGCAAGTGTCAGCGCACTTACCGCTCGGCTGCTCCAGCAGCTCGAACGCGATTACCCCCACATAGAGCGCGTGCGCTCTGCAGGGCGAGTGATTCACGCAGTCGCGGCACTAATCAGGCGCTGGAGTGGCGATCCCATGGGGATCCCCCCCCCCCCTCGGCGTGATCTGTTATCCCGCGAGCTGAAGCCACCCCCGCAGTGAAATCTATTGTGAGGTGGGGGGGGGGGGGGGTTGAGGTGGGGGGGTTGAGGTGGAGGGGGGTGGTTGAGGTGGGGGGGGTTGAGGTGGGGGGGTTGAGGTGGAGGGGGGTGGATGAGGTGGGGGGGTTGAGGTGGGGGGGTTGAGGTGGGGGTGGTTGAGGTGGGGGGGTTGAGGTGGAGGGGGTGGTTGAGGTGGGGGGGTTGAGGTGGGGGGGTTGAGGTGGAGGGGGGTGGTTGAGGTGGGGGGGGGTTGAGGTGGGGGGGTTGAGGTGGGGGAGTTGAGGTGGAGGGGGGTGGTTGAGGTGGGGGGGGGGGTTAAGGTGGGGGGGTTGAGGTGGAGGGGGGGGGTGGTTGAGGTGGGGGGGTTGAGGTGGGGGGGGTGGTTGAGGTCGGGGGGGGGGCTGATGGGGGGGGTTGCTTTGAGAATTGTCCAGGCAAGCAAAGCGGCATTGTCGCATTACTGCCATCGCTGTCGCCACGATTATTGACACACCACGCAAAGCTCTGCTTTATACTTACGGCAATCACCCTTCCCCCAACCCTCCAAGACAAAGACCCCCCCCCCCCCCCCGTACAACCTGAACAGACTGTTCGGGCAAGTGATGTTAGCGAGTAGCAAGTGTGGCACACGTGGGCGTGGGGGGCCAACATCACAACGCCGGGCCGCCTTTGTCTCCCTCGTGCCATTTGAGGGGAGGCCCAGGACCGGTTCAGATAATCGTCGCCGGTGCGTCCGCCGTGGCCGGGTTCAGCAGCGCGGCGCGTTAACCACAGCGCCACCGCTCCCCCCACATCACCCCCTCCCCACACACACACATTTTTCCCACCCCTCGCGTGGCAGTTTTAAGGAAAGTTCAGCCAGCCCTGTAACATTTCAACAACAAGGAGGAGCTGTGTTAATCCGAGGATGTGGGCGCGTGTGTCCGCTTGTTTGTGGTTGGCTGCGGGTTTGTCGTGGGGAGGACGGGGGGTACCATGGCATCTGGAATTCAAATTAAAAAAAACATCTTTAAAAAAATCTACGAGGATAATGAAAAAAGAGCCAACAAACATTACAGAAGAATAATGCTGGCTGGGAAAAAGCACACATTTCAAGCGGCACGCGCAGATATTGTGTAACAAGCGGCACGACTCCACATGCGTACGCACATGCACGTGCCCGTGTGTATACAGGTAGTCCCTCGACTTACGAACGCGTGACGCTCCATGAGACCCGTTCGTAAGTCGATTTGTTTGTGTCTCGGAACTCAACATTTAATTGTACCTACGGTCATTGTTAAATAAATGTATCATGGTTCAACCAAAAAGGAAAGCATTATTAGATTCATAAATAAGAATAAATATTGCACATTTACAGGCGATGCTGTAAGAACTACTGCAAATCAAACAAAACATAACGTACAGTAACGTGTATAAGTCTGTTTTATATTCACTTAACTTGAGCCGAACAGTTGAATGTCATTGTGCATCACGCAAGATGCTGGGACTCATTACATCTTGCGGAGGATCGCTCCGCCAAACAAAATAGTCCCGCTATTCGCAAGTCGGGTAGTTTAAAAAATATATAACATCATTTTATAGCGGTTCGTTTGTAACTGCATATGTTCGTAAGTCGGACGTATCTGTGTGTGTGGGGGGGGGGGGGGGGGGACTGCCTATACGTATATATACAGTGAGGGAAAAAAAGTATTTGATCCCCTGCTGATTTTGTACGTTTGCCCACTGACAAAGAAATGATCAGTTTATAATTTTAATGGTAGGTTTATTTGAACAGTGAGAAACAGAATAACAAGAAAATCCAGAAAAACGCATGTCAAAATGTTAGAAATTGATTTGCATTTTAATGAGGGAAAGAAGTATTTGACCTCCTCTCAATCAGAAAGATTTCTGGCTCCCAGGTGTCTTTTATATAGGTAACGAGCTGATATTAGGAGCACACTCTTAAAGGGAGTGCTCCTAAACTCAGCTTGTTACCTGTATAAAAGACACCTGTCCACAGAAGCAATCAATCAATCAGATTCCAAACTCTCCACCATGGCTAAGACCAAAGAGCTCTCCAAGGATGTCAGGGACAAGATTGTAGACCTACACAAGGCTGGAATGGGCTACAAGACCATTGCCAAGCAGCTTGGTGAGAAGGTGACAACAGTTGGTGCGATTATTCGCAAATGTAAGAAACACAAAAGAACTGTCAATCTCCCTTGGCCTGGGGCTCCATGCAAGATCTCACCTCGTGGAGTTGCAATGATCATGAGAACGGTGAGGAATCAGCCCAGAACTACACGGGAGGATCTTGTCAATTATGTCAAGGCAGCTGGGACCATAGTCACCAAGAAAACAATTGGTAACACACTACACCGTGAAGGACTGAAATCCTGCAGCGCCCGCAAGGTCCCCCTGCTCAAGAAAGCACATATACATGCCCGTCTGAAGTTTGCCAATGAACATCTGAATGATTTCATAGGACAACTGGGTGAAAGTGTTGTGGTCAGATGAGACCAAAATGGAGCTCTTTGGCATCAACTCAACTCGCTGTGTTTGGAGGAGGAGGAATGCGGCCTATGACCCCAAGAACACCATCCCCACCGTCAAACATGGAGGTGGAAACATTATGCTTTGGGGGTGTTTTTCTGCTAAGGGGACAAGACAACTTCACCGCATCAAATCTTGGGTGAGAACCTCCTTCCCTCAGCTAGGGCATTGAAAATGGGTCGTGGATGGGTATTCCAGCATGACAATGACCCAAAACACATGGCCAAGGCAACAAAGGAGTGGCTCAAGAAGAAGCACATTAAGGTCCTAAAGTGGCCTAGCCAGTCTCCAGACCTTAATCCCATAGAAAATCTGTGGAGGGAGCTGAAGGTTCGAGTTGCCAAACGTCAGCCTAGAAACCTTAATGACTTGGAGAAGATCTGCAAAGAGGAGTGGGACAAAATCCCTCCTGAGATGTGTGCAAACCTGGTGGCCAACTACAAGAAACGTCTGACCTCTGTGATTGCCAATAAGGGTTTTGCCACCAAGTACTAAGTCATGTTTTGCAGAGGGGTCAAATATTTATTTCCCTAATTAAAATGCAAATCAATTTATAACATTTTTGACATGCGTTTTTCTGGATTTTGTTGTTGTTTTTCTGTCTCTCACTGATCAAATAAACCTACCATTAAAATTATAGACTGATCATTTCTTTGTCAGTGGGCAAACGTACAAAATCAGCAGGGGATCAGATACTTTTTTTCCCTTACTGTACAGGCTGCTTCAAAAAATGTGAACACATGGGACAATTGCTTTTAATGGAAAAGGAAGGGATAATATAATACACTGTAACGTGATAACAAATGTATGTTAATAGCTTTAAAAAGTCTACACTTGGAATCTTCTCCAGGTGATCTCCAGAGCCTGGAGGAACATTTCTCGTGGTAATGTTGCAAATTCTCAGGAGTGTTAACATTGTTTTGAAGTCTTCTTCTTGGTTCTTTCGGTAAAGTCACGTAGAAGGGAAATAATAAAATAATCAAATATAACATTATAGAATAAAATTATCACGACGTTTCGGCCACAACACAAGCAGCCGTCTTCAGGAGAAGAAACAGAAATGTCGGGAAGACAGCGCTCCAATGAACATTGTTTTGAAGCACCTTGTATTTTTTGGGGTTTTTTAGATCGCGTAAATATAAATGTGTCGTTAAACCCGCCACCACCCGACACAACGATCTAACCCAAAAAATATATATTGTGAATGATATTGGTCGCGACAGCCTACGTGCTAATCTGGAAGAGCCAGTTTGGCTAAGCCAGAGCTCGCAACCTTTCAAAGAAAACAGAAGTGAGAATCATTTTTTTGTCATTTTGTCTTTGGCCAAAATAGTTCTAGAGAGCCGCACCACACACGCAGAGTCACTTGTCTACACACATAGCAAGACGATAACAACAACACATTCTAATTTAAATAGACCAAATTGGTGATGCAATAAACTGCGTCGTTTAGTGTTTATAACACCCAACATTAACAATACGCAGTTCACCACAAGCGCCTCGTTAAGCGATTCGCTCGTTAAGTGATTCGCTCGTTAAGTGAGTCGCTCGTTAAGCGAGTCGCCCGTTAGCTCGTTAAGCGAGTCGCTCGTTAAGCAATTCGCTCGTTAAACGAGTCGCTCGTTTAGCGAGTGGCTCATTAGCTCACTAAGCGAGTCGCTCATTAAGCAATTAGCTCGTTAAGCGATTCGCTCGTTAAGCGAGTCGCCCGTTAGCTCGTTAAGCGAGTCGCTCGTCAAGCAATTCGCTCGTTAAGCGAGTCGCTCGTTAAGCGATTCGCTCATTAAGCGAGTCGCCCGTTAGCTCGTTAAGCGAGTCGCTCGTTAAGCGAGTCGCTCGTTCAGCGAGTCGCTCGTTAGCTTGTTAAGCGAGTCGCTCGTTAAGCGAGTCGCTCGTTCAGTGAGTCGTTCGTTCAGCGAGTCGCTCGTTAAGCGAGTCGCTCGTTCAGCGAGTCGCTCGTTAGCTTGTTAAGCGAGTTGCTCGTTAATCGAGTCGCTCGTTCAGCGAGTCGTTCGTTCAGCGAGTCGCTCGTTAAGCGAGTCGCTCGTTCAGCGAGTCGTTCGTTCAGCGAGTCGCTCGTTAAGCGAGTCGCTCGTTCAGCGAGTCGCTCGTTCAGCGAGTTGCTCGTTAAGCGAGTCGCTCGTTAAGCGAGTCGTTCGTTCAACGAGTCGCTCGTTAAGCGAGTCGCTCGTTCAGCGAGTTGCTCGTTAAGCGAGTCGTTCGTTCAGCGAGTCGCTCGTTAAGCGAGTTGCTCGTTCAGCGAGTCGCTCGTTCAGCCAGTTGCTCGTTAAGCGAGTCGCTCGTTTAGCGAGGGTAGGAAATGCACGTTGGAGGCTTGATTCGTTCCGACAGCATCGAAAATTACCCCCCCCCCCACCCCCACAAAACGTTATTTGTAGTATTTAAACACGAAAAGATACTAACAACTTTATAAATACGTAATCTTAAAAGATACACGATTAATCAATGCATTCATTGATATTTACTGTCCCTACAACAGACCGTCGTTAACAGGGTAATGGTCGGTAAGCGAACACATTGGGCTCTATGGAGGCACTACACTACTAGGACTACACTATACACTATACACTACACTATTGTACTATACACTATACTACTATACACTATACTACTATACACTACACTACTATACACTACACTACTATACACTATACTACTATACACTATACTACTATACACTACACTACTATACACTACACTACTATACACACCACTACTATACACTACTCTACTATACACTACATTACTATACACTATACTACTATACACTACACTACTACACACTACACTACTATAAACTATACTACTATACACTACACTACTATACACTACACTACTATACACACCACTACTATACACACCACTACTATACACTACATTATTATACACTACACTAGTATACACTACACTATACACTACTTTACACTACACTACTATACACTACACTACTACACACTACACTACTATACACTACACTACTATACACTACACTACTATACACTACATTACTATACACTATACACTACTATACACTACACTATACACTACTATACACTACACTATACACTACACTATACACTACACTACTATACACTACACTATACACTACACTATACACTACTATACACTACACTACTATACACTACACTACTATACACTACACTACTATACACTACACTACTATACACGACACTATACACTACTATACACTACACTATACACTACTATACACTACACTATACACTACTATACACTACTATACACTACTATACACTACACTACTATACACTACACTATACACTACTTTACACTACTATACACTACTATACACTACACTATACACTACTATACACTACACTATACACTACACTACTATACACTATACACTACACTACTATACACTACACTATACACTACTATACACTACACTATACACTACACTATACACTACTATACACTACTATACACTACACTACTATACACTACACTACTTTACACTACTATACAGTACACTATACACTACACTATACACTACTATACACTACACTATACACTACACAGGGGTTCTACACTATTTGTTTGTTACCTTCGCTTTGAGAAGCCCAGAGGGACTCCGAGAAACGCCGCACGGCACGCACGAGGGGACATCACCGAGATGGCGCGCACAGCAGCAGATGGATTCACGACCCCAAATTTGACTGCTGGCTGATTCTCTTGGCTCGTATCGCCGGTAATGAGAAGAGAAGTTAGAGTATCGATCGTGCCCCCCCCCCCCCCCCCCGCGTACGAGGCTGTATATTAAAGGCTTCATTACGGCGCTCAGCCACGATTCGGCAAAATCGAAGCCGGATCGACCCCTGGCGGGACGCTTGACTCCCCCGTGCTTAATTCCGCGACATCGACCACAGAGAGATCAGAGAGAGAGAGAGAGCAAGAGATTAGAGAGAGATCAGAGAGAGATCAGAGAGAGATCATAGAGAGATCAGAGATATATCATAGAGAGATCAGAGAGAGATCAGAGAGAGATCAGAGAGAGAGCAAGAGATCAGAGAGAGAGAGATCAGAGAGATATCATAGAGAGATCAGAGAGAGATCAGAGAGAGATCAGAGAGAGAGCAAGAGATCAGAGAGAGAGATCAGAGAGAGATCAGAGAGATAGCATAGAGATATCAGAGTGAGATCAGTGAGAGAGATCAGAGAGAGAGCAAGAGATCAGAGAGAGATCAGAGAGAGATCAGAGAGAGATCAGAGAGAGAGCAAGAGATCATAGAGAGATCAGAGAGAGATCAGAGAGAGATCAGAGAGATATCATAGAGAGATCAGAGAGAGATCAGAGAGAGAGAGAGCAAGAGATCAGAGAGAGAGAGCAAGAGATCAGAGAGAGAGATCAGAGAGAGAGATCAGAGAGAGATCAGAGAGAGCAAGAGATCAGAGAGAGATCAGAGAGAGCTCAGAGAGATATCATAGAGAGATCAGAGAGAGATCAGAGAGAGAGACCAAGAGATCAGAGAGAGATCAGAGAGAGATCAGAGAGAGCAAGAGATCAGAGAGAGATCAGAGAGAGATCAGAGAGATATCATAGAGAGATCAGAGAGAGATCAGAGAGATATCATAGAGAGATCAGAGAGGGATCAGAGAGAGATATCATAGAGAGATCAGAGAGAGATCAGAGCGAAAGATCAGAGAGAGAGAGCTCAGAGAGAGAGACACTGCCACATTCACTCTGTCGTCACAAAGCAATATCAACATTAACTTGCTCATATCAATACCACAATCACTCTCATGTATGCCCACATCCACATGAAACAACAACAGTATAGTATCGATATCCACACCCCACGCTCGATCTATCACCACGCTCCCAATTCACTCGCCACATTCACTCGCTCTCCATCAACGTGAGAGCACACCCACACGTGTTATACACATAGCAAGACAAAGATTACCCGTATAGCCTACGCGGGCTGTTGGGGCAAGTGCTGTTAGCGAACACCTTTGAATGCCGGCACGGCACACGATGTAAGGTGGGTGGGTGGCCAGCACCACGCCCGGCCGCCTTTTTCTCTCCGAGTGGCGATGTTTACCAAGTACTCATTTGAGGCTAAGTCGACCTCGGGGGATGCCCGGGACCGGTTCAGATAATCATCGCCGGTGTTCGGTGATGGTCGTGAGCTGGGATCGAACTCGGGGGGTTTGTTGCGCAGCGCGCTAACCGCTACGCTACCGCTCCCCACTCACACACAAACAACAACAACAACCACCGCCATTCACCACTAAGTGGCGGTGACGTCACCACGACGCTTGTGCCAGGCAGGGTGCACGTTAAGGCCACGTGAAGTGTCGAACACCCGCTGGCAGGAGGTCACGGGGCAGACTCGGGTGCCATGGGTTGTGTATACACACGTGCACAAAGACAAAGATCCCCCGTGTAGCCTCAACAGACTGTTGGGGCAAGTGCTGTTAGCGAGCACCTTTGAAGGCCGGCACGGCACACGAGGGGGTGGGTGGCCAGCACCACGCACGGCCGTCTTTGTCTCCCCAGTGGCGATGTTTACTACACACCGCACCAGGTACTCATTTGAGGCTGATACACACACACACGTACACACACACGTACACACACGCCTGTCACACGCGTGTCACACGCGTGCACGGGGCGTGAGTCACAACGCTGCTGACATCACCTTGGCATTTGTGTCGCTATTTCACTTTTAAATGTGACCACTCGCGGCATCGAAACGAACTCGAACCCTGAACCGAGGCGGCCCTCTCCGAGGTGAGGCTTGCACCCGAACTCTCTCTCTCTCATGCCATCATCATTAACATCATCATCATGATCATCATCATTATCATCACCATCATCATTATCATCACCATCATTATCATCATCACCATCATCATTATCAACATCACCATCATCATTATCATCACCATCATTATCATCATCACCATAATCATTATCAACATCACCATCATCATCACCATCATCATTATCATCATCACCATCATTATCATCATCATTATCATCATCACCATCATCATCATCACATCACCATCATCATCACCATCATCATTATCATCATCACCATCATTATCATCATCATTATCATCATCACCATCATCATCATCACATCATCATTATCATCATCACCATCATTATCATCATCACCATCATCATTATCAACATCACCATCATCATCACCATCATTATCATCATCACCATCATTATTATCAACATCACCATCATCATCATATCATCATCACCATCATCATCAATATCATTACCATCATCATCATCATTATCATCACCATCATAATCCGCAACATCACGTGACCTAAATCTGGACTTAAAGCTTTCGTGACTGCAGGAATTCATATTGTTTGGGTATTTCGCTTAAAGTCATGTAGATAGGTACCAAAATATAAGAATAGGTTGTATCCTTTCTGGCCGTAATAAAAACAGTTGTGTTAAGATGTTAAAACACCAAACAGAAACCTATTTGCAAGGAATAATTTACTCCATGAATCACACGTACTTGTGGTGAACATGCAAACAAAAAAACATGCTCTGGTAGTCTTTAAAACTGTTTGGTCCACACCAGAGACAGCTTTTTTTAACACCTGTTTTATTGTCAGAAAAGGGTCAAACCCTATTGTCATGTCATCATCAGCATCATCACCTTTGTGGGGTTCTGTACGTGGCAAGGGGTTCTAGTGGGTCGGTGGAGATGGGTGGAGACAGGAGCCGGGGTACGGGGGAAGGTTCTAGAAGGGCAGTCAACAACGGTGGAGTCTGGTGGAAGAATCTACCTGGGGAAGGTTCTAGAAGGGCAGTCGACAATGGTGGAGTCTGCTGGAAGAATCTACCAGGGGAAGGTTCTAGAAGGGCAGTCGACAACGGTGGAGTCTGCTGGAAGAATCTACCGGCGGAAGGTTCTAGAAGGGCAGTCGACATCGGTGGAGTCTGGTGGAAGAATCTACCTGGGGAAGGTTCTAGAAGGGCAGTCGACAACGGTGGAGTCTGCTGGAAGAATCTACCGGAGGAAAGGTTCTAGAAGGGCAGTCAACAACGGTGGAGTCTGCTGGAAGAATCTACCGGGGGAAGGTTCTAGAAGGGCAGTCGACATCGGTGGAGTCTGCTGGAAGAATCTACCAGGGGAAGGTTCTAGAAGGGCAGTCGACAACGATGGAGTCTGCTGGAAGAATCTACCAGCGGAAGGTTCTAGAAGGGCAGTCGACAACGGTGGAGTCTGCTGGAAGAATCTACCGGCGGAAGGTTCTAGAAGGGCAGTTGACAACGTTGTAGTCTGCTGGAAGAATCTACCGGCGGAAGGTTCTAGAAGGGCAATCGACAACGGTGGAGTCTGCTGGAAGAATCTACCAGGGGAAGGTTCTAGAAGGGCAGTTGACAACGTTGTAGTCTGCTGGAAGAATCTACCGGCGGAAGGTTCTAGAAGGGCAGTCGACATGGGTGGAGTCTGCTGGAAGAATCTACCGGGGGAAGGTTCTAGAAGGGCAGTCAACAACGGTGGAGTCTGCTGGAAGAATCTACCTGGGGAAGGTTCTAGAAGGGCAGTCGACAACGGTGTAGTCTGCTGGAAGAATCTACCTCGGGAAGGTTCTAGAAGGGCAATCGACAACGGTGGAGTCTGCTGGAAGAATCTACCTGGGGAAGGTTCTAGAAGGGCAGTCGACAATGGTGGAGTCTGCTGGAAGAATCTACCGGGGGAAAGGTGCTGGAAGTTACCAGGACGTGGCCGAGCGGGTACACAAGAGGACAGACTGCTGGACATCGACACTGTGGAAACCATCGGGCCCAACTGTTCAACATCTACGTGGTGGAAAGCATCAAGTGGGGCTATTGGAGATGAATCTCGTGGTAAGCCACCGGGGCTGCAGATAGTCGTAGCCTTGTGAAACGTGAATACGTTCCTGTAGAACACGTCGTCTCGAAAATGGAACCTGCGAAGGGGCTTCTTTACACCTTTATCATCATTACTTTCATCATCACCATCATTATCATCATCATCACCAACATCATAATCATCATCATCGCCATCATCATTAATATCACTATCATTAATATCACCATCATGATAACTCTTCCAGGAATGATCATCGGCGTCATCCATCGCATAATC
The DNA here is from genome assembly GCF_048934315.1 of Petromyzon marinus. NCBI lineage: Eukaryota > Metazoa > Chordata > Hyperoartia > Petromyzontiformes > Petromyzontidae > Petromyzon > Petromyzon marinus. The sequence continues at coordinate 9,710,120 of NC_133723.1, forward strand.
ATCACGCATCCAGGAAAGCCGCTCTCAGTCCAAAGACAATTAATTTGCATTTCACGTAATCATCACGACAATTAAGCACCATCATCACTAGCATAACAATCATCATCAGTGTACTGTACCATAGCAAGTCGATCGGCTGTGGTGGGGTAAAGTGTGGGTACTCCCACCTCTTAATTCCCCGCACAAACACAACCCCAGTCCATCCTCTGCCCCAGTCTCTGTCGACGATGCAGCACCACGGTAGCGGTGGTGGGAGTGGTGGGAGGGGGGTAAAGTGGTGGTATCGTGCAGAAGGAGGCCAATTCAACTAACAGTGTAGGCAGGGTGCGTGCACGCAATTACAGGACTGCGCCTTTACCCATCTTGTTGACTCGCCTCTCACACGCATTCCACTCTCACGGTCACAGCCGTGATTGTGACAACTACAGACACAGTTTCCCCGCATAGCCTGTAACAGACTGTTGGGGCAAGTGCTGTTAGCGAGTAGCGCCTATGAAGGCCGGCACGGGACACGAGGCGGCGGGTGGCCAGCACCACTCTCTGCCTCTTTACTCTTTGGATCTATTCGGTAAAGTCACGTAGGTAAAAAATAAAACAACAAAAATCACGACGTTTCGGCCACAACACAAGTAGCCTTCTTCAGGTGAAGGAACAGAACTGGCAATTGAAGCTCTGTCGTCCCGACAGTTCTGTTCCGTCACCTGAAGAAGGCTACTTGTGTTGTGGCCGAAACGTCGTGATTTTTGTTGTTTTATTTTTTACCTACGTGACTTTACCGAATAGAACCAAAGAGTATGCGTCCTTGCAGTCACGAAAGCTTTAAATCTAGAATTCTCTGCCTCTTATTTGAGGCTGAGTCGACCTAGGGGATGCCCAGGACCGGTGTTGGCCGTGAGCGGGCATCGAACTCGGAGTCGTCGGAGTTCGTATCACGGCGTGCTAACCGCTCCACTACCACTCCCCACACGACAAAGATCCCCCGTGTAGCCTGTAGCAGACTGTTGGGGCAAGTGCTGCTAGCGAGTAGCAGAACCCTATGAAGGCCGGCACGGCACACGAGGGGGTGGGTGGCCAGCACCACACACGGGCAGCCTTTGCCTCCCCAGTGGCGATGTTTTACACACCGCACCGGCTACTAATTTGAGCCCTAAATAGAGACACACACACACACGCTTTAATTTGTAGGCAGAAGACCTGCCGACAGACACGCGATGGGCCTCTCATCACAGCCCGGCTTGTTTAGGGGCTCCTCAAGGCATCGGAGCGCTTTCTCATCAACCGCCCCCTTCGTCCCAGTAAATTGTTGCTTCCCCCGGCAAATTAAAATGTCCGGCCACATCTTAAAACATTACCCTCCGATGCCTGCGGGAATTGCCATGGTCAGGCACGTGTCTACTGTGTGTGGGTGTCTGTGTGTGTGTGAGTGTGTGTGGGGAGCGGTGGTGGAGCGGTTAGCGCTACGCTGCGCTACGAACCCGGCGACCCGAGTTTGATTCCCGCTCACGGTGACGATTATCTGAACCGGTCCTGGGCCCTTGCCCCTGGTCGATTCAGCGTCAAACGAGTCTTTGGTACGGCGTGTAAACATCGTCACTGGGGAGACAAAGGCAGCCGTGCGCGGTGGTGTTGGCCACCCACTCCCCTCGGTGTGCCGTGCCGACTTTCACAGACGCTCACTAACAGCACTTGTCCCAACAGCCTGTTAAGGGGCCGTTCATAAATGACGTCACGCGATTTTGGACAATTTTTGACCCCCCCCCCCCCTAGTCACACGGCGTCACAAAAAGTCAGACCCCCCCTCAAGTATGACGTCACAAAGCTCTGCCCCCCCCCCCCCAAAATGCTTCAAATTGCTTTAAACTATTGTCATTGTAGTGCGTATTTAATGTGGCGCTGCACTCTGATGTTGTAGGAGAAAACATTTATTAAAAAGTATATTTAATTAAGTAGAACGTGTTGTTTATATTTATTGAAGGTTGCACATTTTGATGTGACGTCACATTTCTCAAACTCCCCCCCCCCCCCCTCGTCACACATCGTCACAAATGTCTGACCCCCCCCCCTCCCACCCTAGGTGCGTGACGTCATTTATGGACGGCCCCTAATCGCTGACGATTATCTGAATCGGTCCTGGTCCTTCCCATAGGTCGACTCAGCCTCAAATGAGTACTTGGTGGTGCGGTGCATGAACATCACCACTGGGGAGACAAAGGCGCGCGCCCCGTGGTGATGCTGGTGCCCACACACCCCGTCATGTGACACAGTGACGGCCTTCATCGGTGCTGCTACTCGCGAACAGCACGTGCCCCTGAGGGCCCGTTCAAGGCTATGCGTGGAGGGAGGTCTCTTTAGCTTCGGGCTGTAAATGCAAGCGGGGCGGAGGAAGACACCGCATCGAAGGCTGGCGGCGTCTTGAGTCGTTCCTCGTCGATGGACTTTGGCAGAGCAGAGATGTGAAGTTTATAGCGTCGCGTTGATTGAGGCGTGCGAGTCGATTGCGTCGCTGGGTTACGGGCTCGCATGAGAGTTGGACTTGAACGAGACTCGCCAGTGGCGATGCTGATGCCGTGTTGGCAGTCGGTGCACAAGCTCTGACAATAATAATAACAATAACAACAAGAGTAACAACAGCAACAACAACCACAATAACAACATCAGTAACAACAATGACAATACTAAAAATAACAATAATAACAACAATTACAATAACAACAATAACAACACAATAACCATCGCAACAAAAATTGCTACAACAATGTAATGACCTAAAAATGCCCCCAATCCAATACGCAGCCTAACGGCTATTTGAAAATAAACATCTCCAAATGGAAGAAAGAGGCCTCCATGGTGATTGGTCGGGAGGCAGACTTTTAAAGCGATTGGAGGAATCAGAGTTGAACGAGACAACGGGAAAGCAGAAAGGATCTGTTAGAGGGGAAGAACAGTGATTGGCTAAAGAGGGGAAGAACAGTGATTGGCTAACGGTAAACAAGGACAAGGAAGGTCAAGAAAGGCGGCTGATGGATATAAAAGGGGTTTGAGTGGATATGTTCGGAGGAAGATACAAGCTGGAAGACAAGCATGAAGCCTAGGGTCACTTATTGTGGCAGTATCCAAATAAAAGTGTCTCTTCTTACTACTCGTTAGAAGTCGGTATAGTGGTGTCAGAAGTGGGGTGTTAAATGTCGTGCCCAAGCCACTGAAAATGTATACCCACGACATTCGATGATGAAGCCAACCTGATTCAGAACGCCCCGGGAGAAGAGGACTCTGCAAGCAGGGACCGTATTAGCGCACGCAGAACCTGTAATTATCGAAGATGGTGGATCCAAAAGAAACTGTGATAGTGGGAGTCGCTACCAATGTTCCATCAGCCGAGGAAAGGTGGATAAATACATTTTGTAATGAGAATGCCGAGCTGTCAGAAACACAAAGCGGCCGACTGGGAACTGCTCCTGAAATTGTCTGATGTATTCAGCTGAGGGCAATATGACATAGGGCGGACGAGCCTCGCTGAATATCACATCGACACAGGAGATTTTCCTCCTATTCGGCAAAATTCGTATCGTATGAGCCCCGTCGAAACATCGCACGTACAGCAAGCAGTGGATGAGATGTTAGCGGCGGACATCATTTCTCCATTCACCAGCCCTTGGGGAGTTCCCGTGGTCCTTGTGAAAAATCCAGATGGCAGTTTAAGGTTTTGTGTTGATTTCGGCCTCCTAAATAAGGTTACGTTGGCTGATGCATGTCCTCTCCCGCACATTAACGACTCATTAGACGCATTGTCAGGGCAATTTTTTTAATTCTACATTGAACTTACTCTTGGGATTTTGGCAAACTCTCCTTGGACGAGGCTTCAAGGACCAAAACAGCATTTCGTACACCTCAAGGCCTGTATGAATTGAATTGCCTTCCGATGGGGTTACAATTTGCCCTGGCCATATTCCAAAGGCTCATGGAACTGGTTTTAGCGGGGCTACAGTGGGAGTTGTGTCTCATATATTTGGATGATGTTATCGTGTTCGGTCGCTTGTTTCATGAACAGCTGCAGCGATAGCACGTAGTGTTGTCTAGGATACACTCAGCTAACTTAAAATTAAAACCATCCAAATGCCATTTGATGCAAATGTCGGTGCAATATTTGGTTCACGTGGTGAGCGAGTTGGGTGTTGCTACTGATCCTGAGAAAACTAAATCAGTGGGTGATGGAAGCAGTTTTGTCGGGTTCACATCATACTCAGTTTAAGATGTAGGCTTTCGCGACCAATATCATCCAAAATAGAGGTTTTTTGGGTTAGATCGCGTTAATATATAAATGTGTCGTTAAAACCCGCCACCACCCGACACAGCCAACTAGTAAGGGTTGTCACATAAACAGAAAGTGGCCAATTCGTCACCAGTACGGCACACCGGTGTGTTGGAGAGCCAAGCCGCAACATTTATAATCTGAGTGTTCGACGTTTCGCCAGTAATTTCAACCAGCTTCATCACAAATTTGTCTGTCGCCTGATATTATCGGCGATTTCTTCCAAATTTCGCCACAATCGTTAAGCCCCTGCACGTGTTGACAGCTAAAAACCAAAAATATAATTGGAGGTATGTGACGTTGCGCGATCGGCTCACGGATACTCCGTCCTCAGCATACCCAGACTTCTCCCTGCCCTTCATCTTAGACATTGATGCCAGTGATCTAGGCATAGGAGCTGTTCCGTCTCAGCTGAAGGACGGGATTGAAGCCGTACTCGCTTATTATTCTCTGCGAGTGACTCGCAGAGAATAATGATACAGACCCTATGGCAGGAAATTTACAGTTCGCACCGATCACGCCGCCCTACAGTACTCCCTGCGCATAGGCCAGCCATCGGGTGAGCTGGCGTGCTGGCTCAAAAAATTGCAGGAGTACTCGTACACAATTATATACCAGAAGGGCTTGAAACAGGGAAATGCCGACGCATTGTCGAGGCTACCTCAAAAAGGAACCGTGTGAGTGCACATCGGGTGCGGGCAGATGTAAACTAACCACTCCGGATAGGCGGTGATGATAACAGCGGTTCAGCCTGCGGAACCACCATCAAATGAACCACACAGCGACTACGCCCTGGGTCTAGCTTATACGGAATGGTGTCAGCTGCAAGCCGATGACGCTAGCCTGCTATCCTTACGCCACCGAGAGAAGGCTCCGCATCAAACTCCCAAAAATGGTCGCACTTGGTGTTGCATGGTGGACTGTTGATGTGGGGGGATGCGATCGCTGAACGATGGCGCCTGGTGGTACCCACATCAGCGCGTGGCAAGTTGACGCGGGAGATCCACGCAAATAAGTCACTGCACTTGGGGTGTCGCAAAACACTGCTGACCCTCAAGCGGGATTATTATTGGCCGCACATGTCTGCAGGTGTTGACGACTTAGTAGCAGGGTGCACAGAGTGCGCAAGCCGGGAACAACTGGCGCACAGCTCACAGCCTCCCTTGGAATCCATCGTTGTCTCCAGAGTCAACGAGTTGGTCGCGCTCGATATTCTAGGGCCTTTTCCATGCTCATCCAGAGGAAATACATTTGTCCTGGTAGCGGTAGAATACCTAACAAGGTGGCCGATGGCATGGCCGCTGCCCGACCAGGCAGCGGCTTCAATTACTGATGCCTTCCTTCACGGGTACGTGATGCATAAAGGACCTCCTGAGCAGCCCCTTACTGATCAGGTAAGACATTTTTCTTCTAAACTCCTTAAAGAAGTATGCGAGGCACTAGACACAAAGAAAGTGCGTACTTCCCCATACTACCCCCTAACAGATGGTATGGTTGAACGGTTGAACAAGACTCTAACATCGATGCTCTGCCAGGTTGTTAATGAGGCAGAAACCAACTGGGATTTTCATATTCCAGGGGTCTTGGCAGGTCACTGACTAGCGCCACATGCCTCCACGGGGTTTTCCCCCTGCTACCTCATGTACGGCAGGGAGCATGAACCTCCCGTAGAAACACAGCTGGGTAATGCTCCAAAAAAGCGCGTCAGGTCAGCCGGTGTTCTTACAGATCTCGCTGGGACCGACCGCATGAAGCACGGGCAGCGGCAATGAAAAACACCTCGAATGCCCAGGCCGCAAATGAGTGACACACAATGCCAGGAAATCGCACACTTCCATGGTCAGTAGGTGAGAAGGCGTGGCCGCATTGGCCACAGGTCCCACTACATACCTCCCCTAATTCGCGTCGACCATGGCAGGGTACTGTAGAAATAAGTGAAGTAAAGCGGCCGCAATGCGTGCATGTGAAATCTGGACGCCGGCCTTGGTACATTCGCCCTTCGCGCCTAAAACCGTGTTCCCATCATCACCCGAGCATCTCATCCCCATGCCCTGTTTCGCCGGAGTCTGGGGTGTCCGATGAGCGGCCGCAGCCGCCAGCAGCACCAGGATCACAAGTGCATGACTCGGTATCACCCACAGGGCCGAGTGTGACCCAGGACGCGTCGGGAGTGGGACCCTGCAGCGGATGCCGGGCCGGCGACAAGATCCCGTGCAAAATGCACAATATGGCGCTGACGATGGACTGGTCGGCGCGCCGGACCATTGCAACCCTCATTCCCACAATCCTGTTCTGGTTATTGTTCCTAACTGTGGGAGGTGCAATGTCTGCGCTGATAGGAAAAAATAAAAAGTTGCAATTACACTTGTTGATTGCCACACTGTCAAGACAGATGTTGTATATAAATACCACCGCGTTCGGTCGTGAAATCCCCATGGGCTCCTCGTGCTCTGTAGGTCGGTCATTCCTCCCTTAAAGTTAGCTGGGACAGCTTGTTTTTTCGCAAGATGGGGGGGGGGGGGGTAGTGGTGATGTAATGACCGAAAAATGACTGAAAATTTACCCCAAGCCATATGCAGCCTAACGGCTATTTAAGAATAAACAATGGTCTCCGATTGGAGGAAAGAGTCCTCCATGTGATTGGTCGGGAGGAAGACCTTTAAAGGGATTGGAGAATAAGGGAGTTGAACGGGAAAACAAAAAGGATCCGAATTTTGAATTAAAGCTTTCGTGACTGCACTAATTCATATTCTTAGCTCTTTCGGTAAAGTCACGTTGAAGGGAAACAATAAAATAATAAAATATATATAAAACAATAAAAATTCTCACGACGTTTCGACCATAACACAAACGGTCGTCATCAGGTGTGTCGGTTTGCATATGACGACCGTTTGTGTTATGGTCGAAACGTCGTGAGAATTTTTGTTTCATATATATTTTATTATTTTATTGTTTCCCTTCAACGTGACTTTACCGAAAGAGCTAAGAAAAAGGATCCGTTAAAGGGAAAGGACAGGGATTGGCTAGAGGTAAAATCAAGGAGAAGAAGGTTTGGGAAAGGGGGCTGAGGGATATATAAGGGGAGAGCACGAGGAGTGGGGATGCTCAGGGGCAGATTGAAACAGGAAGACAAGGACGAAGCCTCGGGTCCCTCATTGCTGAAGTCGTGTCTTTGTCGTCAGAGTCATTACATAAGTATGTTTGACCTTCTTTCGCATCCTACGTCGCCGACCGTGCTTGTGTTTATGGTGAACTTTTTTCACACCGTATGTAGCCTACCGTCGTCATCGGAGGTGCGGGGGAAAGACAATAAACTAAACACAACCATAAGCAAAATTTTTATTTAAAGCTTTCGTGACTGCAGGGATTCATATTATTGGTTATTTCGATAAAGTCACGTAGAAGGGAAACAATAAAATAATACAAAAATAACAATATAAACAATAAAATAATAAAAAAATAAAAATATCAAACAATAAAATTCTCATGACGTTTCGATTACAACACAAGCAATCATCATCAGGTGTGAAAACCACAGCAAGAAAATACAAAATAAAATTTTTGCTGTGGTTTTCACACCTGATGATGATTGCTTGTGTTGCAGCCGAAACGTCGTGAGAATTTTATTGTTTTATATTTTTATTTTTATTATTTTATTGTTTCCCTTCTACGTGACTTTACCGAAAGAACCAAGAATACAACCATAAGCAGTTGTAAAGAAATTAGTTTGTCAATATGGACCATTTAAAAGTGCATAGCTCCACAGTGGCTTCCTAATATGAGAAGGAAGAGCGTTCCAGACGGCCGCCGAAGCGCATCTGCAAGCGCCGCACGATGCGGTGTGACCGCCATCTTTGTTCGATGGGAGGACGACCGCTGGACTTCACGTGACGGCGGTTCGCGTGACGGAGGTTCGTGTGACGGAGGTTCGTGTGACGGAGGTTCGTGTGACGGAGGTTCGCGTGATGGAGGTTCGCCTGACGGAGGTTCGCGTGATGGAGGTTCGTGAGATGGAGGTTCGTGTGATGGAGGTTCGTGTGACGGAGGTTCGCGTGATGGAGGTTCGTGTGATGGAGGTTCACGTGACAGTGCTTCGCGTGACGGAGGTTCGTGAGATGGAGGTTCGTGTGATGGAGGTTCGTGTGACGGAGGTTCGCGTGATGGAGGTTCACGTGACGGAGGTTCGCGTGACGGAGGTTCGCGTGATGGAGGTTCACGTGACGGAGGTTCGTGAGATGGAGGTTCGTGTGATGGAGGTTCGTGTGATGGAGGTTCGTGTGATGGAGGTTCGCGTGACGGAGGTTCGTGAGATGGAGGTTCGTGTGATGGAGGTTCGTGTGATGGAGGTTCGCGTGATGGAGGTTCGCGTGACGGAGGTTCGTGACGGTGGTTCGCGTGACGGAGGTTCGCGTGATGGAGGTTCGCATGACGGAGGTCCGTGTGATGGAGGTTCGTGTGATGGAGGTTCGCGTGACAGAGGTTCGCGTGACGGAGGTTCGTGTGATGGAGGTTCGTGTGATGGAGGTTCGTGTGATGGAGGTTCGTGTGATGGAGGTTCGTGTGATGGAGGTTCGTGTGATGGAGGTTCGCGTGACGGAGGTTCGCGTGATGGAGGTTCGTGTGATGGAGGTTCGTGTGATGGAGGTTCGTGTGATGGAGGTTCGTGTGACGGAGGTTCGTGTGATGGTGGTTCGTGATGGTTGTTTGTGCTCCTTTGGCGAGACCGGCGAGGCATCGTGGCTCATATGTGGTGGGCGTTGTAATGGGTGCGACCTTATGGCGATGACAACAATTCACACGTGGGTAAAAACAGTGGGTTTTTTTATTGTTAGTTTAACGCATAGTCGTAGGCTTCCGCGACCAACATCATCCAAAATACAGGTTGTTTTCTCGGGGTTAGATCGCGTACATATAAATGTGTCGTGAAACCCACCACCACCCGTCACAGCCAATTAGTAAGGTTTGTCACGTAAACAGAACGTGCCAATTCGTTACAAGTACAACAAATCCACAACATTTACAATCTGAGTACCACCTTTCGCCAGTAATTGCAGGCGGACGGACAGATTTGTGGAGAAATTCCCCCGTTTAGTTTCTTAGAGGGATAGATGTGATGACGTCACTTGTGAGCCCTTCACGTGCGACGGTGGGGGGGGGGGGGGGTAATAAATTAATGTATATCAATTACAACGGGTACCCATTATTACTGTTAACTGTAATAACGTGCGTGCAACGTTCGTGACATCGACAGGCGTTCAAAACGGCGCGCGACGAAGGGCGGATCGCTTCTCCTGCGGTTGAAAGTTATTGTCAAAGTTATGAACCTCCCCCGAAAAAATATAATTTACAAACTCCACGTTTCCCCCCTCCCCCCCCACCCCCACCGCAGTCGCACAGAAACTGTTAAATAAATACGAAAGTAACGTCAACATTGTTTTATTTTTAACTCGATGACTTTGGGGCATGTCCTTCGCATCAAACATTGAATGTTTGGCAAACAAAAAGAAATGTAAAACGAGCGGTGTGGTCCTCACGTTGCGAGCCCCAAATCTTGCAGATTTGGGGCTCAGTAAATCTTGCAGATTTGGGGCTCACAACCTACTTGCTGCACCTCCTCGTCGGGTTCGCGATCGGGGCGGCGGCGGGGGGGGGGTAGTGCGAACGTAATTGTTTTTCCCCGCCCGATCAGCGGCCGCTCGAGTGAAATGACAAAACCATCAAAGTGCATTATACTCCCTGTAAACGTCCACGCCTGCCAACCAGGCCCCCTCCTGCACTGCAAAATATCTTCCGGATTGCCCGAGTCGTGTCCGCGCTTGCGGTGAAATCGCAGCAGATACACAACACGGAACGTGCGCAGCGTCACAACGCGACACCACTCGCAGCGTCACAATGCGTCACAATGCGTCACAACGTGACACGCACAGCGTCACAACGCGACACCACTCTCAGCGTCACAATGCGTCACAATGCGTCACAACGTGACACGAGCAGCGTCACAATGCGTCACAATGCGTCACAACGCGACACGAGCAGCGTCACAACGCGACACGCACAGCGTCACAACGCGACACGCCCAGCGTCACAATGCGACACCACTCGCAGCGTCACAATGACACTCGCAGCGTCACAACGCGTCACAACGCGACACCACGCGCAGCGTCATAACGCGATACCACGCGCAGCGTCACAACGTGTCACAACGCGTCACAACGCGACACAACGCGTCACAACGCGACACGCGCAGCGTCACAACGCGGCACGCTCAGCGTCACAACGAGGACTACTTTTTTTGAGCGGCACGGGCTCAGCGGCGCGTATTTGGCACGCGGAATGACACAGTGACGAGACAGTAACGCGGTGGTGTTACCACCCCCACTCCCCGTTATCGTCTCAGTTCTGTGTCCCGCAGCTATGCCATGGCTGCTTTTTACAGTGCAAATGCGATTCAGCAAACCCACTCCCCCCCCCCCCCCAGATTACTGCACCGTACTTTCGCACCGACCCTAGCCAACAGCCGCGCTCTTTGCCGCTGCCTTGCGTGATTCGGTTCGGGTCACCCGCTTTCCGGTCGTAAAGTCGGAAGTAGTAAAGCAGTGAACCTTGACCGTCACCAAACAAAACTCGAACATCAAATTCGCGCACCGCCCCGGCGGCTCTCCGACAACCGCGGAGGCAGCGGAGGCAGTCGGCCGCAGTCGTTGGCTCACCTTGCACGATGCCCCCCCCCCACCCCCCCCAAACAACAACAATGAGCGCGAGTAAAACGAGAAATAGGGAACAGAATGTGATTCATTTTTTTCTCGTCGGTCATCAACGGGTGACGACGACGGTGATGACCGGCAGCCGAATTTTTTTGTTCACAGTCATTCGGCTGGAATGGTTTCTCACTTCCGTAAGGTGGGGGGGGCTGTCGCGCCTGCGACAATTCACGAGCCGGGTACCGTAATCGTAGGGCATCATCTTAACTCAAAGCTTTCGTGACTGCAGGAATTCATATTCTTTGGGTCTTTCGGTAAAGTCACGTAGATAGGTTCAAATGAATAAGAAATAATAAATATAAAAATAAAATAAACTACCACGTTTCGATCACAACACAAGCGATCGTAATCAGGGCATCATGTCACTTTTCTTTTTTTTTAAACGATAACCCTCCACCAACCCAACACGGCCAACCAAAAATGGAGTGCAGCCTAAATGGTGCCGCTCCGTTCGGTTTAAAAACGGCCGACCGCTGGCGGATTGTTTGAAGAGCCAAAACGGCGCTAGCGGCGCCGAGCCCAAGATGGCCGTCGTGAGGTGCTGGCACAAAGGCGCCGCTGGGTGCGCGCCTGCGGGAAAGAGCTTCCCGCTGCGCCAGCAATGCTGTCGAACCGATTTAAGGACGAGATTTAATTGCCGGTCGATCGGTCGGGATTGGCAGCTGAGATTTTAGTATACATCCGGCAAATCTATTGTTTTTTTGGCGTATAATTATATAAATATATAGAATGTTTTGTTGATATTAATTATCCTCATGGCGGTACTCCGGGGTACCAAATAACGCAGAATGGCCGAGGCAATTAAAATATTTTATTTCTGGGCCACTATTTTTATTTTTCGCCAGGGGTGTACTTCACTCCGCGACTGGGGTAGCAATCAATCCGACATCGGTGCCACACCCCGCGATGTCGACACGCAGCGAGGACGATGGCGCCGAAACCCCGAACGCTCGCGGCACGCCCCGTGGTGGTGGTGGTGGTGCATCGTGAGGACAGCTCGTCCAGATGAGTCGACTGCCACGTCGCCGACCATCAACAGGCTAAGAATGACCGCGTCACGGACATTGCGCGAGAGCCGGAGTACTACGGTACCCCGGGGTACAGCCATGAAGTTAAAATATCTAGATAAATAATGTTTTTTTATATAAATATACGCCAAAACAAATATATAAATATATAGCTCATATAAATAAATATTTATACATTTATATAAATATATATCTGTACAAATATATATTTACATAAATATAATTACGTTCATATATTATGTACACGTTATTTTTTTTTTCCCTTGGCTCAGCTTCTTCAAATAAATCTCCGTGGACATTTTCTCTCGGATTTTTTGGGTCCGGTTTGCGGCGTGAGAGACAACAGCCACAGCAACAACAACAACAACAACCACAACAACAACAACGACGACCAAGAAAACCACTTCCCACTAAGAGGCCGCTGAGGGGGGGGGGGGGGAGCGCCCCCGCCTCCTCCGTCCATGGAGATCGACACCACGGCAGTGGCAGTACGTAGGGAGGGGGCCCAGGTAACCTCACGCCCCCCCCACCCCAACCGAAATCAAGAAAAACATCGCAACGTTCAAATGTCTCCCACCTCCGTCTCGTCCCTGCAGCTGTCTCCTATACCGCGTCTACGTCTCTCCGCACCTCCCCTCGCCTACGCATTCTCTCGCCTCGCTGCAACTCGGCCCCTTCTTGTCTACGTCTCTGCAAAATCTCCAGAAGGCGCGGTTGGCTACGTATGGGGGGGGGGGGGTGGGTGGTGGGGGCATGCAAGTTCAACGCACGCACCGTACGTACCAACGTACGCTAGTACGCACGCACATGTACGGTACGTGCCGTACACGTGCCGTATCATACGTAACATACGTACCGTACCAGTGAACGTACCGTACGTGCGCGCATCTCTCTCCTCTCACCTCTCACCTAGAACCCCCAAACCGCAATGGCCATCCCGACCGCGCCTTCTCTCTCGCCTCATTCCAGCACACCTCCGACGTCCACCTCGTCGCGAGAGTCTCACGGCGTGCCTCACTGGGAAGTTTATAATTTAAAAGGGGTGGGGATTGGGGGGCGGGGGGGGGGGGGTGGGGCTAGGGCGAGCACCACCACAGCCACACCGCCAGAGGTCTCCTCTTGGCCCTTCGTGTCGAGTCTCGGCTTCGACAAGACCACCACCAACGGGACTCACATTCGTGCCGCGTGCCGAGGCATCTTAAATATCCCCCCCCCCCCACATTTCGCAGAGCGTTCGGGCCTTAGAGCTGGGCCAGGCTGATATATTTTAGTGCAAATATTACCGTCCGCCCACGCGGTGCCATTTTTCGTCTTTTTTTTCTTCTCTTTCCGCAAAGAACATCACGCTGGCGAGGCTCCGCAAGCCCACAGTCGAAATCACACTCGGCGGGGGCGGGGGGTGGCAGAGTCTCGGATTCTAACGCAGGAGTTCAGCCATGTCCACCGTGAACCTGCCTTGCAAGAAAGCCCTCGGGGGGGGGGGGGGGGTGGCGACGGAATAAAAGTGAGGCACTCAGTGATGCAGGGCTCAGGGTGTCCGGCACGGCCGTCGGCGAGTCCGGCACGGCCGTCGGCGAGTCCGTCCGCAGGGGATTGCGACACAGCCAAGGCGAGAGTTTGATCCGGAACCCCCAGCGGACACGGCCATTATTGAACCTCCTTCGGAAGGAGACCCACGGGCGAGGCTTCGAATCCGAGTCCTCGTCGGGCTCGGCCGCCACCGGTCACGAACCCCCTCCCGTGACCGGGGGGCGAATCCGCGTGTCGACGCGGAGGCCGGTCACCGTAAATCGATGAACATTTCTCCGCACTCCGTGAAGCGAATGTCTACCGCCTTGGGCGAGCCGGCCCCCTCCTCCTCCTCCTCCTCCTCCCCTCGCGGGCAAACGCAGCGCCCGAAGGCGCGCCGCCAGAATGACGAGGGCCCACCGTTGGCATCTGTCGCCGGGCCTTCCCGCGCGGCGTCGCGATCGCCGTCTTCGTCGTCGTGGTCGTCGTAGCAGCCACGGCCCCCCCCCAGGTTCATGGCTGCCATGTAGCGGCCGACGCTCGTCTGTTTGCGGTCAATCATCGCGGACATCGTCTCGGCGGGCGGCGGTCGCGACCCCGGCGCCGTCGTCGCCGCCGTCGGCGCCGTCGTCTGAGAAAGCAGATCCGGCAGCCGCCGCGCCGGCGCCGGCGCCGTCGCCGCTGGAACCGGCGCCGCCACCCGCCAATCGGGCATTTGGCGGTAGCTCCACTCGTGAGAGGCGTTGATCGTGCCGGCCTGGCCTGGCGGCCGGCTTCGGTGCTTCGTGCACACGCGTTGCAGCATCGAGAAGATTTGCTCGGACCGCTTCTGCTGGTCCCGATGCTGCCGCTGCAGGTACCGCCGCTGGTCCTGATACTGGCGCTGGTGCTGTTGTATGTTGTGAGCGTCCATCACAGACATCGATTTAAAGTGCTGGTCTTGAGAATCGACCACCGCCAGCGACGGCGGCGGCGGCGGCGGCGGCGGCAGCGGCGGTTGCGGAGGAGACACCGGTGGCTGCGGCTGATTCGCACAGTCCAGAGGCCAGTTGTCGTAGCAGCTGCAGCACCTGCAAGTTTCGCAGGGTTCGGATTGGACTCCAGCCGCTGCCGCTGCTGATGGCAGCGGTACGCTCGGAGCTTCGGCGGGCGAGGGGCCGATGCCGTAGCCCCTGGAGTGAGCGTCGTCCAATGGCACGGGGGGGAAGGGCAGGAGGCCGCATCTCCTGGGTGGCGACACGAGGTTCGGAGCGTTCATGGTTTCTGCGAGACAGAGAGGGAGAGAGAGAGCGAGAGGAGGGAGACGTTCAAAATTTGAGCCAAGTGTGGGAGGGCGAGAAGCCCCCGGTGGATTAAACATCGATACAGAAGGTCGATCTCGAATTGCGATCGGACGTGTGGAGACACCACCACCACCACCACGAGTCGTAATCTTTTGATGCCACCGTCCGCCAAGAAATTATTCCGGAAACGAATCGAGGCAACCGTCCGACCAAGTCTTCGCCCACGAGTACAAATTTTGCTGCCTTCTGTAACACGGAGCGAGCCAATCGCCATCAGGGCCGGGTCGCCGCTCTACGGCGACGGACTGCGTGAAGCTTCGTCGTGGTTCAGCCGCCCGTGTAAACGTTCCATCTTCCGACCCGCTTCGGCTTCACGTGAAACTCATTTGTGTTGACCCGCCGCCGCCAACACACCATGCAAGATTTTCTGAGCGGGGTTTGTGAATCGCGGGAAAGTAAAATAATGATTGCGAAAATGTTGCCGTTTTTACATGTGACCTGCGCACCGCCGGTGTACCGCCACAAACGTCCATCATTCTATCTATTTATTTATTTATTTCAAGTTTACTTATTTATTTTGGTATAGCCCTGTGAGCCATTCAGCTCTTGAATCGGGTGCAACCACAACAAACAAAAAAAACAAAAACACAGTCAGTCCCCTATTCATGATTGCAAACTGTGAATCCTTCTACATTCCATGCGTCCTCTTCATAACTACACACACTACCCCATCGCACCACACCCCGTCACACCTCACCCCATCACGACTCACCCCGTCACACCTTAGCCCATCACTCTTCGTTATTCCTCCGTGCCACTCAACACCCGATTCCTCCTCTCCCTCATCACAACCGTCGTCCAGTCATTACTTGTTTGTCTCCATCGCCATCACTCATCCTAATGCCCCTCTTCCTCGCCGCCCCCTCTCCCCTCGCCTCCCGCCATCGGCCCTCCGTGTCACTTCCTCCCCTTCCTCTTCCTAACTCCCCTTCCTCCTCCTTCATTTGGCAGGTCACCGGCATTGGGCTCAAGCGAGCCTCCCTGCTGACGAGACACCTGATGTCAAAACGGCTCCAGACTTTTGCTTGCTTTGTTGAGAAAATTCTGCTGAAACGACGATGGGCTTGCGTAAGAAATACCCTTGAATTGTTTTAACCCGGAGGGACAGATTTGCCAAGGAGGCGAATTGTCTGCTAATGTTATGCCTAAAACTAAATTGAAGAAAAAAAATGTGTTACCAGGTAAGTCCCACTGAGCAACGCAGCTCTTTGTCAGAAGCCACCTGGCGATCACAAAGGAGAGCTCAACGAGATGGATGATGATGATCATCATCACGTGCACATGCACAGCAGCAGCCAACTACTTTGAATGTGTCTGTGGTATATATGGCGGATGGCTGAGTGCTGTCCCCTCGTGTGTGTGTGTGTTGAGTGTTTTCCTCTGGGGTGCTGAAGTGGTTAGCGCTACGCTGCGCTACGAACCCGGCGACCCGAGTTCGATTCCCGCTCACGGCTACCAATACCGGTGACGATTATGTGAACCGGTCATGGGCCTCCCCTAGGTCGGCTCAGCCTCAAATGGGTACCTGGTATGGTTTGTAAACATCGCCACTGGGGAAACAAAGGCGGCCGGGCGTGGTGCTGGCCACCCACCCCCTCGTGTGCCGTGCCGGCCTTCGTAGGCGCTCGCTAACAGCACTTGCCCCGGCTCTACGGGGGGGGATCTTTGTTGCCTCCGCTCTGCATCCCGAGTCTCGGTGGGACTTGCCATACAGACACGCAAGTATGTGTAGAGTGCGATAGAAGTTCAACGTGCATGCACATAACGGCAAATACAAAAATCCCCCGTGTAGCCTTAACAGGCTGTAGGGGGCAAGAGCTGTTGGCGAGTCGCACGGCACCCATGAGGCTACCGGCACCGTGGCACACGAAGGGGGTTGGTGGCCAACACCACGCCCGGCCGCCTTTGTCTCCCCCTGTGGCGATGTTTACTACACACCGCGCCAGGTAACTGGTATTGGTAGCCGTGAGCGGGATTCGAACTCGGGTCACCGGCTCCGCAGCGCAGCGCTAACCGCTGCGCGACCGCTCCCCACGCGACACAGCCTTTTGGGGGGGAGCGCTGTTAGCGAACCCCTATTAAGGTTGGCACGGCACAGGAAGCGCATGGGGTGTGGCACACCCAGCCGCCTTTGTCTCCCCCAGCGCTGTTTTGTTTGATTTCTTTATTTTACACGCCAGGTACTCATTTAGGGCCGAGCCGACCTACGGAGAGAATCTGGGCCGGTTCCAGCACCTCTCGCCACCCCATTGAGGCCGCACAGAAGGTTCGATCCCACTAAAACACGGACGTCAGACGCGGCCCGGGAGTCGAACTCGGGTCCCCCCCCCCCCACCACCACACACCCCCCACTTTGGTTTACGGCGCAGCGAGCGAACCGACTCACCATCTCTCCCTTCGCAAATAGCGGCAGCGGCACAAAGACAAATACCCCCCCACCTCGTGGAGCCCTTCACGGACTGTTGAAGGCTTCACGAAGGCCGGTCCGCAAACACGGGAGGGGGTGGGGGGTGGGGGTGATGTGGCCGGAACTGCTCCCGGCCGCCTTTGTCTCCCTCTTGGCGAGGTTTACTCCGCACCGCACCAGGTAGAAGTTTTAGTCTGAGTCGACCCGAGGGCAGGCCAAGAAGAGGTTCAAGTAAACCGTGACCGGTGTGGGCTGTGGCCGTGAGCGGGAATAGAACTCGTTGTGGCCGGGTTACCGGGCAAGGCCACTGAGCTACGTGACTCTTTAATCAGAAGCGACCTGCCCGTCACGAACGATAGCAGCTGGACGGAGTGACCGATCGTCACGTGGATATTCAGAGCAGCAGCCAATATAACTCGAAACGCACGCGTGGCGATGTCGAATCTGCATGTGGATGGGGAAACCCCCAGAGGAGAGAGACACCGCAAACTCCCAAATAGACAGCGAGCAGGCGTCCAGGCTCGGGATCAAACCCACGACCTGCTGTATACCGGGCGAGGTAGTTGACATCTCCTAGCCACCGTGATAATGATGAGAAAGAGAGAGAGAGAGAGACACCGCAAGCTCCCAAATAGACAGCGAGCAGGCGTCCAGGCTCGGGATCAAACCCACGACCTCCTGTATACCGGGCGAGGTAGTTGACATCTCCTAGCCACCGTGATAATGATGAGAAAGAGAGAGAGAGACACCGCAAGCTCCCAAATAGACAGCGAGCAGGCGTCCAGGCTCGGGATCAAATCCACGACCTCCTGTATACCGGGCGAGGTAGTTGACATCTCCTAGCCACCGTGATAATGATGAGAAAGAGAGAGAGACACCGCAAGCTCCCAAATAGACAGCGAGCAGGCGTCCAGGCTCGGGATCAAAGCCACGACCTCCTGTATACCGGGCGAGGTAGTTGACATCTCCTAGCCACCGTGATAATGATGAGAGAGAGAGACACCGCAAACTCCCAAATAGACAGCGGGCAGGCGTCCAGGCTCGGGATCAAAGCCACGACCTCCTGTATACCGAGCGAGGTAGTTGACATCTCGCCCACCTGTAACACACGCACACGAGGAACGACGAACACACGAAACGCGCCGTACCTGTGTCGCTTGTGTGGTTGTCTCTCTGCCTTGAGAGTTGCCTCTAAAGAGTCGAGCGGCTCACGTGGGCATCGTGACTCGTGTGGCCGCTACGGGGTCCGTTTCAGTGCCCTTAAGCAACACGCATCACGTCAATCATTAACCACCACCACCACCACCCCCCCGCCGCCGCCCCTTCGCCACCGTCAATAAACAATCATCGCAGGAAGTTCACCTACTGCAGGTGTACTGTACAAGCAGGTACGGTGGCAGGTTAAACATTTTAAATTGAAACTTCAAAATCATCGAGATTTTGAAGTTTTTTTTTCTTTTTCTTGCTGCGGTTCTCCCCACCTGATGATGATGATGATTGCTTGTGTTGCAATCGAAACGTCGTGATTGTATATTTTATTTTATACCTACGTGACTTTACCCAAAGAACCAAAAAGTATAAAACGAATAAACGAAGTAGCCACGAGCTTAAACAAAACGGCACGGGTGAAAAACTCGGGAGAGACAACAACAAAATACGCGGCACAGCAGGATCGCGATGTGTTTTTATTGTAATCGCCATCATCTCGGGTTCGTCATATTTGTTTCATTCAGAGCTGTATATAACGCTGAGCAAGGGGCACTTGTAACTGTGGAGATAAGTCCTGTGTCCATTGTGCCATTGGTGTGTTGCCCACGATCGTACAGGTACTGCGGATAAAGACAAAGAGGCCCCGTGTAGCCTTAACAGACTGTCGGGGCAAGTGCTGTGAGCGAGGAGCAGCACCTACGAAGGCCGACACGGCACACGAGGGGGTGGGTGGGAGGCCAGTACCAGACACACACACAAGGTAAAGACACACAATATAAAGTAAAGACACACACACAAGGTAAAGACACACACACAAGGTAACAACAAACACAAGATAAAGACACAATATAAAGTAAAGACACACACACAAGATAAAGACACACACACAAAGTAAAGACACACACAAGGTAAACACACACACACAAAGTAAAGACACACAAGATAAAGACACACACACAAGGTGAAGACACACACACATAAGGTAAACACACACACAAAGTAAAGACACACACACAAGGTAAAGAGACACACACAAAGTAAAGACACACACACAAAGTAAAGACACACACAAGGTAAAGACACACACACAAAGTAAAGACACACACAAGGTAAAGAGACACACACAAAGTAAAGACACACACACAAAGTAAAGACACACACAAGGTAAAGACACACACACAAAGTAAAGACACACACACAAAGTAAAGACACACACACAAGGTAAAGACACACACACAAAGTAAAGACACACACACAAGGTAAAGACACACACAAGATAAAGACACACACAAGATAAAGACACACACACAAGGTAAAGACACACACACAAGGTAAAGACACACACAAGGTAAAGACACACACACAAGGTAAAGACACACACACAAAGTAAAGACACACACAATATAAAGACACACACACAAGATAAAGACACACACACAAGGTAAAGACACACACAAGGTAAACACACACACACAAAGTAAAGACACACACACAAGGTAAAGACACACACACAAAGTAAAGACACACACACAAGGTAAAGACACACACACAAGATAAAGACACACACACAAGATAAAGACACACACACAAGGTAAAGACACACACACAAGGTAAAGACACACACACAAGGTAAAGACACACACAAAGTAAAGACACACACACAAAGTAAAGACACACACACAAGGTAAAGACACACACACAAGGTAAAGACACACACAAAGTAAAGACACACACACAAGGTAAAGACACACAAAGTAAAGACACACACACAAGATAAAGACACACACACAAGGTAAAGACACACACACAAAGTAAAGACACACACAAAATAAAGACACACACACAAGGTAAAGACACACACACAAAGTAAAGACACACACACAACATAAAGACACACACACAAAGTAAAGACACACACACAATATAAAGACACACACACAAGGTAAAGACACACACAAGATAAAGACACACACACAAAGTAAAGACACACACAATATAAAGACACACACACAATATAAAGACACACACACAAGATAAAGACACACACACACGATAAAGACACACAAGATAAAGACACACACACACGATAAAGACACACACACAAGGTAAAGACACACACACAAGGTAAAGACACACACACAAGATAAAGACACACAAGATAAAGACACACACACAATATAAAGACACACACACAAGGTAAAGACACACACACAAGGTAAAGACACACACACAAGGTAAAGACACACACACAAGATAAAGACACACAAACAAGATAAAGACACACACACAAGGTAAAGACACACACACAAGGTAAAGACACACACACAAGATAAAGACACACACACACAAGATAAAGACACACACACAAGATAAAGACACACACGATAAAGACACACAAGATAAAGACACACACACACGATAAAGACACACACACAAGGTAAAGACACACACACAAGATAAAGACACACAAGATAAAGACACACACACAATATAAAGACACACACACAAGGTAAAGACACACAATATAAAGTAAAGACACACACACAAGGTAAAGACACACACACAAGGTAACAACAAACACAAGATAAAGACACAATATAAAGTAAAGACACACACACAAGATAAAGACACACACACAAAGTAAAGACACACACAAGGTAAACACACACACACAAAGTAAAGACACACAAGATAAAGACACACACACAAGGTGAAGACACACACACATAAGGTAAACACACACACAAAGTAAAGACACACACACAAGGTAAAGAGACACACACAAAGTAAAGACACACACACAAAGTAAAGACACACACAAGGTAAAGACACACACACAAAGTAAAGACACACACAAGGTAAAGAGACACACACAAAGTAAAGACACACACACAAAGTAAAGACACACACAAGGTAAAGACACACACACAAAGTAAAGACACACACACAAAGTAAAGACACACACACAAGGTAAAGACACACACACAAAGTAAAGACACACACACAAGGTAAAGACACACACAAGATAAAGACACACACAAGATAAAGACACACACACAAGGTAAAGACACACACACAAGGTAAAGACACACACAAGGTAAAGACACACACACAAGGTAAAGACACACACACAAAGTAAAGACACACACAATATAAAGACACACACACAAGATAAAGACACACACACAAGGTAAAGACACACACAAGGTAAACACACACACACAAAGTAAAGACACACACACAAGGTAAAGACACACACACAAAGTAAAGACACACACACAAGGTAAAGACACACACACAAGATAAAGACACACACACAAGATAAAGACACACACACAAGGTAAAGACACACACACAAGGTAAAGACACACACACAAGGTAAAGACACACACAAAGTAAAGACACACACACAAAGTAAAGACACACACACAAGGTAAAGACACACACACAAGGTAAAGACACACACAAAGTAAAGACACACACACAAGGTAAAGACACACAAAGTAAAGACACACACACAAGATAAAGACACACACACAAGGTAAAGACACACACACAAAGTAAAGACACACACAAAATAAAGACACACACACAAGGTAAAGACACACACACAAAGTAAAGACACACACACAACATAAAGACACACACACAAAGTAAAGACACACACACAATATAAAGACACACACACAAGGTAAAGACACACACAAGATAAAGACACACACACAAAGTAAAGACACACACAATATAAAGACACACACACAATATAAAGACACACACACAAGATAAAGACACACACACACGATAAAGACACACAAGATAAAGACACACACACGATAAAGACACACACACAAGGTAAAGACACACACACAAGATAAAGACACACAAGATAAAGACACACACACAATATAAAGACACACACACAAGGTAAAGACACACACACAAGGTAAAGACACACACACAAGGTAAAGACACACACACAAGATCAAGACATACAAACAAGATAAAGACACACACACAAGGTAAAGACACACACACAAGGTAAAGACACACACACAAGATAAAGACACACACACACAAGATAAAGACACACACACAAGATAAAGACACACACGATAAAGACACACAAGATAAAGACACACACACACGATAAAGACACACACACAAGGTAAAGACACACACACAAGATAAAGACACACAAGATAAAGACACACACACAATATAAAGACACACACACAAGGTAAAGACACACACACAAGGTAAAGACACACACACAAGATAAAGACACACGCACACAAGATAAAGACACACACACAAGATAAAGACACACAATATAAAGACACACACATCACTAACAGATCGGAAGGGACAGGCGCTGTTAGCGAGCACCTGTTAAGGTTCGCGTGGCTTAGCAGCGGTGGAGTGGCCGATAACCACCCCTCCCCCGCCTTTATCCACCCCTCACCCGCCTTTATCTTCCCCCGGTGCTGTCGGTTTCTTTCCCCAACCCCAACCAGGTACTATAATTTGAGGCCGAGTCGACCTAGAGGGGGAGTCAGTCCCCGTTCGTGTTGTCCGTGCATCTGGGAATCAGAACCAAATGTGTTTTTTTTGGCACGGGTGTGGCTACTCCACATTCCCATGGCGGCGAGGGTCGCTGATTCATCAAATGCGCACGAAGTGGTTAGCCTCATTTTAATGACCTCCGTCAGATGATGATGACGATGATGGGCTGATTTATCCTAAACCGGTTCCATGGTGTCTCACTTATGGGTGTTGTAATTGATGTGCTTATACAGCGTCGGCCGAATGATGATGATGATGGACTGGTTACTTCCAAACCAGTCCCATGGTGTGTCACTTATGGGTGTTGTAATTGTTTTGTGTATGCAGCGTCGGCCGAATGATGATGATGATGGACTGATTTGTTCCAAACCGGTCCCATCGTGTGTCACTTACGGGTGTTGTAATTGTTTTGTGTATACATCATCGGCCGAATGATGATGATGGACTGATTTGTTCCAAACCGGTCCCATCGTGTGTCACTTACGGCTGTTGTAATTGTTTTGTGTTTACATCATCGGCCGAATGATCACGATGGACTGATTTGTTCCAAAACCGGTCCCATGGTGTGTCACTTACGGCTGTTGTAATTGTTTTGTGTATACATCATCGGCCGAATGATCACGATGGACTGATTTGTTCCAAACCGGTCCCATCGTGTGTCACTTACGGGTGTTGTAATTGTTTTGTGTATACAGCGTCGGTCGAATGATCACGATGGACTGATTTGTTCCAAAACCGGTCCCATCGTGTGTAGCTGACGGCTGTTGTAATGGTTTTGTGTATACATCGTCGGCCATCCAAATTTGCGGATGAGATGCCGCAGGATGTGGCAACCGCCACGTCCCTGCCAAACAAAAAATCTGCCCCGCGCTCTGCGATCCTTTAGTAGGAGCACCTATTGACAATTGATTATGCAAAGTCATTGAAATGTGTCACGGCTAATGTGCTCACTTGAGTGTAACGTATACCATGAAAACAACGGCGTGTTCAGAGCTGGATACATAAAACATCATGTTCTATATCCTTGAAAGGGTAACTCATTTGCCATGCAGTCGCATCCACACATCACGACTATCCACCACCCCAAAATGTACGCGTGTTTGTTGAACTTCTTTCACACCGTACGTAGCTGACCTCGCGAATCGGAGGTGCGGGGGGAATGACAACAAACTAAACACAACAAACAATTCTAAATACATCAGTTTCCAAACTAGATTATGATTTAAAAGTGCATCATAGCTCACAGCGGCTTCCTAATATCGGAAGGAAGAGCGTTCCAGACGGCCGCAGAAGCGCGTCTGAAAGCGAATATTGAATAAACCTTCTCAATTAAATAAACAAATTATTCGGTGATGCTGCTGCTGCGTTGGAAGCCGTGCACAAACAACAACAACAGACGCAACAACACATCGCTTACTTTGGCCTTAAAATGAAAACTATACAACAGGCGAGTGATAAAACCTAAGAGATAAATGGCTTGACGACATCATGAGAGATTGGTGCCAGAAAGATATGCACCACCACTTGAGCGTGTCGGCACCAGACAGATGAAAGTTGAGACAACAAATTACGAAATGTGCAATGGAAACCTCTGTCCATGGATGCTGATGACGCTGATTATGATATTGTTACGTGTGTCCGTTGTGAGTACTCGGCTTGTGAATTGGTCAAGCGCTGTGTAATCTGGCAAACCGTTCTCGGAATCGGTTTTAACCGATTCAAGTCATGAACGGGCAATTTGAGACTCGGGGCTTCAACATGCTGCGCTGGGAGATGGAATGGAACCGTTGCAGGGCCATCATCTGTGATAGAAAGGTCGCGTCTGAAAACGAAGCTTACGTCTTAGTGGCCCTTTACCCTTATACAATAAAAAATATATAAAGTTTATTTTTTATTTTTTAGCGATTTGCTTACCTTTCCAATACACTCCTATCGTGTTGTTGTTCTCACGTTCTGACCACATGCCCCTTGTTGGGAATCTGCGAAAAAGAGCTTTATTGCTCATCAGATTCCTCCAGTATAATGTGTAGTGTTTTAGTTTGCTTTCTTTCCCCAGGCTAGCTACGTACGGTGCAAACGAAGTTCAACATACACACAAAAACACATATGCTGATGTTATTTTTCCGTAGTTGCAAGTCCAGTGATGCCACTGACCAGTCGACGCACGGCTCGCTCTCGCCGTGTGCAAAGGGGAATTCCCTCGCACGCTCTGCGGGAAAAGCCAGTCATCCTGGTGACTACCTACTCGCTGTACTTCCTCACACACTAAACAGAGACAAAGATCACCCGTACAGCCTGTAACAGACTGTTGGGGTAAGTGCTGTTAGCGAGCACCACCTATGAAGGCGAGCACGGTGACACACGAGGGGGTGAGTGGCCAGCACCGTGACCACCAACGGTGGTGACCCACTAATTTCAGGCTGAGTCGACCTAGGGAAGGCCCAGGACCGGTTTAGATAATCGTCACCGATGTTGGCCGTGAGCGGGAATCGAACTAGGGTCGCTAGGTTCGTAGCGCAGCGCGCTAACCGCTACACCACCGCTCCCCCCACACACCCACACATACGCAAGCACGCACACGTGAGCCCCCTTACTCATTAACCAGGGCCCTATCCTGCAGGCCAGGGGGTTCCCAGGTGGCTCTTATTGCCACATAAATGGACACGAACAACCTGGGCAGCCTCCATAAACACACACACAAAGGTGTCAATGGACAGAGGCGCAGCCCCTGCAATGGCCCCGCTGACGCCACTTCTAGCAGAAGGCGGCTCCCCGCTTAAGAGGCGCGCTCCAATGAGCCACCTCTAATTAAACAAAAAATGGTACATTGGACCAACTCTTCCACGCTGAATCAGAGGAGGACTTTGGGAGAGGTGGGAGTACCCACACTTTACCCCACCACTCGCGAGGCCTGCCGATCTTAAACTAACTGTGGTGAGAGCAATTCTAAATTGTTTTTATTTTACCGGGTTAAGGCTCACTGAGCTATGCAGCTCTGTATTTTCAGAAGCGACCTGGCCACAGATGGTCGCTCAACAAAGTGGCTCATGAAGCAGAAATGCATAGCAGCCAAATACTCTCTCAGCGCGTGATGTTGATTCTAAATGTGAAGGGAGGGGGGGGAAACGGAGGACCCGGAGAAGAATCCACGCGACCACGGGGAGAAAAAGACACGCAAACTTCAAATATACAGCAGCAGGCGTTCGCAGGGTCGGGGAATGAACCCCCGCGACCTGCCCAACCGGCAAAAAAGATAACACCACATCACCGTGGCAGAGCAGAGAGAGGTGCAGCCTCTTAATGCACAGGGTCGGGATTGAACGAACCCACGACCTCCTGCACACCTGGCGAGGGAGTTAACATCTCGCGCACTGGTGGACGGAAGCCGAAGGGATTTTAAGAGAATCGCCGAATTGTTTCAACTGCCAGCCGCTCGCTGCCGGGGAAATGGAAGCGAGCCAGAGACTTCTGGATCGGGAGACCCCTGGGTGCTGTTGGACATCGGACTGCAGCAGCAGCAGCATCCCTTCAATAAAGTTCAATAACGTAGACAATGAATCCCATTAATTTGGCTCTCAACTGGGTAAATAAATAAAGGGCATTTAATCGAAATGAAATGTGATCTCAGTGCCCCCACGCCTCCTCCTGCTTTGTTCAATAAATAGAATTGAACTAAGCAGGTTACATGAATCAGCTTGTGTGCTGAAGTTGGGTGAAGAGTGTTTGGGGTGGCTTGATAATTATCAAACCTCCTCAACCACCCATCCACCAACTTCCCCAACCATCCATTATCCAACCTACCCACCCACCCATTAACCAACCTACCCACCCACCCATTAACCAACCTACCCACCCACCCATTAACCAACCTACCCACCCATTGACCAACCTACCCACCCACTCATTAACCTACCTACCCACCCACCCATTAACCAACCTACCCACCCACCCATTAACCAACCTACCCACCCACCCATTAACCTACCCACCCACCCATTAACCAACCTACCCACCCATTAACCAACCTACCCACTCATCCATTATCCAACCTACCCACCCACCCATTAACCAACCTACCCACCCACCCATTAACCTACCCACCCACCCATTAACCAACCTACCCACCCACCCATTAACCAACCTACCCACCCATTAACCAACCTACCCACCCACTCATTAACCTACCTACCCACCCACCCATTAACCAACCTACCACCCACCCATTAACCAACCTACCCACCCATTAACCTACCCACCCACCCATTAACCAACCTACCCAACCACCCACCAATTACCCAACCTCCCCAACCACCCAACCATTATCCAACCTCTACAACCACCCACCCATCCATCACTGTTTTTCAATTTTAGTTTGTTGTCCTTCCCGCGCACCTCCAATTAGCACGGTTGGCTCCGTGTGGTGCGAAATAAGTTCAACATACACACATACACACACATACACACATACACACACACATACACACATACTCTATCCAACCTACCCACCCATACACCAACCTCCCGACCCACCCACCCATCCATCAACCAACCTACCCACACAACCGATTATTCAACCTCGTCTGCACCTCCAAGGAAGATTATTATATCGTTGAATCGTGAGAGGTGGCGGCAGTGACTTGGGGGAGGCCTTCATCCAGCAGTGGATTGACCATGGCTGATGATGAGGATGACCGAGTTGCATAAAAATTTAACGAATCTCAAAATAAGCTCTTGTCCGGTTGGGCGAAGGAGACGGAATTGAAAGTGAGCGAATCTCAGTCACGGGATTAAGCAGGCTGTTGAATTCCACAGCTGTAGCACTGCAACTGGAATGGTTCGCGGTTAACAGGTAAAGGGCCCTACATCGACAAGAGAATGAATTTCAACGAGCTCATGAGCTCTCGTGTCTGCGGCAATCTCTGCAATGAGGTGACAAGAGAATGCGTATAAAATGCCTCTCACCTGGTTAACATCTCCTAGCCACCGGGGCACCACGGTGGCTAGGAGATGTTAACCACCTCGCCTGGTGTACAGGAGGTCGTGGGTTTGATCCCGACCTTGACCGTTGCTGCTGTATATTTGGAGTTTGCGTGTCTCTCTCTCATCATCATCACGGTGGCTAGGAGATGTTAACTACCTCGCCTGGTGTACAGGAGGTCGTAGGTTCGATCCCGACCCTGACGCCTGCTGTGTATTTGGAGTTTCCGTGTTCTCCTCTCGGTCACGTGGATTTTTCTCCGGGTCCTCCGGCTTATCCCTCCACATTCAGAATCAACATCAACACGCGTTGAGAGTAATTTGGCTACTGCCGTACATTTCCACACGATGATGATGATGATAAAAGGCCACTTTGTTGGGCTACAATTTGTGAGAGCCACGTCGCTTCTGAAAAAGAGCTACGTCGCTCGTTCGGCCTTACCAGGTCAAATAAACAAACAAAAAAAGTTGACAGTTTGTGTTTATAAAGGACGCTGGGAGATAGTGAATGTTATTGGGCTCTACGCTAGGGGGGTTGCGTTTAAGGGCCGTCCAAGTACTGGTAGTTCGTGTCCTGAATCTGCGTGGGCTCTCCCACCACGGTTCAATAGAGGACATCGAAATGAATCGCTATAAACGAATCCCAAATTGGGGCCGTCGACCAGTTCAGTGGAGGACACGTAAACCGCGTTGAGTGTATGGGGCTCGCTCGTTTAGCGAGTGACACTGCGAGGGAGATAGTGACTGTGTCTCTACGGACTTTGGCCTGTTTAATCGAAGGGCACAACCATTGAATACGGATAAGAAATGGGGATTTGCATTTACTAGGCAACTTGCTTACATGCCCCCCGCCCGCAGCACCTTAAGAGATCTTTACATCTCACCTCGATGATTCGCATGCCCAGCTTCATGCATGTACGTTAAACTTCTTTCGCACCGTACGCAGCCAATCGCGCTAAATCGGAGTTGCGGGGAGAGGGCAACAAAGTAAACACGCAAAGGTAAGCTCTAAAGAAATGAGCTTGCAATCTAGGTGATGATTTAAAAGCGCGCAGCTCCCAGTGTCTTCTTAATATCGGAAGGGAGAGCGTTCCAGACGGCGCGCGATGTTTGTTCGTGGCGACCGTCAGCTGGAGTTCCTAGGGGATCCCCTGAAGGCAGCTGCCGCTGTACGGCACAATGTGTATGCAGCACCGACCCGCAAGTGGATACTAGTTGAACACATCGGCTTTCGCGACCAATGTTATCCACAATAAAGGGGTGGGGTTTGGAAGAGTTTTTTTTGGGTTAAACATGCTCTGATAATTTTCTATGCAATGTCTTTGAAACTGCTTGGCCTGCACCAGCGCTACAGCCTTATGACTAGTCAAGTCTCACTACCGGTCTTAGACCAGAGAACAACGCCAAAAGGCGAGCAGCACAAAGACAATCTCGATGCGATCTCGATTTGAAGTTTTCGTGACTGCAGGGATCCATACTCTTTGGTTCTTTCGGTAAAAGTCACGTAAGGTAGAAAAGAAAATAAATTAAATGACGACGTTCCGGGCGCACACACAAGCGTCCGTCATCAGGTGGGACAACCACAGCAAGAAACAAATTACTGAAGTGGGCATAAGGGCAGCTGCTGCTGCTGCAACAACCAAAGAGTATAGTGCAAAGACAATGCAAGTATCAAGGCGTTATTTTATTGCCATAAAGGGTGAAGCATTTTTGTATTGTGTTATAATTTTGATACTGACAAATGGTCCCATAGATTTAAAAAAATATATATAACAACAACACTAGTGGCCTGAGACAGATAAAAGTGTTTTTTTTTAATGCCACATATTTGGCAACGCTCCTTCTTTGCAAATCCATTCATTGGAGTTTGGCACTGGGCAGCCTCAAAGCTTGTGATGGAAATTCCACGTTCTCATGATCGGTGGCAGTCTAGACCACTAACGCCGACTCGTTTCTTTGACAGCCCCTCTCTCTGGGGGATAGCGGTGGTAACGGTGATAACGGGGATAGCCGTGGCTTTCTCTTTCCCAACATTTCGACACGTCCTGGAGTACCCACACTTTTTTCCCACCGCAACGCGAAGCTGCCCGATCGATCGACTTGTGGTGAACCCACTCATTAAAGTAAAACTGTAAACTATTTTTTTTATTTTAACAAGATAAGGCGCACTGAGTTATTTTGAGCTGGTTTTTTTTAGAAGCGACCCTGGCTATTACGAATGATAGCTCAACGAAGTGGCTCATCATCGTCTTCATCATCGCGTGGAAATGTACAGCAGCCAAATAGCTCTAAACGCGTGATGTTGATTCTAAACGTGTAGGGAAAAAAAATC
The DNA here is from genome assembly GCF_048934315.1 of Petromyzon marinus. Classification (NCBI taxonomy): domain Eukaryota; kingdom Metazoa; phylum Chordata; class Hyperoartia; order Petromyzontiformes; family Petromyzontidae; genus Petromyzon; species Petromyzon marinus. The sequence continues at coordinate 9,740,558 of NC_133723.1, forward strand.
GGAGGACCCGGGGAAAAATCCCAGCGACCACCACGAGGAGAGAGAGAGGCGCGCAGGATCCAAATATACAGCAGGCGCCAGGCTCGGGATCGAACTCACGACCTTCTGTACACCAGGCGAGGTAGTTATCATCTCCTAGCCACCGTGATAATGATGAGAGAGAGAGACACGCAAACTCCAAATATACAGAAGGCACCAGGCTCGGGATCGAACCCACGACCTCCTGTATACCAGGCGAGGTAGTTAACATCTCCTAGCCACCGTTGGCACCCTCCCACACTCTTCCCCATCACACTGCGACTGGAGGCAGCGGAGGGTCCTCGAGTGCAGCACCACGTGGCGAAGACAAAGCCGTGCTGTTGGGTCACCGCTTGCCCGCTGAGTTTACCGGCTGAGTTTACCCGCTGGGTTTACTTGCTGGGTTTACCTGCTGGGTTTACCGGCTGGATTTACTTGCTGGGTTTACCTGCTGGGTTTATCTGCTGGGCTTACTTGCTGGGTGTATCTGCTGGGTTTACCTGCTGGGTTTACCTGCTGGGTTTATCTGCTGGGTTTACCTGCTGGGTTTACCTGCTGGGTTTACCTGCTGGGTTTACTGGCTGGGTGTATCTGCTGGGTTTACCTGCTGGATTTACCTGCTGGGTTTACCTGCTGGGTTTACTAGCTGGGTTTATCTGCTGGGCTTACTTGCTGGGTGTATCTGCTGGGTTTACCTGCTGGGTTTACCTGCTGGGTTTATCTGCTGGGTTTACCTGCTGGGTTTACCTGCTGGGTTTACCTGCTGGGTTTACTGGCTGGGTGTATCTGCTGGGTTTACCTGCTGGGTTTACCTGCTGGGTTTATCTGCTGGGCTTACTTGCTGGGTTTACCTGCTGGGTTTACTGGCTGGGTTTACTGACTGGGTTTATCTGCTGGGCTTACTTGCTGGGTTTACCTGCTGGGTTTACCTGCTGGATTTACCGGCTGGGTTTACTGGCTGGGTTTACCTGCTGGGTTTATCTGCTGGGTTTACTTGCTGGGTTTACCTGCTGGGTTTATCTGCTGGGTTTACCTGCTGGGTTTACTGGCTGGGTTTACTGGCTGGGTTTACCTGCTGGGTTTACCTGCTGGGTTTACTGGCTGGGTTTACCTGCTGGGTTTACCTGCTGGATTTACCGGCTGGGTTTACTGGCTGGGTTTACCTGCTGGGTTTACTGGCTGGATTTACTTGCTGGGTTTACCTGCTGGGTTTATCTGCTGGGCTTACTTGCTGGGTGTATCTGCTGGGTTTACCTGCTGGGTTTACCTGCTGGGTTTATCTGCTGGGTTTACCTGCTGGGTTTACCTGCTGGGTTTACCTGCTGGGTTTACTGGCTGGGTGTATCTGCTGGGTTTACCTGCTGGATTTACCTGCTGGGTTTACCTGCTGGGTTTACTAGCTGGGTTTATCTGCTGGGCTTACTTGCTGGGTGTATCTGCTGGGTTTACCTGCTGGGTTTACCTGCTGGGTTTATCTGCTGGGTTTACCTGCTGGGTTTACCTGCTGGGTTTACCTGCTGGGTTTACTGGCTGGGTGTATCTGCTGGGTTTACCTGCTGGGTTTACCTGCTGGGTTTATCTGCTGGGCTTACTTGCTGGGTTTACCTGCTGGGTTTACTGGCTGGGTTTACTGACTGGGTTTATCTGCTGGGCTTACTTGCTGGGTTTACCTGCTGGGTTTACCTGCTGGATTTACCGGCTGGGTTTACTGGCTGGGTTTACCTGCTGGGTTTATCTGCTGGGTTTACTTGCTGGGTTTACCTGCTGGGTTTATCTGCTGGGTTTACCTGCTGGGTTTACTGGCTGGGTTTACTGGCTGGGTTTACCTGCTGGGTTTACCTGCTGGGTTTACTGGCTGGGTTTACCTGCTGGGTTTACTTGCTGGATTTACCGGCTGGGTTTACTGGCTGGGTTTACCTGCTGGGTTTACTGGCTGAGTTTACCTGCTGGGTTTATCTGCTGGGTTTACCTGCTGGGTTTACTTGCTGGGTTTACTGACTGGGTTTACCTGCTGGGTTTACCTGCTGGGTTTACCTGCTGGGTTTACTGGCTGGGTTTACTTGCTGGGTTTATCTGCTGGGTTTACTGACTGGGTTTACTGGCTGGGTTTACCTGCTGGGTTTATCTGCTGGGTTTACTTGCTGGGTTTACCTGCTGGGTTTATCTGCTGGGTTTACCTGCTGGGTTTACTGGCTGGGTTTACTGGCTGGGTTTACCTGCTGGGTTTACCTGCTGGGTTTACTGGCTGGGTTTACCTGCTGGGTTTACCTGCTGGATTTACCGGCTGGGTTTACTGGCTGGGTTTACCTGCTGGGTTTACTGGCTGAGTTTACCTGCTGGGTTTATCTGCTGGGTTTACCTGCTGGGTTTACTTGCTGGGTTTACTGACTGGGTTTACCTGCTGGGTTTACCTGCTGGGTTTACCTGCTGGGTTTACTGGCTGGGTTTACTTGCTGGGTTTATCTGCTGGGTTTACTGACTGGGTTTACTGGCTGGGTTTACCTGCTGGGTTTACTGGCTGGGTTTACCTGCTGGGTTTACCTGCTGGGTTTACCTGCTGGGTTTACCTGCTGGGTTTATCTGCTGGGTTTACCTGCTGGGTTTACTGGCTGGGTTTACTGGCTGGGTTTACCTGCTGGGTTTACTGGCTGGGTTTACCTGCTGGGTTTATCTGCTGGGTTTACCTGCTGGGTTTACTGGCTGGGTTTACCTGCTGGGTTTACTGGCTGGGTTTACCTGCTGGGTTTACCTGCTGGGTTTACCTGCTGGGTTTATCTGCTGGGTTTACCTGCTGGGTTTACCGGCTGGGTTTACCTGCTGGGTTTACTTGCTGGGTTTACCTGCTGGGTTTACTGGCTGGGTTTAGCTGCTGGGTTTACCTGCTGGGTTTACTGGCTGGGTTTACCTGCTGGGTTTACCTGCTGGGTTTACTTGCTGGGTTTACCTGCTGGGTTTATCTGCTGGGTTTACCTGCTGGGTTTACTGGCTGGGTTTACCTGCTGGGTTTACCTGCTGGGTTTACTGGCTGGGTTTACTGGCTGGGTTTACCTGCTGGGTTTACCTGCTGGGCTTACTGGCTGGGTTTACCTGCTGGGTTTACCTGCTGGGTTTACTTGCTGGGTTTACCTGCTGGGTTTATCTGCTGGGTTTACCTGCTGGGTTTACTGGCTGGGTTTACCTGCTGGGTTTACCTGCTGGGTTTACTGGCTGGGTTTACCTGCTGGGTTTACCTGCTGGCTTTACCTGCTGGGTTTACCTGCTGGGTTTACCTGCTGGGTTTACCTGCTGGGTTTACTGGCTGGGTTTACCTGCTGGGTTTACCTGCTGGCTTTACCTGCTGGGTTTACCTGATGGGTTTACCTGCTGGGTTTACCTGCTGGGTTTACCTGCTGGGTTTATCTGCTGGGTTTACCTGCTGGGTTTACTGGCTGGGTCTACCTGCTGGGTTTACCTGCCGGGTTTACCTGCTGGGTTTACCTGCTGAGTTTATCTGCTGGGTTTACCTGCTGGGTTTACCTGCTGGGTTTACTTGCTGGGTTTATCTGCTGGGTTTACCTGCTGGGTTTACCTGCTGGGTTTACTTGCTGGGTTTACCTGCTGGGTTTACCTGCTGGGTTTATCTGCTGGGTTTACCTGCTGGGTTTACCTGCTGGGTTTACCTGCTGGGTTTACTGGCTGGGTTTACCTGCTGGGTTTACCTGCTGGGTTTACTTGCTGGGTTTACCTGCTGGGTTTATCTGCTGGGTTTACCTGCTGGGTTTACTGGCTGGGTTTACCTGCTGGGTTTACCTGCTGGGTTTACTGGCTGGGTTTACCTGCTGGGTTTACCTGCTGGCTTTACCTGCTGGGTTTACCTGCTGGGTTTACCTGCTGGGTTTACTGGCTGGGTTTACCTGCTGGGTTTACCTGCTGGCTTTACCTGCTGGGTTTACCTGCTGGGTTTACCTGCTGGGTTTATCTGCTGGGTTTATCTGCTGGGTTTACCTGCTGGGTTTACTGGCTGGGTCTACCTGCTGGGTTTACCTGCTGGGTTTACCTGCTTGGTTTACCTGCTGGGTTTACCTGCTGGGTTTATCTGCTGGGTTTACCTGCTGGGTTTACCTGCTGGGTTTACTTGCTGGGTTTATCTGCTGGGTTTACCTGCTGGGTTTACCTGCTGGGTTTACCTGCTGGGTTTACTTGCTGGGTTTACCTGCTGGGTTTACCTGCTGGGTTTATCTGCTGGGTTTACCTGCTGGGTTTACCTGCTGGGTTTACCTGCTGGGTTTACTTGCTGGGTTTACTTGCTGGGTTTATCTGCTGGGTTTACTGACTGGGTTTACTTGCTGGGTTTATCTGCTGGGTTTATCTGCTGGGTTTACCTGCTGGGTTTACCTGCTGGGTTTACCTGCTGGGTTTACTGGCTGGGTGTATCTGCTGGGTTTACCTGCTGGGTTTACCTGCTGGGTTTATCTGCTGGGCTTACTTGCTGGGTTTACCTGCTGGGTTTACTGGCTGGGTTTACTGACTGGGTTTATCTGCTGGGCTTACTTGCTGGGTTTACCTGCTGGGTTTACCTGCTGGATTTACCGGCTGGGTTTACTGGCTGGGTTTACCTGCTGGGTTTATCTGCTGGGTTTACTTGCTGGGTTTACCTGCTGGGTTTATCTGCTGGGTTTACCTGCTGGGTTTACTGGCTGGGTTTACTGGCTGGGTTTACCTGCTGGGTTTACCTGCTGGGTTTACTGGCTGGGTTTACCTGCTGGGTTTACCTGCTGGATTTACCGGCTGGGTTTACTGGCTGGGTTTACCTGCTGGGTTTACTGGCTGGATTTACTTGCTGGGTTTACCTGCTGGGTTTATCTGCTGGGCTTACTTGCTGGGTGTATCTGCTGGGTTTACCTGCTGGGTTTACCTGCTGGGTTTATCTGCTGGGTTTACCTGCTGGGTTTACCTGCTGGGTTTACCTGCTGGGTTTACTGGCTGGGTGTATCTGCTGGGTTTACCTGCTGGATTTACCTGCTGGGTTTACCTGCTGGGTTTACTAGCTGGGTTTATCTGCTGGGCTTACTTGCTGGGTGTATCTGCTGGGTTTACCTGCTGGGTTTACCTGCTGGGTTTATCTGCTGGGTTTACCTGCTGGGTTTACCTGCTGGGTTTACCTGCTGGGTTTACTGGCTGGGTGTATCTGCTGGCTTTACCTGCTGGGTTTACCTGCTGGGTTTATCTGCTGGGCTTACTTGCTGGGTTTACCTGCTGGGTTTACTGGCTGGGTTTACTGACTGGGTTTATCTGCTGGGCTTACTTGCTGGGTTTACCTGCTGGGTTTACCTGCTGGATTTACCGGCTGGATTTACTGGCTGGGTTTACCTGCTGGGTTTATCTGCTGGGTTTACTTGCTGGGTTTATCTGCTGGGTTTACCTGCTGGGTTTACTGGCTGGGTTTACTGGCTGGGTTTACCTGCTGGGTTTACCTGCTGGGTTTACTGGCTGGGTTTACCTGCTGGGTTTACCTGCTGGATTTACCGGCTGGGTTTACTGGCTGGGTTTACCTGCTGGGTTTACTGGCTGAGTTTACCTGCTGGGTTTATCTGCTGGGTTTACCTGCTGGGTTTACTTGCTGGGTTTACTGACTGGGTTTACCTGCTGGGTTTACCTGCTGGGTTTACCTGCTGGGTTTACTGGCTGGGTTTACTTGCTGGGTTTATCTGCTGGGTTTACTGACTGGGTTTACTGGCTGGGTTTACCTGCTGGGTTTATCTGCTGGGTTTACTTGCTGGGTTTACCTGCTGGGTTTATCTGCTGGGTTTACCTGCTGGGTTTACTGGCTGGGTTTACTGGCTGGGTTTACCTGCTGGGTTTACCTGCTGGGTTTACTGGCTGGGTTTACCTGCTGGGTTTACCTGCTGGATTTACCGGCTGGGTTTACTGGCTGGGTTTACCTGCTGGGTTTACTGGCTGAGTTTACCTGCTGGGTTTATCTGCTGGGTTTACCTGCTGGGTTTACTTGCTGGGTTTACTGACTGGGTTTACCTGCTGGGTTTACCTGCTGGGTTTACCTGCTGGGTTTACTGGCTGGGTTTACTTGCTGGGTTTATCTGCTGGGTTTACTGACTGGGTTTACTGGCTGGGTTTACCTGCTGGGTTTACCTGCTGGGTTTACCTGCTGGGTTTACCTGCTGGGTTTACCTGCTGGGTTTACCTGCTGGGTTTATCTGCTGGGTTTACCTGCTGGGTTTACTGGCTGGGTTTACCTGCTGGGTTTACCTGCTGGGTTTACTGGCTGGGTTTACCTGCTGGGTTTACCTGCTGGCTTTACCTGCTGGGTTTACCTGCTGGGTTTACCTGCTGGGTTTACTGGCTGGGTTTACCTGCTGGGTTTACCTGCTGGCTTTACCTGCTGGGTTTACCTGCTGGGTTTACCTGCTGGGTTTACCTGCTGGGTTTACCTGCTGGGTTTATCTGCTGGGTTTACCTGCTGGGTTTACTGGCTGGGTCTACCTGCTGGGTTTACCTGCTGGGTTTACCTGCTGGGTTTACCTGCTGGGTTTACCTGCTGGGTTTACCTGCTGGGTTTATCTGCTGGGTTTACCTGCTGGGTTTACCTGCTGGGTTTACTTGCTGGGTTTATCTGCTGGGTTTACCTGCTGGGTTTACCTGCTGGGTTTACCTGCTGGGTTTACTTGCTGGGTTTACCTGCTGGGTTTACCTGCTGGGTTTATCTGCTGGGTTTACCTGCTGGGTTTACCTGCTGGGTTTACCTGCTGGGTTTATCTGCTGGGGTTACTTGCTGGGTTTACCTGCTGGGTTTACTGGCTGGGTTTACTGACTGGGTTTATCTGCTGGGCTTACTTGCTGGGTTTACCTGCTGGGTTTACCTGCTGGATTTACCTGCTTGGTTTACTTCCTGGGTTTACTTTCAAAGTCCAATCTTTCTCAAGGGGTCGTCCTCCTCACTTCAATCCCGCCCCTTAACTCCACGCCTGGGCACCACGAGACTGATAAATTTTAAAAAAATGACAAAGTGATTGTGTGTGTATGTAAATATGTTGAACTTGTTGCGCACCGTACGGTGCCAACCACGATAATCGGAGTTGCACGGGAAGGACAACAAACCAAAACACAACAACAAAAAGCAGTTCTGACGAAACGAGTGTTCTATCTACGTTTAAAAAGTGCATAGATCCCAGTGACAATGCTATTTTCGGAATCGGTACCGTGCGTGTGTGCGCGTGCGTGTGTGCGTGTGCTTCCGGTGGAAATTCCACATTACCAGCACCACCAGCAGCAGCAGCAGGCTGACGTGGTGAGTGACAGGTCAGTCTCACCCACACACCCCTCGTGTGTTGCTGCTCGGCCGCTTGCTTATTGAGTCAGGGTTCAAGTGCTGCACTGTAAACACTTCAAAGGGGGCTTGGAGCTGCGGAGGGACAGGCGTTGTATTTGTGTTCTCGATTCCGAATGACCAGGTTCATTCGGAATTTCGTTACGAAACCGGGTACCTGTATATATATAGACACACATACGCACGCACGCGTACGGACACAAAGACAAAGATCCCCCATGTAGCCTTCAACAGACTGTTGGGGGTAAGTGCTGTTAGCGCACGAAGGGGGTGGGTGGCCAGCACCACTCCCGGCCGCCTTTGTCTCCCTCGTGGCGATGAATTCTACACACCGCACCTGGTGCTAATTTGATGCTGAGTCGACCTAGTGGGAGACCCAGAACCGTTTCAGATAATCGTAACTGGCGTTGGCCATGAGCAGGAATCGAACTCGGGTCGCCGGGACAAAGATAAAGATCCCCCGTGTAGCCTGAACAGACTGTAGGGGCAAGTGCTGTTAGCGACACACACTCTCTCACACACACACACACCCAGAGTGTGACACATTACTTGTGCATGTCTCTCCTCAGTCCACACGGTTGTTAAGCAAATTTAAGTAAATTAATAAATAAATTCGCACAGGTAAAGGGAAAGATCCCCCCCCCTCCCCCCATCTTTCGGATGATTTACATAAGCCACATCGTTCACGTCCACATATCCACAGAGACAACAAACAACAAAAACAACAACCGCCGAAACGCCACTGAGTGGCGGTGACGTGACCACCACGGCCCTTGTGCCAGGCTAGGTGCACCTTGAGAGACCACGTGAACGCTCAAAGGCTCTACCCCGCTGGCGGGAGGAAGTCACGGGATCAGACCCCAATCGGGTTGCCATGGGGTGGACTGACTCAGATCACTGCCAAGATTCACCAGGCCCCGTGCCCTCGACTGTTGCCACCTTTGCTGCGTTTTTTTCTTTCTGTTTAATTCGCCTTTCGCTCGTTCCTGTGAGCGTCGCTCCTCCGCTCCACTCCGGAGACAAGTCAAGGGCAAAGATCCCCCGTGTAGCCATAACAGACCGGTGTGGTGCAAGTGCTGTTTGCGAGCATCTATGAAGATGTACACACGTCAATCACACGTACATACATACATACGTGCACACAAATAGATAAATATATCCCACACACATAGACAAAGATCCCCATTTGACACAGTAGACCACAGCATTTTATTAAATAGACTTCGAAGCCTGCAATTCTCTGAGCATGCAGTTAACTGGTTTAAAAGCCATCAGGTAGTATATTTTGCTAACCTGGTTTAAACCAAAATTGAAATTACAAAGGATGCACCGGAAGGATCTATTCTTGGTCCAATATTATTCTCCCTATTTGTAAATGACTTGGCCACCCAGCTTGAACAGTCTAGGATCAACATTTTTGCCGACGATACTATATTGCGGGTTGCTGGCCATTCCCCCCCCCCAAGATATTTACAGGAAGTTACAAAGCGACTTTATTTAAATTCAACAACAACTCATCACACTTAAACTGGTCCTTAATGCCAGTAAAACAAAAGTAATGTGTTTCTCTCCTAGAAAAAGACAACCTGCAGTTCTTCCCCCATTATATACGCTTAAAAACAAACGTATTGAGCAGGTAGACAAAACGCATTACCTTGGGCTCACAATATATTCAAAACTTACTTTCGATGATCCTATTGATCATACTGAAAAAAAAGTTAAAAGAAAAAAAAGTCTTTCTTTCTAGGCATAAGCATTATTTCCCAGCTAAACTTCGTCTTGAGTTGGCAAGGGCCACTATACTGACTTTATTTGATTACTGTGACATTGTTTATCAGTCTGCATCAAATTCACTGATAAATAAGCTCAACCCAATATATTATTCTGCTCTAAGATTTGCTCTGGATGCCCCTTATAAAACTCATCATTGTCACCTATATAGAGAGACTGGCCTAACATCCTTCCATGATCGCAGAAACATTCACCAGGCTTAGTTTATTCAGAATGTCCTTAGTTACAATTGGGCGGAGTAATTGTTGGATCTGTTGACACCACAGGATGCCAGACCTCACCCGAGGAGATCATCGTGGTTTTTGTTGAATGTTCCTAGGTACAAAACAGGTTTTGGTAAACGGGCATTCTCAGCGGTCGCCCCTCGTCTCTGGAATAATATCACCACAAAACTTGATTCACAGTCACCACCTTCACTCAATCATCTTAAATCACTTCTTTCAAGTGCATTCCTGACAATCTGCCACTGCTGAAGAAAGTAGATGATATACAAATAGTTTTTTTCATTATTATTCTGTATTTGACTCCTGTTCCGTTGTAATGTGTGCAATGTCATGATTACCGTACTCGTGTTATTTGAAATCTGTTGTTTGCACAGGAAAACTATTTTACCAAAGGCGTTTTTAGTCCTCGTTTTGCAATATTTGATCGAATCTTATTCCTCACCCTCGATGCACTATTTCGCAATAGGTTTCTCTAATTTTAATGTTCGCTTTAGTTAAATATTTATTTTAGAATTAATTCATATTTTGTACATTTTTTTAATTTGTTGACTTTTTAATTGCTGTATTTACTGCATTTACAATTTTGATAAGACCTGTTGCAAACGTTGCGCTTTTAATTTAACTTTTTGTTTGTTTTGTTGATGAAAACCGATTCAAGAGCTTCTTAGCTCACAGCGCAATTCTAAATAAACTGTTCAACTGTGTGGCCTTAACAGACCGGAGGGGCAAGTGCTGTTTGCGAGCACCTATGAAGAGACACACATACACACGTTAATCACACGTACATACACAGTGATTACACACACACGTAGATAGATAAAGATCTCCCACACACATAGACAAAGACCCCCCATAACAGCATTTACCAGACTGTTGATAAAAGTGCCAAAAGCCTGCATCAGCACCTATGAGACGGGCCGGAACGTCACACAGAATCAGAATATTTATTTACACTGCAGAAATCCGATGAGCTGTAAAGCTCTTTTCCACAGATATCCAGTAGGGGCACGGGGTAATAACGATCGTCGTGCGTGGTACAAGAAAGGTGAACAAATCACCCAAACACAAACAAATACAACACTCGACCATCCTCATCCTGCCAGGCGAAGCCCACTGAGGCGTGTGAACTTGCTTGTCAGAAGCGACCTGGCCATCATAGATGAGAGCTCGACAAAGCGGCCCGGTCATTCGGACATTTAGAGCACACAACGGTTCGTGATGAGATAGATACCACGCCCCGGCCACCTTTGTCTCCCCCGTGGCGACGTGCCTCCCCTAGGTGGACTCAGCCTCAAATCAGTACCTGGTATCACCAGCAGCAGCAGCAACAACACGTTCAAGCCACGGACATAATACATCTTCACCAACCTCCCGTTGAACTATTTACGCAATCACAGGGCCCGTAAACAATTTCTCGAATTCTTTAGGGGCGAACTCTTGAGGCTGCACTTTATAACAAGTTCACAACCAACTTGCCCCCCCCCCTCTCCTGTACACTGTTTGCGTTTTACAGCAGAGGAAGCTGTTAGGGTTACAATCCATTGTAATGCAACGTACGGCCCTTTATTTGAACAGTTGAGAAGAGTTATCTCTGAGCAGAGGGATGTGCGCAGGACACGCAGCGGCTTGAGTAGAGCGAAGTTTACCACGTGGGCTTCCGCGACCGGCATTATCCATAATATTTTTTCCCCGTCTATTGTAGAGGGAAGGTCTTTGACGGTCTGAGGACGGCCGTGCCACGAGCGCTCTCGCACACAATTTGAGATCAAGAGCAATTCGTCACGGAGCTGATACCCCAAGAGTTTTTTCAACCAACCCAAGTTTCGCGTCTTGGCCTTTCCCTCTCTCTCTGCAACTCTCTGCCACTCTCTGTCCTCATTTAAAACCGACTCGATTGTGAAAATCACCGGAAGTTTAAGCGTGAGCGTAGCTTGACAACAGAATTGCGATTTTATCAAAACTAAAACAAATGCCTGTAATTGTGGAATGCTTTGATGTTGTCTGCCAGCCGTGTCGCCCTTGAAAGGGGATCGTCGTGGTGCAATGGGCTTCGCTCAGTGCTAAGGACGCTCCTGATTCAGATGGTGCTGGACAGGGCGGTCCAGATGTCTTGTGACCCCCCCCCTCCCCCAAGTAGCATCAGCCACCAATCACGAGAGCTCCGGTAACCCTCGCAGCAGCAGCGGCGGCTGTTGATTGGCCATCGAACAAAGGCGGCTGTCACCGCATCATCATCACGTGGCGCTTTCAGATGCCGCTTCTGCGGCCGTCTGGAACGCTCTTTCCATCCAACATTAAGAAGCCACTGGGAGCTCTGATGCACTTTTACATCATCATAATCATCACCATCTAGATTGGCAACCTCATTTCTGTAGAACTCCTCGTTGTGTTTCGCTTCTTGTCCTTCCCCAGCACCTCCGATTAGCGCGGCTGGCCTTGCACGATGCGAAGTGAGTTCGACATCCACACACGCGGGCAAACATGAAAACATGCAAAGGATGGCAACTATTTTTTTTTAGGGGGGGGGTTAATGAATTGGGGTCACATGTTAAAGCTTTATGGCTACTTTTATTATTATTATTACGTTGTTGTTGCTGGTGGTGATGATAATGGTGATGGTTGCTATCGATGTCGCTCAGACTTAAATAGATAACATTGAGCAGCTAAGAACGTTACTGTGGTCGTAATTGTCAGCGCACTGGACTTACAATCCGAAGGTCGCTTGCTCTTCGATACTATCTCCCGTCGCGGAATCTGAACCAACGGGGCAAATTTATTTTTACATCCTCCACCCCCGCTATTTAAACTAAACTAGTGTTTAATTAACCAGATACGGCTCACTGAGCTATCTAGCTCTTTCTCGGAAGTGACCTGGCCACAAATGATAGCTGAACAAAATGGGTTATCATGTGGACATTTACAGCAGGAAAAATGCATCTGAACGCGTGATGTTGATTATAAATGTGGAGGCAAAAATCCGGAGGACCCGGAGACAAATCCACGCGACCACGAGGAGAGAGAGAGGGAGACACGCAAACTCCAAATATACAGCAGCAGCAGGCGTCAGGGTCGGGATCGAACCCACGACCACCCGTATACCAGGCGAGGTAGTTAACATCTCCTAGCCACCGTGGCAAGTAAGGCCCAGATAATCGTCACCGGTGTTGGGTAGCTAGGTTCATAAGCGCAGCGCGCTAACCACTTCGTTACCGCTCTGCAACACCCGCGGGTTGTGTGTTTGTTTGGACAGGAGCACCCGTGAGCAATTTCAACTTCAGAATCTCGATTTAGACCGGATGGAATCCGAAGAGCTATGAAGCTCAATTTTTTTTTCTTTCTCACGGGCTCATCAGTGAACGGATACGCCGCCTTGAGTAGGGCTTTTTTCTTTTTAGCGGGCGCGATGTTGGCGCAAGGCACTCACAACCCCTCCACCCCATCCCCACCACGTAGGAATTTAGTGCCTGGCTCATTATGGTCAATAATTGGTGGCATTTCTTGGCGTTCCGCCCATCCTCAGTTCGCGCCCCCCCCCCCCTCAATGCCCTCCTGCCCCCTTTATCTTTTTACTGCCGCCTTGCGAGCGGATGTCATGAAAATTCCATCTCGCTTCGCCTTTCACGGTGGGGGGGGGGGGGGAGCCCAACCCCGCTGCCAAACATTTTTTGACATTTCAAGCGAAGCGTGACCGGACACGTCCCCCGCTCGAAAGACAACAACTGTGCAACGTGGAATCGCCAAGCTTGGCGAGCCAGGGGGCAGTGAGAGAGCAGCCTCGCTGTGACACGAGGAGTGTGTATATGCGCGCGTGTGTGTGTGTGTATGTAATTCCGGTATATGTGTGTGCGATTGTAAAGATGATTCGTGACCGACCGCGTGCGTGCGGCGGTGGCACGCAGTGGTCAGCCACAATGCGCCACCGAACGCCGATGGCACGAGTTCGAGTCCCGTGCGCGGCCAACATCGGTGATGAATATCTGAACCGGTTTCTGGGCCTCCCCTAGGTCTACTCAGCCTTAAATAAGCACCCGGTGCGGTGTGTAAAACATCGCCACTGGGGAGACAAAAGCGGCCGGGCGTGGTGTTGGCCACCCCCCCCCCCCCTCGTGTGCCACGGTGCCGGCCTCTTCATAGGTGCTACTCGCTAACAACACTTGCCCCGGTAGTCTATCTAAGGCTATATACGTCGGGACCTTTGTCTTTGCTTAGTGATGGCTGCAGGGGTTTAACAAACCGCGCTCCAATTCCCATCACCCTCCGCCCACCTCGTGACCGCGGCACGCATCATTAACGGTAGCCAGAGGGCTGTTAAATATATGTACGGCCTGTGCATCCCTTAGGTCAACTCAGCCTCAAACAATAACAATGCAATGTATTTCAAGACACACCTGATCGCTGCCAGGGTTCAAATCCGGGGATTTCCGCAGTGCTCTCGCAGTGACTCCGACACGGCCGTCGTGAACCCCTCCAGAGAGAGGGAGAGGTAGCGACACACCAGACCCAGGTGCCATGGGTTGACTATGACACACACACCACCACACACACACACACACCATCACCACCTCACACACTCACAACTCCACACACGCACCGCCCCACACACCTACACACTCACCACCCCATACACTCACCACCCCACACACTCACCACCCCACACACCACCCCACACACCACCCCACACACTCACCACCCCACGCACCCACCACCCCACACACTCACCACCCCACACACTCACCACACCACACACTCACCACCCCACACACTCACCACACCACACACTCACCACCCCACACACCACCCCACACACTCACCACCCCACACACTCACCACCCCACACACTCACCACCCCACACACCCACCACCCCACACACTCACCACCCCCACACACTCACCACCCCACACACTCACCACCCCACACACCCACCACCTCACACACTCACCACCCCACACACCACCCCACACACCACCCCACACACTCACCACCACACACACCACCCTACACACCACCCCACACACTCACCACCCCACACACCCACCACCCCACACACTCACCACCCCACACACCCACCACCCCACACACCCACCACCCCACACACCCACCACGCCACACACTCACCACCCCACCCACCACCCCACACACGCGTGTGTTTGACTCTCTGCTCAGACGGAACGACTCATGCGAGAAACTCTCCACGCGATTGTGCGTGCGGCCTGCGTGACACTTTGAGAGAAAAAGACAGAATCTGCCCTCCGTGTAAATGGGAAGGAAAAAAATCACCGGCGCGATGCAGCAGAAATGCGATGACTCACACCGTCACCTTACATATCCAGGCACGTGCTCGCCTGCTCCTTGCGAATGAAAGTCCACGGCAGTTGCATCGAACAATGCGCTCCCAGGTGGGGGCACGGGGCTGTCTCGTTGAGGAGGTTCATAATGGCCAGGTGAGAGAGAGCGAGACTCTGAGCAAAATCACCACGGAGACGCTGGGTCTGTAACGAGGCCTGTCCCCGTGGGGAACGCCTGGATCTCTTGCCAGGGGTTCATAATGGCCACGTCAGAGATAACGAGCAGGGTACCACTGTCATTATAGGTTCAAACCCCCGGGGCTGCACGTCTCTCTTGTAAGAGACCCGTAATGGCCGTGTTAGAGACACTGAACCAGCACCGCTTGCATCCTCGGTTCAATCCCGAGGGTTGCGTGTGTGTGTCTCTCTCTCTCGTCAGAGGTTCAATAGTGGCCGTATCAAAGATAATGAGCCAACACCGCCGAGTTCCCTGATATCCTCGCTTCTTCAGCGTTGCTTTTCGTGTTCAGTTTATTGTCCTTCCCCGCACCTCCGATTAGCGCGGTTGGCTACGTATGGTGCGAAATAAGTTCAACATACTTACATACATACCCTATCCAACCTACCCTCCTATAAACCAACCTCCTGACCCAACCACCCATCCATGAATCGTGAGAGGTGGCGGCAGTGGCTTGGGGGAGGCCTTCATCCAGCAGTTGACCATGGCTGATGATGACGATTGGCTACGTACGGTGCGAAATAAGTTCAACATACATTATACGCACGTACCTAGGTTCAATGCCCTGCATCTGTCTTGTAAGAAATCGATCCATAATGGCCGTGTCAAAGTATTGAGGCAGTACCACTGATAACCCTTGGTGCAGTCTCGTGGGCAGGGTGCCTCTCATTCTCTCGTTCTCTCTCTCTCTCTCGTATGGAAGGTTCGTAATGGCCATGTCAGAGACACTGAATGAGCACTGCTGAGATCCTGCAGGGCTTCGTGAAGCCCTGGGGGGCCTGGTTCATAATGGCATTGTCACGGGCACTGAACTGATTGTTGTTATTGTCGTTGTTATTGTTGTTGTTATTGTTGTTGTTATTATTGTTGTTAGTGTTGTTATTATTGTTGTTATTATTTCACAAAGCTTCGGGGAAGAAACGCTCAGGGGGCATCGCCGCATAAAGTGTCAAAATTGCCTCGCGCAAAATATGTAAGCGAGCGATTATTTTTCGAACGAAATCAGCGATGAGGATGACGTGTCACCATAGTGACGCGGTAGAGTTTTGTTATTTAAACAACAAATATATCACAATCTTTATTTACACTGCAGGAATCCAATGAGATATGAAGTTGTGGTGGGTCAGAAAGCTACAGCAACAAACGATGCAACAAAAACACGATGAGAGTGTAAAGTCCAGCAAAGGAAAGCAAATCGCAAAGAAAAAGATCCCCCGGAATAGATTTGAAGTTTTCGTGACTGCAATGATCCATACTCTTTGGTTCTTTCTGGTAAAGTCACGTTGAGGAAGGTCAGCGGCCTCGATTAGCTGTGACTTCTTGCCTCGTCGTCTGTTAAAACCTCTAACAGATAAGTGGAATTCATCCCCGTAGAGGTGGTTAATACTGTGTAGGAACCTCCTGGTAACACCAGCCCACAGGGGATTATTGTGTCCGTTCGTCGTGCATTTAAAAATGGTAGGGGTGGGGCTGGGTGGGGAGGGGAGGGTGGGGAGGGGCTGGGTGGGGAGGGTGGGGAGGGGCTGGGTGGGGAGGGTCTGGGTGGGGAGGGTGGGGCTGGGTGGGGGGTGGGAAGGGTGGGGCTGGGTGGGCAGGGGCTGGTCACCCCGTGGTGCCCTTATAAAACTCAACGTTTAACCAACTCACGCCGGCCTGTGCCCGCCCTCACAGTCGGGCATATTTGTGGAATACACCACGTGGTGGTGCCGCCGTTGACCCTGGCCATTGACCGAGCAACCCAACGTTCCTACCAGCCCCCTCCGCAGGAATGTATTTCTAGATTTTAAGTTTTCGTGACTGCAATGATCCAAACTCTTTGGTTCTTTCGGTAAAGTCACGTGACTTTTACCGAAAGAACCAAAGAGTATCCCCCGTATAGTCTGAACAGACTGTTGGGGAAAGAGCTGTAGCAGCACCTATGAAGGCCGGCACGGGACACGACGGGATAGGTGGCGAACACCACGCCCGGCCGCCTTTGTCTCCCTCGTGGCGATGTTTAAACACACAGCACCAGTCAACCTAGCGGCGGCCCAGGACCGGTTCAGATAATTGTCACTGGTTGTGGCCGTGAAGCGAAACATCGAGCTGGGGTCTCCGGCTTTGTGACGCAGCACGCCAACCGCTACACTGACGCTCACCACAAGCAAGTCACACACAAACACGCGAACGTCTTTGACTTTGTGAGCGGGTGAAAACCGTGAAAACCATTAACTTGGCCATGACTGCAAGGCCAACCAAATGTCCAGAGCGCGAGCGACCACCACCACCACCACCACGATGGGACGGAGATACAGGTGTGCGGTGACATCCGACTCAATAAGTCTTCAGTACCGGGAGTTTGTTTTTTATTATTTCTTCCAGCACGAGAGACACAGGCGGCGTCTTCAAGGATTCCATTCACTCCAAGCGTCCCGAACTGTCTCTCTCGCTTCCCCCTTTATACAGGGACTCCTCTACATACGAACGAGTTAGGCTCCAGAGGTCTGTTCGTAAGTCGATTTGTTCGTAAGTCCCAACTTTACTCCCGTCGATTTCAAACACCATGCACGGCGTGTACACTAAATACGGGGAATGGCTTTAAAAGTTGTATAATCTCCTGTAGATATAGATGCCACTGGTTCTTCACGTTCTGCAGATGTAGATGCCACTGGTTCTTCATGTTATGCAGATGTAGATGCCACCGGATCTTCACGTTCTGCAGATGTCGATGTCACTGGTTCATTTTCTGCAGATGTAGACGCCACTGGTTCTTCACGTTCTGCAGATGTAGATGCCACTGGTTCTTCACGTTCTGCAGATGTAGATGCCACTGGTTCTTCATGTTCTCCAGATGTAGATGCCACTGGTTCTTCACGTTCTGCAGATGTAGATGCCACTGGTTCTTTACATTCTGCAGATGTAGATGCCACTGGTTCTTCATGTTCCGCAGATGTAGATGTCACTGGTTCTTCACATTCTGCAGATGTAGATGCCACTGGTTCTTCACGTTCTGCAGATGTAGATGCCACTGGTTCTTTACGTTCTGCAGATGTAGATGTCACTGGTTCTTCACGTTCTGCAGATGTAGATACCACTGGTTCTTCACGTTCTGCAGATGTAGATGACACTGGTTCTTCACGTTCTGCAGATGTATGTGCCACTGGTTCTTCATGTTCTGCAGATGTAGATGCCACTGGTTCTTCACGTTCTGCAGATGTAGATGACACTGGTTCTTCACGTTCTACAGATGTAGATGCCACCGGATCTTCACGTTCTGCAGATGTCGATGTCACTGGTTCATTTTCTGCAGATGTAGACGCCAATGGTTCTTCACGTTCTGCAGATGTAGATGCCACTGGTTCTTTACATTCTGCAGATGTAGATGCCACTGGTTCTTCATGTTCCGCAGATGTAGATGTCACTGGTTCTTCACGTTCTGCAGATGTAGATGCCACTGGTTCTTCACGTTCTGCAGATGTAGATGCCACTGGTTCTTTACGTTCTGCAGATGTAGATGTCACTGGTTCTTCACGTTCTGCAGATGTAGATACCACTGGTTCTTCACGTTCTGCAGATGTAGATGACACTGGTTCTTCACGTTCTGCAGATGTAGATGCCACTGGTTCTTCACGTTCTGTAGATGTAGATGTCACTGGTTCTTCAGGTGCTGTAGATGTAGATGCCACTGGTTCTTCACGTTCTGCAGATGTAGATGCCACTGGTTCTTCACGTTCTGCAGATGTAGATGCCACTGGTTCTTCACGGTCTGCAGATGTAGATGCCACTGGCTCTTTACGTTCTGCAGATGTTGATTCCACTGGTTCTTCACGCTCTGCAGATGTAGATGCCACTGGTTCTTCACGTTCTGCAGATGTAGATTCCACTGGTTCTTCACGCTCTGCAAATGTAGATGCCACTGGCTCTTTACATTCTGCAGATGTAGATTCCACTGGTTCTTCACGCTCTGCAGATGTAGATGCCACTGGTTCTTCACGTTCTGCAGATGTAGATTTCACTGGTTCTTCACGCTCTGCAGATGTAGATGCCACTGGGGTTCTTCACGTTCTACAGATGTAGATGCCACTGGTTCTTCACGTTCTTCAGATGTAGATGCCACTGGTTCTTCACGTTCTGCAGATGTAGATTCCACTGGTTCTTCACTTTCTGCAGATGTAGATGCCACTGGTTCTTCACGTTCTGCAAATGTAGATGCCACTGGGGTTCTTCACGTTCTGCAGATGTAGATGTCACTGGTTCTTCACGTTCTGCAGATGTAGATGCCACTGGTTCTTCACGTTCTGCAGATGTAGACGGCACTGGTTCTTCACGTTCTACAGGTGTAGATGTCACTGGTTCTTGATCTCCTGCAGATGTAGATGCCACTGGTTCTTCACGTTCTGCAGATGTAGACGCCACTGGTTCTTCACGTTCTACAGGTGTAGATGTCACTGGTTCTTGATCTCCTGCAGATGTAGACGCCACTGGTTCTTCACGTTCTGTAGATGTAGGTGCCACTGGTTCTTCAGGTTCTGTAGATGTAGATGCGACTGGTTCTTCACGTTCTGCAGATGTAGATGTCACTGGTTCTTCACGTTCTGCAGATGTAGATGCCACTGGTTCTTCACATTCTGTAGATGCCACTGGTTCTTCATGTTCTGTAGATGTAGATGCCACTGGTTCTTCAGGTTCTGTAGATGTAGATGCCACTGGTTCTTCACGTTCTGCAGATGTAGATGCCACTGGTTCTTCACGTTCTACAGATGTAGATGCCACTGGTTCTTCACGTTCTACAGATGTAGATGCCACTGGTTCTTCACGTTCTGCAGATGTAGATGCCACTGGTTCTTCACGTTCTGCAGATGTAGATGTCACTGGTTCTTCACATTCTGTAGATGTAGATGCCACTGGTTCTTCATGTTCTGTATATGTAGATGCCACTGGTTCTTCACATTCTGTAGATGTAGATGCCACTGGTTCTTCACGTTCTGCAGACGTAGATGCCACTGGTTCTTCACGTTCTACAGATGTAGATGCCACTGGTTCTTCACGTTCTGCAGATGTAGATGCCACTGGTTCTTCACATTCTGTAGTTGTAGATGCCACTGGTTCTTCATGTTCTGTAGATGTCACTGGTTCTTCACGTTCTACAGATGTAGATGCCACTGGTTCTTCATGTTCTGTAGATGTAGATGCCACTGGTTCTTCACGTTCTACAGATGTAGATGCCACTGGTTCTTCACGTTCTTCAGATGTAGATGCCACTGGTTCTTCACGTTCTTCAGATGTAGATGCCACTGGTTCTTCACGTTCTACAGATGTAGATGCCACTGGGTCTTCACGTTCTGTAGATGTAGATGCCACTGGTTCTTCAGGTTCTGTAGATGTAGATGCCACTGGTTCTTCACGTTCCATGGCCACGGGGAGTAATACTGTCTCTACATCACCCCGTACTGTCCTTACACATGTACGTACGCATGGTGAACTTCTTTCGCGCCGTACGTAACCGACCGTGCCAATCGGAGGTGCCACCTCGCTGAAATTTATCCGCCCTGCGCTCCGCTCGTTGTTGTGAGCGTAACTCCTCCACCCTCACCATTGTTGCCTGTTGGAGAGGGACCGCCTCCAACCGCACAGTCGCATCTCGACCAGCCCCCCACCCCAATGGACCTCGCAAATGAGCTCGAGGAATTGACGCAGGATGGGCAATAAACGAGAGCAAAAACTCTTTCCGAGTGCCTCCTTTTTAAGCACGTGCCGTGCGATTTAACTGAGAAATTAAACGCGCTGTGAAATATAAAATAAGAACTCCGGCGTCTTCCAACGCCACGTCTGTGACCCTCACACACAAGCGAAGCAGAATGCTCCAGAATACGGAGTTTGCCTCGCGCTCGATAATAAAAACGATGTTTACGTAAAATGTGAAGCGTTCATTCAGTCCCGCCGGCTGTACGATGCCAACTTTGAATGTGCGGTGACCCCGAGGGGGTTCCACGTGATGCCGTCACGTGTGAGCCAATCAGGTGCGAAGGCAAGAGCAGAGTGGAGGGGCGGGGGGGTTAATGTGTGGATATCTATTACAATGGATACACATTACCGGTTAAGTTATTTACAGGGTGATTAACACACATTACGGTAAGCATAGGGTGATCAACATACCACCGATCGACTCGCCGCCACCGTCCCCCTCATCGTGACCAAAGTCTTCTCCGGCGTTTGCGATGTGTGTCTCTCTCTCTCTCCCCGTGGGTCCTCTGCTTTTCCCCCTGCACATTTAGAAACACGCGTTTAGAGAGCTGTTTGGCTGCTATAAATGTCCACGTGATCAGCCACTTCGTTGAGCTTTCATTTGTGGCCTGGTCGCTTCTGAAAAAGAGCTTTATACCTCAGTGGGCCTTACCTGCTAAAATAAAAAAGTAGTTTTTAGTTTAACATTAAAATAAAACAAATTACCAGGTAATGAAGGCCACTGAGCTGGTATGCAGCTGTTTTTCAGAAGCGACCTGGCTATCATCAATGAATGCTCAACGAGGTGGCTTATCCTTATCATCATCATCACGTCGACATTTATAGCAGCCAAAAACTCTAAATGCGTGATGTCATATCTAAATGTGGAGGGGAAAACCCAGAGGACCCGGAGAAAAATCCACGTGACCACGGGAATAGAGAGAGGGACACGCAAACTCCAAATATACAGCAGCAGCAGGCGTCAGGGTCGGGATTGAACCCACGACCTCCTGTACACCAGGCGAGGTAGTTAACATCTCCTAGCCACCGTGATGATGATGAGAGAGAGGGACACACAAACTCCAAATATACAGCAGTAGGCGTCAGGGTCGGGATTGAACCCACGACCTCCTGTGTACCAGGCGAGGTAGTTAACATCTCCTAGCCACCGTGATGATGATGATGAGAGAGAGACACGCAAACTCCAAATATACAGCAGCAGGCGTCAGGGTCGGGATTGAACCCACGGCCTCCTGTAGACCAGGCGAGGTAGTTAACATTTCCCCACATACAAACATACAATCCCGCCATAACTATAGGCAAGGCCACGTACAGACATGTCTAGACACGCTGTCTTGTATAAACATTACTTTACCGTTGAGTGCTGGTCAACCCGTGTGCTATTTTAGGCTCATATACGGTGCACCTCTGTTTGGAAGCAATATTGGCTTGAAAAACATATTTTACTTGCCAGTAAAATGGCACGGCAAGGGCTATAAACAGTTTACCTCGCTTATCGATGAGCATAAACCATCACGCCAACTTCCTTCAGCCTGTTTAACGAGTCGGCTTTCGCGACCAATATCATCCATAATACAGGTTTTTTTTTTGGGGGGGGGGGGGGTTACTGCAAATCGCGTAAATATCCTCGCAGCAGCTGGCCATCGAACAAAGATCGTTGGCAACATCGCGGGCTTTCAGATGCGGCCGTCTGGAACGCTCTTCCTCCCGATATTAGGAGCTATGCACTTTGGAGCTGGAGCTATACACTTTTAAATCATCATCTAGATTGACAAACTCACGTCTTTAGCGCTTCCTTCGTGTTTTTAGTTTGTTGTACTCTCCCTGCACCTCCGATTAACACGGTTGGCTACGTACGGTGCGAAAGAAGTTCAACATACCTACACCATACTACAATATACAATACACACTACACTATACACTACAAACTACACTATACACTACGATACACACTAAACTATACATTACGATACACACCACACTATACACTACGCTACTATACACAACCACACTATACGACATTGATAATGCATTCTTTATAACTGCTTTTGGTGTTTAGTTTGTTGCTCACCTCCGATGAGCACGGTTCACGACACACATTGCGAAAGACATTCAACATACATATCAACACACTGCACATTCCTCGACCCATGCTTGCGAGGTTCCGGTAGTTCAGCACATTTCTTGAAAGTCTTTTTGATCCCTACGCAGGTATAATGCGTAAGACCCAAACATGAGTCACGAAGTCGACCACAAAGCAACACGGTTACCCAGGATGCAATGTGCGAACAACATCTCACGGTTTTTGCTATTAAAACAAATTAGTGTATGCAGCATTTCTACGTCTTTTTTTTTAAAGCGTGGTTGTCTGTAGCTGAATGTGAACTGTGATGGAACCATTCCAATGCCCCTTTTTGAAACTGTTAATCAAGAAATAAAAATATGCGTTCGTGTAAGTCTCATCGGTAACCTACAACTCTGATCCACCATCTCTCTGCTGGCCTATGCGCTCTGAAGAAGGGCCTGAAAGGGCACGTGATATATCATATATATTCCCTTTCAAGGCCACATTGTCATTGACGAATGTAATTGGGTTTTAATTATTGTAAGACGATGAATTTACGAGCATAAGAATACATTTTAGTGATGCATTGTTGTATTGCTGCTTTGTTTGAGCAGAAATCTTGACTAATCAGAATATTTAATTATACTTGAGGAATCCGATAGCTTGACAGCTATATTTTTTTTTAACAACACCTGGAGTGCAGATCGCGGTTAAAGCGCCACCTCCTCACTGAGACGAACACCACCGCACACGTCACAATGCACCACGTGCTTTAAAGAAAACGTAATTTCTCTCTCAATATTAATTTCATGGGGGTCCTGCCTGCGTTAGGATGGTTTATTTTGTAATGTATGTTGAGCTTCTTTCGCACCACGGTACGTAGCCAACCGTGCTAAACGGAGGCACGGAGGAAGGACAACAAACGACACACAATAAGCAGTGTAGGACATACATTTATTTAGAATGGATAAGTGTTCTTTGGTTCTTTCGGTAAAGTCACGTAGAATGAGAATAAAATAATAAATAAAACAATAAAATTCTCACGACGTTTCGGCCACAACACAAGTAGTCTTCTTCAGGTAAAGGAACAAAACTGTCGGGACGACAGAGCTTTAATTGTGTTGTGGCCAAAACGTCGTGAGAATTTTATTGTTTTATTTTATTATTTGATTCTCATTCTACGTGACTTTACCGAAAGAACCAAAGAAGATGAATCCTTGCAGTCACGAAAGCTTTATATCGAAATGGATAAGTGATTGACTTCGTGCGCGAGAAAACGAAGACCCTGTCGATGGGCTACATTCATTAATATTTTGAAAGACAAGCCACAGTTCTGCGATTGTGGCCATGTAACCCGCACTATGGACCGCACAGTAAACCCATAGAGACCCATCGGGACTCATAGACACCCACAGAGATCCACTGAGATGCATTAAAGGCACGAGCCACGGTCTTGCGGTTGTGGCCATGCAACTATGGACCGCACAGGAAACCCACTGTGGTCTTCGCTTCTTCAACGGAGGAGAAGGAACAGCAAAGGAACACGAACCATCTCTCTCTCTCTCTCTGCTGACAGCCCTCTCGTCGTGGTTGACAGCCCTCTCGACCCGGTGCGTTGTTGTTATGCTGCACGGGTGTCTGCCGCCAAAACGTCCGAATGTTTGGTTCAGAAGGATAGGCTGCTTCAGAGGTGGCGTTGTGGTTCCATCTCGTGTCTCCGCTTGGTATCTCTCCCCTCCGCCATCTCCACTCCCCTAAACAGACACAGCCTGCTGGCCCCAAAACCAACACAGCCGCCATTCGCCACCAGGTGACTGTGACGTCACCACGGCACCTGTGCCAGGCCAAGTGCACTTTGAGGCCACGTGAAGTGTCGATGGCTCGCTGAGAGGAGGTGATGGGACAGACCCAGGTGCCATGGCTTGGCTGTAAATAAATACATAATTGGCTGACTGAGATGACCGGTAGATGCACCAGCTGTACCCCTTACTGTGCCAACTTGCTGCACTTTATCCGCCCGGCGCTCCGCTTGTTGTTGTGAGCGTCGCTCCTCTGCCCTCCATTGTTGCTGGAGGGTGACTGCCTCCAACTGCCCAGTAGCAGCGTCCTTCATAGGACCTCACACACAGTCACCCACCGATCCAGTCACCACCACCGATCCAGTTTAACACGTGGTAGGGATTCGCGACCAATATCCACAAAATAGTTTTTTTTAGGTTAGATCACGTAAATATAACGTTGTCGTTAAACACGCCACCACCCGACACAGCCAATTAGTAAGGTTTGTCACGTAAAACAAAACGTGCCAATTCGTTACTAGTTGAGCTCACCGGTTGTGTGTTGAAGAGTTAAACCCCAACTACCTGATAACGGACGCTTGTGTTGTGACCGAAACGTCGTGTTCTTTTATTATGTTTTTCTATCTACGTGACTTTACCGAAAGAACCAGAGAGTATGGACTCCTGCAGTCACGAAAGCTTCAAATCAAGATCCCAACTACAGCGTTCACAATTCGAGTGCCGTGACGTTTCGCCGGTAATTACAACGCCAGCAGCAGCCAGCATCATCAGGCGACAGCCAGAGCGTTGTGGAGCGAGAGGGGGTCCACGTGATGCCGTCACTGGTGAGCCAATCAGGTGCGAGGGTCAGAGTGGGGGGGGGGGGGTTAATCTATGTTTATAAATCACAATGGTTATCCATTAGCCGTTGGGTTATTCATAGGGTAAGTAACATACATTCGGGTAATCTATGCGTAATCAACATACCACCGATCCACTCGCCACCACAGGGTCCCCTCATCTCGGGATTACAAGACGCACCTTTAACACATTCCTGCGGAGGGAGCTGGTAGGAACATTGGGTTGTTCGGTCAATGGCCAGGGTCAACGGCGGCACCACGTGGTGTATTCTGCAAATATGCCCGACTGTGAGGGCGGGCACAAGCCGGCGTGAGTAGGTTAAACGTTGAGTTTTATAAGGGCACCACGGGGTGACCAGCCCCTCCCCACTCAGCCACACCCCTCCCCACCTAGCCCATCCCCACCCTCCCCACCCAGCCCCTCCCCACCCTCCCCTCCCCACCCAGCCCCACCCCTCCCATTTTTGGATGCACGACGGACGGACGGACACAATAATCCCCTGTGGGCTGGTGGTGTAACCAGGAGGTTCCTACCAATATTATTATTGCACACTTTTATTTAACTCACTCTGTTGTATCCTCAAATCTTGTAGTAACTCAATTGTAACCCACTTCCCAATGTGGTATCGACTGCAAACTTGGTATACTTATGTCATATATATAACAAAATATATTTTTAAGCATTTTTTTTACACGTTATATGTTTCGGATTGTCCACGCTCAACTGACGTTGGCTGTAATTTCCCACGGTCCTCTTACGTTGTGGCAAGCTTCGGGGGGCCACTTCCTGGAGTCGCGGAGTTGTGCCATTACTAGTACGGTACGTTTCGTTAAAGTGTTATTGTAAATTTTTTTTTTAATATTACTTATTTCTCTCCCTAGTATTTTTGTTGTTGCAAAAATGGAAAGGTGCGAACGTAAAATATTATTGCGTGCGATTTATAAGGATTAATATAATACATTTAAAGTAATGCAATTGAGAGTAAGATTACCTTAAGAGTGTGATTAAAATGATGACAGTGTAAATTACTATGTATATGGATAAACTGCGTATTGCGCAAGCTTCAAACACCATTAGAGGCCGTCCATAAATGACGTCACGCACCTAGGGTGGGAAGGGGGGGGTCAGACATTTGTGACGATGTGTGACGGGGGGGGGGGGTTTGAGAAATGTGACGTCACATCAAAATGCGCAACTTTAAATAAATATAGACAACACGTTCTACTTAATTAAGTAGACTTTTTAATAAAATTGTTCTCCTACAACATCAGAGTGCAGCGCCACATTAAATACGCACTACAATGTCAATAGTTTAAAGCGATTTGAAGCATGTTTTTTCTTTTTTGGGGGGGGGGGGGCAGAGTTTTGTGACGTCATATTTGAGGGGGGGGTCTGACTTGTTGTGACGCCGTGTGACGAGGGGGGGGGGGTCAAAAATCGCGTGACGTCATTTATGGACGGCCCCTAAGGATAAACTGCGTATTGCGCAAGCTTCAAACACCATTATTAAGACGCTCTGGAAAGTAAGAGACACTTCGGTCTCAGTAAAGTCTGGTGTCACACAAACACGCATACAATACCGGATTATAAGACGCACCAGCACACTTGAATTTTGCCTACTTTATTAGAGACAAAGTCACACCTTATTGGTCACCTCGTGCCCCTTATAAATCTCAACGTTTATACGAGAAAGTCCTATCACAAGGAAGAAACCGTATGGGTTCACAGGTATGACTGACATACATTACAGGAGAAAGGTGCGTCTTATAATCCAGAGATACGATACATTTTGTAGCGATCTCGCCTTCCCTACGTAAGATGGCGCTCTCCCATTCCAATATGGCGCCTTCCCTATGTAGGGGCTCTTTCCCTTTCCAAAGATGGCGCCCTCCCTATGCAAGATGGTGTTTTCCCTATGCAAGATGGCGCCCTCCCTACGTAAGATGGGCGCTCTTCCTACGTAAGATGGCGCTCTCCACCCCCCACATCAACCGACAATGACGCCACAGCCACCCGCCCAAAGTGACGAGAGGCGACGCGTGCGCGCTGCCGATTGGTCAAACGTGAGCGCGTGATGCAAACAAAGCAGCCGGTTGGCGAACGCGATGAGTGATCTTCCTCTTCCGGAAGACGGCCCACACCGTTTTATGTTACCCGATAGCGGAGTTCTTCCAGTAGACGTAGCTCCAATGCCGACCGATGGCATTCCGGAAGACGAACACCACTTGGAAGATGCCCGGTCCGGGATTGGAAGATGTCTTCCGGAATAGGAAGATCACCGTCGTTGCAGTGTGGCACCTGAGGGAGGGCTCGCGGTGCCGAGGGAGCTTCGGTGAACTTAAAAGCGAATTTTAATCGATTAACGTCAATTACAATTACAACAACAACAACCCTGCAACAACAATGAGGGCGTGGGTCGCCTGTTTGGCGCTGGCCGCCTTGTTGGGGGCTGCGTCAGCCGACGAGAAGGCCCTTACCGTGGAGTTTGATGTGAGGCCCGGGGGGATCGTGCACTCGTTTAAGCAAGAGCTGGTGAGTGAAGAGGTGTGATCACGCATCTCGGTGCGATGCGTGAACGTTCTTACCTATCAGCGAATGTCGATCGCGTAAGAGGCAGTGGGTGGTACAAGGATACAAAGTGGTCCCCCCCCCCTGACGGTACTGGAAAGATACATTTGGAATATTTATACATGCTGGGAGAATCCGATGAGCTGTAAAGCTCTTTTTCACAGGCGTCCAGTTCGGGGGGCACGTGCTCAGAACGTTACAACAACAGACAATATTAAAAAAAAAACACCACAGTCGTGCACAGTATAGGAAAGGTTAACACATGACTTTAAAAAATGCAAAATAAATATAAACTTCGTATTTTAAAATGTAAAATCCCCCGAGCTGACTGTCACAAATGATAGCTCAACGAAGTGGCCGATCACTTTTTTTTGTTACCGGCAAAATAATCAAAATAAACAGGCCATGAAGAAATAATAATGTTTTACCCTTTTATATGTCAATAAAACAAGTTCTGTGTGTGGTTATAATGCGAACTTGATTCCTTGCATAAATGTGTCTATTTGGTGTTTGAACATCTTAACACCTTGATTTGAAGCTTTCGTGATTGCAGGAATCCATACTCTGGGTCTTTCGGTAAAGTCATGTAGGTAGAAAAATAATAGATCTATTATTAAAATAATATATCTTATTTATTAAAATAATAGATCTAGAAAAATAATACAATAATAGATCTAAATTGTGATTTAAATTTTGATTTAAAGCTTTCGTGACTGCAGTAATTCATATTCTTAGTTTTTTCGGTAAAGTCACGTTGAAGAGAAACAACAAAATAATAGATCTATTATAGAAAAAGTCACATAGGTAGAAAAATCATAGATCTATTATTAAAATAATATATCTATTTTATTAAAATAATAGATCTATTATTTTTCTACAATATATCTATTTTTTTCTACCTACGTGACTTTACCGAAAAATAATAGATCTATTATTTTAATAATAATAATAGATCTCTTATTTTTCTCTCTTATTTTTCTATAATAAGAGATCTATTATTATTAAAATAATAGATCTATTATTTTAATAATAATAGATCTCTTATTTTTCTACCTACGTGACTTCTATAATAGGTCTATTTTTTCTAGATCTATTATTTTTCTACCCACGTAACTTTTTCTATAATAGATCTATTGTATTATTTTTCTAGATCTATTATTTTTCTACCCACGTAACTTTTTCTATAATAGATCTATTGTATTATTTTTCTAGATCTTATTTTTTTCTACCTACGTGACTTTACCGAAAGACTCCACCACCTGTTTTATTGCCAGAATGGGTCAAACCTATTCTTATTTAGTTTCATACTTTGATACTGGCAACAAAAAAAAGGTCACATTTAATAGCAAGCTATGTGTGCCCGATGCTCTGGTCCAAATTTGCGAGAGAGAGAAACTTATTCTCGTGTTAAGAACTCAACGGGGTAAAAACCAGATGGCAACACGGCCCCCTACTTGGCAAGCTATTGCCATTTGCGTGTGCACCTTGCGACACGTAGGGACAGCAGCCGCTGGGTGTCCCCCCCGCCTATGTAAAACGCCGTTTTTAAGAAATTAGTTTTAATTGTATATATTTGTTGAACTTCTTTTGCGCCGTACGTAGCCAACCGTGCTAATCGGAGGTGCAGAGGAAGGGCGACAAACTAAAGACAAAAAGCGGTGCTCAAAAAATTTAGAGTTTGCTATTTGTGCGTTCAACTTCTTTCGCACCGTACGTAGCCAACCCCGTGCGAATCGGAGGTGCGGGGCGAAGATGACGAACTAAAGACAAAAATCAGTTCTTAAGCAATGAGTTTGTCAATTTAGATGATTCAAAAGTGCATCATAGCTCCCAGTGGGCTTCCTCATATCGGAAGGATCCAAGAGCGTTCCAGACGGCCGCAGAAGCGCACCTGAGAGTCGGGGCAATGCGGCGACCTTCTTTGAGAGGCATTTTAATGGATGAGATGTGGTGGTGTAATGTGCTTAGTAAATTCCGAGTAATTTAAGCACCCAATAAATACAGATTCTAAATTCGTTGTTTTAAAGTTTTGGTGATTTGATTATTCGCGGTTACCCAGTTTCAATATGGACTTACTGGGCTCGCCATGGGAATGGGGAATTGTCACCCCCGGCTCGGGGTCGTCATTGGACCTGCCCCATTGCTCGTCGGTGATCTTCTGTAATTACCGTTCGTAATTAATGACAAAGACTTATTTCGCACCGTACGTAGCCAACCGTGCTAATCGGAGGTGCCGTGTTGAGTCTATGGGCAGTGTTAGTCTATGGGTAGTGTTAGTCTGTGGGCAGTGTTAGTCTATGGGCAGTGTTGAGTCTATGGGTAGTGTTAGTCTGTGGGTAGTGTTAGTCTATGGGCAGTGTTGAGTCTGTGGTGCAGTGTTGAGTCTATGGGTAGTGTTGAGTCTATGGTGCAGTGTTGAGTCTATGGGCAGTGTTGAGTCTATGGGCAGTGTTGAGTCTATGGTGCAGTGTTGAGTCTATGGGTAGTGTTGAGTCTATGGTGCAGTGTTGAGTCTATGGTGCAGTGTTGAGTCTATGGGCAGTGTGAGTCTATGGGCAGTGTTGAGTCTATGGGCAGTGTTGAGTCTATGGGCAGTATGTATGAATGTTGAACTTCTATTGTGTCGTGCGTATCCAGCCGTGCTAACCGGACGCTTCTTTGTGTTGACAGGGGAAATTCGGCTGCACATTTACCTACGCAGCACAGGGAGGGACAAACGAGGCAAGAGATCCCCCCCCTACCTTCCCTGACATCAACCAGAATCAACATCAGAATATCTATTTATCAGAATATCTATTTATCAGAATATCTAATTATATTGCAGGAGGAATCCAATGAGCTTCAAAGCTCTTTTTCACAGATGGGGTCAGAACGTTACAACAACAAACAGTTACAAAAAAGCACGATCGTAGTGCATGGTACAACAACAAACAATACAAAAACAGACGGGAGTGCAAAGTATAGGAACGGTAAGCGAACCGCTAAAAGATATGCACGAAATAAGTAAACTTTTTTTATTTACCAGGTAGATCCCACTGAGCTATTAGCTTCTTTATCAGAAGCGACCTGGCTATCACAAATGATAGCTCAACGAAGTGGGCTTATCATTGTGTGGACATTTATGGCAGCGAAAGAGGTCAAGTTTAGTGTTAAGAGAGGTGCCTGAGGCACGAGTAATGTTTCTGACCACATGTATCAGAGAGTTTGACTCTTTAGAGAAGTGAACTAGGACAAAAAAGCTTACGGACGTTTTGAGTGCAGGTGTGCGGAGCACACTCAGAATGTCATGGCAGGATAAGAGAAACGGCTTGAGAGTTGTGAATATAACGTGTGCAAGGAATTCTAATGAATTTAATCAGGAAGAGGAGGTTGTGATGGGTGGGACACGGGGTGTGCAGGATTGAAGAGGGCATATGACCGAGATAGTCATTGCAGTGGCACCCAGAAGTCTGAAGACCTAAAGCCAGATGCTGGTGGTGATGAGACTACCACCATCAAAGGTGCTCGCTAACAGCACTTGCCCCAAACGTCTAATAAGGCTATACGGCAGATCGTTGTCCTTCATGAGACTATGAGAGTGGTCGTGGGGGGATCGAGTATTAAATGTTCAACAGCGGAGGGATATAGCAGAAGGCAGGAAGCGATGGCAAGGCGTAATGGCATTGGCCATGGGGAAACATCCTCAAAGCCTTCACCTCGGCATTGTACGTGTTTGCATGTAACTCCTTAAAACTGTGCTGCTCCAATTGTCCAGTGAAGAAATCTAGATTTGAAGTTTTCGTGATTGCAGAGATCCATACTCTTGGTTTCTTTCGGTAAAGTCACGTAGGTATAAAATAAAATAAATGAAATCACGACGTTTCGGGCGCAACACAAGCGTCCGTGATCAGGTGGGACAACCACAGCAAGAAACAATTGCTGAAGTGGGCAAAAGGGCTGCTTGTAACAAGAGGTTATATCGGTAAGAGAGGGGGGAGGAGCCAGGGAGGAGAGATATAGAGGGGGGTGTGGGGTAGGGTGAAGATTCGAATGGAATTGAATGGCATTGAAAGGTATTGTCACCGCAAGACAAAGGGATGGCCCCGTGCGAAACTCCGGCAGACAGGAGAGCATCACATCAGCACGTCGTATTTGGACTCGGTGAACGGAGTCCGAAACCAAATGTATCGTATCAAACTCACTGCAACGCAAGCCGGTTCAATAATTCATGACTGAAATCCAGACTTGGATGCAGAATCTCAATTGTTGACTCTGCGATTCAGACCAAGAAAGCCTTCTGATATGGACACTCAGTCCAAGCGGGCCTCAAACACAGGAACTCCCGCAATACACTGTGCGATGATTATGATGACGATGTTGATTCCGACGGTGGTGGTGATGATTGTTTAATTTCTTGCAGCAATGGCTGATGAGCTTGGGGTCGAATGAGGATCATTCTCTTTTCTCCTGCTCCGTGTGGAGGTATGGAAACTATCCGTTCCATTCACTTAATTCCTTTTTACCGCCCTTTGTCTCAATCTTTGGCTGGGTGAAGGCCTCCTTTGGGCTATGTCAGTCGTCGGAGTTGTTTGACCTTGCTTCACCGTGCTGGTCATTGCAGGTCGGTGAAGCGGGGCACCCAGGACCGGTTTAGATGTCACTCGCCACTGATGATGTTACCCGCCACTGATGATGTTACCCGCGGCTGGGAACCAGACCCGCATACCTGTCAGGGAAATTGAGTTTTCAGGCCTATACGACAAAGACGTTTCAATACGGGCAAAAAAACACGTCTTTGTGTGATGGAACTTTGTAGGATGAACGTTGAGATTTAAAAGGGGCATGGGGTGGCCAATAAGGTCTGAATTGGTCTGTAATAAGGTAGGCACTGACAAGGGGTTGACATGTATGGATATCGCTCGCCACTGATGATGTTACCCGCGTCTGGGAACCAGGCCCACCTCACTGGTTTCATGGCGACGCTGTAATGGAGCGACGAAATGGGACACCTGACGAAATCGCCGATCGGAGATTTGCCCCCATTACACGGAAGAGAGTGTTAGGCGTGGTGTTGGCCAAAGGGGGCGTTGTCTTTGCCCATAAGATGGTCTTTGTGGATCATGAATCGAGGTTGATCATCGTATCGATTGCGCTCGGTCGTCCCAGCACCCAGCTCAAAGTTGATAGGGCAGCCATCTTGAAAATGTCGATCCATTGGCAATTCGATTAATTGGCAATCCAATTAATTGGCATGCGATACTTGGATCGACCAGTTGTGTGTGACACACCCCCTTTATTTGATTGGCTAATATCAGCAAGGTCGGTGATTCCGTCGCAGTCCGCTTTTATTGTAGTGCGGTGCAGCAGCCGCTGAGCTGCCAATCGATTTGTGCAATTCCACATGGCTCTGTTATAACAACAACGACGACGACGAGGAGGTGACCTGGCCCATTGTGATTGACGTTCAGCTTTTACAGCCTCAAATTGAACACGCGCGCCCTGTCAGAGTCGACAGCACTGCCTCGCAACAATCAGTCGGCACGGCCTTCAAAATCTCACCATCACCGGCAGTAACAGCACCACGACTTGTATCTGACTTTAGGTCACCCCCCCCTTAGTCGCCAACCTGTGGGTGCCACTTGCATTACCAGTCTCGGTAACCTGCCCTCCACCACCCTGCACACGTGTCACACCCATCACATCCTCCTCTTCTGGAAGTATGTACGTTTTAACTTCTTTAGCACTGTAAGGCCAACTGCGCTAATCGGATGCACGGGGGAAGGATGACAAACTAAACACAAAAAGCAGTTCTAAAGACATTAATTTTCGATCAAGATCACATCTCCAGTGCTCTCCTGCCACATTCTGTTTCGAATCTGTCTTCTATTCTGGCTTGAAATTCCTACATTCCTGCACATCTATCTACTCAAAGGCCAGCACCTTCATTCGTATTTGTTTAGTTATAATTCCAACTCTCTATCGGCCAGTAATTCTTAACCTGGGGTGCACTCACCCCCTGGGGATGAGAGATGCCCTTTCTGGGGTGGTACAGCTACTAGGTATTAATTAACATTATTTTTTTATGATTGAGAACAAAATGGGTGCATTCTGCAGTAAATGTTAAAAACCACTGCCTCTAGCCCCTATAGTAACACACGCACACATTCCTCCTGTCTCAAACACTCACTTCTTCACACTTAGGTTGACCTCTCTACCCTTCTTAAAGTTTTACATAGGCCATTCTGGACCCACATTGGTGAATACAACTATCGTTTTCTGTTATAGTGTTGTTGGCGATGCTGACGTGCTGTTATTGGTGTGTGAAATTTTAAATATGACTTGGAAAAATCACGTGTGCTTTTAAAAATGGTACAGCCTTCAGTTCACCGGCTTGCGCAGTCAGTTAAGATGCCTGTGCGTTTTGTCACCAATGTGTCGAGACAAATTCTTTACGCCTTTTCGTTACAGGCCAAACGGGAAGTCATATCTGTTCTTCGTTCAGTTCAACACTGAGATTTCTGGAGCCAAAGTGGAGTTCGCGGAAGCCTTTGTGAGTTTTGGAGTCGGGGTTTTTTGTAGTTCATTGTTCAATGTTACTCCACAAATCTATCGCAGTGGTTTAACAACCGTTACGTCAGGAAGGAGGATACTGCCATGGGGTTGTCACAGTGGCGAGATGTTAACTACCTCGCCCTGTACGCAGGAGGGTCGTGGGTTTGATTCCGATCCTGACGCCGATGAATTTGGAGTTTATGGTCGGGTGTATTTTTCTCCGGGTACTCTGGGTTTTCCCTCCCCGTTTAGAATCAATATGTGTTTTGAGTATTGGCTGCTATATATTTCCATGTGATAAAGCTATTAGCTTTTTTTTCAGAAGTGACCTGGCCATAAATGGTAGCTCAACGAAGTGGCTTATCACGTGGAAATTTGTTGCAGCAAAATAATCTAAATAATCTAGACTGATCCTTAAAACCTGGACTCTTGGACCAGTGTCATTCTAGACCGATCCTAAAACCCTGTTTCTGTTAACATTCCATAAACGAACACTGGCACCGAAAATGTAGTGTTTTAAAATGTCACGTTTGTGTTTTCAGTCGCAAGCAGCTACAAGTAACCTGAAGGACATCGCTTTGAAGCCAAGTGAAATTGTGGTTGGGGAACACACAGGTGATATATTGTAGATTTTTGGTTTTGTTACACACTGAAGATGCTGCTGCCCCGATTGTGGAGCGAAATGTCAGACATTATTGTCAAATAACACGCGGTGCGACCCCAAAAGCACATCGTAGAGTTACAGCAAATCGTTACTTTTGTGGTGTGGGGTTGGTGCATAACAATAAGTCCTCTATAAAAAGTTCAAGTCAAGTTGATACGTGTCCTCACTCGAAATTAGTGTTGGGCAGGGATCACCTCTGTCAGTGGCCCTGAGTCGGGAGTGGAAATTCCACATTCTTATGGAAGCGGCCGGTTTATCTGTCGGACAACCACTGTCAACATCCACCTCATTGGTGTTTATTTTTCTATCAACCCCTGAGGGATGAGGATGATGGGATGAGGATGATGGGATGAGGATGATGGGATGAGGTGACCCCCAAATGACTGGATCCCGTTACTTAAAACCCTCTATCCTTTTCAGACCATATCACCAAATAACACATTGGCCAAACAAACATTTTGTTCTCTGTAATAGAGTTTTTGTTTGGTTTAGATCGCGTAAATATGTGATGTCGTCACTATGAGCCAATAAATTACAATGGATATCTGTTAGTTGGGTTATTGATAGCTGGTTAATCAACATCGACCTCAAATTTATCCCCCTCTATTCAAGGCCCAAACAGGAGGATTTTTCCACAATTCTGGCTGTCACCTAATGAGGCTAGTTGTAATTACCGGCGAAACGTCATCCTCAAATTGTAAATGTTGAGGGGTTTACTCTCCAACACAACCGGTGTGCTGAACTAGGAACTAATTGGCAAGT
This sequence comes from Petromyzon marinus, assembly GCF_048934315.1. NCBI lineage: Eukaryota > Metazoa > Chordata > Hyperoartia > Petromyzontiformes > Petromyzontidae > Petromyzon > Petromyzon marinus. The sequence goes on from NC_133723.1 coordinate 9,776,392, forward strand.
TTTGTTTACGTGACAATCCTCACTAATTGATTGTCAGGTGGTGGCGGGTTTAACGACACATTTTACACGATCTCACCCAAAAAAAAAACCTATAATAATATTGGTCGCGAAAGCCTACGTGCAAAATTTCGTTCTCCACTTTTATGTGTGTATGTCGAACTTCTTTCACACCATACGTAGCCAATCGTGTGACAAACATTATTCTCGTAGGATAGAGCGGGTGGGGAAAAGTGTTGCCCTCCACCGTGTGGAACAGGTCCCTTGGAAGAAGCATCTCGGAAGGAGTTCCTTGGTGTCCACTTCCGTGGGCTGTTCTCTAACATGAAGGGTTGCACTGTTCTGCGGGAGTTCTGCATGGCATGAAGCCAATAACGCAATCGTGAAACAATTGGAGACGTTACAAAAAAAAGAAAACAATCAATCTTGATAATAGATTATAACGCCAGCTGAAAATGTTCCTTCTGTGTTTGCAGTGAGCCACAACCCGGGCCAGTTTGGATCGCAGCTTTCCAAGCTCATGATCGTGTCGAGGAAACCTCACGAAGAGCTGTGATCGCCTCTCTCACTATGTCTCTCTCCGCCACACAACTCTCCCATTATTTATCCACGTTTCATTTGAGACCCTGTAACTCGTTCTCTTTACACGCCAAACCACATTCACACACACTCTCCTCTGCATCCCACACTTCTCTCCATTTCCCCCTCTCTACTCCTTCCTCCCAGGCATCTCCTCTGCACTTCACACAACTCTCACGCTGTCAATGGAGACACAACTGCTGGGATTTGGACTCGTTTTAATATGAGCCAGTCGTAGCTCTGTGGCTGAAAAGGCCATTGCAGACGCACCGAGCTAGAACCTTTTGACACTTGTGAGTTTTAATTAATCCTTGCGGGGGCTGGACGTTTTGTGTCGAAGGTTCGTCATCGCTGAGTCGCACTGCTGAGATGCGAGGTTTGATCCCTTGGGTCGGATGTCTCAAGGGGTTCATGATGGCCGTGGCAGACTCTTGAGCCAGCAGTGCGAAGTCGAAGCCCCCTGTGCTGTGGGAGTAATTGAACAAACACTGGTGACGTCATGAGCCAAGTTTTCAGGGGTGGGGTTCTCACATTCTTATTAGGAGGGTGACAATGGCTGTTTCGGACACTAAAGAAGTGCTTCGGAGATCCCGGGGTTGGTTATTCTACTGTTTCCTTACAATGGGGGTTCCTCATGGCCATGTCTGGAACATTGATCCAGCAATGCTGAGATCTTGAGTTTAAATCCGGGCACCTACCCTGTGATTAAACTGGGTTCTCAAGCATTACGAATTCGATGTCTCAGCCCGGTCACCAATCACTGCTCACAATTGAAAAAAATAAAAGGATCTTTCCATTTGAGCATGCTCAGCTCTGAGGTTATACATCTGTACGATGCTTTTTCGTTTAAAATCACAGAAAACTAGGCCAGTCGCCCATCTGCACAGCTGAACTGAATGCCGTATTTGCGGCTGCGGTAAAATCGGCCCTTTTGGAGGACATGGAGCAGTTAATCACTGTAGTTTTGCTGTAATGTGGTGGAGTTTGGAATGGATTGAACATTCCTTCGGGTATATAAAGGTTAAAATTTAAAAGAAGCAAACTGGAAAACATTTCCACTCAATAAAAAAATGGTTTTGTTACTTTAAATCCGTGAATATGCTTATTGTACACACAAACACAAGCGATGGCCAGCTCAAATGAGCATTGAGGCAAGTGGATGTATTTGCCATCTGTTTCCATCTGTACGGGGATATAGTGTTGCCCCCTCACGCAATGCGTGGGTTTACTCCGGGCGCTCCGGTTTCCTCCACCCACTTGTATCATAAACGCTCATCAATTGGCTGAAAACAATTTAACATAAAACCCAAATATATTACTCCTCAAAGAGAGCCCTACGACTCAACGAAACACGATGGCCGTCTGGCCTGTTCATCCAGCTTCAATTACATGGCGTCATTCAATTTTTAGGTTGCATTACAAGTCGACTTGCAAACAACAACAACCGCCATTCGCCACTAAGTGGCGGTGACGTCACCACGACGCTTGTGCCAGGCTATGTGCACCGTGAGGCCACGTGAAGTGTCGAACGCCCGCTGGCAGGAGGTCACTGGGCAGACCCAGGTGCCACGGGTCGACTGACTGAGATGACTGGCTGATGCACCACCTGTGCCCCCTACTGTGCCAACCTGCTGTGCTTTAGCCACCCGGCGCTCCGCTCGTTGTTGTGAGCGTCGCTCCTCTGCCCTCCGTTGTTGGAGGGCGACTGCCTCCAACTGCCCAGTAGCATCCTTCACGAGCCTCATCCACAGAGGCCGATCTTGACACCGCTGGTACCAGTCATCGGCAAGTCCACTCAGCTCCACGTCCTCCTGTACCACATCACTCCATCTCTTCTCTAGCCCGTGCCGCGCCCGCTTAGCCCCCTCAATCCGGCCAAACAAAAGCTGTTTCGGCATGCGATGGCTGGGCATGCGGGCTACATGACCCAGCCATCGCAGCCTTGCCTGCCGGAGGAGCTCACCGATGGGACCCTGCCCAGATCTTTCAAGGATTTGTGAGCTCCTCACACAATCCAGTCTGGTTAAACCCAGGATGGATCGTAGGCAGGCCAGCCTAAATGTTTCTAACCGGCGAAGATGTTCCATTAGGGGGGTCCACGTTTCGCAAGCGTAGAGAAGGGAGGGAATGACCGTGGCCGAGAAGACCTGAAGCTTAGTGCGGAGCGACAGACCAGGTAGCTTCCACACAGCGTTACGCAACCGATGAAAAGATATTGCCGCTCGACTGATTCGGAGTGAGACCTCCGCTGTTAAACTGGAGCCAGTCATAAGCACACTGCCCAGGTATGGGAAACTCTCCACTCTCTCCACAACTGCCCCATCACCGATTGGGAGTTGTGGGGGTGGAGTGTCCGACGGTACAAAATACCCAGGCAGGTGCTTAGTTTTGGTGGGGCTGATGGTAAGGCCCCACCTCTTAGTGGCACGCTCCAGTCTCAGCAGCAGCGTCTCCAACTCCTCCTCTGACTGAGCAGCTATTACCAAACACTTACACGAACACCCGCGCTTGCGAACACCCGCGCTTGCGAACACCCGCGCTTGCGAACACCCGCGCTTGCGAACACCCGCACCGACGAACACCCGCGCTTGCGAACCAACTGCCATGAAATATTGTTTTACATCAACTTAAAACGTGAACTCGCACTTTCAAACTGATCCGCAGAACTGTTTTGTGCAGCGGATCGATCCCCCGCGAGAGATGTAATGAGTCAGCTTCGCGCTGTGACGATTATCTGAATGGGTCCTGGGCCTCCCCCTAGGTCGACTCAGCCTCAAATGAGTACCTGGTGCGGTGTGCAGTAAACATCGCTAGCACTGGGGACACAGGCGGCCGGGCGCGGCGCTGGTCACCCACCCCCTCGTGTGCCGTTCCGGCCTTGATCGGCGCTGCTCTAACAGCACTTGTGCCGACAATCTGCGCGTCTTTACTGGGGATCGTTGGAGTGTGTCTTTGTGTGTGTTGTCTGTATGTGTGTCTTTGTGTGTTTTTTGTGTGTGTGTTTTTGTGTGTGTGTCTGTGTGTGTTGTCTGTGTGTCTTTGTGTGTGTCTTTTTGTGTGTTGCCTTTGTGTGTCTTTGTGTGTGTTTGTGTGTGTCTTTGTGTGTGTCTTTGTGTGTGTGTGTCTTTGTGTATCTTTGTGTGTCTTTGTGTGTCTTTGTGTGTGTATCTTTGTGTGTCTTTGTGTGTGTATCTTTGTGTATCTTTGTGTGTCTTTGTGTGTCTTTGTGTGTGTATCTTTGTGTATCTTTGTGTATCTTTGTATGTCTTTGTGTGTCTTTGTGTGTGTATCTTTGTGTGTGTATCTTTGTGTGTCTTTGTGTGTCTTTGTGTGTGTATCTTTGTGTATCTTTGTGTATCTTTGTATGTCTTTGTGTGTGTATCTTTGTGTGTGTATCTTTGTGTATCTTTGTGTGTCTTTGTGTGTGTATCTTTGTGTATCTTTGTGTATCTTTGTATGTCTTTGTGTAATTGTGGTTGCTCACTGCCCCCCTTCCGACAAGCAAGCCTGGCAGGACTCAAGTGAAAATAAAACAGATTTATTTTTTAACATTCATGTTAATTTATTTTATGTTCTATTGACTATACGGTATTTGTTTTTGACAGTGATACATGCAAATGTACAATATTTCTTATGAGTTTAACAAAGCTTCCCTGTTTAGTTGGACTGTAACACATTTCATAACACTGACCGTATGGGAATTTAAAAACGGTATATTACTGTTTAACACGTAGGCTTTCGCGACCACTATCTATAATAGAGGTTTTGACCACCCAAACAGGGCAGAACCATGCATTGTGCATGGTGTGCATGCATAATGTATGTTGATTAACCGATGAATAACCCAACGGGTAATGGATAACCATTGTAATTTATAGGCAGAGATTAACCCCCCCCCCCCACTCTGACCTTCGCGCCTGATTGGCTCACCAGTGACGGCATCACGTGGACCCCCTCTCGCTCCACAACGCTCTGGCTGTCCCCTGATGATGCTGGCTGCTGCTGGCGTTGTAATTACCGGCGAAACGTCACGGCACTCGAAATGTAAACGTTGTAGTTGGGGTTTAACTCTCCAACACACAGCTGTACTAGTAACGAATTTGCACGTTTTGTTTAGAGGCCGTCCATAAATGACGTCACGCACCTGGGGGGGGGAGGTCAGACATTTGTGACGATGTGTGACGAGGAGGAGGGGGGGTTTGGAAATGTGACGTCACATGAAAATGCGCAACTTTAAATAAATATAAACAACACGTTCTACTTAATTAAATAGACTTCTTAATGCATGTTTTCTCCTACAACATCAGAGTGCAGCGCCACATTAAATAAGCACTACAATGACAATAGTTTAACGCGATTTGAAGCATGTTTTATTTGGGGGGGGGGGGGGCAGAGCTTTGTGACGTCATATTTGAGGGGCGGGGGGGGTCTGACTTTTTGTGACACCGTGTGACGAGGGGGGGTCAAAAATAGCGTGACGTCATTTATGGACGGCCCCTTGCCTGACAACACCTTGCTAATTGGCTGTGTCGGGTGGTGGCGGGTTTAACGACACGGTTATATTTACCCCATCTAACCCCATCCTAAACCTCTATTGTGCAGTGCATTGTTCTTTACTGTATTCCCTACTTTCGAAACCGTTCGACTTACGAACGAATCGCGTTGGTAACTCGAGGAGTCGCCCCCGTGTTACGCGAATTTGTATTGCGCGATGACGTCACCAAATTTAAATCGCCGTCGCCGCGAGGGGCGTGCGCACATGACGTCGCCAGAGTTACGCCTGCGAACACAGCTGTTTAGTTTTTTTACGTCATCGCGTTGACGTGACGTACGTGAGGGGGGGGGGTGTGGTTTACGTCGCCCAGCAGCTGTCTGCCCGCCCGGCTATAAAAGGGGGAGCGCCATCAGCACTCGTGTTGGCGTCTTCCCCGGGGCGTCCGCGTCGCTTGCGTTGGTGGTGAACCCCAGGATGGCGACGCCGCTGTCTCGCTGAGCTTCCGTCTTTCTGCCCCCCTCCCTGCCGCCGCCGCCCTCGCCTCGGTCTCCCCTCGTCCCGCGCTGCTGCCGCCGCCGCCGAGGCCGCGGGGACTCCGCCGCTTCCGAGCGTTCCTCGGGTAGGCCTCCGCCAGACCACGGTGTTGCCTAGTTTCCCTGCCCAGTGAGGTAGGCGAGCGTCGGTGCCGTCCGAGAGGCCCGGGGTGCCCCCAACCTTCCTTCGCTCGCCCCCACCGGGCGATGTTTAAAGTCTTTGGCTAAATATGAGCGGTGGCGCAGTGGTTACCGCATTGCGCCGTAGAGCCCGGCTCTCCCGAGTTCGATTCCCGGCCACGGCTATCATCGGTGGTGTGTGAACTCGGTCCACCTCTCTTGACCAAATCGTGAGTGAAGTATGGACACCCGTCCATCAGCGCATTGGCAGAGCGCTACAAGCTGAATCGAAGTGGCTCTGTGTCTCCCTGTGCTGGCTCGGGGAAATTTAGAATAATTCGGGGGTTAGTTGGGCGTAGGGGAGAAGTTAAAAACGACTTAAAAGTGAAGGTCCAGCAGCCTCACGCCATCCTAGCGGTGTCCGCGCGCGTCCATCGAGTTAACAATGTAATTTCGTCCGTGTAAATTGGTAACCCCGATGACGATGGGAGGAGAGCGGATGGGGGGGAAAAAGTCCGTTAAGTTTTCACAGAGAGGCGCTCCGTGGCTTGATGGTGCGATGATGCTCATATGGGATGCGCGTCTGGTGAGACATCCCTCCCCTCCCCCCCGCTTCAACCAGCAGTGGATTGACCATGGCTAGTGATTGACGTGACCGGAGCGCCTTAATGGGTCGTGTGATCCGTGTCTTTTTAAAGTGTCGTCATCGTCCCACTCCTCTCTCTCTCTCTCATTCTGAACGCTCTCGATAGGAGTTGAAGTTTGTGAGGCGTTCATCCGTTGCCTGTGGTTGTTGTTGTTGTTTTCGTCTGCCCCGTCCTCGGGTCTAAACGGATGGGTGATGACCGCACGGACCCCAGGTAGTTGTTCAGCACTCGTGTAGATGTGTTGTTTGTGCACTGTGCCTTTTTATTTTTTAATGTTGATTACATTCTGTGTGTATATATATATTTCTAAACGGTAACTTGGCACGGGCACCAATGCTTCAAACGGCTAGCGACAAACAACACGGTGAGGAGTTGTAATAATAGAACTGCTTTTGTGTTTAGTTGTACCTCCACCGGCACCTCCGATTAGCACGGTTGGGTACGTACGGTGTGAAAGAAGTTCAACATGCAGTACAAAGAAAGACGGTCACTGGATGCGCTCCTGTGCGGCCGTCTGGAACGCTCTCCCCACCGATATTAGGAAGCCACTGGAAGATATGATTCACTTTTAAATCTTCTAGAATGACTCATTTGTTTTAGAAACTGCTTCGTGTGGTTTAGTTTGCCCCCACCCGCCTCCCCCGCATCTCCGATTAGCGCGCTTGGCTGCGTACGGTGCGAAAGAAGTTTCGATGTAACATGCGTACAAAGAGTGGCAACGCGGTTCTTGACTCGAGCGTTAACACCAACGCCTGGATATTTGTATCCCTCACGGGCAATCGCCATACGCAACTGGTTTGTGTTTGTTTATAGGCCGCTACAATGCTACACAATGGGCAAGCATCTCTGGTCGGCACCGCAAAAATCCATGGTTAAAGTGTAACCCTGTTCTCGCCTTCGACTCGCGCTGGAGAGCATGGGGGAGGCCATCGGTCCAGCAGTAGATTGACAAGTTAGTTGTGGTGTGTCTGCGCAAATGTTTTAGTGGGGAGTGTAGCGGTGAGCGTGCTCGCGGCCACCAACACCAGTTGATGAATATCTGAACCGGTCCTGAGCCTCCCCTAGGTCTACTCGGCCACAAGCGAGTACCCGGTGCGTTGTGTAAACATCGCCACCTGGGGATTCTACCACGTGTGCCGTGCCGGCCTTAATAGGTAGGCGCTACTCGCCAAAACGGCACTTTTCCCCCAACAGTCTGTTAAGGATATACGGGGATCTTTGTCTTGCAATGCTTTAGGAGCAAACACAAGGTAAGTGGGCTTTGGGACGAGTGCTGGTTGACGAGATTGACAATGGAATGACGGCCAAAGTGGGAGAATTCACCCGAGGCGGGGGGGTGTGGAGATGTCGCGATTGAAGTCGGCTCGTGTGTCGGTGCAGGGTAGGCCTTTGTACAGCAGTGGATTGAGCATGGTTGGCGATGAGTTTTTTTTTGTGCCTTAGTTACAAAGATGTGGCCTGAGCGAGCAAGTGCTGTTAGCGAGCACCTATGAAGGCTGGCACTGCTCACAAGGGGGTGAGTGGCCAACACCACGTCTGGCCCCCTTGGTCTCCCAAGTGGTGATGTTTTTCACACCGCACCAGGTATTTATTTAAGGCCGAGCCGACCTAGGGGAGGCTCAGGACCGGATAAATCGTCGCTGGTTTTGGCCGTGGGCAGGAATCTAGCTCGGGTACGGCAGGCTCGTAGTGCAGTGCGCGAACCGCTAGACTAGCGCTCCCCCACGCCACACTCTCGTCTTGGTTACACACATGTTGGGGACATACCTGCGGGGGCACTGGGAGATCAAAGGTATTTTTCAAGGGAGATCTGGGTTGTAAAACAAAGAATGTGCTTTGGTGCGCACATTTCTTCCTCGCGCAAAAATGGAGCAATGCGGTTTATAACCGCAACAAAAAATTAGGTGAGAAGTTTGTGCGGTTAGCCGTGGAAAGCGCCGTGGTCTCAAAAGCTGATGTTCACGAGATTCCATCGCTGGAAGTATATAATCTCTGATTTGGCCTTTGAGCCATTGGGACACATTTGGGTTGTTGGTACCAAGCAGGATGCCAAATTATTCGTATTTTCCTAAATCCTACTATCTCGAGATTAGAAATGTACATGATAGCAAGGTCACCGTGCTTGTGTTTAATGAGAATATATGAAGAAGGGTGCCTTTTCAATATGTTCGTTTGGCAGATAATGTTTTCGGGGGGGGGGGGGGTAATTAACGACTTTGATATGAAACGTCCGCAGAATGCGTACCTAGGAAGTTGTCTATAAGACATATGGTATGTCGACTGATATATTCCCATGGTGGGACACGGTCCTTGGTAGGCACCCCCCCCCCCCCCCCACTGCCTGTGGTGTAGACTGGCAGCGTTTGCAACCTTCGGTGGTACACAACCCCCTTGGTGCATGGGCTAATTGAGGTCGTTTTGAATATTGGAGGAAAGCGGGAATACCTGAATAAAACCCACCGACACATGAGGAGACTACGCTCGGGCTCGCGTGTGTATAGGTGTGCCGCGATTTTGGTTTTACGAAATTGCACGTAAACGCAAATTGACGAATTGTGGACACTTTTTTTTGTTATTTTTTTTTTACGAAATCGAATTTCCACGTTTACGATATTTCGCACTGCACGTGCCGTGAGATCGTCTTGACACGAAGCAACCGGGGAGGTTGCGTCATGTGTCCGCTGCTGGACATGTGTGAAAAAGAGCTTCACAGCTCATCAGGTTTCTCCTCTTGTCTAAATATTCTGATTCTGTACTCTTTGGTTCTATTCGGTAAAGTTACGTAAAAGTATAAAAACAACAACAAATCTAAATAAAAAATTCACGACGTTTCGGTCACAACACAAGTGGCCTTCATCAGGTGTTTTCGGGGGGGGGGGGATTAACGAGTTTCCTCCAACCTGATGTAGGCCACTTCTGTTGTGGCCGAAACGTCGTGAATGTTTTATTTTTTGTTGTTTTATACTTTTACGTGACTTTACCGAATAGGACCAAAGAGTATGGATCCTTGCAGTCACGAAAGCTTCAAATCTAGATTCTGATTCTGATCGGCGACAGTGTCATGGTGTCCCCTACAGTAGCAGCAGTAACGTCTCCGCAATCAACCCTCTCCCCACTCATTGCAACACGCAGCAGAACATTTGAGTTCCCTGAACAAGTTTGATTTTATTTTGTTTTAAAATTAAAGATTCTTCAGTCCTCTTGTATACTTATATTCTTCAGTATTATTATTTTTGTATTGTGAAACGCAATAATAGGGGAGTTTTTTTTAGGTTATGAGCAGAGCGTGAATGACTGCTCAACGCATCCATACATTTTTTTAATCAAATTAACGGGAAAAGCCATTCCGATTTACGAAATTTCGTTTTCCGGGTGTTTTTTTTTTGATGAATGTATCTCTTTCACAAATCGGGGGATCACCTTGTAAAGCAACAACTGCTTTTTGTGTTTCGTTTGTTGTCCTTAATCCACACCTCCGATTAGCACAGTTGACAACGTACGTTGAGAAAAAAAGTTCAACATGTATACCTGCATCACTATCACCTCCGATTCGCGTGGTCGGCTACGTATGGTGCGAAATAAGTCCCAACATACACACGTGCCTGCTGTCAACCTCAGTGCTGCACTGTCTCATGAGCCGCTACATTACAGGTGCTTTCCCACCCCTCTGTGGTTATTCAACCCAGCCACTTGAGTCACCGCCGCCGGTCTTGCTGCGATGTCATTTTTCGCCATGTGGTATAAAATTTCCACGACAAAATGACGCTACTGCAAATTCCCTTCAAGTTGTACTTGCAGCTCGCATTTTTGTATGTTCTTGTTTTTGTTCCTTGCTCTGCTTCCCGTCTGAAACGAGGATTTACCGACAGCTGCGTTTCACTCGGCATGAGCAATCCCTTGAGTCGTCTCGCTGTTGCATCTTTGCAGTCCTGTGACGCTGAGACCGTAGATCTTGTTGGTTCTGAGCCAATGGTGGAAATTCGACATTCCTGTGACGGGGACCAATCTCGCTTCCGTAAGATGACGGCTGTTGACTCCCCACGGTAGTACTCGGTTTCAATGATCCCATAGAGATGATGATCACGATCGGTCCAGTTGGTATTGGAACGCTCCAACTAGCGTTTTGCGAGTCGCATGCTTTTCCCACAGAGCCTCCATTGTCAATAATAAATAAAAGACTTATTGAAGAGCTGTGTACCAAAAAAAGTGCTCTGTACGGCAGCCATAAAAATGTAAGTGCTTTTACACGTCAACAGTTTTTTTGTAATGGTTGTGGTTTCTGAAAAGGCACATGTTGACCTGTGCTTATCAGCTGCGTAAGGTCAGGTCGGGTCGGTTCCTCCAATAGAATGTGTTTTTTTTCCAGCTATAATGATTGCTTAAGTTTCGCAAGGTCATTGCTTCACGTTATCTCTGTTGTTCCTCCTTGGCCTAGAAAAATACGGGCGGTTTAACTGGGTAAATAAATGAATTGCGTTGTGATGATGCGGTTGTCAGTGTTGAGACTACTTTGAATTTTGAGCATCTCTGAATACTCAATAGTGAAGATATGGCAATGGGTTGGTAAGACGAGTTCCTACGACACCAACAGCGGAAATTTAGTTTGGTTTGCCGACTTTGAACTTGTCTAAGATTGTGGATTTGTTGGGATTTTTTTGGCAGCTTGTGAAATTGTTCAACAATGGTCAAGTTGTTATCGACTTTGGAGGGCTTCTGGTGGGGTATTAATCCCTCACCAGTTCCCGATTGAAATCGCGAGTAATAATTAAATCGCCTCTTTGGCCTCTGCTGTGCAGAAGGGCCATTGTCCCAAAACCTCGCTTATTAAATGTTATTTATCCGTGTTTATTGACGAATGTAAAAAAAAAAATTCCCCCTTTATACAAAGGGCACTTTATCAACACCGAATTCATCCCATTTTCCCAAGTGTTTAATACAACATTGCCTCTGTGAGATATTAACGGGGACAGTATAAGGCGTCGAACCAATTGCATGCCCATTTTGTGGTTCAAAAAAAAATTCTGCTCTCGGTACATGCCGCATAATGCGCGGCACTAGAGAATGTGGCGATCCGTGCGAGGTTCCTTGCGTTGGCTCCCATCAGCCGTGCGCGATTGTCTGAACAACAAGGATTGGAAGTGTGATCCAGGAGCAACGAGGCTTTGTAAGCCTGGCTAAGCTGGTTCTAGCAGTGCACTGAGAGTGGATGGAAACTTATGCCTGTAGGTTTTCATGGTCACGCTGTGTCGCTGTCCCGCGCTTTGTTTCGTTGGTACCCCGTGTTGTTCCGCACGATCTCCGATGGTTTTGTCCCACGTGCTGAAGAAGGAAGTGGGACATCGTTGCAAGCAACCAAAGCAACGCGTGGCAACAACCTAAAAATACATCGGCGAGAATGGTTTACTTTTTATCCCACTCTATCGCCGATTATGACCAGCGATTTATGCAAGTGAATTCCAAATAATCCGCGTTGCTATTCGACCATATCATCGCAGATCCTTTAATCCATGGCGCATGTACGTATTTACACGTACGTACATACAATCCGAGGCTCGTCGCAGAGGGTCTGTAATCGGCTGGAGAAAATGTTGTGCCGACACCACGGTCTGCCGCAGATTGCGTGGAGAAATCGGCCGCGCGATTCGATTAATCCGACTCGGCATTAGAACGCTCTCCAACCTCTCATTGCGAGCCGCTCACTGTACCGGAGAGCTACCAGGCCAGATTATAGAATTAATAATGCCGCAGAGTTTACAGCCAGCTGTTCTGAACGCGTCGTGTCGTTCTAATATATTAGGCTCGGTCCGGCGATTGTCAAACACATGGTTGTGTTGTCCGTACATCACCCCATGCAAAAAAAAATGTCCCATGTTGTATTACGACGTTGCCGTAGTTTTTTCTTGTTTTTTTCGCTTTTGCTGTTTTGGTGACCCAGGGTCCCTCCTTGAAAAATTAGTCTCCATCCCCTGGGTCTCTCTTGACCACTACTCACCAGCTGGTTAAACAAAAAAATGCGGCCTGGTGGCTTGAGCGTTCAAGCTCGTGGCTGTCATTTCGATGAGCGTTTGGGACGTACGGCGAAGATGTTGTTAATTACCTCCCCTGGTATACAGGAGGTCGTGGTTACGATCCAGACCCTGACGCCTGCTGTATATTTGAAGTTTGCATGTCCTCTCCCTGTGGTCGCGTGGATTTTTCTCCCCTCTGCTGCTATAAATTTCCACGCGATAAGCCACTTCGTTGAGCTATCGTTCGTCACCAGGTCACTTCTGAAAAAGAGCTATATAGCCTTGTGGGGCCCTACCTGGTAAAATGAAGTTGGTTTTAGTTGTACAGTCCTCTTTATCTGAAAGTCAGTCTGACTTGTGCTTTGAATGACTTTTGCTAGTTCTCTATACTTGGCCCCAGTCAGGGAATTGTGGAGTGCTCGACTGGGCTCTGGGTTATCAAGAGAACCGAGCCATAGCCCAAGCAAAAAAACAAAATCTCCCGTTTTTTTTATGCGCACAGACGGCCAAGAGGAGCAAGGAGCGAAGCGCTTGAGGAGGGAGAGGAGGAAGGGAAGCGCACGAGGCCGCGATGCGGCGGACGTTGGCCCTGCTGGCGTGCGCCGTGTGGCTGGTGGCGGGCGGCGCGCGTGGCCAGCAGAGGGACGTGTACACGCACACGTGGGCCGTGCTCGTGCCGGGTGGCGCGGCCGCGGCCGACGACGTGGCGGGGAGGCACGGCTTCACCAACCTGGGGCAGGTGAGTGAGCACCACGCAAACCCCCACGCGGTTATTGTCTCGAGAGTCGCTGCGGTGGCGCGAGGATGTTACCGCCGTCGCCGGTATGCAGGAGGTCGTCGGTTCGACCCCCCGACGATTCCTGTTGTATATTTGGAGTTTGTGTTTACTCTTTCCCCGTGGTCACGTGGGTTTTTCTCGCTACCGTTTGGCTGCTGTAAAATTCCATGTGGTGACCCACTTGGTTGACCTATCAAATTGTGGCCAGGTCTCTTCTGAAAAAGAGCTACATGGCTCGGTGTGCCTTACCTGGTAAGATAAAAAATAGTTTAGTTTTAATTTGTTTTTATAGTCGGTCTGACCAGGACAGATCTGCAATGTGAAAAACTCTGTTAATGTGGGAAAGCAGTGACGTGCCCTCGGGTGGGGGGGTAGCATGTTCGTCACTTGTTGCAGAGGGCTCAGATTCCGATCCATTAGGCCACCCTGGTTATTACTGCAAAGGGGGCGGTGTTTTACCGTAATCTCCGATGCGCCATCGGCTTCACGGTTGATGTTAATGATCTCCCCCCCCCCCCCGACATAATTCGAAATGAGAGGGCCAGGCTGTTGAGTGCTAGCGTCACGCTCCAAATTTGCCAGTCGAAAAATTACACTTAAATTACTCGACTTTTTGGATTACCCACGGCAGCAGCAGCAATCATCCACTCCATACTTACTGACTGATGCCCAATTACATTAATGAGATGCCTTTTTTTTGGCAGAATAAAAAATGATAAAAATGTTAGAATAGGGTTTTTCCACCCTTGCTGGCAGTAAAACAGGAGTTAAGATGGTCAAACTCCAAATGGATATTCAGTTTAACACGTAGGCTTTCGCGACCAATATTATTCATAATAAAGGTTTTTGGGTTAGATCGCGTTATTTATAAACATTTATAAATAACGCGATCTAATCCAAATGGATATCTTTTAGCAAGGAATCAAGTTTACTGCATTAACCACACACAGTACATGTGGAATAAGTAATATAAAAATAAACTTTTTTTTAAATCACGCTTTAATGAAATTCACCGTACTGTTAATGGAAGAACTCCACAACTCCAGGATGTGACCCTGAAGCGTGCCACAACGTAAGGGGCCGTGGCCAAATACAGCCAACGTCGGTTTACCGTGGACAATTAGACCCAATCCGAAACATATAACATATAAAAAAGATTGTTTAAAAATATTTTTTTCCTTTTTTATGATAGAATATAGTATTGTCATTAGTATGACATACGTATACCGAGTTTGCAGTCGATACCACATTGGGAAGTGGGTAAAAATTGAGTTACAAGATTTGAGGATACAACGACAACATCAACAACAACAGAGCGAGTTAAATAAAAGCATGTAAAAAAACATGCAAACAAACATCTGATAATATATGCATTGTCCTTGCAACTGGCTTTCGCCAAAGAACAACGGCAAAAGGCGAACAGTGCAACCTTGATTTAAAGCTTTCGTGACTGCAGGGATTCATATTCTTGGTTCTTTCGGTAAAGTCACGTAGAAGGGAAACAATAAAATAATACAAATATAAAGCAATAAAATTGTCACGACGTTTCGACTGCAACACAAGCAATCATCATCAGGTGACTTTAACGAAAGAACCAAGAATATATATAGTGCAACCTTAATGCAAGTATCAGAACGCTCGAAGCTCGTCGGGACCTTTTTGCCAGTACCTAAAATGATGAAAAATTAGGATAGGTTTTACCCCTTTCTGGCAATAAAACGAGGTGATAAGAGTTTGATACGCCAAATAAGATATATTCTCTGCTTCTTTCGGTAAAGTCACTTAGATAGAAAAAAATCATAAAATCTACCTTGGTGACTTTACCAAACGAACCAGAGAGTATGGATTCCTGCAGTCACGAAAGCTTAAAATCAAGATCAAATAAGATATATATATTTTTTTAAAGGCATCGTCAAGTTTGCATTAACCAACATGTACTTGTGACAAAAAAAACATGCAAACGAGTGCCCAATTGCAGGCCAGGTGCAGAGTCTCCTCTTGCCACACAGGGACAGCTGCCACTGGGGGTGCCCCTTTCAAGTGTGGCAAGATGAGATGCGATGTAAAGCGCTCGCTCTCCCTCTCTAATGGGGTGTAAAGAATCTGAATTGGAATCTTTGTTTCAGACTTGATGAATCTGTTGAGCTTACGAAGCTCTTTTTCACAGGTGTGTCCATTTGGGGCGCGGGGTCGGAAAGTTGCAACAACAAACAATACAAAAACGCGATAGGAGTGCAAAGTATAGGAAAGGTAAGAAAATCACAAATGTTTTACCTAAAACTAAACTCTCTTTATTTTTCCAGGTAAAGCCCACCGAGCTATTAGCTCAATTTTTAGAATCGATCTGGCCACAAAGTGGCTAATTACGTGGAAATTTATAGCAGCCAAATAATCTAAATAATTTAAGGCGCTCCCAGACGCCCCCCCCCCGCCGCCTCTGGTGTTAAGGGCATTCTATCACCAACAAATAATTCTTCACTTTTTTTTTATTGTAGTCCTAAGTCAAAAGTCGTGGTGCAAATGGGTTGGCACCCTGAACTTGCAATCCAGAGGTTTGTAGCAGCGGTGCTCCAAACCACCTTGTCACCGCCCCCCCCCCCACCCTTCTATTCTGGCGTACGGAATCAAATATGTTCACGAGCGAGACGTCGATGTCCTTCTGCTGGCCACGACGAGAGCGCCTTTGGCAGAGGGAGAGAGAGTTGGTGTCGATTCGCAGTTCCTCCGTTGAAGGACCGCAGGCCCACAGTGGAATTACTGTGCGGTCCGCAGTTTGTGTTGCGCTGCCACAATCGTACCACTGTGTGCCTCGCGTTTCATTTTCCATTCGTGGGGGAGATGTGCGCGTCGGCCTGTTGATGTTCGGATGGCGCGGTTTGACGGCTCCCCACTGACACCACCTTTGCACATTCACTCCTTTCTCGCACGCTCACTGACGCGTGCTGTTTCATATTTGAAAGCGTCATTGAAGCCCCCCCTGTCGTGTTTTTATTCCGTGCCATCTCGCCGCCAAGCTGAAAGGCTTTCTGTGCGGATTACTCGACCGTTGATATATATTTAAAAATAATCTGAATCGTTCATCTGTTTTGCGAGGAAGGAGGGAGCAGCGCTCGTCTGCTCCTGCTGGCCCTGCCGTGATCATAAATCCCTTGCCGTGTGTTTTACGAGTGACCATGCTTCTCTGGGAAGTGGTGGTTTTTGTGTAGGTCAAGCCCGGTGGTTTGGTTATGCGGTTACTGCTGCGGTGGTTGGTTGGTTGGTTCAACTTGTGCGACCACTGCTCCTTTTCCTCCACTGGAGTGTGCAATATGTGCAGTCTTTGTTCTGTGATCTCGCGTGCCCCTCGCATTATTTAGATTATTTTGGCTGCTATAAATTTCCAAATGAAAGCCCACTTTGTTGAGCTATCATTTGCAACAAAGTCGCTTTTGATAAGTAATTTAATGCCTCGGTGGGCTCTGCCTGGCAGGATGGTTTTGTTTGTTTGATTTTTGGGTGATTTGTTACCTTTCTTGTACTTTACACTACTGTACCATCGTTTGTTTTTGTGCTATTATTTGTTGTAACATTCTTGCCCATCCCCTACTGGCAATCTGTGAAAAAGAGCTTTTTAGCTCATTGGATACCTCCAGTATAAATATTCAGATTCTGCATGGGCATAGAAAACTCCCGCATACATATAAATAAATCGGCCGTGCATTCATTCACTCATCAGCCATGATAAGTACACTGCTGGATATGAAGACCTTTGCATGCAGTTGCAAGCCATTTGGCATCTGCGCACGAGCTGAGTTTATCTCTGCACCCCGCCTGCGATGGACATTCCCCACTGCCTGCTATTCCTTCGCCTTTCTTGCCCGCTGACCATCAATCCCCCCCTTGTGACATATTCTGCCAAAGCCCCATGTCCGTTTCTTTGCCACCTAATGCACTGTACAACCCTTGTGTAAAATCCCCAAAAAACTCTATTTTAACAGGCCCACCGAACTCTATAGCTCTTTTCTCAGAAGCAACCTGGCCACAAATAATTGCTAGTTCAAAGAAAGTGGCTTATAAATGTGGAGGGTGAAAAATCCACTTGAGCACAGGGAGACGCACGCAAACTCCAAAATATACAGCAGGCGTCCGGGTAGGGATCGGACCCACGACCTCGTGTATACCAGGCGAGGGAGAAAACATCTCGCCACCACGGCGTAGACTTTGTTATTGTGGTCAGATTAATCCTTGTTGGTCTGGCGTTGGATCCGGACCAGTGCATGAGTCTCGAGCGCTCTGCGTTTGGATCGGTTTCATCGAATGAAGCTAAGGATGTTGACGTTTTAATCCGGAAGAGCGAGAATGCCGTGACGGATTTATACAAAAAAAATTCCATGGGAAGCGACTGTTCGCGTTTGTGGTCTTCGTGGCGGAAATGACTTGAATTTACCCTCCCGGGTTACAGAGCGTTTAAGCATGCGTGTTATTTAAAGCATTAAAAAAAAAAATTTCCGTGAACTGTTTACACTTTAACGATAAACAAGACGTGGACGAGCCTGTTTTTTTCCAGCAAAGTTTTTTTCCAGTACAGTCAATTATAATGCTGAAAAATAATGTCCATCTGATCCTCATCATCGTTGTCAAAGTTTTCATATCTATGATGATCACGTAAAAATCGTCATCATATTAGATCATAATCAGATTCACCATCATAATCGTCATCCCCCTGGCAGTGTTTAAATGAGTAGCGACTGTTTGTGACAGGAAAGCAGTGGTCATCCTATGGGGCAGACTTGGCCCTCGCCATGTCAATGTGGAATTTGTAACTGAGTGCCCCCCGCCCCCTAAGCTCGCTGGAGCAGGGAAATGTTAGTCTCGAGGGCAACAGCTGTTGACTTATCACAAGGTGGTACGCGTTGTATCAAGATGTTAACTCCCTCCCCTGGTATATTTGGAGTTTGCGTTCTCTCTCTCTCTCACGGATTTTTCTCTCTACCATCTGCCTGCTGTAAATATCCATGTGATGAGCCACTTAATTGACCTATCAATTGTGGCCAGGTCGTTTATGAAAAAGAGCTACATAGCTCAGTGGGCCGTACATGGTAACATAAAAAACATTTTTTTTATATATATAGTTTATCTGAATAGATCACGTAAATTTCTCCAAACAACAATGATCCTGATTTTTAAACATTCCTTGTGCGCCCCGAAGCCTCGTTAGTGTTATCCAAAAATATTAGCGTGGCGACCAATGTCTTCTCGTTTGGTTGGCCATCGGACAAAGACGGTCGCAACGCGTCGCTTTCAGATGCACTTCTGCGGTTGTCTGGAACGCTCTTCCTTCCGATTCATTGGGAAGCCACTGGAAGCTATGCACTTTTAAATCATCCAGATTGAAAACTAATTTCTTTAACTGCTTTTTTTTAATTTAGTTGTCCTTTGCCCCGCATCTCCCGATTTTTAGCATGGTTGGCTACGTGCGGTGCGAAAGAAGTTGTACGTACATGAATTGTCTTGTTTAGCTTGTATAATGTTCATCGGCAGTACGGCCTGTTTTCACAACGCTATTTTGATAGAACAAGATGAATGTATTGGAACACTTTTCATAACGCAGATGCGAATTGGATGTAACGCGATCGAGTTAATGGAACACGCGTCACTTGAGTAGTAAGGAATGAGCGGTTGTACGTCTGGCTTGGCGTAGCATCGCACCAGGTGGGATGCTGATAGATGCTACCCACGCGCCTCGGTCTTTATTCAGTATTCGCTTTACCATATTATATATTTATTAGAATTCGGTGTGCTTCAGGAACGCAACTACTGCGTTTTATAAGAGAATCGACTGCACTCACTCGGTACAAGAGCGAGCGAGAATGCAGCATAGCAGTCGCCCACACGAAGCACGGCAAAGAGCCGATGCCTTGCGCAGTCCCCTTTTCCTTCCGTGTGCCGTCCCGGCTTTCGCCCGTGCTCCTACAGCCTGTTAAGGCTATACGGGGGATCTTTGCCTGTATCTTTGTGGTGGGCTTGTGTGCTGGAGCTTCTCGCCTTGGCAGGAATTCTGGAGGTTTAGCGACACGGGGGGATGAGTTTCCCCCCCCCCCTCTCCCCCCGTGCTGTGGGGTTTGAAGGTTACTCTGCCGCGGCTCCTTGTAACGTTTTTCTGGGCTGTGCCGCTGCAGCGTGGTTGTCCGGCGTGTACGGAAGAAGCTCTCGGCATGCGGGAGCGAAACGTCGGACGCCCGCACCTACGATTAGCCCGCCGCGCCTCCCGATTTTTGGCTGCGTACTGTAAGAAAGAAGTTTGACGTACGTACACAACTTGCCGAACGACAACAACGGACGATGACAACACACTGCGGCACAACCCGAAGGCCACATGGAAGAGTGACGCAGCGCATTGAAAATATTCTTGAGCGGTTTATACGTCTGTCTGGAAGTTCACTATGTCCACGTCAGACTTTTGAGCTGGCACTTGCCGTTGTGGGCTCGCGTTTGTGGGCTCAAGTTATGGCACCAGTTTAGGGCTCAAGCACTGGGCCCTGGTATCTCTATCTCTCTCGCTCTCTCTCTCGGGGGGATTCGTGGTAATCGTCGTTTTGGAGACGGTCAGCCAGCACTGCTGAAACGTGACCATCACGATGGCCACGTCACGGACACGGAGAGACTCCCAGCGCGGGGTGCTTAAACGTCTCGGCGGCTCCGGCGCCGTTGTGAACGTCTCCTGGCCGTTCGTAGCGGTTGTGTCAGAAACGCCCTGACTTCGGGATTGAACCCAGCGCGGCTCTGTGTCTCCCACACACGACCATCGTAAACACGATGCCCTTTTTCACGGCGAATGCTTTTCTCGCAGTTTCCGACCGGCCGTGTGTCCTGCTTTCGCAAGATGAAAAGACGACCCCTTGTATTGGGTTTTTTTTTTCCCGAACAGTGCGATTGCTGTTCCGTGTTATTATTATACAATCTCGCGAAATGCCACGTAGGAAAGTATGGGGTAACCAAACTGCATTGTCGGATTAAATCCGGAGAGAATCGCTTGAGCTTATTTTGCGATGAGCCTCGAGCAGAGGCGTAGACAAATGTGACTTTGTATCCCTCAAGTCACATGATGGGGGGTGGCAGTATGGGTGGCATTGAGCCACTGGTGGAAATTCTACATTTCCATGGCAGGGGCGTGTGTGTGTATGGGAAGCGGTGGTGTGGTGGTTAGTACACTGCGCTACAATTCCGTCGATCTGGGTTCAATTCCCGCTCACGGGAATTGAATAAATAGTTCCTTGGCCTCTCCTAAGTCGACTCGGACTCAAATGAGTACCTGGTGCGATGTGTAAAAAAAAAAGATCTTCACTCGGGTGAGAAAGACGGCCGGGCGTGGTGTTGGCCACTCGCCCCCTGGTCTGCCGTGCTGACCTTCATAGGTGTTGCCCCAACAGTGTGTTTAAAGGTAGGGGATCTTTGTCTTTGTTTATATATGCATGCATATCTATATGTGGACTTTAGGACCGTGGTGAGGCCCTTTTGTTGGTCTTCTCTCACAACACCTCTTAGTGACGCTGCATGGGCTACTTGAAGTATATTTTATCTCTGTTAGGTTAGATGGCGGTCACACAGTGGTCACCGCGCTGCATTATTCTACGCACCTGGTGACTTGTGTTCGATTCCCAAGCGTCTTTGGCTTCCTCCTCTTAAGTAAACCGAATGCTCTGAACGGATAAGATTGTGCAGTGAGCGGCGCGTCTGTGGGTGCGAACACGTGCGCATAGCCGCTACCGGTGGTGTCGGTCGGCCTCAGGTGGAGGAAGCTTTTTTTTTCTGAAGGAAGCTGCCGAGCAGTTGGCGTTTGTCGCCCTCCGGCAACAACAACGGAGGGCGGAGGAGCGATGCTCGCAACAACAAACACTGAATTTTGGCACTGTGTGGAGCACATTGGGTGCATGTGCCAGTCATTTCAGGCAGTCGACCCATAACACCTGGGTCTGTCGTTGTGAGCTGCTAACAATGAGCCTTCGACAACTCTCATAATGTCCTCGAAGTAAACCTAGCCTGGCGCAAGCTCTATGGTGATGTGACCGTCACCTAAGCGTGAATGGGGACTGTTATAATTTTGGTGCATTTGTAATTGGAGGGGGGGTTGTGAAATTTCCTGTGGACTTATTTCGGCCTTGCGGGGGAAGTACCTGTCGTGGTGTGTTTTAAACGTGAGCACTGGGTTGGCAAAAGTGGCCGGTTGTGGTGCTGACTAAAAACCACCCTTTCATGCTCTGTTGATGTCTTCATTGGTGATTGCGAACAGCACTTGCCCTCTTGAGTCCTATATGTGTGTGTGTGTGTACGTGTCGTCACAGATATTTGGGGATTACTATCATTTCCGGCATCGGGCGGTCGCAAAGCGATCCCTGTCGAGACATCACAACCGGAATCTGAAGCTGCAAAAGGAACCCAAGGTAAAGTCACACACACTCCCCCCCCCCCCCCACCTCGATCGACAGCGCGCGGACAGTCCCACCTGATGAGGCTGTCTCCAATAGCACGCTCACAGAGTAGTCTCTTTTGGGGTCTCTCTCTCTCTCTCTCAATACAACGATGGACTTTGAGACCGTGGTCTTCGATGAGCTCTCTAGAATTAAATATATCACTCGCAGAGTGGACGCTCGCAACGCACGAGTTGTTTCTCAAACTTTTTTTGGTTCCACGGACCGCTGAGCCGATGCAAACATTTCCGCAGACCGACCCAGCCCCAACCCTGGTAAAAAAAAACACATTCACTTATCTCTAAACTACCACTAATGCTAAATGATTAATGTTTCCGGAACATAATTTTTTTTACTGCGCTGAAAGATTTTTTTTTTTTAGGGAGGGCATTTGGATCTTGGGGTTATGGTATTTTACCAAACTTCATTTTATTGAATTAATTTATAAATGTAATGTCTGAAATGAAACGGCTATATGTTGCCGTTAATTCTGGCACAACCTGCGTTTGCATCAGTCACCACCTGGCAGACTCGCGAACCACATTCTGAGAACAACCGCAATACAACAATCGATTTTGTGACCGGTCTTAGATGGGCTCTCCAGACATAAATAGAAGAGGAACAATAAAATTCTCACAACGTTTCGACTGCAACACAAGCAATCATCATCAGGTGTGAAAACCACAGCAAGAAAAATAATAATAATTTTTCTTGCTGTAAATTTTCTTGCTGTGGTTTTCACACCTGGATGATGATTGCTTGTGTAGCAGTCGAAACGTCGTGAGAATTTTATTGTTTTATATTTTTTGGATTTTATTGTTTCCCTTCTACGTGACTACCGAAAGAACCAAGAATATGAATCCCTGCAGTCACGAAAGCTTTAAATAAAAATTGAATAGAAGACTGGCAGACTAGTCTCTGATCGGTTCTGTAGAATTTAGGCTTGGTATTCCATTCTCGGACGGGGGGTCCCTAGACAACAATAGACTTGCACAGACTGGTTTGTGATGGGCTCTGTAGAATCTAGGCTTTTGACATTCCAGTCTCTGACGGGCTCTCGAGACGATGGCGGACTAACAGACCGGTCTCTGATCAAGTCCGCATCAGACAAGAGACTTCCTGTCTTTCTCCGCCCCCACGATCGGGTCACATGCTCCGTGCGCTGTGACGCCGCCGACTTCGCGTTTTTTATCGCTCTGCATTTACGCAGCTGTGAATGTCGCCAAACCGCAAAGTCTCCTCCCACCCAGACGGTATCCCACGCCCAGCGGTCTCCGTGTCTCCCTGGGTACAGCTGCTGCTGCCACCTCGGGGGGGGGGGAGGGGGTGGGGGGTGGGGGGGGGTGACCAATTTGAATTGCGCCACTGTGCGAAAACGGAACGAGACCGAGGTTCACGTTGTGGCCAAAACTGAGTCCCTGCAGCCACGCTCAAGGGATCGATCGATGAATCGCACCGGCCGTCGAAGGTCGGCCTGAGGGGTCGACGCAAAGCGACCTGGTTCGCAACGACGTCGTGGTGGCGAGAGCACCCATGGTCCTGAGATTTTGACTAACCTCGCCTGATGTGCAGGATGTCGTGGATTATAGATGCGCACCCTTTGACGCCTGTGTGTTTAGAGTTTGCGTGTCTCTGCCCGTGGTCGCCTGCATTTTTCTCCTAAGTCCTTCTGGTTTTTCCCTCCGCATTTAGAATCGGCAACACGAGTTTCGAGTATTTGGCTGCTATCAACTAAGCCACTTCGTTGAGCTATAATTCGTGACGGGCCCGGTCACTTCCGACAAAGAGCTACACAGCAGCTCTGAGCCTTACCGTCCGCCAGGATTGCGTTTCCTCCTTTTGGTGCGGTGGCGTTTGGCGGCGGCGGCGGCGGCATCACTGGGAGGGCGAGCCGCTTGGTGAAGCGGCTGTCATTTTCAGTTTTTTGTTTTCTTTCTTTCTCGATGATGATGATTTTCGTGCTTAGTCAGAAGCCGGTGGTGACATGTCGTAGCCACTCCCCCGCCACGTGTGGATTGGTGTAAATTTAGTGGGGCTTTTTCATCATCGAAATCGTTATTTAGACTGGTGGAAGAATCCGATGTACAAGTGTACAATATGGGTGGGTTGGCAAGTTACAACAGCAAACAATACAAACTGAAGTGTTTTATTTTGCCAGGTAAGGCCCACTAAAGCTCTATAGGCCTGTTTTTTTTTCCAAAGCGAACAAATGATCGCCCAATGAAGTGGCGCTCATCATCGTCACGTAGACATTTATCGCAGCCAAATACTCTGAAAGGCACGTCGATGTTGATTCTAAATGCGGAAGGGAAAACAAAAACGTGAGGACCCGGACAAAAATCCACGGGACCACAGGGAAAAGAGCGAGACTCCAAATATACAGCAGGCGTCGTGGTCAGGATTGAACCCACGACTTCGGAGAATGGTAAGCAAGTCACGAAATATAAATAAATAAACAGTCCCAGAGCACACCAAGATGACATCACACGGCACAGTCATCCCCGTCCGGTAGTTGTCGTCTTAGTCTAGCCAGCGACGACCCGTGGACTTTCAGTCACGTCGTGGTCATGCGGGGAGTGGGTGAGGGTTTTTCACTTCGTGACCCAGGCCACACCGCTGAGTCGACGATTCCCCCCCCCCTTCCCCCGGGGGGCCCCCGTTTGACTTCCTCACGCCCGGTTGCACAAAATCAACTTGAACTGTGAAGCCCCCCCTCCCCTGCCCTTCGCCCAGGTGCAATGGGCCGAGCAACAGGTGGTGAAGGCCCGGAGAAAACGGGAGCTGTTCCAGGAGCCCACCGATCCCAAGTACTTGCTGCAGTGGTATCTGGTACGTGCACCGCACTCTCCAATGCACGCCGACGCCTCTCATTGTAATGTAATGCAGACCAGTGCCTTGTAATGTAACGTAACACAATGCAGATGCCTTGCATTGTAATGGAATGCAATGCCGAGGCCTTTATACCCCCAGCATGTTACAATGCACGCTAACACATTGCGCACCGATGCATTGCTAGCCATCGGACAAAGACGGTCACGGCATTGCCCGTTTTCAGATGCTCTTCCGCGGCCGTCTGGAATGCTCTTTCGGTACTAGGAATCTACTGGGTCTGTGCATTTATAAGTCTACATTGAAAACTAATTTCTATCGAACTGCTTTTTGTGTTTTCCTGCCGATTTCAGTACGTAGCCAACTGTGCTAATGGAGGTTAGCACAGTTGCCTATGTACGGAGCAAAATAAGTTTAACATGAATACAAAATATGCACCAATGCATTATAATACACACCAACGTGTAACAATACAAACCAATGCATTACAATTCACACCAGAATGCATTGCAGTAGATGACAGTGACGCAACATTGCATTGCTTGAGACCGCAATGTCTTATGGCAATGCTTTGAATGCACCGTGTTGTGGAAGAGGCTCGTGAAGGACGCTGCTACTGGGCAGTTTGACGCATTCGCCCTCCAGCAACAACGAAGGGCGGAGGAGCGACGCTCGCAATGAGGAGCGACGCTCGCAATAACGAGCGGTGCACCGGGTGGCTAAAACGCAGCAAGTTGGCACAGTAGGGGGCACAGGTGGTGCATCGGCCAGTCATCTCAGTAGGTCAACCCATGGCACCTGGGTCTGCCCCGCGACCTGCCAGCAACAAACCATCGAACGCATCACCTGGCCTCGGTGCACCCAGCCTGGCACAAGCGCCGTGGCGACGTCGCCGCCACTTGGTGGCGACCGGCGGCTATTTGCCGCAGCTGCTGTTGTAGTATCGTTCGCCTTCCCCTGCGTCCTGCGCGAGTGCAGCACAACAGCGTGCACCACGACCTGAACGTCCTCGCCGCGTGGAGCCAGGGCGTCTCGGGCCGCGGTGTCGTCGTATCCATCCTCGACGACGGCATCGAGAAGAACCACCCCGACCTGGTGTCCAACTATGTGAGTCCGGCTCTGGGGGCGGGTGGCGGTGGCGGTGGGTGGACACGGTTGAGGGGCAGGGGCTGGGTGTCTTGAGTACTGAACTATAACATTAAACTACGGCAGGCTCTCGATTATCCGCGCTAATGACGGGGGGGAGGACCGCCGCGGATAATAAAAAAATCGCGGATGATCCAAAAAATATGAAATTTCCGCGGATCTCTTTGCCAAAAACCACTTTGTCGGTATGAACCACTTGATGATCGGTATGAATGAAGAACGCACGCTCACGATCGAGTGATAAATACACGTGCTCGGTGATAACGCTTTCCTGCTCCCGTGCAGAAGACTCGGCCCACGAAGTGGGTTGCAGAGCCACGCCAATCAACAATCAAACTCCACCCACCGTTGTAAAGATATGCAACTACTGTACTGTACTGTTAGGGGCCATCACGTGGATTTCGGGTTAACCGGAGTACATATTTATTCGTTTTACATGTTTTAATTACACGTGATTTTCAACAAACATTTACAAGAATAACAATGTATAACTGTTTTTAGATTATCAATTTGGGCTTAAGGGAAAAAAATAAACTGCCTGTGTAATAATTGAGTCTCTGCTGTATGTTTATTTTACTATGTAAGCCCCACTGAGCTACTTTATAGCTTTAGAAGCCACTTGGCTTTCGCTAATGATAGCTCAGTGAAGTGGCTTTTTACCGCCATGTGGATATTTACAGCAGCCAGCACAGTGTCACTGTGGTATCCGGCCAGAAAACCTGGGACCAGTTACCGGCGCGGCATTGTAAGTCTCGACAGCCGCACGAAGGGTACTGGCTGCGTTTGTGCGAGCGTGAGCGTGTGTGTGGGGAGCGGGAGTGCAGCGGTTAGCGTGCTGCACAGCTGGTGCATCGGCCAGTCATCTCAGTCAGTCGACCCATGCCACCTGGTTCTGCCCCTTGACCTCCTGCCAGCGGGCGTTCGACACTTCACGGGGCCTTAACGTGCAATTGGCCTGGCACAAGCGCCGTGGTGACGTCACCGCCACTTAGTGGCGAATAGGGGTTGTTGTAGTAGAGCGGTAGTGTAGCGGTTAGCGAGCTGCGCTACGAATACAGTGACCAGAGTTGAATTCTTGCTCTCGGCGAACACCAGTAATCATTAGTGATGATTATCGGAACTGGTTCTGAGTCTCCCCTATGTCGGGCATGGTGCTGGCCAACCACCCTCCCTCGTGTGCCGTACCAGCCTTCATAGGTGCTACTCTCTAACAGCACTTTCCCCAACAGTCTGTTAAGGCTACACGGAGCGGGGGGGATCTTTGTCCTTGTGTGTGCGAGTAGGATCCCATGGCGAGCTATGACGTGAACAGCAACGACCCCGACCCCCAGCCGCGCTACACGGAAATGAACGACAACAGGTGAGGTCCCCGAGTGAGCTGGGCGAGTGGGTGAATGGGGAGCGGGGTGGGGTTGATGGGTTGAGGTAGGCGAGCAGGCAACCGAGGTTGTTGAGCAGACGAGCGAGTTGATGAATGAGCGAGTGCCTAAGTGAAGTTTGAATGTGCCAGCGGGTGAGTGAGCGGATGTTTTTGGTTGGGTGATTGAAATGGGCTTGTGGGGGGGGGGGGCGGTACTTGTTTTGGATGGGTTGGTGGTTCCGTGAATGGGGCTAGTGGTCAGGCGAGTGAGTTAAATGGGCTAACGGGCAAGTGATTGGATGGGCAGCCGGGTGGGCGAGGTGTGCCAGCGGGGGTTGGCGAGCACGCTCTCTCGCCCGTCTTTCCCGCAGGCACGGCACGCGCTGCGCCGGAGAGGTTGCGGCCGCGGCAAACAACGACGTCTGCGGCGTCGGCATCGCCTACAACGCTCGCATCGGCGGTGAGCGTCGGTTGCCCTCGCCCAAGCCGAACACTCGCCCACCTCGCCCGTCGGCTCGCCCGCTCGTGTATCCATCCGCACACTCGCTCACGGGTTCCCCCCCCCCCCCCCCCCGTGCGTGTCTCCCCCCCCCCCCCCCACACGTCCCTCCCAGGCGTCCGCATGCTGGACGGGGACGTGACGGACGCGGTGGAGGCCCGCTCGCTGAGCCTCAACCCCCAGCACATTGCAGTCTACAGCGCCAGCTGGGGGCCCGAGGATGACGGCAAGACGGTGGACGGCCCTGCGCGGCTCGCACAGGAGGCCTTCGTGCGGGGCATCACCAAGGTACTGGCGCTTGCGTAGGATACGCAGAGACAGACGAAGAACCACCCCCCTTATGGTTATAGCCTTAGCAGACTGTTGGGGCAAGTGCTGTTCGTTGGTTCATCAAGCGAGTGTAGGGAATTCACATTAAAGGCTTAATTCGTTCCGATGCCATCGAAAGTTACCACCTTTTCACCCAACAAAGTACTTTATAACATTTTAACAATGGATACTGTACATAAGCATATCATTTACTGTTCCTACAACAGCCCGTCGTTAACAGGGGAATGGCTGGTAAGCATACACATTGGGCTCTATGGGAGCACTACTCTATACACTACTATACACTACACATTTGGCTCTGGAAGCCCGTCATTAAGCGATTAGCCGTTAACAGGGGTGGTCGTTATGAGATGTTCTACTGTGCACACCTACACGTTCAAAGGCAACAACAGTTGTCGCCGTTCACCATTTCAGTGTGCAGTGACGTTGCCGCGGCGATTGTGCCAGGCTAGGTGCACCTTGAGTCTGTTACCTGAAGTGTGGAAGGCTCGCTGCTGCACGCAGGTCGTAGGACAGGACCCAGGCTGTGTTATGGGTTCACTGGCTGAGATAATTGACATATCCAAGGCACAAGAGTTTAACACATAGACTCGTTCTCGCCTGATGAGGCTGGTGGTAATTGTTGGCGAAACTTCGTACTCAAATTGTAAATGTTGTGGGTTTACTCTCCGACACAACGGTGTACTGTCCTTGTAACTTATTTACACGTTTTGTTGAAAAACCTTACTTAATGGCTTTGTTGGGTGGTGGCGGGTTTAACGACACATTTAAATGTATGAGATCTGACCCAAAAACACCTCTGGATACCAAGACGCACTCGTATGCACGCACGCATGCACTCTCTAATCAATCGTTCAGTCCTTTATTTTACGTGCCATCGCAGCTGAATGGAAACGGTGCAGGAGCCATAGAGCAACAGGAAATGAAATAAAAACAAACACGTCACGACCTCGGCAGCTAACGGGGAGACAAAGACCCCCCCCCGCCTCCCCGTGTGGTCTCCATGTCAGCACCAGCTCCTCGTGAGCACGCGCTCTCAACGGTTCCTTGCTCTGTGTGGACGCGAGCTCCGTGGCGGCTCCGTGTCTTTGCCGCGGCCGTCGCGACCCCCTGAACCGGGGAGGTGTGGGCCCCCCCCCCCCCCCCCCCCCCCATTGTCCTCTCTCGCAGGGCCGCGGCGGACTGGGCTCCATTTTCGTGTGGGCCTCGGGCAACGGCGGTCGCGAGAAGGACAGCTGCAACTGCGACGGCTACACCAACTCGATCTACACGCTGTCCATCAGCAGCACGACGGAGAAGGGCAACGTGCCGTGGTACAGCGAGGCGTGCTCCTCCACGCTCGCCACCACCTACAGTAGCGGCGCCATCGGCGAGAAGCAGATTGTGAGCATAACCAGGGGGACCAATAAACCCCACCTGTCAACCGTCGCCGCCGTCCCCTCCGTAGCTGCCGCTGTCTACGCTTGGGGTCGACACCGTCTTCCTCTCTCGGCTTACCTCCCTGCCAAAATTCCCACCGCCAACCCCCCCACGCCTTCAAACTGCTGGCCTCTCTCAAGCGCGCGCCCCCTTTTGTTTAAATTGCCACCCTAATCTGTTAACTGCCTTCACCTCCCGAACTCTCCGATTTCGCCCTCTCGCGGCTGCCCTGCGCTTGGTGAACTCCCTGCCCACCCTACGTTGAAGCCGCCTCCCGCATTGAAACACCGTCCCCTCCCGCCCCCTCCCGCCAAGGTGACCACGGACCTGCGGCTCAAGTGCACGGAGAGCCACACGGGCACGTCGGCCTCGGCCCCGCTGGCCGCCGGCATCATCGCGCTTGCGCTCGAGGCCAAGTGAGACACATTGTCCCGTTAGACCCCCCCTCCTCCCTGACGTCGTGCCATCTATCTATGCTGTCACATGGGTCGTGTAATTATTTTAATTATTGCGAGTGTCACGTTAGCCACAGTAATTATCACGAGTGTCGCTGCCTGTTATCCGTGCGTCACGTGCGGCTGTGTCACCAGCCCCCGTCTCACCTGGAGGGACATGCAGCACCTGGTGGTTCGCACGTCCAACCCCTCGCACCTTCACGCCTCCGACTGGGTGACCAATGGTGTCGGTCGCAAAGGTGACGCTCACTCACCGCGTACTTCCCCCACCGAGGTGCCGGGTCTGAGTCCAGCTCTCCCGCCGACCTGTCTGTCTGTCTGTCTGTCCGTCCACCCGCGATTTTAACGGGGTCATCGTGTGCAGAGGAGTTGTGGTCTCAGCCGGGGATTGTATGTATAGCCTGAACGGACTGTGTGTGCGCCCAACTGTGCTAAACGAAGGTCATGAGATAGGGTGCGCATGCACCTGTAGTTTAAGCTGGTGCACGAGTCTTTGCGGCTCTGCGTATTTGTCTGCATCTCTGCGTGTGTCTGTCTGTGTCTGTGTGCGTGCGCGAGACGGCCGGGCGTGGTGTTGGCCCACCCACACCCTCGTGCGTCACGGCCGACCTTCCTAGGTGCTACTCATTAACAGCACTTGCCCTAACAGTCTGTTAAAGGCTATGTGGGGAGTCTCTGTCTAATCAATGCATGCATCTCTTGTGTGCGCGTGCGTGCAGAGTGCGTTCCCATCTCTGTGTGCGTGACTTGGTATTTGCTTGCCTGTGCACGTGTGCGTGCGTCTGTGATGGGGAGCGGTAGTGTCGCGGTTAGCGCGCGCTGCATTACGAGCCCGGCGACACGCGTTCGATTCCCGCTCACGGCTAACGCCTGTGTCGATTTTCTGAACTGGTCCCTGGCCTCCCCTATGTCGACTCCATCTCAAATGAGTTCCGTGTGCTGTGTGTAAACTCCGCCACTAGGGAGACGAAGGCGGCCACCCACCCCCTCGTGCCGTTCCAGCCTTCATAGGTGCTCGCTAACAGCACTTGCCGCAACAGTCTGTTAAGGCTACACAGGAGACATTTGTCTTTGTGCATGCAGTGAGCCACTCGTACGGCTACGGTCTCCTCGACGCCGGCGCCATCGTGACGCTCGCTCGCAACTGGACGACCGTTCCCCCGCAGCGGGCTTGCACGCTGGAGATGAGCACTGAGACCCGGTGAGTCACCGCTCACCGGCACGCTCGCTGGCTCCTCTCGCTTACGCATTCACCGGCTCGCTCCGTCGCTCGCTTACTCGCCCCCGCTCTCAGCCGCTCCCTTGCACGCTCATTCCCTTGCACGTTCATTCGTGAGGTCTGTCGCTCGCTCGCTCGTTCGCTCGCACACCACGCCCGGCCGCCTTTATCTCCCGAGTGACGGTGTTTACACACGGCCGAGGTGAGGCAGGCCCAGTACCGCGTTGGATGATCATGTCACTGGCGACGAGTGGGGAATCGAACTCTGGCCGCCGGCTGCTCAGCGCAGCGAGCTAAAAACGCTGCACCGCCGTTGGCTCGCTCACCGCCAACTCTCTCCCCCGACCCTCGCTGTGCCCCTCCCCCCATCCCCCCCCCATCCCGCACAGCCCCATAGGACAGAAGCTGCTGGTGAGTGGGCGAGTGAGCTCCTGCCTGGGCACCGGCGACTACGTCACCACGCTGGAGCACGTGCAGGCACGCCTCACGCTGGCGTTCAGCCACCGCGGGGAGTTGGCGATCCGTCTCACCAGCCCAATGGGCACCCGCTGCACGCTGCTGGCACCCCGGTGAGAGCGCGGGGGGGGGGGGGGGGGAGCGGGGGTAAGGGGGGGTGGTGCGTGCCGCCGCCGCTGCTGGGAGTAAAACGTCGGATCTTGTGCCGAACAAAGGCGAAGATCGCCCGTGGAGCTATAACAGACTTGGGGCAAGTGGCGTTGGCGAGTAGCACCTTTTTTGAAGGCCGGCACGGCACACGAAGGGTGGGTGGCCAGCAACCACACCGGGCCGCCTTTGTCTCCCCAGTGGCGATTTGTTTTTACACGCACTGCACCAGGTACTCAAATCGAGGCCGACTCTGCCTAGAGGAGGCTCAGGACCGGTTCAGATAATCGGTGGGGGTGGCGGCGGCGGTGGTGTCAAGCGGGAATCGAACCCCCGGGCTGCCGGGTTCGTAGCGCAGCACGCTGACCGCTGCGCCACCGTTCGCCGAGCAACGCGCGGTACAATTTGCGCGTACGTGCCCGGGTGTCGGCGATATGCGTTTACAGTGCGACGGGGAACCCCTGCGCGGCGATGTCCGTGCTCGGCGCTCGCGTTAAACACGACGGCGACGACGACGTTGACGTTGTTTCCGCAGGCCTCACGACTTCTCGACGGAGGGCTTCAACGACTGGGCATTCATGAGCACCCACTCGTGGGGCGAGGACCCGACGGGGGTGTGGACCCTGGAGCTGGAGAATATCGGCAGCGTCCGCAACACCGGTGAGGGGACCAGGGCCTCGCTCGCTCGCACGTCCCACCCCCCCCCCCTCCCTCGCTCCGTCCGCCTATTCCACGCTCCAGCCACCTACCGCTCCCGTTACTACCCCCCCCCCTCATCCACTACACCCCCCCCCCTCCCTACCTCTCCCTCCCTTCCCCTTGCGCGTGGAGAGGAGGACCGCGGCGATCTGTGTCCATCCGTACGGCAGCTGCCGACCTGCTGCTCGCCAACGTGAACTCCATCCTGGGCCTGGACCACGCCCTGACAACAATGTAGTCTTGGTGCTGGCCGTGGGTAACCTTGTGTTGCCCCTCCCCGCCCCCCCACCCCACCACCACCGCCACTCGTGCGCGTGTTTCCTGCAGGCACGCTGAAGCGGTTCACGCTGGTGCTATACGGTACCGCTCACCGCAAGCGCAGCCTGCAGGGCGTCCCCACGGTGGCGTCGAGCGTCGCTTGCCGAGCACGTGACCCTGCGGGGCTCTGTGTGGGTACGTGGACCGCTAGCTCGCTCGCTCACTCGCTCACTCGCTCACTCGCATTCGCGCAACACTCGTGCTCCTGCGCACACGCCCCCGTGCGCACGCTCGGATGCTCCCATGCACACCACATACACACACACACACACTGACGCACGCGTTTTCACGCACGTGTGTATGCACACTCACGGACGCGTCATTGCCTTCGTCCGCCCACCCTCGCCGGCTCCTTAACTCGCCGCGCGAATGCCCGCCGGCGCTCGTGAGCGCGGTCCCGAGAGCGGTGAGCGTGGTGCTTCCGACGCTTGCCACCACCCTCCATCACTCGGGTGAACGCTATCGCTCGCCTGGCGAAACACGCCATGCCACGTTTCTCGTTTTACCTCCGTCTGCTCTCCCCATGCATTTCCACCCCTACCCCTTCCCCCCCGTATCTGCCTTCTACTACCCGCACATCTCCTCTCTGCCGCTCGCGTATGTTCCCATGTCTTCACCTCCCTGTGACTCCCCGTGCGTCCCGGCTGTCTCCCCGTGCGTCCCCGAAGTCTTCCCATGCCCTCCCCTTGCATCCCCCGCGTCTTCCATTGCATAACAGTGTCTCCCCGTGTGCAGCGCTGTGTGTCCTTGCATCCCCGTGCGCTCCCGTGTCTCTACGTGTCTCTACGTGTCTCTACGCGTCTCTACGTGTCTCTACGCGTCTCTACGTGTCTCTACGCGTCTCTACGTGTCTCTACGCGTCTCTACGCGTCTCTACGCGTCTCTACGCGTCTCTACGCGTCTCTACGCGTCTCTACGTGTCTCCCCGTGCGCTCACGTGTCTCCACGTGCGCTCACGTGTCTCTACGTGCGCTCACGTGTCTCTACGTGTCTCTACGTGCGCTCACGTGTCTCTACGTGTCTCTACGTGTCTCTACGTGTCTCTACGTGTCTCTACGCGTCTCTACGCGTCTCTACGCGTCTCTACGCGTCTCTACGCGTCTCTACGTGTCTCTACGTGTCTCCCCGTGCGCTCACGTGTCTCTACGTGCGCTCACGTGTCTCTACGTGTCTCTACGTGCGCTCACGTGTCTCTACGTGTCTCTACGTGCCTCTACGTGCCTCTACGTGCCTCTACGTGCCTCTACGTGTCTCTACGTGTCTCTACGTGCGCTCACGTGTCTCTACGTGTCTCTACGTGTCTCTACGTGTCTCTACGTGTCTCTACGTGTCTCCCCGTGCGCTCACGTGTCTCTACGTGTCTCTACGTGTCTCTACGTGTCTCCCCGTGCGCTCCCGTGTCTCTACGCGTCTCTACGCGTCTCTACGTGTCTCCCCGTGCGCTCACGTGTCTCTACGTGTGCTCACGTGTCTCTACGTGCGCTCACGTGTCTCTACGTGTCTCTACGTGCGCTCACGTGTCTCTACGTGTCTCTACGTGTCTCTACGTGTCTCTACGTGTCTCTACGCGTCTCTACGCGTCTCTACGCGTCTCTACGCGTCTCTACGTGTCTCTACGCGTCTCTACGCGTCTCTACGTGTCTCTACGCGTCTCTACGTGTCTCTACGTGCGCTCACGTGTCTCTACGTGTCTCTACGTGCGCTCACGTGTCTCTACGTGTCTCTACGTGCCTCTACGTGCCTCTACGTGCCTCTACGTGCCTCTACGTGCCTCTACGTGTCTCTACGTGTCTCTACGTGTCTCTACGCGTCTCTACGTGTCTCTACGTGTCTCTACGTGCGCTCACGTGTCTCTACGTGTCTCTACGTGCGCTCACGTGTCTCTACGTGTCTCTACGTGCGCTCACGTGTCTCTACGTGCCTCTACGTGCCTCTACGTGCCTCTACGTGTCTCTACGTGTCTCTACGTGTCTCTACGTGTCTCTACGTGTCTCCCCGTGCGCTCACGTGTCTCTACGTGTCTCTACGTGTCTCTACGTGTCTCTACGTGTCTCCCCGTGCGCTCCCGTGTCTCTACGTGTCTCTACGTGTCTCTACGTGTCTCTACGTGTCTCTACGTGTCTCCCCGTGCGCTCCCGTGTCTCTACGTGTCTCTACGTGTCTCTACGTGTCTCCCCGCGCACTCTCGTGCTTGTGCTGCTCGGCTCACGCAGGATCGCGGCGGCTGTGGCAGCGGCGTCGTTGGTGGCGCTGGCGGCCGTGCGGGGGCCCCCAGGCGGCGCGCTCGCGCCGGGGGCTGCCGCCCTAGGCTAGGCAGGAAGCAGGATAGGGCCCGGCAGGGAAGGCAGGAGGAGCGTGCGGTGAGTGTGACCCCCCCCCCCCTCCCCCAGGCAGGCAAGGCACCGCCCTCACGGACCCCCTCGCCACTGTGGGGCGGGGGGGGTCCCGAAGACCCCCGCTGGGGCAGAGCAGCCTCGAGCCAGACCAGGGCAGGGGGGCGCTGATTATTACGGTAGCCGCCATGTGGTGACGGATGGATTGTGCTGGTGCTGGTGGTGGTGGTTGATGCAGTGAGATTGAATGGTGGTTCAAGGCAATTGTTGAACGATTGATGGGAGTTGGATGTTTGTGGTGGTTGGCGCTTTGCGGTGGTGGCATGTCGAGTTTTGGATGTTGACGGGCCACCGGGGTTGGCTGTTGGCGGGGGCGGAATGAACGGTGCTTGCAATTTATTGAAGAGTCGATCGTGGTCGACCATTGCTTGCTGGCGGTTGGAGGTTGATTTTGTGATGTGATACTTGGGGTGTGGAAATGCCGTGGAGCTTAAAGAGATGGATGACAAAATGGACAGTTGAGAGTTGCTGCTGCTGGTGTGTGGTGGTGGTGGTGGTGGTGATGGTGGGAAGATGACGGTTGAATCGTTAACTGGGTTGTTGACGATGGGTGATTGTCGTGGTTGCCCCGAGCACGCGGTGTTGGTGACGGACGTTGAATTTCTTACCAGAAAACTTTCCTCGGCTAAGAAAAAAAGGAAAAAAAATTCTCTAAATTTGACTAAATCGGTCCCCGTAATGTCGACCAATCCAAGTTTCAACTTTCAACCACGGGTGTCTTCGCAAATGCCGACCCCCCCCCCTCCCCTCCAAAGTTTGGTAAAAAAAAAACTCCGGGAGTAAACCCCCCGCCCCCCCCCTTCCCCCCCGTTAGGTTATTTAAGCCAAGCGGAGATTCTGATGAGTGGGGAATGGGTAAGGGATCATCACACGTGTGGTCGTCTCGTCCTTTCGCTGCTTGGCGCTTCTCTTTTCGCACTGTGGGTCCCGTTCGCACGATTTAAACCCGGCGCACCGCTCCAGACACCGTCGTGCACCTTAATCGTCACCACCCCCCCCCTCCCCTCCCCGGCTGCCACGTCTGCATCCGAGGTGGTTGCGCAACGAGAAAGGGGGGGGAGGCACGGCGAAGGTGTCTCGCTATGCCCCTTGACAGCAGAGCCCTCCACCTTCTTCTTGGGTAGCCCCCCTCCCCAAACCAACACGTGGTGACGAAACTCGTCCCTTACCATGTCGCCGAACCGATCGGTCGCTCGAAAGTCGATTTATTATATTTTGCTTTCGCAATCAGTTTGGCGCAACTTCTCCCTTGCGACCGGTCGGTAGGGACGTCCTGCATCAGCCATTTCGGTTGCATGCCCCCCACCGAGTTGCGCAACTCGACCTGCTCCGATGTGGGGGGGGACCCGGCTTTGGGAAAGGTGACCTTTTCTCTTCTCCTCCGGGTTGGGTGGGGAGAGTGATGGGGGTGGACTTTGTTGTTGTTGTTGCACTGTGTTCACGTTGTGTGCCCAGAGCATGCAAGCCACGGTCCTCTGAAAAATGAAATGTTATAAGCAGTGCTGCGTTCAGCGTCTCCACGCTATGTAGATGCAACGGAATTTGATGTACCCACATCGGCCTCCTGTTGGATTGTCAGGCCAAATACTCCATCCAGGAGTGCTTGGTCAAGCGAGCAAAAACTCTGGACCGTTTTCGAGAATCTGAGTCGGACGACTCTGTGTGCCTTTCATCGTCACGTAGCTATAAAATTTAAAAATTAAATTAAAATAACAAAAATGAAAATAAAGTGAATAAAAGAAATAAGAATATCACGTCGTTTCGATCGCCACACAAGCCATCGTCATCAGGTGAAAAAATGGGGGGAAAGCTGCTGACGCAGGCTGTTTTATAAAGGTTTAGAGATGGGCAGGGCAGCAACTTTATTTTCATTCTTTATTGTTATTTTTTCTATCTACGTGACTTTACCGAAAGAACCATAGAATATTATCATGTTAAGTTAGTATTATAATTTATCATCACCCTGCTGCCAACTGCCCTGAGTCGGGAGAACTTGGCATGGAGCTGTGGTTTGTGTGTGCGTGGTGCGGGCCTTCTCACCACCCCTTCCGAAGCACTCTCACCAGTAGTTAACCGTGTCTCTCGAGGTTTGCGACCACGTTCTGGCTTCTCCCGGTGTCTCTGAACATCACTGGCGGGGGGGGGGGGGAGCACTCTTCTGTGTTGGAGCTTGCAGCGTGCGGTTGCTTTTCTTTTTAATGATCGGTTTTTCCCCGTGCACATCTCCCGAGCACCACTGGATCGTTTAGCTGCCGCTGTGACCCGACCATCGCGTGGCAGCTGTAGCTCCTCGAGTGTTTACCCCCCACTCGCCCACAACCCGCTTGGCTGTGCCAACCACTAGCCCTACTAGTCAACCACCCACTGTCGCCCATCCACTCGCCCTCTCGTCTGCGCACCGCACACGCTCGCACGCTCATCCGTACCCGCTCACTGACCCACTCGCCTGCTTACCCACCCATCCACTCGCCCATCCGCTCACCAACTCATCCTTACAACTCGCCCATCAGCTCACCTACTCATTACCGCCCACCCATCCACCCGCCCACCTGCCCACCCGTCCACTCAATCGCCTCCGCATCATCGCCACCCCCAATCCACTCGCTCACCAACTCATCCCCCCACCTCCCACTTGTGGGGGCCCGCCCACCCCGCCAATCCTCCCAGAATACGCCCATGCCCAATTTGAGCTGGCGCCGACCTCCCGTAGGGATGAACGCCGGGGAAAGTTGCTGGAGCGGTTGCTGACGCACGTCGGCTGACAGTGTTGCTGGCGGTGGTGGTGGCGCGTGCCGTGCTACTGCTGTCGTGCGCCGCGCCGCCGGTGTTGTCTGGCAGAGTGTAGGCCGCCCTTCCTGCTGCTGGGCCACGGCTGCGTGCAGCGCTGTCCCAACGGCACCTTCGCCAGGGAGCAGGAGCAGCAGCCTGGGGGGGCGAGGAGGAGGAGGCGGTGGGTGCGGGAGCGGCAGTGGGGGCCGGAGGATTTGGATGAGCGGGAAGAGCATCGGGAGGAGCATCGGGTGACGGAGCAGCAGTGGAAGCGAGACGACTGGCAGCAACATTTTCCACCCAGCCGCGGCGGACCGTCGTCGTCATCATCACCTCCACCGCCGCGGTTGGCAGCGGCTGGAGCGTCGTCTTCTTCATCGCCGTCGCTGTGCGAGGAGTGCGACGCATCGTGCGTGTCGTGCTGGGGGCCCGGCCCGGCCGCGTGCCTCTCGTGCGCTCCCCACTCGCGCCTCGTCGCGTCGCGCTGCCTCCCGCAGCCGCAGGTCGGCCGTGCGTCCCCTCCGCTCTCCCTCTCGTCGTCCGGCGACGGCGACGACGGCGACGGCGGCGGCGGCGGCGCGTCTCCCGAGACGACGACGCCGCCGCTGGTGGACTTGCGGCGCGCCGCCGCGGTCGCCTGCGTCGCCGCCGTCGCCCTCTTCGCCGCCCTCTTCGCCGTCCTGCAGCTGCGCTCCGGCGAGTGCGGCGCCGGCGCCCGTGCCCTGAGGACCGTGTGGTTCACCTCGGCCGGAGGCGGCGGAGGCGGTGGAGGCGGCGGCGGAGAAGGCGGCGGCGGCGGCAGTTACTGCTGCTGCGGGGACATCGGCGAGAGCGGAGGAGGAGGGGGAATGGCCGTGTCGTACGAGGAGCTGAGCGCCAAGGCGCCCGACGAGGGCTTCATGGACGAGGACAGTGACGCGGAGCTGCACAGCGAGACGCGGGCGTTCATCCAGGGCTGACGACGCCGCCATCGCCTTTCGTCCTGGTTATTGTTCCCAGGGTTCGCCCTCTCCGTGCGTCTGTCTCTGTCGTTGTGGCTGTGGCCGACCTTGCTCCTGGGGAAGCTGCGTCCTTCGCCGAGGACGCTCCTCTTCTCCGCTTGAGTCATTGTTTCGCCGCCGCCGCTGCTGCTGATAAACGCCCGAGGACGCGAAACGTCTCGCGTCGCGATATTTGTCAGCCGTGAAAATGACACGAGGTCCGCCGCTCGAAAGGCGACGATGCGTTCACGTTTTATCTCTTCCCCCCCCCCCCCTCCACTTGCGGTATTGTTGCGAGGCTATTTATCTACCCACGCCACCCCGAGGTGGCGACCCGACCTGACGGTAACCCGTGGAAGATGGCGGCCGTTGTGTTTATTGGCCGTGCGTAAAATACATCTCTAGCAC
Source organism: Petromyzon marinus (assembly GCF_048934315.1). Classification (NCBI taxonomy): domain Eukaryota; kingdom Metazoa; phylum Chordata; class Hyperoartia; order Petromyzontiformes; family Petromyzontidae; genus Petromyzon; species Petromyzon marinus. The sequence goes on from NC_133723.1 coordinate 9,815,423, forward strand.
ATCTCGAGCGCCGTTTTAAATCTCGTGGGCAGTTTTTTTTTAGTTGGCCGTTGTTGTTGCAGTGCAGCTGTTTAGAGTTTGTGTGTGTGTGTGTGTGTTTTAGTGTGAGTTTTGTCTTGTCGGGGTGGTTGTTCGTCTTTGTTTTAGGTTTATTTGTTTGTGACCTCACCAAATTTAGATTTCCGTTGCGTGTGCACGTTTTTGATTCCGCGTTTGGAGTTTTTCGTTTTTGGGCGGAGATTCATTTTTTTTAACAAGTCATTTTGTCGTTGTTGCTCGTCGGAAATGGGCGTTTTACGTGCAGCTGTTTCGTTTTAGGCGGTGGGACAAAGCGCAGCCGTGCGACCGTCTATTTTTTTTTGTCGTTCGTAACTTCCGTCTTGTTCCAGTCATGTGCTCGCTCGCTCTCTCTCTCTCTCCCCCGTGCGTTTTTTTTTTGCATCCTCTGCCGCGTGCCGTTCGGGACGGTGTCTCGAAATAACGTCGTTCCGTCGCGTGAGCGGCACAGCACGAGATAGCGGCACAGCACGAGATAGCGGCACAGCACGAGATAGCGGCACAGCACGAGATAGCGGCACAGCACGAGATAGCGGCACAGCACGAGATAGCGGCACAGCACGAGATAGCGGCACAGCACGAGATAGCGGCACAGCACGAGATAGCGGCACAGCACGAGATAGCGGCACAGCACGAGATAGCGGCACAGCACGAGATAGCGGCACAGCACGAGATAGCGGCACAGCACGAGATAGCGGCACAGCACGAGATAGCGGCACAGCACGAGATAGCGGCACAGCACGAGATAGCGGCACAGCACGAGATAGCGGCACAGCACGAGATAGCGGCACAGCACGAGATAGCGGCACAGCACGAGATAGCGGCACAGCACGAGATAGCGGCACAGCACGAGATAGCGGCACAGCACGAGATAGCGGCACAGCACGAGATAGCGGCACAGCACGAGATAGCGGCACAGCACGAGATAGCGGCACAGCACGAGATAGCGGCACAGCACGAGATAGCGGCACAGCACGAGATAGCGGCACAGCACGAGATAGCGGCACAGCACGAGATAGCGGCACAGCACGAGATAGCGGCACAGCACGAGATAGCGGCACAGCACGAGATAGCGGCACAGCACGAGATAGCGGCACAGCACGAGATAGCGGCACAGCACGAGATAGCGGCACAGCACGAGATAGCGGCACAGCACGAGATAGCGGCACAGCACGAGATAGCGGCACAGCACGAGATAGCGGCACAGCACGAGATAGCGGCACAGCACGAGATAGCGGCACAGCACGAGATAGCGGCACGCGGGCGAGGGCCGTTATTTTTCCTCCTTCCCGGTTGCTTTCTTCTTCATGATGCAGCTGTGCTCGGAGTGCAAATTCCTTGGTTGTCCTTAAGACAATGTCCGGTCTTTGTGTTTCTGCAGCTATCTTTTAGTTTTTCGTTCGTCGTTAATTCGATTTACACTTTTTTTTTTGTTAAGTTTTGGCAGCATCAAAATGTTTTGTTAATTTTTGTGTGGCCCATTTTGTGCTAACTTTATAGTTGGGCTCCCCAATGTTTGGAAAATGTTTTTTTGTGTGTGTGTACGTGTGGCCATCTCCAAGGCCCGTCGAAACCACACTACGCGTCCGTTGTGTTTGCCGCTGACAAATATTTTCACGGAGGCCAAGAAAATTGCAAGGTTTTTTTTATTTTTTTGGACCGTCCGCACGTGGTTCGCTAGAAACCTCTTTAAACACACCCTGGGTTTACAAATGGCTATATCCGTAATTATTAACACTGTTTAGCTCATCATCACCGGCTAATGGTTAGCCGCCAGCCCGCCGCACCTGTGGATGTTGAGGTTTATCGTGTGCGTATATGCTTGCATCGCTGCGTGCGCGCGTATACACACGCGGTACATTTCCGCTGTAGTATATGATGGAATGGTATATGCACATGTCTTTATTTTGACTCTGCTGTATAGAACCTGTAGAGTGGTGTGTGTGTGTGTGTATGTGCGCGCGTATGCCAGTGTCCACTGTGTGTGTGTGTCGGGAGCAGTAGTGCAGCGGTTAGCGCCGCTACGAACCCGGTGACCAAAGGTTCGAGTCCCGATCGCGGCCACCACCAGGCGATGGATAATCTGAACCGTTCCTGGGCCTCCCCTAGGTCGACTCGGACTCAAATGAGTACCTGGTGCGGTGTGTACACATCGCCGCCGAGGAGACAAAGGCGGCCAGGAGTGGTGCTGGCCACTCACCCCCTCGTGTGCTGTGTCGGCCTTCACAAGTGCTGCTCGCTAACAGCACTTGCCCGAATAGTCATTTAAAGGCTATACGGGGGGGGATCTTTGTCTCTATTTGTATATATTTGGTCTTGTATATGTTTTGTATACGTGTAACATCATGTTCACGTGCAGATATTTTAAATACATGTGCCTATAATGTTGCTGAAACGGTGTATATTTATACTGTATAGTATTTTCTGTATGCTATATATTGTGAATGTACCTATATGTGTGTGTCTACTCATCTACACTATGCATTAAGTGCGCGCGCGTGCGTATGTGTGCACTACTTCTGTAATACACAGCCTGTGTCGTGTAATACCTACCTGTACGGTATGTGCTGTTGCATCGGCACTGTGTGAGGAGCGGTGGCACAGTGGGTTAGCACACTGCGGAGCCAGGCAGGCACCATCCCATGTTCGATTCCTGGCCACGACTCAGCGGTGGTGTCTGAACCACCCCCCACCTTGGGCCGTGCAAGGTAGGCTCAGCCTCAAAATGAGGTGCCTGGTTTGCGTGGTGTGAAACAAATCTCCAACACTGGAGAGACATAGGTGGCAGAGAGTAGCGTCAGCTGCAAAACTCCCTTTCTGTTGCGCTGTGATGGGTCGCCTTAATAGGTGCTTGCAAACAGCAACACTTTGCCCTGGCAAGCTGTGTGCAAGCTTTACGCTTCCGTTGTGTACATCTGTGTAGTGCCATTTTAAAAAAAATGTGCGTGTGAAAGTACTGTATACATACATATCCAGCAAATGACGGCATAGTCTTAAGTGTCTGTATATAAAACGGGTGCTTGCGCGCGTGTGTGTGTGTGTAAATAGATGTACGAAACATTGCTGCTGCTGTTGCTTGGGGTAAAAGAATGCAAAAAAATTGAAAGTCCTTTTTTACAACACGCGGTCCAAATTCTTGGTTGCTTCACATTCGCAGTGCTACGTTTTGCAAGTGCTATTGAAAAATGTAAACGTCTCGCCGCGTGTGTTTTTTGCATACACGTATATTTACACAGACCCTGGTGTGCGTGTACATTATGTACACGTAGCCGATTTTCAACAACATGCTGTAGGTGCGCGTGTGCACATCGTTGGTGGTGGAGCGGTTAACGCCGCTGCACTACGAACCCGGCGACCCACGTTCCCAATCCGGCTCACGGCCACCAACACCGGTGACGATTATCTGAACCGGTCCTGGGCCTCCTCTAGGTCGACTCCACCGCAAATGAGTACCTGGTGCGGTGTGTGAACATCGCCACTGGGGGATGCTGGCCACCCACCCCCTCGTGTATCGTGCCGGCCTTCGTAGGTGCTCCCAAAGAGCACTTCTGCCTACGGTCTGTCAAAGCTACACGTGGGGGGGGGATCTGTGTCTTTATCTTAGACACAACATGTTAATGGTATAACATGTACAGAGACTCCCCTACTTACGAACACGTTAGGTTCCAGAGGTCTGTTCGTAAATCGACTTGTTTACAAGTGTATACGCCCTACATGTTGTAGGGCGTATACAATAAACACGGGGAATGGCTTTAACAGTCGTATAACCTCCTGCAGATGTAGATGCCACTGGTTCTTCACGTTCTGCAGATGTAGATGCCACTGGTTTTTGCACGTTCTGCAGATGTAGATGCCACTGGTTCTTCACGTTCTGCAGATGTAGATGCCACCGCCTCTTCACGTTCTGCAGCTGTAGATGCCACCGCCACCTCTGGCCCACCCAGCAGTAGTTGTGAATGGGAATTTGCTGCAGTTAGCCAATGAAAAATAAACTAATCTTTTTTTATTTTACCAGGTAAGGCCCACCCTGATGTGTGTAACTCGTTTTCAGACGCGACTTGGCTGTCACAAATGATAGCTGGACGAAGTGGGCTTATCATCATCATCATCACGTGGGAATTTATAGCAGCAGCCAAATCCTCTGAAAGCGTGGAACCGGAGGACCCGGAGAGAAAAATCCACGCCGCCCACGGGGAGACACGTCAACTATATACAGCAGGGCTTGGGATCGAGCCCACGAACTCCTGTAAGCCAGGCGAGGTAGTTAACATCACGCAAAGTGTGGGTGCTCCCAGCTCTTTCCGATACGTCCAGCCAGCGTTTGAGTTCTCGCTAACGGAGCCTCCTCCATCTGCCGGCAGTGGCGTGGGGTTGACAGGCTCGCAGATCCCCCGCTCCCTTCACCTGGACACCGTGTGGCGTGCACACACAACGTGCTGTGGGTTTTTTGCACGCGTAAGTATCTCCACCTAATTCTAGATGCTGTGTTTTTTGTTTGCACCATTTAGACACACCCCCCCCCCCCCAAAGTATCGCTGCTCGAACAAGCAATAGACCCCGCCGGGCCCTCCTCTGCAGTCGGCAGCCCTGCCGGAGCCAGTGGTGGAAATTCCACATCCCTATGACAGTTCCCATTTACCCGGCATGCGTATGTGTACACACACGGAGATGACGTAATGCGCGTCTGTGTTGGCGTGTTTTGTTGCGCGGCATGTTTGAACGACGCCCCAAAAATCACGGCTTAATGTTTAGCGTTAATGTGTAACACTTAAGCGCGCACAATTGTGGTGCTGTGTTAAGGTTCTTTTTTTTAAACGTACTACTGATGGCTCGACAGCATATAATGAAAGCTTACGGTAAATATTCACACAAGCTGGGCTAGCCTGCAATGCAAACACGTGCGCGTGCACGTGTTTGTGCGCGTGTGTGTGGGGAGCGGTAGTGTAGTGGTTGGCGCTATGCTGTGCTACAAACCCCGGCGACCCGAGTTCGATTCCCACTTACGGCCGACACCGGTGACGATTATCTGAACTGGTCCTGGGCCTCCCCTAGGTCGACTCTGCCTCAAATAAATACCTGGTGCGATGTGTAAAACATCGTCACGAGGGAGATGAAGGCGGCCGGCCGTGGCCTCGGCCTTCATAGATGCTCGCTAACAGCACTTGCACCAACATTCTGTTAACGCTATATGAGGGATCTTTGTCTTTTGTGCGCGTGTGTGGTGACACTTTCCCTAAGAGTCCACTAAGGCTGTAAGGGGAACTTCTGCCTTTTTATGCGCTAATAGTTCACCGACTGCCCTCTTCCGCCAATCTGTAATGCTTGATCCTGACTCGCTTTCCATTTGAGAATCTGAATATCTCCCCTCGGTCGACTCGGCCTTTAAATGAGTCGTCCCTTGGTGTGGTGGTGGTGCTGGTGCTGTGGTGTGTGCGGTCGGGGGTGGGGGGGGGGGGTGTGATTGTGTGTGCTGGCCTCCCTGGTCTTCACAGGTGATATACCCGCTTGCTCTTCCCACTGGAACACCCGTGCCGAGCTGGTTTATTTTGTTCCCCACTGCACGAGCCGAGACGCGCTAGCGACGCGACTGTCTTTGCGGGTGACGTGGGTGGGTTGGAGGCGGTTCTTGGCGCGACGTTCACGCGATGTTCACGCGACGTTTAGCCCCTGATCCTCTCCCCCGTGGGTGCATTCGGCCGTCGTCTTACTGCTGCTGCTCTCTGGCTCCGTGGGCCCTCTGGCTCCGTGGGCCCTCTGGCTCCGTGGGCGCTCTGGCTCCGTGGGCTCTCTGGCTCCGTGGGCCCTCTGGCTCCGTGGGCCCTCTGGCTCCGTGGGCTCTCTGGCTCCGTGGGCTCTCGCGGCTCCGTGTTTAGCGCTGCCCATTTATTTAGCACTCCTTTTTGGGTTTGGTTTGTCCTTGCCGCGCACCTCGCGAGGTAGCACCGGCTGGCCTACGTACGGTGTGAAAGAAGTTCTACATACACACTACTGTACACTACTTCACCACTGTACAGCATTGAAAACGCAATTACTCTAGAACGCCTTTTTGTGTTTTTAGTTTGCCGTCTTTCTCCCCGCACCCCCGATTTCGCACTGTTGGCTCTATACGGTGCGAAAGAAGTTCTTCATACGGACTACTATACACGGCACTGCTATACACTACGCCACTATACTACATCGATAATTTATTTCTTTCGTACTGATTTTTGCGTGCTCGGTTTGACCTTCCCGCGCACCTCCGATTTTTTTAGCAAGTTTGGCCTACGTACGGTGCATAAGAAGTTAAACATACCTGCAATAGGACACACTTGTGCGGTGGGGTGGGCACCCGTAGCCGTGACAGCTCCACACTGCCGCGGCTGCACTGATTTCTCACGTAAACCATGGAAATTCGTTACGAGTACAGCAACGTTGTGGGTTCACTCTCCAACACACCGGTGTGCTGAACTAGTAACGAATTGGCACGTTTTGTTTTATGTGCCGGCCTACTAATTGGGCTGTGTCGGGTTTAACGACACATTCAGATTTACATTCCTCCTTGTGGATAATATCGGTCGTGAAATCAATACATGTTTTTATAAACTCCCCCCTCCCCCTTCCCGTTAACTTACCTGCTGACACCACGCATTAGTGCCCTATTCATTTTGAACCTTTTAATCAAACATACAAAAACAATGAAAGCAATCGTAACAAAAAAACCCTAAAGCTCACCGGCACATGCCGAAATCCTGCAAAGGCAATCTGAGCACACACACACACCGTCTTAACGTCGAGTAACAATCCCGAGATGACTTTTGCAATCCGATGAGTGGAGGGGTGGGTGGGGGGGGTCACGGAACCCAGAGCCTGCGACCTCTCCACCCCCCACGCTATGCAGCAGCTTCACCGATGAGTGCCCTAAAGAGTGTCGTCGTTCTTCACCCAGCCATACCGCGCTGCTTGCTTGGAGAGTTTCAAAAGTCCTAAACCAGATTTTTTTTTTTAATCCTATGGACAATCTTTGAATCGTGCCGGGGGAAAGGTGGGGAGGATGGGGGGGGGATAACTAAAATAGATTTTGGGTTTTGTGTTTTAATTCCACCGATGCCAAAATCTCGCGTGACGCTTGGGTGAATGGAGGGGGGGGGCACTGTGGCTCCGTCCAGCGGGGGCCGTGGTGTCCACGTCGTGGTGCCCGAGAGACGCTCACAGCAGAGTGGAGGAGGGGGGGGGGGCGTTGATGCCAAGCCCGTGGCTCCTCGCTTTTGCCAGCGTCCGTCCATCCGTGACGACGACGACGAGAAACAACGCGCCGAGCCGCGGGACTGACCGCCGTCTGCATTTCCTCGCTGAAGATGGGATGGGGGTTTTTTTTCTCTTTTTCGGACGCGACCGGCACTTTTGGGAATTTTATAGCTAGAGAAAGGATGGTGCTGTGGCAGTCGACGACATGATGATGATATGTTATTCGTAAATGTTTCACCCCCCCCCCCCTCTCGGCCAACAAGCCTTGCTCGTTATTACCGGAGTGTAAGCTTCCGAAAAAGTTATATTATAGGTCGAGTAACTTAATACGAATGCTTTGGATGAAAGTGAAATTGAACCTCGTTTTTAAATTAAGTGGTTCCCAGATTTTTAGACGGTGGACTCCAAATCAAAACCACCAAGGCCAGAATACAGATAGATCCCTATCCACGCCTGATTTCGTGAATGCGGCATTATTAGTAAGGCATTTGTTTTTCGCGTTGTGTAATTCGCGTATTATTTTTTGTTAGTCAAGTGTCTCCACGCCGTGTGGCACATCACCCCCCCCCCTCCCCCAAACGTGGTGCTGTCGTTACACCGACGCGCACATCCCAAATTCTAAATTCCACTTGCACGGTGTCTACGCCGCAGCCTGCGCCCACCAGGTACAGAAATACCCCGCTGGTTTTTCCCAAGGTTAGCTTTGCAGATTTCAGACTTTTTTGTTTTGGTGAGACAAGTGGTGCTGTTTATTAAGCTCCTGCAAAATCCTCCAATCCTGTAGCGCGTGCCCGCGAAATCCAGCCTCCGCCGGCCCTTCCTCTGCCCTCGCCTCTCCTCTCCCCGCTTTGCTTTGTGACCAAATCTCGTCCATGAGCTGTCCCCCCCAGACCCCAGACATTCCACTTCGGCGGGCTGCCAATTTGTCTTCACGGCCGATTTTAACGGGGCGTGACGCCGATACCCACTTATTGCGTAAGTCGCTCGCATTGGCCTTGTAAAGTAATAAACGAAAACGATAACACCCTGAAAGTTGTTGCTGATGCTGCTGCCTTCGACGGGCGGGTACCCATTTTCTGCTCGAGGCGGGGGGGGGGGCGGAGGCCCACGGACTATATATATGGACCCTTGAACCCACGGACAATTTGGGCCCATAGGCTTTTTTGACCCATGGGCTATACCCATGGGGTATTTTGACCCATGGACTATTTGGACATTTTTGGCGTTTACTACGCCGTTGCCTGATGGGCAAGAGAAGAAAAGAGTGTGGGGGGGGGGGGGCGATCTGGACTCGTCTCGCATTCGTCAAAGATCCGCCTGCTTGTTCTTCCTCCCACTCTTCACACCGACGGTCTCCGTTTTCCCCGGGAGAGCGACGTTCGGTTCGTTTTGGATACCCAAAGCCCCCCCCCCTCCACCCGACTCGTGGTGTGGTTTGAATGGGAATGTAGCTTTGATTGCTTTAAGTTGATTTTTGAGGTCCAAAAAACTATTGAGTGAACTAAAAACATTTAATGCAAGCTATATATTTACGGAACGTGAAAATAAAATACTTTGTGACCAAGTGGATTGGGTAATTTTGTAAATATTGGTCCTGGAAACTGCTGTTTTCATATGCTAATCTGTACGAGTGAATTATTTTTTGCATTTAAAATGAAGATGTTGACTTTGCGGAAGATTTAGACGATTTGGCCTCGCAGCTTAACGTGACTAAGAAATAAACTTAAACACTTTAGATGATGTTTGTTTTTGTATTTTTTATTCGGGATTTCTCCCCCCCCCCCCTCCCACTTCGGTGGTCAATTGGAAGGTCGTCGCAACTTCTCCAGCGCTGGTTGTAGGGTCAACTTCACCCATCGTCATTCCAGCAGGGTTGAACAAAATGAGAATGAGCGCTGTGATTGCGATGTTAAATACCTCGCCTGGTATACAGGAGATCGTGAGTTCGATCCGAACCTGTTGAAAATTTGGCGTTTGTGTGTCCCTCTCCACCATGGTCCGATGGTCGTGTGGATTTTTCTCCTCCCGGGTCCTCCGGTTTTTCCCTCCCATATTTAGAAACATGCGTTTCAGAGTATTTGGCTGATATTAAATTTCCACGTGATTGATAAGATACTTCCGTTGAGCTATCATGCGATAGCAAGGTCGCTTCTGAAAAAGAGCGACAGAGCTCCGTGTGGCCCTTACCTGGTATAAAAACATTGTTTAGAGTACACATTCTTGTGGGTTAAGCCTCCCTTGAGAGTGCACATGCGCAACGTCAAATGCACTCCGACTTTGAAGAAACATCTCCAGACGTCTCACTGTGTGTGTCTGGCTCGGGGCTTTCGAGCAGCCCTGAGATTTGCTCCAAGCCTCTGAGTTGTCGACTTGTCTGAAAAATCTGGCGCGTTATGAGTGGCGTTCATGATACCATTATTCTCAACAACAGGGTTGGCTTTTTCGTAAAGTGCTGCTCAACTTTTATCAACCGCAGGAGTGCAGTTTGACAATCACGGTTGATGGGAACGACCGCGATTGTGATGAGCGAATTGCCCCCACAACAAGGCACAAAAACAACGCCAACAACGAACGCAACGCGCCACTGTTCATAAAGAGATCCGCGGGATGGTAGTTGCCGTGCAGTGGCAGGAGAGGGCATCGCTGAGCCGCTGGAACCCAGTGGGGTTGCTGGGCGTTGACCTGGGGGGGTGGGGAGGGTCATCATCGCGGGGGTGGAGGCGATTTTTGGGGGGAGCGAGAGTCTGGTTCGACTCCAGCTCACGACCAGCGACGATTCTCTGACAACCCCCCGGTCCTGGGCCACCCCCCGAGGCCAACTTGGCCTCAAATGAATACCGGGTGCTGTGTAAAGTAAAACAACATAAAAAAAAATCGCTGCTAGGGGAGACAAAGGCGGCCGGGCGTGGTGCTGGCCACCCACCCACTCCTTCCGTGTGCCACAGTCCCAGCCTTCACGGATGCTGCTACTCGCTAGCAGCCCTTGCCCCAAAGTCTGTCGAGGCTATACGGGGGGCGGGGGGGTCTTTGTCTTTGTTGTGGGGAAGTAAGGGAGGAGGGGAGGAGACAGCTGGGGTTGTTGGCCCAGGGCCTCGAGGGGCCTTGGCGGGACCTCCCCGTGAACGAGGAGGCCAAGAGGGCTGCAGAGTGGTGGTGACCGCGTGGAGCGTCTCTCGCTGGCGAGTGGTGAAGTCTGCCTGCTGGAGGGATGTCAGTGGCGTAGGAACTACAGTGCACTATGTAACACAATTTTTTGTTCCTGGGTAGTAAGTGTTATTTCGTAATTGCTTATGCGTAAAAGGTATAGAAAATGGCTATTATGCCCCACAAACTTTGCTTTTGTGACCAAGACAGTGATATTTAGAAATGTACCTATTCACAAAGTCAGAAAAAACAAACTATGAATACAAATTAACATGTTTATACTAAAGTAATACAAAAATGAATTCCCTCGGTACCCTCTTCTTTACAGTCTCTCAAGTCTGCCCTCTGCCAAGCCCACTGCAAGGTCACTGGGTCATCCACTCACCTGGGCATTCACTCACTCGCACACCCACTCACCCACCAACTCACTCACTCAGCTTACTCCCCCACTCACCTGTTCATTTACTCACTTTCCCCACCCACCCATTCACTCTCCCATTCATTCATTAACTCACTCCCCCACTCACCTGTTTATTCACTCACTCGCACACCCACTCACCTGCCAACTCACTCATTAGCTCATTCCCCCACTCACCTGTTCATTCACTCACTTTCCCCACCCACTTCCCCACCCACTTCCCCACCCACATTAATTCATTAACTCTCCCTTACCGACTTACCTGTTCATTCATTCAATCGCCCCACCCACCCAACCAATCACCCACACATTCATTCATTCACTCACTCCCCTACTCACCTGTGCATTCACTCACCCACCCACGCACCACACCGCAGGTCAAAAATATTTCTCCTGCCCTCTCCCCTCGCTCTGCTCCGCTTTGGATTGCCTTATTTCCCTCCCATCATCTTTTACAACAACCACCTTGGGTACACGTTTGTTTTCATTAAAATGTCAAAATTGTATCCGTGCTGTTTGTCGCTGACCTCTTTGTCGCTTTGTGTGCCTGCACTCAGCACCTGCGATTTTAACAAACAAACACCCGGTGCATTGTGTGAACGTCAACAATGGGGATACAAAGGCGACCGGGCCATGGTGGTGGTGTCAGCCACCGTGCGCACCTTGATAGGTGCTCGCTAACAGCACTTGCCCCCTCTCTCAACCCCTGCCCCTATCGTGTCGCTGTGGGGCTATACGGGGGGACTTCGCGTGCCCGGTCACATCCAGAAAGTGACCTTGAAGTCCACCCCCCACCCCCCAAACGTCCAATCTGCCTCGCCCTTCCTTCCTGCGGAGCGACGTCGCAATTGTTCTGACCTTTCCTTTGTGGAAGCGTGGGTCTGTGTGTCAGTGTGTGTGTGTCAGTGTGTGTGTCAGTGTGTCTGTGTGTTAGTGTCTGTGTGTTAGTGTCTGTGTGTTAGTGTCAGTGTCTGTGTGTCTGTGTGTCAGTGTCTTTGTGTCAGTGTGTGTGTCAGTGTCTGTCAGTGTCTGTCAGTGTCTGTTTGTCAGCGTCTGTGTGTCTGTGGCTGTCTGTGTGTCTGTTTCTGTGTCTGTGTCAATGTGTGTGTGTCAGTGTCAGTGTGAGTGTCAGTGTGTGTGTCTGTGTGTCAGTGTCTGTGTGTGTGTGTGTCAGTGTGTGTCGGTGTCTGTGTGTCAGTGTCTGTGTGTGTCGGTGTCTGTGTGTGTGTCGGTGTCTGTGTGTGTCAGTGTGTGTGTCAGTGTCTGTGTGTGTGTGTCAGTGTCTGTTGTGTGTCTGTGTGCCAGTGTGTGTATGGGGAGCGATAGTGTAGCGGTTAGCGCGCTGCGCTATGAACCTGGCGATCTGGTTTCGATTCCCGCTCACGGCCAAGACCAGTTACGATTATTTGAACCGGTCCTGGGCATCCCCCCCCCCCTTAGATCGACTGAGCCTCAAATGAGTACCTGGTGCGGTGTGTAAACATCGCCACGAGGGAGACAAAGGCGGCCGGGCGTGGTGCTGGCCACCCACCCCCTCGTGCGCCGTGCCGGCCTTCATAGGTGCTCTCTAACAGCACTTGCCCCAAAAGTCTGCTAAAGGTTACACGGGGATCTTTGTCTTTACGAGTACAGTACATGTTAGTGTAAGCACGTGTGTGTGTGCGCGCAATTATGCCCAAGCTTTAACCATGACCCGTTTTGGTGAAAAGTGACTTCTGCTTACATAAGCACACATCACATTTCTCACTGGCAAACCGAATGAAAGAAACACTTATATGCCTGCAACACATTCGTAAATTATACTCTGTAGCCTTACGATAAAAAAAATAATAATAATCGTCAAAGCTCTGGCCAATGACCTTCTACAGAGCACTTAAATATTACAGTCAGCGTTACTGCACGTAACAATTCCTATTTTTTTTAATGTAAGTGCTATGAAGTAGGGGCAATTGCCCGAAACGTCGCTTGTTACGTTTCCTTCGACGCCACGCGCACACTGTCATTTGTTGCTGGCGACCGTGATGGGTTTGTGGCTTATCTTCTTCGGTTCTTTCGGTAAAGTCACGTAGAATGAGAATAAAATAATAAATTGATAAAATAAAATAACACAATAATATTCTCACGACGTTTCGGCCACAACACAAGCGGCCTTCATCAGGTGAAGGGACGAGACTGTCTGGTAGGACAGCGCTGGAGTGAAAAAGCCACGTTCAGATCACGACCTTTAAGCTGTGTGAGAGGATGTGGCTGTCTGTGCTGCTGCTGTAGCAGCAGCTACACCAGCACCGCCACCATTAAGCCGAGTTCATGGTTCAGTCCGTGGTGAAAGCCGACCCTGCGTACGCGTGCTTCGAATCCACTAACGCGCCAAACTAATTTATTTATTTTATAATTTACCAAGTAAAGCCCACTGAGCTTCACGGCTCTGTTTCAGAAGCGACTTGGTCACAAGTGGACGCGCAAAAAAAAGAATCTGAAAAAAACACTCCAAACGCGCGATGTTGATTCTAAATGTCGAGGGAAAGGCCCAGAGGACCTGGTGAAAAAAAACACACGATTACGGGGAGAGAGACACGCAAACTTTAAATACGCAGACGTCCTCAGGGTCGGAATCGAATTCTCAACTTCCTGCATACCAGGCGAGGGAGATGACATCTCACCAAATCGCGTGGCCCGTCACCTACCTCCCGACATTTCGATGTCGCTTCTTTTCTTCTGCCAAATCCCGCCAGTTGTTGTCAAGTCGACGTCCATTCTCCGACGTTCACTCTTCGTCTCACCACCACCACCACCAACCACCAACCCCACCACCACCACCACCCACACCAACCACACCAACCACACCACCCATACCAACCACACCACCACCAACCACACCACCACCATCGGGCTTGAGCTCTCCTCTTCCCCTTGGTCTCCAACCTCTGGGTGACACTGCAATGCCCATCTCGGTGACCTGGCCTCCTCCTCCACCACGTGTCCCACCCATCATCACAACCTCCTCCTCCACCATGCACACCACGTGTCCCACCCATCATCACAACCTCCTCCTCCACCATGCACACCACGTGTCCCACCCATCATCACAACCTCCTCCACCATGCACACCACGTGTCCCACCCATCATCACAACCTCCTCCTCCACCATGCACACCACGTGCCCCACCCATCATCACAACCTCCTCCTCCACCATGCACACCGTGTCCCACCCATCATCACAACCTCCTCCACCATGCACACCACGTGTCCCACCCATCATCACAACCTCCACCCTGCACACCACGTGTCCCACCCATCATCACAACCTCCTCCTCCACCATGCACACCGTGTCCCACCCATCATCACAACCTCCTCCTCCACCATGCACACCACGTGTCCCACCCATCATCACAACCTCATCCTCCACCATGCACACCACGTGTCCCACCCATCATCACAACCTCCTCCACCATGCACACCACATGTCCCACCCATCATCACAACCTCCTCCACCATGCACACCACGTGTCCCACCCATCATCACAACCTCCTCCTCCACCATGCACACCACATGTCCCACCCATCATCACAACCTCCTCCTCCACCATGCACACCACATGTCCCACCCATCATCACAACCTCATCCTCCACCCTGCACACCACGTGTCCCACCTATCATCACAACCTCCACCCTGCACACCACGTGCCCCACCCATCATCACAACCTCCTCCACCATGCACACCACGTGTCCCACCCATCATCACAACCTCCTCCTCCACCATGCACACCACGTGTCCCACCCATCGCAAGCGTCTCTTGTTGATAGACAAACTGCGGTGAGGACCTTTTATACTGCCGGGTAGATAGGGGCGGGGGTTAGGGTTAGGGGAGGGGATTTAAGGCACTTGCCCCGTTCTCACTGCCGCGCCCGGAGATCGAACCAACCAGGCGACCTACGGATTGCAAGTCCAGTCAGCAGTGCTGCTGCACAACCATCATTCCGCCACCCTGGCAACAACGAAACAATGATTCAATACCGCTGTGGCCTTACATGGAAAACATATATCGTAGACGACGTTTCGGGCAATCACCCTTATTCATAAGCACACGGATGGAGGGGCCAGAGAGATCGTCGATAAGGGAACCGGACGGCACTTTAACACCATGAGCAAAGCAAGGTTGTTGTTTATTACCACGTGAAGGAACATTACCCGAAACGTCGCCTATTATTATATTTCGACTTTTAAGAACACACACACACACACGCGCGCGTGGTGTTGTTATTGACGAGGGTGTTGATATTGTTGTTGTTGACGAGGGTGTTGATATTGTTGTTGTTGACGAGGGTGTTGATATTGTTGTTGTTGACGAGGGTGTTGATATTGTTGTTGTTGACGAGGGTGTTGATATTGTTGTTGTTGACGAGGGTGTTGATATTGTTGTTGTTGACGAGGGTGTTGATATTGTTGTTGTTGGGCGTGCCTGTGCACCACTGCCAATGCAGCAGCAGCATCGACGAAATCCAGCCAGCAAAACTTTTTGTTCTTAACCATACAGCACATACTGTCGATTGAAACGACCTCAAAAAAGAATATCGCGGCAGTCATTGACACCGCCTCAATCGTTAAGCAATTTTAAGTTAAATCTAAAAACTAACTTTTTAAAAACTTGCTTTTACTTAAGATTATTTTACCGTGTTGTGGTTTTTTTCCCCATATGCATTCGCTAGCAATTTGTTATAATGCAATTTGGTTTTGTATGGAAATTGCTTTCTTCGTTCTTGCGATTTAGTCTTTTAACGATGTTTTCTCTTACCTGTACAGCACTTTGAATTGCACCTTTTGCACGAAATACTGCTATAGAAATAAAGACTTGATTGACTTCATTGATTGCAGGCAGTTTCACAGCCCATCTGAGCGGTAATCCACCAACCCTCGATGCCGCTGCTGCTTCCTCCACAGCGCTGGGTCACGGCCCAGGGCAATCAGGCGTAAGCCGCGTGCCCCTCGAGACACTGACACACACACAGAGACACTGACACACACACAGAGACACTGACACACACACACAGAGACACTGACACACAGAGACACTGACACACACACAGAGACACTGACACACAGAGACACTGACACACACGCACAGACACTGACACACACACAGAGACACTGACACACACACAGACACTGACACACACACAGACACTGACACACACACAGAGACACTGACACACACAGACACTGACACACACACAGACACTGACACACACACAGAGACACTGACACACACAGAGACACTGACACACACACAGAGACACTGACACACACACACTGACACACACAGAGACACTGACACACACACACAGACACTGACACACACACAGAGACACTGACACACAGAGACACTGACACACACACAGAGACACTGACACACACACAGAGACACTGACACACACGCACAGACACTGACACACACACAGAGACACTGACACACACACAGACACTGACACACACACAGAGACACTGACACACACAGAGACACTGACACACAGAGACACTGACACTGACACACACAGACACTGACACACACACAGACACTGACACACACACAGAGACACTGACACACACAGAGACACTGACACACACGCACAGACACTGACACACACACAGAGACACTGACACACACACAGACACTGACACACACACAGACACTGACACACACACAGACACTGACACACACACAGAGACACTGACACACACAGAGACACTGATACACACACAGAGACACTGACACACACACACTGACACACACAGAGACACTGACACACACACACAGACACTGACACACACACAGAGACACTGACACACAGAGACACTGACACACACACAGAGACACTGACACACACACAGACACTGACACACACGCACAGACACTGACACACACACAGAGACACTGACACACACACACACAGACACTGACACACACACAGAGACACTGACACACACAGAGACACTGACACACAGAGACACTGACACACACACACAGACACTGACACACAGACACTGACACACAGACACTGACACACACACAGAGACACTGACACACACACAGAGACACTGACACACACACAGAGACACTGACACACACACAGAGACACTGACACACACACACACACTGACACACAGAGACACTGACACACACACAGAGACACTGACACACACAGACACTGACACACACACAGAGACACTGACACACACAGACACTGACACACACACAGACACTGACACACACACAGAGACACTGACACACACACACAGACACTGACACACACACAGAGACACTGACACACACACACACTCACTGACACACAGAGACACTGACACACACACAGAGACACTGACAAACACAGACACTGACACACACACAGAGACACTGACACACACAGACACTGACACACACACAGACACTGACACACACAGAGACACTGACACACACACAGACACTGACACACACACAGAGACACTGACACACACACACAGACACTGACACACACACAGAGACACTGACACACACACACAGACACTGACACACACACACAGACACTGACACACACACACAGACACTGACACACACACACACTGACACACACACACACAGACACTGACACACACACAGAGACACTGACACACACAGAGACACTGACACACACACAGAGACACTGACACACACACAGAGACACTGACACACACACAGAGACACTGACACACACACACAGACACTGACACACACACAGAGACACTGACAGGCTGGTGGGGCAATGTGCTGTCAGCGAGCGCCCTGTGAAAGCCGGCTCGGTACACGTCGGGGAGGGGGGGGTGGATGGCCAGCACCGCGCCCGGCCGCCTTTGTCTCCCTCGTGGCGATGTTCTATCCACCACGGCGCGCAAAGAGAACGACGGATCCGAGTCGGCTGGCTTGCGAATAGCGCGGACCGTGGCTGCCTTCTTCAAACGCTGCCAAGCTGAACCGCTGTACTCTCTCTCCCTTCTCTCTCCCTTCTCTCTCTCCCCTCTCTCTTTCCTCTCCCCCCCTCCTCCCCTCTCTCTCATCTCTCTCTCCCTGAGCCGTATGGCCCCTTTTAAGGGAGTTGTTTTTTTTCCTTCCTACAAACTTGGGGCCCCATTTAGGGGGGGGGGGGGTGGGAGTGGAGGAGAGGGAAGTCGAGAGAGAGAGATATCGCACGTGGCGAACATACGTCCTACGTTTGAGAGTGCCAGTCTGCGGGCAGCATACGTTCCGAATTTGTCGAATTTCGATTTTTTTTTTTGGGGGGGGGGGGGGGGGCGAGAGACACAAAGCTCCCGCTTGTCCCTTTTCTCTCAGAAGCGCACGCAAGTTCCACGAGCGCGTGCCTTCGACGTGTATATGTTTTACACGACTTTGCTGTTTTTTTCCTGCATTTTCCCGTTGCGCGCAGTCACTTTGAAGATGTTTTCTCGTTCATGTTTTTTTGTTGCGGTGCCACCCGATTCAAGAGCCGCTTGGCTCACAGGGCTACACCTAATGAATGAAACTGACACTGAATACAGACGAGCATGTCTATTTAGAACGTTTCCAAGCTCGATTTGTCTTTTTGTCCCCTTCTAATCGTTGCTGTCGCGCGAGCCGAGCTCGATCCTCATCTCTCCACCGTGCCGTGGGGGGCGGCGATGCAGCAGGGTCGTGGACGTGCCGTGCGAACTTCTTTCGCACCGCACGTAGCCCGACACCTCGCTAAGCCGGAGGCACCGGCGGGGGCTAACCCCCGGCGTCCGACGTTTCGGTCCCGGCGGGAGCTGCTTCAGGACAACCGCGCTGTTGCGGCACGGCCCGGAAGGAATTGTTAAAGAACGCCTTGGAGGAGCCTCGGCAGGGCAACCTTCAAACGCCACGGGAGGGGGACACCGCAGAGCACAGACGGTCGTGCCGTTAGTCTGCAACTCTCACGGCGAGCGGAGAGACACAGAGAAGGGGGTGGAGTAGGGGGGGGGACACACGGAGGGAGTCGGAGTGAAGTCCCGGTACTCGCCCCGAGAGTCAACGTGTTTTGAATTAGTTTTAAATATACAGGGTGCTTCAAAAAATGTTAACACTCATTACGCGACTACAGTTTTTTTATTATGGAAAAGTGACGGATACACTGTAACGTGATAACAAATGTAATGTTGATAGCTATGTTAATAGCTTAAAAAAAAGCTTCAAAATAGCTTTAAAAAGTCGAAGAGTCTCCCACGTGTTCGCCATCGTTGTCAACGCGCGCCCGGAACCTTTTCCAGGAGTTCTCCAGAGCCAGGAGGAGGAGGAGGCGGAACATTTCTCGTGGCGTTGTTGAAAATTCTCCGAAGTGTTAACATTTTTTTGAAGCACCCTGTATATATTTTACCAGGCCCTCCTTCAGAAGCAGCGGGCCTGGCCATCGCATAAGCTCAACGAAAGTGGCTCATCGTGTGGACATGTATAGCGGCGGGAATTCCACATTGCCATGGAAGGTGCCGGGCGTTCCCGCATGACGACCACCGATCACGGGCTGATCCGTCGTGCGGAGTTGACGCGTGGCGGTTGATGGCCCCGCCCAGCGATGGAGCTTCTCTCTCGGAAGCGAGATCGCCACTCGCAAATGATAGCAGTGGGTATTCCCACTTCTTCCAAGACGTCCGGAACAGCTTGGAAGAGTAGGCCAAAGGCATCGTCTCGAGTGGCGCCACAACAGAGCTCCCTCCCTCAGTGGAGACCCCTTCCGCCGGCAGTGGCGTGTGCAGGCAATTGCAGGGGCCGCGCCTTTATTCAAGGGTTAAACAAATACCTTCGTTTGTGCAAAATTGTGATAGTTTATTTGTTTTATTTTCATATACTTTTTTTCCAGCAACGAAAAGTCGTCCGCCTCCGAAACCACGGTTTTCACAATAAACAAAATCACGAGCGAAAAAAAGAATCCGGCTGCATAGTTGAGAAATGAGCACATCGGTCTGGGTTTGCAGTGCGTCCATGCGAGTAGGCGAACACCGCTTTTAAAACGCCAACAACAAGGCACGCGCCATACAAAGACGAAGATCGCCCTCTCCCCGTATAGCCTTTAACAACACTCCCGGGGCAAGTGCTTGTGCTGTTCGCGAGCACCTACGAAGGTCTGGCATGGCACGCGCGAAGGGAGGGGGGGTGGGTGGACAACACCACGCGCGGCCGCCTTTGTCTCCCCCCCAGTAGCTGATGGTTTTACACCTACCGCAGCAGGTACTCATTTAAGGCTGAGTCGACCCAGGGGAGGCCCGGGACCGGTTCAGATATTCGCTGTAGTTGTTCGCGAGTGGGGATCGAGCCCGGGTCGCCGGATTCGTATCGCAGCGTGCCGCATGGCTACACGCACACACGCACAATACAAATGTACGAATACACCCTCTGGTAAATCCACTGCTGGATGAAGCCCTCCACTACACCGTGCGGGTCATGAGGCTTAACTGGCCATACTTCGCCACGCTGGTCACTGTGGTTAAAGTGACGACGAGCAGCATACACACTTTGGCAGCGTAGTACAATACAATAATATGCAGGGACTCATCTACTTACGAGCGAGTTAGGTTCCAGAGGTCTGTTCGTAAGTCGATTTGTTCGTTAGTCCCAACTTTGCTCCTGTCGATTGCAAACATGTTGTACGGCGTGTACATTAAACACGGGGAATGGCTTTAAAAGTTGTATAATCTCCTCTAGATGTAGATGCCACTGGTTCTTCACGTTCTGTAGATGCCACTGGTTCTTCACGTTCTGTTGAAGTAGATGCCACTGGTTCTTCATGTTCTGTAGATGTAGATGCTACTGATTCTTCACGTTCTGCAGATGTAGATGCCACCACCGCCATCTATTGCGTGGTGGTTGAACTTACGACTCTTGGTCCGAACAGGCAACTGGACATACGGACAGGTTTGTTCGTACCTCTGAAAGTTCGTAAGTCGAATGTTCGTAAGTAGAGGAGTCCCTGTACAATTGTAATTGACATCTACTGACAACGTAGCTCCTGCAGCAGCCACAACACGCGTCAACATACACTTTGTCGGTCTCTCATCCAAGCTGCCCTCTGTCCAGGCTCAGCCCTGCTTAGCTTCGGAGAGAGATCTGATGGGATCAGGTGCGTTGATGTGCGATTCGCCTATTGTTTGAACACACACCATTGATTGGTACACGTTACGCGTAATTCCAAGGGTTGCCAACCACCGTGACCCTACGAGCTGCATAATAGGATCATCCTATGGCCAAGAGCCACACGGGATTTTACACGAGGATGTGGAATATTACATTCAGAAATCTGCGGTAAACGTCCCTGGGAGTGCACTCACGGGCGAGTGTCCCCGGGCCACTCTGGTTTCCGCAGATTTCTCCTGTTTAAAAAATAGTTTTGGAGAAAAATTAGAAATCTGCGGTAGGGTACACATGCCTAGCTCTGCTTCCAGGGGAAAGTGTCATCGAGTCACTCCGGCTTCCGCAGCTTTCTCCAGCTTCATATGAGATACTCTTCGGTTCTTTCGGTAAAGTCACGTAGTTAGAAATAAAATAAAAAACAAATCACGAGGTTATTTTATTTTATTTCTACCTGCGTGACTTTACCGAAAGAACCAAAGAGTATGGATTCCTGCAGTCACGAAAGCTTCAAATCAAGATTATGCTGAGATGTTAGAAATCAAGAGGGAACTCCCTCGGGGTTACTCATGCTCGGTTTTGCTGCAGGTGCTGAGCCCGTAGGTGGAAATTCCACCTTCCTATGGCAAGAATTTACAAAGCGACCGAACGGTATAGCCTCGACAGCTGGTGATAGTGATGACGACGACGACGACGATGGTGATAGTGATGGTGACAGAGTAATGCTTATGCTGATACTTATGATAAAGATTATTATTCGGCTGATGATGAAAGTGATGATGCTGATTATTATTATTATTTGGCTGATTGTGACGATGGAAGTAATGATGATTGCAAAGGTGTCGATGCTGCTGCTGCTGATGATGACGATGCTAGCCCTGGTGCTCACACCTGATTGTCTCACAAGTGACGACGTCACATCTACCCCCCCTCTGAAACAGGAGGCAGGGTTTCTCCACAACGCTCTGGCTGTCACCTGATGATGCCGGCTGCTGCTGTCGTTGTAATTACCGGCGAAACGCCACGGCACTCGAATTGTGAACGTTGAGGTTGGGGTTTAACTCTGCAGCACACAACCGGTGTGTGTGTGCTGAACTAGTAACAAATTGGCACGTTTTGTTTACGTGACAAGCCTTACTAATTGGCTGTGTCGGGTGGTGGCGGGTTTAACGACACATTTATATTAACGCGATCTCACCCCACCTCTCGTGGATGCAAACCCTGTCTCACCGCTACGCTACTCGGCCAACATAACCGTCATGCAACCACAAAATGCAGTACAAAGATATAAATATTAACACCCTATTATTTGTGTGAGTATACAAATGGAACAGGTCAAAGGGAACGTCTCGCCACGGCTTAACAAATGTGAGAAAAAATATAATTAAAATGTACACAACCCATCAGCTGCACGGCGTTTTGGAAGTCCGTCTCACCAGCACCGGTTGGTTCAATGCATGAACGTCTATGGGTTGCTTTAAACACTCATTGTCTCATTCAGGATTGCTTCAACCGATGCTGGCAATACCTCGGACCCATTGCTCGCAGCAAAACATCCTGGCCTATGAAACATCTGACGGTTCACTGGCCACTGGTTGAAGCAAGCCGGACTCCGCTGATGAGACGCTGAATATCGAATCCGATCCGGATTTCTTGCTTGTATTGAGCCAATGCTGCCGATGGATTGTGCGAAATTATGGAGAAAAAACGTTTTAAAAAATTAACGTGGGGAGAAATAATTACTTAAAGAGGGCATTGTGGTATTTTGTTTACTATTTTTTACTTTACCAGGTAAGGCCCCACTGAGCAACATAGCTCTTTTTCAGAAGCAACCTGGCCACAAATGATAGCTCAACGAAGTGGCTTATCATCATCAGCATCATTGTTTGTAACATTTATAGCAGCCAAATAACTCTGAACGCGTGACGTCGATTCTAAACGTGGAGGGAAAAACCGGAGGGTCCGGAGAAAAATCCACGCGACCACGGAGAGAGAAACGCAGACTCCAAATATACAGCAGCAGCAGGCGTCACGTCAGGGTCGAGATCGACCCCCACGGCCTCCTGTATACCAGGCGAGGGAGTTAACATCTCTCACCACCGTTAACATCTCTCATCACCGTTAACATCTCTCACCACTGTTAACATCTCTCGCCACTGTTAACATCTCTCACCACCGTTAACATCTCTCATCACCGTTAACATCTCTCACCACTGTTAACATCTCTCGCCACTGTTAACATCTCCCACCACAGTCCAAGCCCAAGTCTGCGCGTCCGCTCGGTCCACGAGCCCCCCCCCTCCACCACCCCCCCCGAGACGGCGGCCACCACGGCCCCCCCCCCCGCTCCGGTTAGCGCCGCGGGCCGGCTCCGGCGGCTCAGCTGCCCCACCACTGCACCTGCGGGGGCACGTGGGGGGTTGGCGGCGCGCGGGCCCCCGTCCCCCCGTGGCCCCCGTCGCCGGGGGCGAGGCCGCCGTGCGGGCCGGCTGGTCCCAGCGTGAAGAGGCAGTAGAGCGCGTGGCAGAGCATCGCGAGCGACGGGGCGAAGCTCAGGCAGAAGCCGAAGCCGGCGTAGCAGCTCCTGAAGGTCGCCCAGAACACGAGGCTGGGTCACGGACACGGAGGGGGAAAGATAAAAGATCACCCCCCCCCACCACCACTACCCCACCACCATCACCACCACCTCCACCACTACCACCCCCCTCCACCACCACCACCACCCCCACCCCCCCCCACCACCACCACCACCCCCACCCCCCCACCACCACCCCCGCCCCACCACCACCCCCACCACCACCACTACCACCCTCCCCCCCCCTTGCCGTTGGGGGCAAGTGCTGTTAGCGAGCCGAACTAAAACTTTACATTTCACCAGGTGAGCCCTACACTTGAGTGGTGTAGCTCTTTTTCACAAGCGATCTGGCAGCTGACAAATGACGGCTCAACGACCTTGGCTTTGTCACGTGGAAATTTAAAGTGCCAAAAAATTTTGGGGCAAGTGCTGTTAGCGAGTTAAAAAAAACCCCAAAACTAAACTATTTTTGATCCCACCAGGTGAGGCTCACACTTGAGCGACCTGTCCGTCGCAAAACGACAGCTCAACGAAGCGGCTTCACCATCACCGCGTGCGAAATCTTTCGTTCCAGCTGCGGCTCTAAATGTGGAGGGGGGAAAAAAAAATAAAACCTGAGGACCCTTATAAAAAACCCACGCGAGCACACACACAGAGAGAGAGAGAGAGGAGATAGGAGAGCGATCGACAAATCTACGGCAGGAAGCCACATGCCATCTGCCCCCCGCCGCTCCCCTTACCGTGAGATCACAAAGAGTGCGGCCATGACGAGGACGAGAGGCAGGAAGTGTGGCTCCACGTTGAGCGCGAGCACGAGGGCTGCCAGCTGGTGCAGCAGCAGCTGGTGCGCCGTGTCGCTGACGAACGCGCGCTGGGCGCGCACTGCGGACGTCTCGGCGGGCCCGCCACGCAGCTCCCGCAGCAGCAGCGCCAGCCCCACCGCCAGCATGCCTGGCGGTGGGGGCGGGGAATGCAGAGGCAGAGATCCTCCCGCACTAGCTCGGGATGGAACGTCGGGGAGGCGGGGAGCAAGTGCTGCTGGTGGCCAGTGGCGGCCAGGCACGCGGCGCGCGAAGGGGGTGGGCGGCCAGAAACGCGCCGGCCCGGCCGCCTTTGTCTCCCCAGTGCTGATGTTAACACGTCACACCGGGTACTCATTTGAGGCCGAGTCGACCTAGCGGCGGCCCAGGGCCGGTTCCGACAATCGGCACTGGTGCTGGTAGCCGTGAGCGGGAATTGAACTCTGCTCATGGCGCAGCGCGATCACAAAGTGGTGTTAATGCACATCAACAACCGGCGCTTGTGCCATGCTAGGTGCACTTTGAGGCCGCGTGAAGGGTCGAAGTCTCGCTGGCTGGAGGTCACGGGACAGACCCGAGTGGCGCCATGGGGTCGTCTGACTGAGATGACCGGCAGATGAGCCAACTGTGCTCCCCGCTTTGCCAACTTTCTGCGTTTTGGCCGAGAGTGGAACAAGACCTACCTCTCGCACGGACAAAGCAAATATGTGCAGCAGTCCGCATCTCCACGCGTTAAGACACATTCGACTCTCTCGACTCGTTGTTGGCTTTCCAAACGAATGTTATTTGCAAGCGGCGGTTGTCTCGTCGAAGAAACACTGACGCTGGTTTCGCCCCTTTTGGGGTTTCATCAGCACGAACGCGATCCCAACCTCCGTCACTGAACCCAAGAATCAAACTCAGAATCGCACCAGCAGCGTCTATCGACCCGTGCCGACGACCCTGGCGTCCCCGTGGCCCCGGTGACCCCAGCAACGCTCGCGACCCCGACGATTCTACAACCCCGGCGACCCCATGACCCTGTGACCCTCGCGACCCCGGTGACTCCGACGATTCCCCGACCCCAACAATTCCGCGACCCCAGCTACAAAGTGACCCCACGGCCCCAACCGCCCAGGCAACGTCGCAACCCCAGCGACCCCGACGACCCCCGACGATTCCGCGACCCCCGGCGGACCCCCCCGCCCCCCCCCCCCCCCGCAACCCCCCTCGCCGACCCACCCAGCACGAGCGGCAGCAGGGCGAGGGCGCCGCAACGGAGCGCGTAGGCCAGCCGCTCGGCCGTCGTCGGCGCGGCCGCGCTCCCCGGCGCCACGGCGCTCCACGTCAGCGCGGCGAACGCGGCGTACGCCAGGCACGGCGCCAGCAGCAGCGCCAGCGCGCACGAGCCCAGCGAGCGCCAGCACCGCCGCCCGCCGTCGCGACCGCCCGTTCCGCCGTCTCCGCCTCCCGGCTCGGACCCGCGGCGGCGGCGGCGGCAGCAGAAGAGGCGGCCGGAGCCTCGCCGGCGCTTGCCGGCGCCGCGGTCGGCGCCGTCGCCGTCGCCGTCGCCGTCCCTCCGCCGCTTCTCCTTCTTGTGGAGCGCGGCTCGCGCGGTGGCCATCTCGTCGGCGTCGGCCTCGCGCAGGATCAGCTCGAAGCTGTCGTCTCCTTCGAGCGACGAGGTGGAGAACGGCTCCAGCAGCCGCCAGCTCCGCGGGGGCCCCGCGTGGTTCCAGTGGCGGACGTCGTCACGGCCACCTGCTCCACCACCACCGCGGCCGCCGACGACGACGACGAAGACGACGACGAAGACGACGAAGTTGGTCACGTGCAGCGAGCGGTGAAACACAGGACGACAGCAGCATCGCAAGGCTCAGAAACAGAATGTTGTATCTAGACTGCAGAAGGAATCCGATGAGCTTCGAGGCTCTTTATCACACAGTCGGGGGTACGGGGGGGGGGTAAGGGACGTGACGGCGACAAACAGCACGAAAACACGACGGGAGTGCAACGTGCAAGAGAGGTAAACAAATAAAGATCCCCTATATAGCCTGTAACAGACTGTAGGGGCAAGTGCTGTTAGCGAGCACCTATGAAGGCCGGAACGGTACACGAGGGGGTGGGTCCAGCACCACGCCCGACCGCCTTTGTCTCCCTAGTGGCAATGTTTACACACCGCACCAGGTACTCATTTGAGGCTGAGTCGACCTAGGGGAGGCCCGGGACCGGTTCAGATCATTGTCACTGGTGTTGGCCGTGAGCAGGAATCGAACCCGGGTCGCCAGGTTCATAGCGCAGCGCGCTAACCGCTACACTATCGCTCCCCACGGTAAACAAATATCACCCAACACACACACACAAACAAATACAACAACACTAAGCCATCCCCATCCTACCATGCAAAGCCCACCGAGGTATTAACTTATTTTTCAGAAGCGACCTGGCCACAAATGATAGCTCAACAAAGTGGCACCATCATTTGCACACTTGAAAAGGCAAAAATAATCCAAAACAGACGTTGGCACGGGAAGCAGCTTATTCTCTCAGCGCGGAGTAACAACAGCGGATTAAAGGCGGCGTTTTAGATTTGCTATCCACTCAACTTGCAGTCTGTTACAGACGCGGAGTGGATCTGCTCCAATCCTCCCTCAACGGATCAAGGACAGCAGCAGTGGAGTGTTTACGAAGTGGCCGATGGTTTGGAGCGGCTGACCCCCAGCAACGGGTCAGCCGCTACCGTTGCCAACGTTGAGCTGGCGAGATGTTAACTACCTCGCCTGGTATGGAGGAGGTCGCGGGTTCCATCCCCACCCTGACCGATGCCTGTATATTAGGAGTTTAACACGTAGGCTTTTTTTTACGCGATCTAACCCAAAATAAACTCTATTATGAAAGTATATTTGGAGTTTGCGTGTCTCTCTCTTTCTCTCCCCGTGGTCGCGTGGATTTTTCTCTGGGTCCTCCGGTTTAATTTCCCCCCTCCACATTTGTAATCGACGTCACGCGTTCCGACCATTCGGCTGCACATTTCCCGCGTGACCACACGATGATGAGCCATACTCTTTGGTTCTATTCGGTAAAGTCACCTACGTGACTTTACCGAATAGAACCAAAGAGTATGGATCCTTGCAGTCACGAAAGCTTCAAATCTAGAAGAGATGATGAGCCACTTCGTTGAGCTGTCATTTGTGATAGCCAGGTCGCTACCACAAATGACAGCTCAGTGGGCCTTACCTGGTCAAATTCAAAATAGTTTGGAGCGGCTGACCCGTTGCGAGAGCCCGTGCAGCGGCGTTATTCGCCCCACAAGCTCCAGGAGGGGCACGGGAAGAAACAAATAAAAGAGCTTCACAGCTCATCGGATTCCTCCTCCGGTATAAACAAACATTCTGATTCTGTTTTCTCATTGTGATTCTGCACAGGCGTGTGTCACCTGCGTCCCAGCGATGGTGTCGGCCCGCCTCCAACTCCTCCTCGTCGCCGTGCCTCCGCCGCTGATGACTGTGGTTCTGCTGCTGCTGCTGGTGGTTGTAGTGGTTGTAGTGGTTGTGGTGGTTGTGGTGGTGGTGGTGGCGGCCGTCGGCGTCCGCCCCCCCGCCGCCGTGCCGCCCGGCCACGTAGCTCCCGTGGGTGCTGGCGGGCGCCGGCGACCAGCCGTCGCCGTAAGAGACGTCGCCCGCGGCGGTGACGCCGTCGCCGCAGCCGCCACCGTCGTCTTCACCGTCGCCGCACCGCTCCTCCGGGCTGGGCGAGTTGGTGTCGGCGACGCAGTAATGGCACGGCATGGAGAGACCGAGCTCAGCCGCTTTGACGCAACACGACGCGTCTTCTTCCTCCTGCCGCTGCGAGTGGATGTCCGGAGCGAACGTGAGGATGCGCTTGCACCGGGGCTGCCCGGCTGGCGCAGAGAGGTGTTGGCTCCACTGGCGAGGCAGGGTGCTGTACGGGCTGCCGGGTTGCGGGGTGGGGGCGGCAGAGGGGACAGGACGTGGCCAGCGGAGTATATCGACAAGGCTCGATTATTGCAGCGCAATACTCTACGGGACGTCCGGTAAAACAAAACACATTCGCAAGCTGCAGCGTGGACAACATTCTCTGGCACGCGTCGTGACGGGTTACTGCTGCGAGGCCACACTGTGTCTGTCCAGTGCTCGCTGAGCTGCATTGGTCGCCGGTCTGCCGAACTAATACGTTGTTAGGTCCATAATAGAAGTTTGTTGGGTTAAATCGCGTACATTTACGCGCCCAATGCCAACGTTCGTGACAGCGCAGAACGTTGAACGGGAGGCTATGGAAAAACGAGGTCCAACAATATCAATGCATAAATGTACGTGCATGGTGGACTTCTTTCGCACCGTACGGAACCAACCGTGCTAATCGGAGGTGCGGAGGAAGAACAACTAATGACAAAAAGCAGTTCAACTTTGCTGTTGCTGCTGGGGACGACGTGAGGATGACGATGGTGCTGGTGGCACCTCGGAGGGACGGCGCTTTGGATGTAGACCTCAGACTCGTCGCCTCCGCTCTGTCCCAGGTTGCGGAGTTGGTTGATTATGACGCTCAGAGAGTCCTCCACGACCTTGTCTCCTCCTCCTCCGTCGTCGTCATCGTCGTCGCTATTCTCAGCACCCAGCGCCTCCATCTCCTTCAGGGTCCACGCCTCGGACATGGCACGGCCCGCCCTGGCAAGGAGGAGACGCCGCACGGACAAGCCACACACTCCCTGCCTCGCTCGCTCGCTCGCTCCATCATCTCCTCCACCGTCTCTGGTGGCGGCTCTAAAGCCGCCAGGGTTTCTGAGAAACTCAGGGAACCTCGGGGGTCTTGAGAACCTCAGCATCAGAACCGTCACTTGGGGGCGCGGCGGTGTCTAGGCGATGTTAACTACCTCGCCTGGCATACAGGAGGTCGGTTGGTTCGATCACGACCCCGATGGTGCCTGTTGTGATATTTGGAGTTTGCGTCTCTCTCTCTCTCTCTGCCCACGGTCGCGTGGAATGTTTTGTTCTTCGGGTCCTCTGTGTCCCCCTCCCGCCCCCGCCACATTTAGAATGAACACCGCGCACACCCTGGGACGATTCTTCTCGACCCGGGGTGCACCGCGCACACCCTGAGGCGATTCTTCTCGACCTGCGGTGCACCG